>NC_080661.1:3727910-4327910 GCF_027579445.1 Ammospiza nelsoni | reverse complement strand
CAATGGGGACACCGAAATGGAACTGGGACCGTGGGACAGCAGAGACACTGGGAACGCTGGGCGTGGAATGGGGAAAATGGGGACAGGGGTGTGGGGACACTGAAATGGAACTGGGACCGTGGAATGGGGAAAATGGGGACAGCGATGGGGACACTGAAATGGAACTGGGACCGTGGGACAGCAGAGACACTGGGAACACTGGGCATGGAATGGGGAAAATGGGGACAATTATGACGGTGTTCACACGGGTTTTTGGATGGGGGAAGAGATGAGGATTTGACTCCATGTTTCAGAAGGCTTGATTTATTATTTTATGATATATATTACGTTAAAACTATACTAAAAGAACAGAAGGAAGGATTTCACCAGAAGGCCGGCTAAGAGTAGAATAGGAGAGAATGATAACAAAGGTTTGTGGCTCAGGGTTCTCTGTCCGAGCCAGCTGGGCTGTGATTATCCATTAATTACAGACATCCAATATGGGCCAATCAAAGATCCACCCGTTGCATTCCACACATAATCAATGCTTACATTTTGTTCCTGAGGCCTCTCGGCTCCTCAGGAGGAAAAATCCTGAGGAAGGGATTTTCCATAAAAGATGTCTGCAACAAACAATGAAATGGAACTGGGACCACAGGAGCACGAGAGCAGAAATGGGGACACTGGGAAGAGCGATGGGGACACCAGGAATAGGATGGGGACAACAAGAAATGGGATAGGAACATTGGGAAATGGGATGGGAATGACAGGGATGGGGATGGGAAAAGTGGGAACTCAGGAGTGGGGACACAGATGGGGACAGTGGGATCAGGGATGGAGACCATGGGGACACCAAGGTGGGATGGGGTGATGGAACAGGGGTGGGGACACCAGGAGCCAAGACAGCATCACAGGGTTTGGTGCTGGTGCAGGTGGTGCTGGTGGAGCAGGACCCCATCCTGTTTTCTGGAACGATCCGTGAGAACATCCTGCTGGGGCTGGAGCACTGCAAAGAGTCAGAGCTGCGGGAGGCCGCCACTGCTGCTGGAGCCATGGAGTTCATCCAGGGGCTGGAGCAGGGCTGGGACACTGGTGAGAGCCAGGGGGATGGATGGGGCACCAAGAGGGCACATCCCCCTGATCCCATGGGATTGCTCACCACACAGGTCACTGATCCCACTGATCCCATGGGATTGCTCACACAGGTCACTGATCCCCCTGATCCCATGGGATTGCTCACACAGGTCACTGATCCCCCTGATCCCATGGGATTGCTCACACAGGTCACTGATCCCACTGATCCCATGGGATTGCTCACACAGCTCAGACCCCACTGATCCCATGGGATTGCTCACACAGCTCAGATCCCACTGATCCTATGGGATTGCTCACACAGCTCACATCCCACTGATCCCATGGGATTGCTCACACAGCTCACATCCCACTGATCCCATGGGATTGCTCACCACGCAGGTCAGAACCCACTGATCCCATGGGATTGCTCACACAGCTCAGACCCCACTGATCCCATGGGATTGCTCACACAGGTCAGAACCCACTGATCCCATGGGATTGCTCACCATGCAGGTCAGACCCCACTGATCCCATGGGATTGCTCACACAGCTCAGACCCCACTGATCCCATGGGATTGCTCACCATGCAGGTCAGATCCCACTGATCCCATGGGATTGCTCACACAGGTCAGGCCCCACTGATCCCATGGGATTGCTCACCACGCAGTTCAGACCCCACTGATCCCATGGGATTGCTCACACAGGTCACTGATCCCACTGATCCCATGGGATTGCTCACACAGCTCAGACCCCACTGATCCCATGGGATTGCTCACACAGGTCACATCCCACTGATCCCATGGGATTGCTCACCACGCAGGTCAAACCCCACTGATCCCATGGGATTGCTCACACAGCTCAGACCCCACTGATCCCATGGGATTGCTCACCATGCAGGTCAGAACCCACTGATCCCATGGGATTGCTCACCATGCAGGTCAGATCCCACTGGTCCCATGGGATTGCTCACACAGCTCAGACCCCACTGATCCCATGGGATTGCTCACACAGCTCAGACCCCACTGATCCCATGGGATTGCTCACACAGCTCAGACCCCACTGATCCCATGGGATTGCTCACACAGCTCAGACCCCACTGATCCCATGGGATTGCTCACACAGCTCAGACCCCACTGATCCCATGGGATTGCTCCCCCAGAGGTGGGGGAGCACAGGGGGTGGCAGAAGAGGGGAGAACTCCAGGGCTGCACCCCACTGATCCCCTGTGGTCGCTCCCGCAGAGGTGGGGGAGCGCGGGGGGCGGCTGGCGGCCGGGGAGCGGCGCCGCGTGGCCCTGGCCCGGGCTCTGCTCCGGCGTCCGGCCGTGCTCATCCTGGACGAGGCGCTGGATGATGGAGATGACGGAGCGGTGAGCGGGGTGGGGTGGAGGGGGTTGGTCTGGGTGGGGCTGCGGTTGGTGAAAATGGGGTGTGATGGGATGGCTGGAATGGGATGGAGAGATGGGGTGGTGGCAATAAGGGATAATGATTGGCATGGAGTGGGAATGATGTGATGAAGACAGGGATTGGATGGGGTGGTGTGGGTCATCGAGGTGGAGAAATAGGACAGGATAGTAGGGTCAGAATGGTGATAGAGACCGGGGTGTAGGATGGCAGGAAAGTAGAATGAAGGAATGAAGACAAGGAGATGTAATAGGGTGGGTTTGGAGGGGGTGGGAATGGAGGGGATAGGAATGCTGGGATGAGGACAGAGAGATGGAGTGCAATGGGAAGGGTTGGGGTGGTGGGAGGAGGATGGGATGGGACAGTGGGAATGGCGACGGTTTGGACAGGATGGCAGAGTGGGCATGGGGATGGGATGGAGAACAGGGAGGTGGGATGGTAAGAATAGGATGGGATTAGAGCAGGACTGAGAGTGGGGTGGGTTTGGTTGGTTGGGACTGGGTGGGATCAGGTGGGACAGGGTAGGACTGAGCTGGATGTGTTGGGATGAGCATTCTCTGAGCTGGATGGGTTGGGATGAGCGTTCTCTGAGCCGGATGGGTTGGCATGAGCCGGATGGGTTGGCATGAGCGTTCTCTGGCCCCAGGCACAGCGCTGGGTGCGCACCGGGCTGGCCCAGACCGTGCTGGTCGTGTCCCACCGGCCGCGGGTGCTGGACGGGGCCGATCGCCTGGTGCTGCTGGAGCGCGGGGCCGTGATGGAGACGGGAACACCAGCGGAGCTGCGGGAACGCCGCGGCGCCTACAGCCGCCTGCTCCTTGGAGGAGGCAGCACCGGGCAGCCCGAGGGCCCCGGGACGGGCAGCGAGCAGGGGGCTGCATCTGGCAGGGAATAAACGGGAATCAGCCCCAGCGTCCCCATTCCCGGTGGTTGTGTCCCCAGCCAGCTCCCGGTGTCCCCAGTCATGGTGTGCTGTGAATCCCTCATCCCCACATCCTCAGGATCCCAACCCCCCGTGTCCCCCATGTCCCCGCTGTGTCCCCTAGGCCTGCCCACTCCCTGGATGTGTCTGTGTCCCCTGTATCCACCATGTCCCCATGATCCCTGGTCCCCGTGTCTGCTCCTGGACATGGGACACAGGGTGGGAAATCAGTCCCAAGGAATGGATCTGGGCATGGGTGTCACGTCCTCATCTCACTCCTGCTGTGCCCACTCCAAGCTCCTGGTGTCCCCAGTCCCTTCCCAGTGTCCCTGTCCCCAGTGTCTTCATCCCAGTTCCCAATGTCCCCTTTTCTATTCCTCATTCCCTGAGAGGAAGTGCTGGGCACTGAAGGAGGGAACTGGGATTTATTGCCCAAACCAGGGTATTTTTACATTAGAAATAAAACATTTTGAATCACTGTAATTCCTGTGTTTGAAACATGGGAAAACAGGAAGCCAGCCTGTTGGGAAGGGCTGCTGTGTGATGAGTGGGAGCAGCAGGATGAGCTCTGCCAGCAATTTGTGGCTTTCTGCAGGGAGAGGGAAGGGGTTGGACCTGCACCATGGATCATTCAGCTGCTGATGAGAGTAAGAGTTGGTGTCACCCTGTCTCTGTCGCCATGGGTTGGATCTGACTGAAGAGCCCACAGAGAGCAAGGATCCCACCAGATCCTACTGCATCCCTTGTACCCCAATGCTGCTCCGCCAACACCACCTGATCTGCTTTGGAATCCCCCAAATCCTGTTCTGGAATCCCACTCCAATGCTGCCCCATTCATCCATCCCACCTGATCCTGCTCTGGAATCCAGCCCAGATACACTTTAGAATTTGACCTGATCCCGATCTGGAATCATGTCCTGCTCTGGAATCCTGCCCGGGTCTGGAATCCTGCCCGGGTCTGGAATCCTGCCCTGTATCCCTTCTGGAATCCCACACAGATTCCCCTCTGTACCTGTGCTCAAGCAATTTGGTTTCTCTGCCTGTTTCTGCAGAATGAGAGGATCCATGAGATTCCAGCGTGGATCACACACCAGGATTCACCTGCATGGAGGTGATCCAGAGCTGGATCTGCCTCTGTGTTAGGTCACATGTGGAGGGTGAGGGGCACAGGAGATGGAGAGCACTCACCCCGACGTTCGTGTGGGAAGAGATTTTTTTTTTTTTTTATTATTTATTTTCCACTCCCTCCTTTACACAGAGCAATTGAAAGGCCTGGTCTGGATGCTCTCATTGGTTTGAACTCCACACCCCTTTGGGTCCTGGGCCACTGAAATGCCTGCAGGCTTATGGGAGATCAGATTGGCCGAAATCCCTGTCACTGAGCCCAGGGCTGGCAAGGTGACACCAACATCTCACCTTTTCTTTTCTATAAATTTTGATTTGCATTATAGCTGCAGCATTTATGTCCAGGACCTGCTAGGGGAGAGCTCGGGTAAATATGCCCCAGGTTACAGATTACAATTTGTAAAAACAACAAACTATTTAGGCCTTGAGGAAAATAAAACAGTAAGAACAAGAATCATGCAACCTTAATAAAGAAAAAAAAAAAAAAACAACTCAAAACCTAGGAAACAATCTGTAGGCAAGGAAAGCAGTTTGTAAACAGGGAGATAATTTGTAAACAGAGGAATCTTTCTGTGAGCTGCAGTCGCAGATTCCCGTGAGGTTGTCATCAATCACTGGTCACACGGCTCTGTGTGTGCTGAGGGTTTATCAGGAGGTGCTGTCAGGATGCAGAGCAGGCTGGATGCGTCTGGCAGGTACCCAATGTGTCCCACTGTCTGCTGGGACACATCAATGTCCCCAAGCTCAGGGAATGAGATCCCAGGAACCCCCATGTATTGGTAAGGAGGTCTCGAGCCATTCCATTGGGTTTGGGCAGCTGAACGTCACAGGATTGCGTTGATAAGGAGTCATTTAGCATAACTGGGTTCTGGGATTTTCCTAATACTGTTAAGTGATTTGATGTAGCTAGTAATATAATTATTAATATAAAGTTATTAATATACAGCTTTAGCTATTCTACTCTCTGGGGTCTCACCACATACCTCCTTTTTTTTATTAACTATTCCTTTTCAGACACCGTGTGCTCTTTCCGCTATTTCTTGTCCAGCTGGTAAATGAGGGATGCTGGTTTGGTGTGATACACCCCAAAGCTGTAGAAATTGCCTGGTTTTCTGGGAAGTGTAGCAGGCCCACTGTCAGTTTGGATGGTTTGAGGAATGCAAACCAAGGCTGCAAAAGCTGATGGCCAGTGTGCCATGGCATCCCATCCTCTTCCCCTGTGCGTACTGCAGCCCATATTGATGAGGAAAAGGTGTCAATTGAGGCATGGGTGTGTTTTAAATTACCAAATTCAGGGATGTGTGTGACATCGGTGTGCCAGATTTGCAAAGTCCACGAGGGTTCACTCCCATCTGCCGCGGTGCAGCGTGACCCTGACAGCACAGATGCTGACAGCATTACAAGCCTCTGTGTCTGACAGCTGAAATTGCTGTTGTAAAGCTCGAGCATCTTGGTGGAAAAAACTGTGCAATGCCAATGTGCTGAAAAGGTACCAGGAAAAGGTACCCGGACCGTCCCTAACTCTTTGTTTTTATTGTCTCGTATTGTCCTAAATCCTAATTGCCCAAACTTTTCCTACTCTAGTTATATTACCGTTTTTATAACCACTTTATTACTATTAAGCTTTTAAAATTTTAGAAACAAGGACTGGTGTTTTTCACACAGCGTCCAACACACAACATCCCATGCACTGATGTTTCTGGGGGAGCAATTTACAACACGGGGTGTCACAGGATGTGAAAAAACGCCAATCACTTGGTTTTTAAAATTTTAAAAGTTTAATAGTAATAAAATGGTTATAAAATAGCGATATAATTAGAGTAATATAATTTGGACAATTTGGATTAGGACAATATGAGGCAATGGAAACAAAGAGTTACTGATGTCCAGGTACATTTTTCTGGGCAAAATTAGCCCGAAAAAGGACACGCTTTAACAGAGGATCAACCCTTAAAAACAATAACCTGTTGCATATTCATACACCTCATACACAATGCATCAATTCCATTCAAACACAGGATTCTGTCTGGTCAGTGTCAGCTTCTCCTCTTGATCCTGACAGCGTCTCCATAGCTGAGCAGGCAGGAAGAAGTTAGTTTCTTCTGATAAGAGAGCAATAAATTCTCTTTCTCTGCAAGATTTAGGTGTCCTGTGGCCGCTGTCTCGCTGCAAGTCCTTGGTCCCTGTTTTAGGGCAAGTTTGGGAGAAAATCTCCAAAGGGGCCCCTCCAGAAAGCAAATCCACATGGTCTGTCCCCCCCAACCGGTTTGGGAAGGATTCCTTGGAGAGAAGTGGAAAGAACCTGTTTATTTAACAGGCACAGCACCCCCAGCACACAAAATGAACAACACCAGGTGACACCACTCTGAAAAAGATGACAAATTGAGAAAGTCTCTCTCTTGGGGTGGTCGCTCTGTTATCAGTCCCTCCGGTTCTGGGGCAGCTGCTGCAGCCACAAGGTGCAAACTCTCGGTGTTCCCAGGTGCCAGTCTGGAGCAGGTTTGAGTGGTTACAAAAAAAGGAAAGGAAATACAATCCAGGGAAAATTTGGACTGCTTAGCTAAAGTAACTAATGAGCAGAAGCAAAAGCAGGAGCAAAGCAAAAAGCAAAAGCAGCACCATGTACTGCCCTGTCTCTGTGTCCCGCCAGCCGTGGGGGAGCAGCTGATAACAAAACCAAAACAAAACTTCGCTCTTCAGAGCCAGTCTTGATAATATCCATAATATAAGACAATATCCAGCATAAACAGAACACATGAATGGGGATACAAGCATCACAGCGTCACCGTAGGACAGTCCTGCACCCAAAATTCTGTCCTGCACCCGCTGCTGCATCCTGAGTCCTGTCCTGCACCCCAAAATTCTGTCCTGCACCCAAATTCTGTGCCGTCCCATACCCCAAACACAAAGCTGCCCCGAAACCCCAACCCCACCCCTCCTTCATCACCACATCCCTGTTCCACGCCCTCTCCCACCCCTGTCCCGCCCCTCAATTTACCCCCTGTCCCTGCTCCCCTCCCTGTTCCCTCCCCAACCCAGCCCTTCCCCACAAGTGGGGGGCCGGTGGAGTTGGGGGTGCTGCAGCCCCTGAGCCTCCTCACCCTGGGCACGCTCCAGAAATGCATCTTCAGCCACCAGAGCCACTGCCAGGAGTGAGTGTCGCCTGTCCCCATGGACCATCTGTGAGAGACACTCGGAGGTTTCCCTCAGCTGCCTCACGACCACTGTGACGGACGGAGACTGAAGCCCCCTCCCAAGGGCTGAGACTGAGAGCCCTATAACTCTAACGCAGGGGGCTGGCCGGACTGCAGCCAGATGTTTGCCAGGTGTTGCCTGCGGGTGTGTTCCCTGGACCAAGACAACAATTGGTGTCGCTCACGGCTGAGAACATGGACTGTCTGTAAACTTACCTGTTCCCTCTCGGTGGTTTCAATAGAGTTACCTGTTCCCCCCCTTGGTGGAGGACTGTAATAGAACCAAGACTTTGAGATTCTCCCTGGACCACGAGGGTTTCATCTCTCCATTGGCAGCTGTTCCTCCCCTCTTTCTCTCTCTCTCTCTATGCTTTTTTCTCCTTTCTAATCCTTCCATCACATCTGCTGTGGGCACTCAATAAAAGGTGCATTTGTTTTGATTAATACGAAAATCCCCTTCCGTGTTGCTTCTGCACTCTGAGATCAGTTAACGAACCATCATGACCCCCGCTTGTACGAGCAAATCATGACACCATCCTGGTGGCCCTGGTGACCCTACCATTGTCCCTGGTGGCCCTGGTGACCCTACCATTGTCCCTGCTGGCCATCCTGGTGGCTGTGCTGGCCCCGCCATGGTCCCCACTGGCCATCCTGTCCCACCACTGTCCCTGTTGGCCATGCTGGTGACCACAATGGTCCTGCTATCATCCACACTGGTGGCCACAGTGTCCCCCCATTGTCCCTGGTACAGACGGCCCAGCAAGTACATCCTGCTGCTCACCAGGGTGGGGCTGGGGTGGTGGCCATGGGGACATGGAAGTGGTCAAGAGGGTGGTGGTGGCCATGGGGAGATGATGGCGACCATTAGGGGCTGGTAGTCAAGGGGATGGTGGTGGCCATTTTTGGCCCCATTAGAAACGCGCATACAACTCCCGTCACCCCCCGCGCCCCTCAGAGAATCATTAGAAACGCGCATACAACTCCCGTCAGCCCTCGCGCCCCATAGAGAATCATTATAACCCATAGAGCCCCATTAGAAACGCGCATACAACTCCCGTCAGCCCCCGCGCCCCTCAGAGAATCATTATAACCCATAGAGCCCCATTACAAGCGGGCATACAACTCCCATCACCCCCCGCGCCCCATAGAGAATCATTATAACCCATAGAGTCCCAATGAGAATCATTATAGCCCATAGAGCCCCATTACAAATGCGCATACAAATCCCACGAGCCCCCGCGCCCCATAGAGAATCATTATAAGCCATAGAGCCCCATTAAAAACATGCATACAACTCCCATCAGCCCCCGCGACCCATAGAGCCCATTATATCCCATAGAGCCCCATTACAAACGCGCATACAACTCCCGTCAGCCCCCGCGCCCCTCAGAGGATCATTATAACCCATAGAGCCCCATTACAAGCACGCATACAACTCCCATAACCACCCACGCCCCATAGAGACTCATTATAGCCGCGCCTACAACTCCCATCATGCCCCGCGCACCACAGAGCCTCAGTTAATCGCCTACAACTCCCGTCATGCCCTGCGCCTCCCATAGCCCATCATTGCAGGCCCCGCCCCTCCCGCACTACAACTCCCGTGCTGCCCCGCGGCGCTTTTCCCGCGCTTTTTCGCTCCCCCTCAGCGCCCCCCGGCCATGATGGCCGAGGCTCTGGAGCGCTGGCTCCGGGAGGAGATGGAGCTGCCGCCCTCCGCCGTCCCCTCCCCGGCCGCGCTCCGCAGGTCGGGACCACCCGGGGACCCTCACGGAGCTCCCTCTGAGGCAGGGAGGGGCTGAGGGGTTGCGGGGGGCAGGGGTTGCGAACCCCCCGAGGGCTCCGTGAGGGGAGAGCGGGAATCTGGGAGGGGCTGAGGGGATTTGGGGTCCCCTTGGAGGGTTCTGTGTGGGTTTGGGGGCTACTGGGGGGTTTTGGGGTCCCTTTGAAAGGTCTTGGGGCGGTTTTGGGGTCCCTTTGTGGGGTCCTGAGGTGGTTTGGGGTCCCTTTGGAGGGTCCTGGGGGGTTTTGGGGGGTCCTGAGAGAGTTTTGGGGTCCTCTTAGAGGGTCTTGGGGAGGTTTTGGGCCTGCTTTGAGGGTCCTGGATAACTTGGGGTCCCCTTGCAGAGTCCTGGGGAGATTTTTGGGGGTCCTGTGAGAGTTTTGGGGTCCTTTAGGAGAGTCCTAGGGAGGTTTTGGGGTCCCCTTGGAGGTATTTGGGGGTCCCTTAGTAGGGTCCTGGGGAGATTTGGGATGTCCTGGGGGGATTTTGGGTGCCCTTTGGAGGGTCCTTGACAATTTGGGGTCCCCTTGGAGGGTCCTGGGGGGATTTTGGAGTCCCTTTGTGGGGTCCTGAAGGGATTTTGGGGTCCCACTGAGGGCTCCTCAGGGGGTTTTGGGGTCCCTTTTAGGGCATCCTGAGTGGATTTGGGGGTTCCTGGGGATGATTTTCGGGTTCCTGGGGGTGATTTTCGGGTTCCTGGGTGAATTTTATGGTCACCCCCAAATGTTGGGGTGCCCCAATTCCCTCTCCTGAAGGCTCTGCTCCGGCCCCACAGCCCCCATTTGAGACTACGTCACCCGCCACATCCGGAACCAGCGGTGAGGGGGGACCCCAAAACTCAGGAGGGTGAAAAAACCCCAAAAATTGAAAGGGGACCCCAAAATTCAAGGAGTAAGAGCAGGAGATGCTTTCCGGGACTACAGCTCCCATCATGCCCCGCGACACCCATTCGGCCCCATTGGATGCACGCATACAACTCCCATAGCCCCCTGCGCCCCATTGGCTTTTATTATGACTGAGCCTACAGCTCCCATCATCCCCCGCGCCCCAATGAGTTCCATTATAGCCGGGCCTACAGCTCCCATCATCCCCTGTGCCCCAATGAGTTCCATTATAGCCAAGCCTACAGCTCCCATCATCCCCCGTGCCCCAGTGAGTTCCATTATAGCCAAGCCTACAGCTCCCATCATCCTCCACGCTCCATTGAGTTCCATTATAGCCAAGCCTACAGCTCCCATCATCCTCCACGCTCCATTGAGTTCCATTATAGCCAAGCCTACAGCTCCCATCATCCTCCACGCTCCATTGAGTTCCATTATAGCCAAGCCTACAGCTCCCATCATCCTCCACGCTCCATTGAGTTCCATTATAGCCAAGCCTACAGCTCCCATCATCCTCCACGCTCCATTGAGTTCCATTATAGCCAAGCCTACAGCTCCCATCATGCCCCGCGCCGCTTTTCCCGCTCTTTTTCCCGGTTCTCCCCTCACGGAATTTTTGGGGTCTCCCCACAGGAACGCAAAGAAGATTCGAGGAAATCTGCGCTTGTATCCGAAATTTTGGGGGTTCCTGGGATGGAAAATTCGGGAAACCCCTAAATTTGGGGTGGGGATGCCCAAATTTGGGGGTTGAACCTTAAATTGAAGGGGAGATTTTTGTGGGATCCCCAAATTGTTCCTTAACTCGGGGTTCAGGTAAAGGCACCTGCAGGAGCTGGAGGTGAGGGGGGACCCCAAAACCTGAGGGGGGATTGGGGTCAGATTTGGGGTGGGGAACCCAAAATTTGGGGGGTTCCCTCAGATTTGGGGAAATTTTGGGATTTTTGGGGAATTTTCAGGAATTTTAAGGGATTTTTTGGGATTTTGGGGGATTTTTTGGGATTTTTTGGAAGGGATTTGAGGGAATTTTGGGAGTCCAGGGGAGTTTTGGAGCTTGAAATGGGATTTTTTTTGTGGGCGAAATGCAATTTCTGGGGAATTTTTTTGGGATTTGTGGGAATTTTGGGAGGGATTTGGGGGGTTTGGGGCATTTAAAAGGGATTTTTGGGGGGAATTTTTGGGGGAATTTTAGGGATTTTTTGGGAAAATTTCTGGGGAGAATTTTGGGTGATTGTTGGGGGGAAATTTGGGGTTTTTTTGGGCATTTCGGGGGGAATTTTTGGGATTTTTTTGGGAATTTTTGGGGATTTTTTGATATTTTTTTGGGATTTTTCAGGATTTTTGGGGAATTTTGGAAAAGATTTTGGGATTTTTTTACAATCTCAGGGATGTTTGAGGGAATTTTGGAGTGAATTCAGGAGGATTTGGGGTCCATGTTGAGCCTCATTTTTGTGGGATTTTGGGGTTTTTTGGGGGGAATTTTAGGGTTTTTTGGGGATTTTTGAGAGGAATTTTGTGGATTTTGGGGGAATTTTTGGGTTTTTTTGGGGGAATTTTTGGTGGAATTTTTGGTGGAATTTTTGGGGAAGTTTTGGGATTTTTGTGGGGGAATTTTGTATTTTTTAGAGGAATTTTGTGGATTTAGAGGGGGGAATTATGCGTTTTTTTGGGGGAAATTTTAGGGTTTTTTGGGGATTTTTTAGAGGAATTTTGTGGATTTTTTGGGGAATTTTGGGGATTTTTTGGGGGGGGAATTTTGGGGAATTTTTTGGAGGATTTGGGGTCAATTTTGAGCCTCATTTTTGTAAAATTTTGAGGTTTTTTGTGGGATTTTCTCGTTTGGTAGTTTTTGGTGTCATGAGGACGCTGGGCACAATCTCAGGGATTTTGGGCTGAATTTTGGGCTGAATTTCGGCAGATTTGGGTCCGTTTTGAGCCTCATTTTTATAAAATTTTGGGGATTTTGGGGAGATTTTTTGGGATTTTTGGGGGAATTTTGTGGGGAATTTTGGGGGATTTATTCAGGGAGTTTTTTTGGGGGGAATTTGGGGATTTTTTAGGGGAATTTTGGGGATTTTTGGTGGAATTTTTGGGATTATTTTGGGGTGAATTTGGGCGGATTCGGGTCCATTTTGAGCCGCGTTGGTTTTTTTTTTGATTTTTCAGGGAATTTGGGGATTTTTGGTAGAATTTTTGGCTTTTTTTTGGGGGATATTTAGGGGAATTTTGGGGAATTTTCGGGGAGTTTTTGGGGATTTTTGGGGGGAAATTTTGTGGATTTTTGGGGGGGAATTTTGGGGATTTTTTGGAGGATTTGGGGTCAATTTGAGCCTCGGTTTTTTTTTTAATTTTGGGGATATTCGGGGGAATTTTTTGGGGGAATTTTTGGGGGATTTTTTTTTTATTTTTTTAATGGGAATTTTGGGGAATTTTTTGGGGGATAATTTTTGGGAGAATTTTTGGCAATTTTTAGGCTTTTTCAGGATCTTTTGGGAATTTGGGAACAGATTTTGGGCAGTTTTTGGGATTTTTTGACAATCTCAGAGAGATTGGAGGGAATTTTGGGGGGATTTGGGAGGATTTGGGTCCATTTTGAGCCTCATTTTTATAAAATTTTGAGGGGATTTTGGGGGGACTTTTGTGGGGAATTTTGGGGGATTTTTTCAGGGAGTTTTTTGGGGGGAATTTGGGGATTTTTAGGGGAATTTTGGGGATTTTTGGTGGAATTTTTTGGGGAATTTTGGGGATTATTTTGGGGTGAATTTTGGGTGAATTTGGGCGGATTTGGGTCCATTTTGAGCCTCGTTTTTTTGAGTTTTGGGGATTTTGGGGGGGATTTTTTGGGGATTTTTCAGGGAATTTTTGGGGGGAATTTTTGGGATTTTTTTCAGGGAATTTTTGGGGAGAATTTTAAGCCTCATTTTTGTGCAATTTTGGGGGTTTTTGTGCGATTTTTAGGGGAAATTTGGGGATTTTTCAGGGAATTTTAGGGGGGGATTTTGGGGGATTTTTTCAGGGAATTTTTTGGGGGATTTTGGGGCAATTTTGGGGATTTTGGGGGGAATTTTGGGGAGATTTTGTGGGGCAATTTTAGGGGGATTTTTTTGGGATTTTCTTGGGGGAGTTTTTGGGGATTTTTTTTTTTTAATTTTGTGGATTTTTGCGGGGGATTTTTGGGAGGATTTGGGGTCAATTTTGAGCTTCATTTTTGTAAAATTTTGGGGGGTTTGTGGGATTTTCTCAATACTTTGTGAAAATATTGAGTATCATGAGAACCCTGGGCACAATCTCAGGGATATTGGGGTGAATTTTGGGTGAATTTGGACAGATTTGGGTCCATTTTGAGCCTCGTTTTTGTGGAATTTTGGGGATTTTTGGGGTTTTTCTCAATATCTTGAGAGTTTTTGGTGTCATGAGGACGCTGGGCACACTCTCAGGGATATTGGGGTGAATTTTGAGGTGGATTCGGGTGGATTTGGGTCAATTTTAACCCTCGTTTTTGTGGAAGTTTGAGGTTTTTTGTGGGATTATTTTTCAATTTTTCTGGGAGTTTTGGTAATCGGGAGAACCCTGGGCACACTCTCATGGACACTGGGGTGAATTTTGGGTGAATTTTGGGTGAATTCTGTCGATTTTGGGCCGTTTTTGGCCCAGGCTCCGCCGGGCCAGCAGGGGGGCCCTACAGGGCCTGGGGGACTTCATTGCGGACGCACACGGCGCAGCGCCTCGGTGCGTCCGGCCGGAAACGCGGCCCCCGCACAAAGGTTCCTACACTGAAAACCTCCATTTCGGGGGCTCCCCACCCCCAAATTTTGGGGTCCGCGCCATTTTTGGAGTTTCATGACCCCCCTAAGTCCCAATTTTGGGGTCCTCACCACAAATTTGGGATCCTTGGCCCTCTCAAAGCCCCAAATTTGGGATCCCCTGATCCCCCCACCCCCCCACCCCTGTTTTGGGCTTCCCACCCCCAAATTCTCGGGACCCTCCCCCAATTTTAGGGTGCCTGACTCCCCCCAACCCCCAAATTTGGGGTCCCTGACCCTCCCTTTCCCAATTTTGGGGTCTCAGACCCCCCCAAACCCCAATTTTGGGGTCCCCAAACCCCAAATTTTGAGGTCCCTTCCCCATTTTTACAGGTTCTGATCCTCCCCAAACCCCAAATTTGGAGTCCCCAACCCAATTTTGGGGTCCCAGCACTCCCCAAACCCCAAATTTTGGGGTCCCCTTACCCATTTTTGGGGTCCCCTCCCTCAATTTTGGGGTCCCAGACCCCCCAAACCCCAAATTTAGGGGTTCTCACCCCTAAACCCCAAATTTGGGGTCCTTGACCCTCCTCACATCCCAATTTTGGGATCCCCACCCCCAAATTTTGGGGTCCCTTCCCCATTTTTAGGGTTCCAGACCACCCCTACACCCCAAATTTGGGATCCTCACCCCAATTTCGGGGTCCCCTCCCTCAATTTTGGGGTCCCAGACCCCCCAAACCCCAAATTTGAGGGTTCTCACCCCAAAATTTTGGGGTCCCCATTTCCCCCTCAGAGGCCTCGCTGGAGGCAGTGCAGAGCCGGCGGTGGGCGGAGCTTCGGTGAGGGGCGGAGCTTCAGCTGCTGGGGGCGGAGCTTCATCGAGGGGCGGGGCTTCGGTGAGGGGCGGAGGTTCAGCTGCTGGGGGCGGAGCTTCATCGAGGGGCGGAGCTTCGGTGAGGGGCGGGGCTGCAGCTGATGGGGTGGGGCTTCGGCGAGGGGCGGAGCTTCTGCTGGGGGCGGAGCCGGGCCCGGCTGGGCTGTGGGATGGCCACGAGGGGGCGCTGAGGGAAACCCATAAAAGGTAAAAGGGGCGGGGCTTAGAGGGGGCGGGGCTAAAGCGGCAGGGCCTTGCAGTATTTCCTTATATGGGCAATGGGGAGATTTGGGGGATTTTTCGATTTTTTTGCTCCCTGCCTGAATTTTGGGGCACTTCAGGGGATTTTGGGTGATTTTTGAGGGGGTTTTGGAGGATTCTGTGGGATTTGGGAGGATTTTGAAGGGTTTTCAAGATATTTTTTTGTGTCTCTCGTGGATTGTGAGGAGATTTTGGGGCATTTTGAGGAGAATTTGGGGGTCCCTGAAGCATTTTTTGGAGGATTTTGGACTTCCTGAGGGGATTAGGAGACAATTTGAAGGATTTTGAGGGGATTTTTAGGGCCCTGATGGGATTTTGATGAAATTTTGTGGGATTTTGAGAAGATTTTGGGCGGGTTTTGAGGTAATTTGGAGGATTTTGAAGGATTTTGGGGCCCTGAGGGGATTTGGAGTTAATTTTGAGATCTTGAGGACATTTTGGAGTCCCTGAGGGGGTTTTGAGGTGATTTTGGGGGAATTTCAGGAGATTTTTGGTTCCTGAGGGGATTTGTTGGGGATTTAAGGGAATTTGTGGGGATTTGGGGAGAATTTTTTGAGGTTTTGAGGAGATTTTGGAATTCCTGAGGGATTTGGGGGATTTTAAGGGAAATATTGGAGTCTCTGAGTGGATTTCAGGGAGATTTTGGGGAATTTGAGGAGACTTTGGGTCCCTGAGGGGATTTTTTTGGGGAATTTGAGGGGATTTTGGGGTCCCTGAGTAGATTTTGGGGGATTTTAAGGAAATTTTGGGGGAATTTGAAGAGATTTTGGGGTCCCTGGCGAGAATTTGGAGATTTTGGGAGATTTCAAGAAAATTTTGAGGGATTTTGAGGTAACTTTGGGACTCCTGAGGAGATTTTGGGGGAGCTTGAGATTTTTGGAGATTTGGAGGGGATTTTGGGGAATTTTAAGGGAATTTTGGGGTCCCTGAGGTGATTTTGAGGAGATTTTCTGTTCCTAATGGGATTTGGGGAAATTTTGAGGGGTTTTGAGGAGATTTGGGGGTCCGTGAGGGGATTTTTGAAGAATTTTGGGTTCCTGAGGAGGTTTTTGGGGGATTTTGGCTTCCTGAGGGGATTTTGAGTGAATTTGGGGGATTTTGAGGAGATTTTGGCATCCCTGAGGGATTTTGAGATCTCTGAGTTAATTTCAGGGTCCCTGAGGGGAATTTTGAGATTTTGAGGGATTTAAGGGAATTCTGAGGAGATTTTTGGCTCCCTGAGGGGATTTTTGGGGGGAATTTGAGGAGATTTTGGGAGATTTTGAGAGGATTTTGGAGTTCCTGAGGGGATTTTAGGGCATTTTAAGGGAATTTTGGGGTCCTTAGAGGATTTGGGGAGAATTTGAGGTGATTTTGGGGGATTTTGAGGAGATTTTGGGTCTCTGAGAGGGTTTTTAGAGATTTTGGGGTTTCTGAGGAAATTTTGGGGGAATGTGAGGGGATTTTTGGTGGATTTTGAGGAGATTTTGAGGTCCCTGGTGGAAATTTTGAGATTTTGGGGAATTTTAAGGAAATTTTGAGGCATTTTGAGGCAATTTGGGGTTTCTGAAGAGATTTTGGGGGATTTTTGAGGAGATTTCACGGTCCCTGAGGGGATTTTTGGTGATTTTGGGGTTTCTGAGAGGATTTCAGGCTATTTTGAGGGGATTTGGGCAATTTTGAGGAGATTTTGGGGAGAATTTGACCAATTTTGGGGGATTTTGAGGAGATTTTGAGGTCTCTGGTGGGAATTTTTCAATTTTGGGACATTTTAAGGGAATTTTGAAGAGGTTTTGGAGTGCCTGACAAATTATGAGGGATTTTGAAGGAATTTTGATGTCCCTGAGGGATGTTGGGGCGTTTTAAGGGGATTTTGGGGGTCTCTGAGGGGATTTTGGGGAATTTTGAAGGAAATATTGGGGAGTTTTGAGATTTTGGGGTCCATGATGGGTTTTTGGGGATTGTAAGAGAATTTTGTGGTCCCTAAGGGGTTATTGGGGAATTTGGGGGTTCCTGAGGGGATTTTGGGGTCCCTGGTGGGAATTTTCAGATTTTGGAGGATTATGAGGAAATTTTGATCAGATTTTTGGGTCTCTGATGGGATTTTGTGTTCCCAAGGGGATTTGGGGGGATTTTGAGGAAATTTTGAGGGATTTTGGGGTGTTTTGAGGAGATTTTGGGGTCCCTGATGGGATTTTTGGGTTTCTGAGGAGATCTGAGAAGATTTTGGGGTTCCTGATGGGATTTCGGGGTTTCTGAGGGGATTTTGGGGGATTTTGAAGGATTTTTGGGGTCCCTGATGGGATTTTTGAGTTTCTGAGGGGATTTTGGGGAGTTTTGAGGAGATTTTGGGGTTCCTGATGGGATTTTTGGTTCCCCTCAGGCTGGGCCCATCCTGTGCAGAGCTGTCGGCCATGTTGGCTTTGGGGGCAGAGCCGGAAGTGCTGGTGAGTGGGCGTGGCCTGACATGGTGGGCGGGGCCTGAAGACTCTTCAGGGACCCCAAAATCAGCCCAGGACCCCCCAAAATTCCCCCCAAAATCACCCCAGGATCCCCCAAAATCCCAAAATTCCCCCAACCCCTCCCCCTCCGCAGGTGTCAATCAAGGCCCTGTGCAAGGCCAGGGAGGCGGAGCTCCAGAGGCCACGCCCACACAGGTAAGCCACACCCCTTCCTTATGAACCCCTAATTAACCCTTTCATTAATCAATTAACCACTTAATTAATGAACTCCAGAGGTGCCAATCACCCCGGGAAGGCTCAGGAGGCTCCGGATTAGCTGGAACAGGCTGAGGTGGGCGTGGCTTGGTGGGGAAAAGGGCGTGGCTCCATTCAGGCCACACCCCCTCCCCTGACGCTTGGCACCCCCTACAGGCCGTGCTGATTGGCCACAGCCCGGGGGCGGTGCTGTGGGCGCTGGAGGTCCTGGCCAATCAGAGCACCCGGTGGGTGTGGCCTAAAGGGATGGGTGGAGCATAAAGGAGTGGGTGGGGTGTAAAGGGGTGGGTGGGGCTTAAGCAGAGGAGTGTGGCCTAAATGAGTAAGTGGGCAGGGCCTAAAGAAATGGGTGGGGCTATAAGGTGGTGGGCAGGGCTTAAGGGGGTGGGTGACGCTTAAGTAGTGGATGAGGCTAAAATGGGTGGGTGGGGCTTAAATGAGTGGGTGGGGCTTAAGGTTGTGGGTGGGCCTTAAAGGTGTGGGTGTGGCATAAATGCAGGGGGCTTAAAGAGATGGGTGTGGCCTACAGGGGTGGGTGGGGCTTAAAGGTGTGGGTGGGGCTTACAGGAGTGGGTGGAGCTGAAGGGATGGGTTGGGCTTATAGGATGGGAGTGGCTTAAAGGGATGGGTGGCTCTTTATGGAGGGGATGGGGCTTAAAGGAGTGGGTGGGGCTTTAGGGGTGGGCATGGCTTAAAGGAGTGGGTGGGGCTTCAACGGGGGGTGTGGCCTAAATGGGTGGGTGGAGCTTAAAGGGATGGGCAGGGCTTAAAAGAATGGGTGGAGCTTAAAGGGTAGGGAGAGCTTAAGGGGGTGGGTGTTGTGGTAGATAAGGAAAGGCGCTGCGGAAGATGTCGCGATGTTACAGAAAGGCAAGACCCTCTGTTCCCCGTAGATAAGATCCTCTGTTACTCATAGATAAGAAATTAACATAAGAATGTAGCCTCCCTTAACCAAATACCAGTAACTTTCCATTCCTTACCCAGCACTTTTCCATTCCTTACTAACCATAGATAAGAAAGACAAACCCCCTTTTGACGTAGAGACCCCTAAGACTATAAGACCCCATGAGAAGAAGTAATAAATGCCTTTTGACCGTCCATCATATTGATGTCTGCGTGTGTCATTGGCCCGAACGGCCCTGGAGAGTTTGGGCCGTCGTGCTGATCCTCAGAGCCAGGTCGCCTGCCTTGCTCCAGAAGGCAACATTCGGTGCCGAAACCCGGGAAGCATCTTGCGCCCGGCGAACGGGGACACTCCTGGAAAGAGGACGGCGGCTGTGGCAGCAGGCCTGACCACAGCGGGAGGGATGCCTCCGGACCAGCGTGGACCATGGAATCCACAGCGAAGGTTGTAAGTCAGGCTCATGAGCAATGGGGAATTAAAGCTGAGCTCAGGAACTCTAATCTTGCTATTGCAAAGCTCCTAGAGCTGGGGACGATCGAACGTCCGGTAAATATATTATATTCGGAAGCGCGGGAGACGTGCACTGCCGCCTCAGCAGAGGACTCTAAGTCCGCAGGCAGTGGTAAAAACCTCAAAGCGTGGGGGAAAGTAGAAGAGGCCCTACACAAGACGTTAGAAGAACAGGAGACGCGGGAAGCTGCGCGTACACATTTATTAGCTACACCAAAGCCGGCGGTGGGGGCCGCGACGCAGACCGCCTCTGAGAGCGATCGGATTGAAGGCGGGAATATGCGGGGGCCGGGCGCGTTCCACCCCTTCCTGAGCTTGAGCCCAGACCCCCCGGAACCCCCAGGGGACCCCCCGGAGCCCCCAGGGGACCCCCGGACCTTCCTGCGGAGCCCGCCGGGTCCCAGCCCCCCCGCGGAACCGTCCGAAAAATCCGCGGTTTCTCTATCCGTCTCTTCCCCGCCGGCCGCTGATGCGGCGCAAGAAGCAGAGCAGCGCGCGCGATGCTTCTGGCAGGGACTCCCAGAGGAGGCGCAGAACGAGGCCGGATTGTCAGACCCCGCCGGGATCGGTAAAAACTCGCCCCCGCCATGCGCGTTTAAAAATGGCGCCGAACCACATGGCGAGGGCGGAAGGGAGGAGGCGGGGGGCGGAAATGCAGTCAGGCTGCTTAACAACGCATGCGCGGGCGAGCGGGGAGACGGGGCGGCCACCGCGGTAGAGTGCAAAACCAATCAGAGCGCTCTATCCAAATTAGGTCCTTATGGGGTAAGGACCGCCCCCGGCAGGAGGCGGGGGGACCCCAGGCGAGGGAGCAGCACCGCCCCCAAAGGGAGGAGCGGGGTCGAAGCCGCAGAAAACGGCACGGAGTGCCGGAAGTGTACCGGCAGTCAGCTTCCAGCTCAGAGTCAAGTAACAGCTGCTCAGACAGCTCGGAAGAGCCGACCGAGCCCGGCTGGGACTCGGAAACCGAGAGAGCAGAATTAATGCGGTTTCGAGCGAAACCGAATAAAGCTTTAAACAATATCGGGATACAATCGCAACACAAACTCACCGATTGGGGAAAAATAAAAGCAGCCTGTGGGGACCGGGCACCGGCAGCCTCCATGCACGCTTTCCCGGGGGGGGGTTGCCGGAGCGCGGGGGAACCAACAAAGGGCATATACCCCAGTTAACCTAAAAGAAGCCAAAGCGGTTTCAGAAATAGGGATCAACTCAGCTGTAGTACCCACTCTTGAGGACGACCTTTCTAGCAATAACGATCTGCTCACTTTTGATATTACGCAAATAAGCCGCATGCTTTTTCAAGGGGCGGGGCGGATTGTATTTAAGCAGGAATGGCAGGACGACTGTGTTAGCCCAGGCTTCCGGGGAAGGGCAGCAACTCAGCGAGCTGTCCCCAGCTGGCACAGCTTTCCCTGGCAGCACCCTCACTCCAAGCATCCCAGCCCCGGAGAAACGAGACGTCCTTTCCATGCTCAAATTTCGGATTACAAATTTATCATGAGGGCCACTGCTGTACACCCTCCGCTGCCAATCAAATTGACTTAGAAATCATCAGACCCTGTATAGGTTGAGCAGTGGCCCCTGACAGAGCCTCGAGCGGCAGCTTTGCTGGAACTGGTCGACCACGAACTGCAAAAGGGTCACGTAGAACCCTCCACCAGCCCATGGAACACCCCTGTATTTGTGATCCCCAAAAGGTCCGGAGAAGGCTATCGTCTCGTCCACAACCTGAGAGAAGTGAACAAGATGATCCGACCCATGGGTCCAATCCAGACACTGCTACCCATGAACTCAGCCGTCCCCGCAGGGCAGCCGAGCGCAGTACTGGATATCAAGGACTGTTTATTTTCAATACCCCTGCACCCTGAGGACAGAGAACGATTCGCCTTTTCCGTGGCGTTTTGGAACGGCGAGCGGCCCAACCTTCGCTTCCAATAGAGAGTGCTTCCACAAAGCCTGGTCGACAGCCCGACCATATGCCAAATCACCGTGGACAAAGCACTGATGCCGGTCTGACACTCCCATCCCGACGCAACCATCATTCAATACATGGACAACATCCTGGTCGCACCACCATCGACAAGCCAAGTAGATCACCTGGTGTCCACAATCACGGAGACCCTTCAGGCCAACGGCTTCGAGATCGCGAGCGCAAAGATCAAGAGAGGACCCTGCGTGACCTTCCTGGGAGTAGAGATCACAAGCTCTTACGTGACACCCCCGAGATGAAGGTCAACCGAGACGTCGAGATGCTCCACAACATGCAACGCCTGGTGGGATCCCTGCAGTGGCTTCGCAACATTGTCCTGATTCCTCCCGAGGTCATGGACCCTCTGTACGACCTCCTGAAAGGAAAGCACCCCTGAGAACCCAAGGAGCTGATGCCGCAAGCAACGAGCTCCCTCGACTTCATCGAAAACCAAATGTCCACTGGCACACTTGCCAGGTGGAACCCAGCCATGCCACTGGACCTGTACGTCCACTTTACACTGAAGGGGGAGTGGGAGCACTGGCCCAAGGACTTGCTGAAAAGGCCCGACCGATCCAATGGGTGGTCCTCGGAAGACCCGCTCGTGCATTTTCCCCAGGAATCGAATGCATCGCCAGCCTCATCATGAAAGGCAGGAGACTCGCCTTGAGACACCTAGGGACCGAGCCGACAAGCATCCACCTTCCGTTTCGCAAGCAGCCGACCGCGGAGTCAGCCACAATATCAGAGTACCTGGCCCTTGCTCTCTCCAGCTTCGGAGGAGAAATCTCCTACTCCTCCAAGCCACCCTGGACTCAGCTGCTGACCGTAGTCGACATGGACATGCCACCGAAGGTCAAGGACAGACCGCAGCCAGGACCAACGGTCTTCACAGACGCTTCCTCCACGACCTCAACCGCAGCAGCAGTGTGGCAGGCAGGAGAGCAATGGCATTGCGTCAAAGCGTGTGACCCCACACTGTCAGTGCAACAGCTGGAGGCAGCAGCAGTGGTTTTGGCGTGCGGGCTCTTCCAAGACGAACACCTCAACATCGTAACGGACTCTATATTCGTGGCAAGGCTCTGCCTAGCCATGGCAAGACCAAGAGTGTCAACATCAGCAGCAGCCCTAATGCTGGAAGAAGCACTCTCCTCGCAACAGGGCACCATGTCAGTCATCCACATCAACAGCCATGACCCAGTCAAGGGTTACTTCCAGATCAGCAATGACAAAGTGGACGCCACAGCGAAAGGCGTTTGGACCTTGCAAAGAGCTCGTCAACTGCATGAGTCACTCCACATCGGAGTCAAAGCACTGGCGAAGAGATGCGGAATCCCGACGGCGGACGCAAAACATGTGGTAGCCACCTGCCCTTATTGCCAGAAGTCACCCCTATGGACCTACGGGGTCAACCCGAGAGGTCTCAAGCCCTCAGAAATCTGGCAGTCGGACTTCACCTTATGTCAACTGCTGAAGCCCCGAGCATGGCTTGCAGTGACAGTGGACACTTATAGCGGAACGATCATAGCCACACAGCACCCCAAAACTAACTCCAAAGCCACAATTCAGCACTGGCTGACAGCCATGGCTTGGCTTGGTATCCCCAAGCAGATCAAAACGGACAATGGCTCCAATTTCACCTCCAAACCAGTACAGGAATTCGCCTCGAAATGGGGCATCATGTTAGTGCAAGGCATCCCATACAACAGTACCAGGCAGGCCATAGTTGAGAGAGCAAACCAGACCCTGAAAACCAAGATAGAAGTGTTGGCGAAAGCAGAGGGCTTTGCCAATGCCATTCCCCCAGGAGATCAGGCACGTATGCTGGCAACCGCCTTGCTGGCACTGAATCAATTCCCTAGGGGAGATGAAGCAAACAGTCCCGTCCAAAAACACTGGGCCACTCGAACGCTAGAAGAGGGCCCACAGGTGGTAATCAGAAACGAGCTAGGCGAGTGGGAATGGGGTTGGAGGCTGATGCTCACGGGGCGAGGGTACGCAGCTGTCAAAAAGGACGGCAAAATCAGGTGGTGTCCACTTAAGTCGATTAAACCGGACCTTCATAGCGAGCTGAATGAGACTGACGAGAATTGCGAGTCTTTGTTTACAGGACCTGCTCGTGGGACGTCCTCGTGACGCGTACATCCCGGTTCCAGACAAAAGTGACAGACCACCAAGCCGTCAGGCAGAACCCGAGAGACCCGCACGGGTGAGACCCAAGCACCAAGGGTGTTTCTGTGTGATTTTGCTGTTGGGGCTTGTCACCAGAGGGCAAGCCAGCCCAGACCACTACCCCCATCGGCCCTTCAGGTGGGTCATGCGACACCTTAGTAGTGGCAAAGTACTCAGAGAAATCACCACACCAAACACCCCATCCTTCGTGCTCCGCATCACCGACCTGTTTCCAGGACAGCCAAGGGTAAACTCCTATTCCCTACACGTCACACACTCGTACCTATCCTACTGGTGCCCAGCTTCAAACCCTGGGAAAAGCTACTGCAATCACCCAGGGTGGGGATATTGTGGGCACTGGGGCTGCGAAACCATAGTTACAGATGCCAGACCGTCGGGGCCTGGGTGGGATCCACAAGAGCCAGACAAATTCTTACAGTTCACCTGGGCACCCATCGGCTGCAAAACACCCTTCTTCTTTCACGGAAACTTCCATCAAAACCAACATAAAATCCCTAGATTTCGGGCATGCACTGATTACAACATGACGGTCTTGCAGCCAGATCACCCTAGCTGGGCCACAGGCAAGACGTGGACAGTGGTCCTTCAAGGGTCAAAAGAGAGGGTGAACATGCAAATTATCAGGCTCCAACCGTTGGCACCCCGAGCGGTCGGACCCAACAAAGCGATTAAAAGCGTGCCGAAAGGGAGAAACGTAACCTACCCCAAAACCTTGCCCACAGGGGTCAGCAATGTCCCGACCAGTCAAGTGGAAACCTTTCAGATGAGCCGCTTAACCGGGTCAGACTCAGACCCAATCCTTCGTATGTTAGAAGCTACCTTTGTATCCCTGAACGAATCCAACCCTAACCTAACCGAATCCTGCTGGCTTTGTTAAGACGTCAAACCCCCCTTTTACGAAGGAGTCGCTTTAGACACTCCCTTCAGTTATTCCTCAGCCGACGCCCCTCACCAGTGCAGATGGGATACCCCTCGCAAAGGAATCACCCTGAGTCAAGTCACAGGCCGAGGCAGATGCTTTGGCAATGCAACCCTAGCTAGGCGGAAAGGCAACATCTGCACCAAAATTGTCAAGCCTAACAGGAAAAACAATAAGTGGGCAGTCCCATCCACATCGGGGATGTGGGTTTGCCAGCGAACCGGAGTGAGTCCTTGTGTGTTCCTTCCCAAATTCAATGACTCTAACGACTTCTATGTCCAAGTTCTGATTGTTCCTAGGGTCCTGTACCACTCAGACGAAGAGATGTACCATCTTCTTGAGGGACCCAGCCGGATCCACAAAAGAGAAATAATGACAGGTATAACTATTGCAATGCTGCTGGGCCTGGGAGCAGCCGGAACGGCCACGGGTGTCTCAGCCCTAGCGACACAGCACCAAGGACTGTCCCAGCTGCAACAGACCATTGATGGGGACCTGCAAAGGATCGAGAAATCCATCTCCTTTCTAGAGAAGTCGGTCTCCTCACTCTCAGAAGTGGTCCTGCAGAACAGGCGAGGCCTGGACCTCCTGTTCATGCAGCAAGGGGGCCTGTGTGCCGCCTTGAAAGAGGAGTGCTGTTTCTACGCAGACCACACGGGAGTAGTGAGAGACTCCATGGCAGAACTCCGGAACCGATTGGCTCAGAGACACAAAGACAGGGAAGCCCAACAGGACTGGTACGAGTCCTGGTTCAATCAATCACCTTGAAACCACTCTGATTTCTGCCTTGATAGGTCCATTGGCGATGCTGTTCCTAACAGTCACCTTCGGACCATGCCTGCTGAACAAGCTGGTCTCGTTCGTTCAGAGCCGCCTGGAACGGACCAGCATCCGGTTTGTAGGGCGACGACAATTGCTGTGAATTCAACCAGGGAACTCAACCAAGGAACACTGCCAGTCACAAGATTTTCCAAACTTGTCTGGCAAAAGCTTACTCAGGTTTCCCAAAACCCCTTTCCCTTGTCAAGTTACAACCTCATACCTCATTTCAGTACCTATGTATATGACTACCTCATTCATTTGTGAAAAGGGCGGGGGAGATGTGGTAGTCAGGGAAAGGCGTTGCGGAAGATGACGCAATGTGACGGAAAGGCAGGACCCTCTGTTTCCCGTAGAAAAGACCCTCTGTTACTCATAGATAAGAAACTAACATAGGAATGTGGCCCCACTAACAATAGGAATGTTGCCCCACTGAAGCCAGTAACTTTCCATTCCTTACCCAGCACTTTTCCATTCCCTACTAACCATAGATAAGAAGGACAAACCCCTTTTGACGTAGAGACCCCTAAGACTATAAGACCCCAGAGAGGAAGTAATAAACGCCTTTTGACCGTCCACCACATTGGTGTCTGCGTGTGTCATTGGCCCGAACGGCCCGGGAGAGTGGGCTGTCGAGCTGATCCTCAGAACCAGGTCACCTGCCTTGATCTAGAAGGCAAAAGGAAACCACCCTATAACAGAAACAACCACGTTCTGTCAGGGTCCTGCAGGAAGGCAAGAATGGCAGCAGGATTTTGCACACTGGGCTTTCCCTCAGGGCCCCGGACCTGCAACTGTGTCCAGAAAAGCAGCAGACACGGAGGTGAAATATTCAGAAGCATTCACAGACGGACTCCTTTAGCCCGTGCCGCTCTTTAAGTCAAGCTTACTGCATCAGTTCATATCACAACAGAACTGAGCCTTAGGGGATCCTGACCAGAATCACATCTAAACCAGGCTTCAGCCCAGACGTCACAGCAATTCAGAGCAGCATTTGCGCAGATTGTACCTTTCATGAGATGAACCAAATGTGGTGCTCTTAGAGAAAGCTACAACAAGGCAAAGGCAGACTTGAAAGGGTTTGCAGTGTAGAACTTCCAATCACATTAGGAAGGAAATCTTTTGAATTCAACTAAAGCCAAAGAGACACTGAAGCAGTCCAGGCCATCGTGCGTCTTTGGTCTCTTTTGTTTCAAAATTCTGTTCCAATAGCTCATGAGCAGATTCTTTTCCTTTGCCTCATGAAACTTGTGAGCTGTCCTGTGTATTACTCTGCGTGATACAGTGAGAAGGATGGACTCCATGTACTCCTTGTCTGTGCCCAGAGCCCTTGGGGACACTTGGGACCCACCCCCCCAGCAGACCGTTCCCCTTTGTGACGTGAGGCTTGCGTGTGCCCGGAGCCCATTGTGACGTTTGGGGCCGCGCCCTGACCTGGACAGTATAAAAAGGGGCAAAGAGCCCGGGGGTGCCACTCCCAGGAGAGCAGCTCCATCAGGAGCCAGCATCTTCCCGGGCGACGGCAGGGTCGGAGCGACTCCGAGATGTCCACGGACAAGGAGACGAGCAGCGACACGAAGGCCAAGCAGAAGTGGCTGGCGTTTCGCCAGAGGCAGGGGGTGAGGGATGGGGCAGCACGTCTGGAGGCCGGGGAGCAGCGTGACTCCTGCGCCGGCCCTGGCGCGCAGGCGGCGGCAGCAGAGAGCCGGGCAGCGGCCCCGCACAGCCGCAGGGCCCGCCGCCGGGCTCTGCTGCGCTCGCTGCGCCGCGGCTCCCGTGCCATGCTCGGCAGGGGGGCGGCTGTGCTCCGGCGACGCAGCCGGCAGCCGGGGACACAGCGGCACGGGGATCAGGGCATGGAGGCAGTGGCGGCAGCGACAGCCCCCGCAGCAGGGGCACAGAGTCGGGCGGCTTCCCCGCACGGTCCCAGCTGTCCCACCACAGCCTCGCCCAGCCCGCTGGAAGCTCTCGGTGGGCAGGGGGCAGGGGCAGCACTGGGGGCCGTCCTGTCAACACCAGATGGTGAGGAGGCGGCCTGGGAAGCGAGCAGCCCCAAAGAGCTGTCCCAGGGGGAACAGGACCCAGATCAGAGAGGCAGAGAAGTGAGGCCCTCTGTGAGGCCAGGCCAGGCCTGGCTAGAGCACAGCAACGTTCCCCCGTGCACAGCCTCAGGCCAAGCCTCAGCTCTGCCCAGCAGAGCCTCTCACAGCTGGACAGAGGACTCCAGTCGTGAAACAATTCTGGGTCTCTTGCCCCCCAGCCCCTCCCCAAGCCAGGTGGAAGCTCGCAGGCAGTAGGCAATGGCAGCAGCAAAGATCCTCCTGGCAGGGCTGCCCAGCGAGGAGGGGGACAGCTCAGAGGATGTCCAGGGCGGCAGCAGCAGCAGCGGGGATGAGAGCGCCTACGTGACCTGTGAGGAGGAACCAAAACCTCTGGTGCCATGCAAAGGCACAGGACACTTAGAGCTTACTCCCCAAACCAGAGATCAAGCAGCTGCCAAAGGGGATGCCGGGACGAGCGAGGAGCTGTCAGACGAGCAGGGCAGCAGGGCCATCACTATCCGCACCATCTGGGTGAACCCCCTCTACCCACAGCTCCTGGGGCAGCCCAACACGCCGCGGGAAGAAGAGGCGTCTGGGGACCTGCCCGGCACATCTCGAGCCCTGGCAGCTCCCAGGCACGCCACAGGCCAAGGCCCAGCCCTGCCCAGCAGAGCCCCTCACAGCGGGGCAGAGGCCTCGACTCCAGGCCTGGTTCCAGAGCGCTGCCCCCACAGCCCCTCCCCAAGCCTGCTGGAAGCTGCCAGTAGTCTACGGTTACGGTTACGCTTAGGGTTAGGGTTACGTTTAGGCTTAGGGTTAGCATGAGGGTTAGGCTTAGCTTTAGCGTTAGGCATAGTGTTATTTTTCATGTTCGAGTCAGGCTTATAGTTGTTAGGGTTAGTGTTAGCGTTAGCCTCTTTAGGGACAGAAGCTGAGCCACGCCTGTCACTGTCACCACCCGAGGAGGGCTCTGGCTCCAAGGGACCCAGGACTGTCTGGAGTGCACCCAGTGCTGTCTGCAGCGCGGCCAGAAGACACCTGAGCTGGAGCACCGAGGAAGAGGTGAGTGCCTCACGCTCCTTCCCATGTCTGCCCATGTTCATACCAGGAACATGAGGATAATAAACAGGAGTGTTAATAAAGTTGTTTCTTTACGTGAAATAAAAGGTAGTCATTTGTAATACTCCCTGCCAGTAGGGTGAAGGCCATCTCATGCCTTCTCTTCCTCTTTCATTAATAAATTACACAGCGAGGTTCACTACAAGTAGTGAAACAAGCCAAGGGATTATGTTAAGAATTCTAAAGGCTTGGAGTAGAGGTTAGAAAAGTCTTAGGAAGAAGAAGAAATCTCTTAGGAAAATTCTTAGGAGGCCATTTTTTGCTTTGATAGATGGTATTATGCCCTATGTCAGGAATGTGTTCCTCTGGAATATGTTCCTTAGTCTCTTGAGTTGTAGCTTTTGCTAAGTTAGAAGTGGTTTGATGGATGCTTTTGTTGAAATAAAAGGACAGAATGAGTAAATCGAAGTGCTTGTTCTTTTCATTGCCCTGTAGCCATTGATTTGGGGGCAGATCCTGGAGCCCAAAGCCTTTTGGTCCCCAGGATGGCGGTGTGTGTGCGATGTGGGCAGAGGAGAAAGGCGCTGCCTGGGCTGGGAGGGATGAGGGGACACCAAGCCCTTGTACCTTGCAGCACAAGGCATTTGTTGGATGCAGGACCCCATTCTTTTGTGTCCATTTTTCTCTTTTTAGCACCTTCCTTTCCAGACTGGGGAATGCACAGCTTTGGAATCATCGATCTCCGTGTTCTGAAGTATCTCAAATGAGCAGATGGTCCCCTAATGACGAGTTCTGCAGGACTTCCTTGCAGGTAGCAGTGAGATTCCACGTCAGAGATGAAATTTCACGACAGTCCTTTCACTGGGCCAAAAGGGATGAACAACCTGAATTTTGGATCACCTAAATGGAGTGCAGAGGCCCTGAGACTCTTGTATTTTGGTAAAAATCAGGAATGTTCCCTAGAAAACGCTTTGTTCATTGAGGGAATCTGCATTAAACTTCCCAAGAAGCGCAAAGCTGCCCAAGCCATTAAGCAAGGCAAATAGTTCTGCATTTAATGTCAAAGTCACAGTCCTTCAATATCATCTGAACAGAGAGGGCACTTTTTAAGTGAGGGCAAAAATCCGTCAGCTTCTTGAGGAACTTTAGGCAACTCCCAACCTTGATTCTCCAGGACTGGCTGGGCACAGCCAACTAGAGCTGGCAGATAAAGGGCAGTTGTGTGTTTGTACCTGTGCTCCCTGATTGCTATTCTTATGATTGGTAGCATTAGTGGAGGATTCCTGGCAACAGTTTCACCTCAGGCAGGGCCATAAGGATGTGCTGAGGCTCAAGCTTTTGAAAACACACATCAGGTCCTGCGCTTGGGGGTACTTCCCCTGTGTGTATGCAGGGAGCAGTGAGCTCATGCAGGGGAAGTAAACATGTATCCCTTATGTCGTGCTTCTCTTCACCCTTTCTTCTGACTGGAAGTGTGAGGAACTGAAGGGAAACATTCCCTCAGGGAGCGGACATGAACCGCCCCAGGGCTGTGGATGATGTTGGCCCTGGCCTGGGCTGAGGGCAGGTGGCTGATGCTTTTGCCATTCATCTCCTGTGGCAGGAATTTGAACTTTAGACAATCACACGCCGTGATGTGATTTCTCTCCAGTTGTATAGATTGGAGAAGTCACTGTGTTCCAGAACGGTCGATAGAGGGAGGGTGTGTTTGGGAGGGAGACGGCGGGAAGGGGGGTGGGGGGGGGGGGCGGAGGGGTGGCTGCCGACAGGATCTGGGCGCTCCCCATACGATCCGGGTGCTGCCCTCAGGATCCGAGTGCTGCCTTTAGGACCCAAGATCTGCCCTCAGGATCCAGGCAATGCCCACACGTTCTGAAAGCTGCCTCAGGATCTGGGTGCTGCCTGGTTGATCTGGGTACTGCCCTCAGGATGCAGGCGATACCCAAGGGATCCAGGAGCTGCCCACATGATCCAGGAGCTGCTCACAGTATCCATGAGCTGCAGTCAGGATCCCAACTCTGCCCGGATGATCCGGGCAATGTCCTCAGGATCCAGGTGCTGTCCACACGATCCAGGAGCTGCCCTCACGAGCCAGGCACTGCCCACCCCATCCAAAAGCTGCCCTCAGGGTCCGGATGCGGCCTAGTCGAACTGGACACTGCCCTCAGCATGCAGGCGATACCCAACTGATCCAGGAGCAGCCCACAGGATCCAGGAGCTGCCCACAGGATCCAGGAGCTGCCCTCAGGATCCCGGCGCTGCCCACAGGATCGAGCCGCTGCCCACACGATGCAGGAGCCGCCCATATGATCCAGGCTCTGCACGGAGGAACCGGGAGCCGCCCACACGATGACGGCGCCGCCCTCAGGACGCCGTCCCGCCCCCACGGCCTTCAGGGCAGGAGGCGGGAATGGAGGGTTCGGGCGGCGGCGGGGCTGGGTTTCATTTGTCTTTGTTTCTTAATGTCCAGGGGCTTTGAAGCTCCTCATTTTTCCTTCTAATCCAAGCCCAGGGCGTCCATCCTGGGGAAACGCCCCTATAACAGAAACAACCACGTTCTGTCAGGGTCCTGCAGGAAGGCAAGAATGGCAGCAGGATTTTGCACACTGGGCTTTGCCTCAGGGCCCCGGACCTGCAACTGTGCCCAGAAAAGCAGCAGACACGGAGGTGAAATATTCAGAAGCATTCACAGACGGACTCCTTTAGCCCGTGCCGCTCTTTAAGTCAAGCTTACTGCATCAGTTCATATCACGACAGAACTGAGCCTCAGGGGATCCTGACCAGAATCACATCTAAACCAGGCTTCAGCCCAGACGTCACAGCAATTCAGAGCAGCATTTGCGCAGATTGTACCTTTCATGAGATGAACCAAATGTGGTGCTCTTAGAGAAAGCTACAACAAGGCAAAGGCAGACTTGAAAGGGTTTGCAGTGTAGGACTTCCAATCACATTAGGAAGGAAATCTTTTGAATTCAACTAAAGCCAAAGAGACACTGAAGCAGTCCAGGCCATCGTGCGTCTTTGGTCTCTTTTGTTTCAAAATTCTGTTCCAATAGCTCATGAGCAGATTCTTTTCCTTTGCCTCATGAACCTTGTGAGCTGTCCTGTGTATTACTCTGCGTGATAAAGCGAGAAGGATGGACTCCATGTACTCCTTGTCTGTGCCCAGAGCCCTTGGGGACAATTGGGACCCACCCCCCCAGCAGACCGTTCCCCTTTGTGACGTGAGGCTTGCGTGTGCCCGGAGCCCATTGTGACGTTTGGGGCCGCGCCCTGACCTGGACAGTATAAAAAGGGGCAAAGAGCCCGGGGCTGCCCCATTCTTTTGTGTCCATTTTTCTCTTTTTAGCACCTTCCTTTCCAGACTGGGGAACGCACAGCTTTGGAATCATCGATCTCCATGTTCTGAAGTATCTCAAATGAGCAGATGGTCCCCTAATGACGAGTTCTGCAGGACTTCCTTGCAGGTAGCAGTGTGATTCCACGTCAGAGATGAAATTTCACGACAGTCCTTTCACTGGGCCAAAAGGGATGAACAACCTGAATTTTGGATCACCTAAATGGAGTGCAGAGGCCCTGAGACTCTTGTATTTTGGTAAAAATCAGGAATGTTCCCTAGAAAACGCTTTGTTCATTGAGGGAATCTGCATTAAACTTCCCAAGAAGCGCAAAGCTGCCCAAGCCATTAAGCAAGGCAAATAGTTCTGCATTTAATGTCAAAGTCACAGTCCTTCAATATCATCTGAACAGAGAGGGCACTTTTTAAGTGAGGGCAAAAATCCGTCAGCTTCTTGAGGAACTTTAGGCAACTCCCAACCTTGATTCTCCAGGACTGGCTGGGCACAGCCAACTAGAGCTGGCAGATAAAGGGCAGTTGTGTGTTTGTACCTGTGCTCCCTGATTGTTATTCTTATGATTGGTAGCATTAGTGGAGGATTCCTGGCAACAGTTTCACCTCAGGCAGGGCCATAAGGATGTGCTGAGGCTCAAGCTTTTGAAAACACACATCAGGTCCTGCGCTTGGGGGTACTTCCCCTGTGTGTATGCAGGGAGCAGTGAGCTCATGCAGGGGAAGTAAACATGTATCCCTTATGTCGTGCTTCTCTTCACCCTTTCTTCTGACTGGAAGTGTGAGGAACTGAAGGGAAACATTCCCTCAGGGAGCGGACATGAACCGCCCCAGGGCTGTGGATGATGTTGGCCCTGGCCTGGGCTGAGGGCAGGTGGCTGATGCTTTTGCCATTCATCTCCTGTGGCAGGAATTTGAACTTTAGACAATCACACGCCGTGATGTGATTTCTCTCCAGTTGTATAGATTGGAGAAGTCACTGTGTTCCAGAACGGTCGATAGAGGGAGGGTGTGTTTGGGAGGGAGACGGGGGGGGGTGGGGGGGGGGGGCGGAGGGGTGGCTGCCGACAGGATCTGGGCGCTCCCCATACGATCCGGGTGCTGCCCTCAGGATCCGAGTGCTGCCTTTAGGACCCAAGATCTGCCCTCAGGATCCAGGCAATGCCAACACGTTCTGAAAGCTGCCTCAGGATCTGGGTGCTGCCTGGTTGATCTGGGTACTGCCCTCAGGATGCAGGCGATACCCAAGGGATCCAGGAGCTGCCCACATGATCCAGGAGCTGCTCACAGTATCCATGAGCTGCAGTCAGGATCCCAACTCTGCCCGGATGATCCGGGCAATGTCCTCAGGATCCAGGTGCTGTCCACACGATCCAGGAGCTGCCCTCACGAGCCAGGCACTGCCCACCCCATCCAAAAGCTGCCCTCAGGGTCCGGATGCGGCCTAGTCGAACTGGACACTGCCCTCAGCATGCAGGCGATACCCAAGGGATCCAGGAGCTGCCCACACGATCCAGGAGCTGCCCACAGGAACCAGGAGCTGCCCACAGGATCCAGGAGCTGCCCTCAGGATCCCGGCGCTGCCCACAGGATCGAGCCGCTGCCCACACGATGCAGGAGCCGCCCATATGATCCAGGCTCTGCACGGAGGAACCGGGAGCCGCCCACACGATGACGGCGCCGCCCTCAGGACGCCGTCCCGCCCCCACGGCCTTCAGGGCAGGAGGCGGGAATGGAGGGTTCGGGCGGCGGCGGGGCTGGGTTTCATTTGTCTTTGTTTCTTAATGTCCAGGGGCTTTGAAGCTCCTCATTTTTCCTTCTAATCCAAGCCCAGGGCGTCCATCCTGGGGAAACGCCCCTATAACAGAAACAACCACGTTCTGTCAGGGTCCTGCAGGAAGGCAAGAATGGCAGCAGGATTTTGCACACTGGGCTTTGCCTCAGGGCCCCGGACCTGCAACTGTGCCCAGAAAAGCAGCAGACACGGAGGTGAAATATTCAGAAGCATTCACAGACGGACTCCTTTAGCCCGTGCCGCTCTTTAAGTCAAGCTTACTGCATCAGTTCATATCACGACAGAACTGAGCCTCAGGGGATCCTGACCAGAATCACATCTAAACCAGGCTTCAGCCCAGACGTCACAGCAATTCAGAGCAGCATTTGCGCAGATTGTACCTTTCATGAGATGAACCAAATGTGGTGTTCTTAGAGAAAGCTACAACAAGGCAAAGGCAGACTTGAAAGGGTTTGCAGTGTAGGACTTCCAATCACATTAGGAAGGAAATCTTTTGAATTCAACTAAAGCCAAAGAGACGCTGAAGCAGTCCAGGCCATCGTGCGTCTTTGGTCTCTTTTGTTTCAAAATTCTGTTCCAATAGCTCATGAGCAGATTCTTTTCCTTTGCCTCATGAACCTTGAGCAGCGTGACTCCTGCGCCGGCCCTGGCGCGTAGGCGGCGGCAGCAGAGAGCCGGGCAGCGGCCCCGCACAGCCGCAGGGCCCGCCGCCGGGCTCTGCTGCGCTCGCTGCGCCGCGGCTCCCGTGCCATCCTCGGCAGGGGGGCGGCTGTGCTCCGGCGACGCAGCCGGCAGCCGGGGACACAGCGGCACGGGGATCAGGGCATGGAGGCAGTGGCGGCAGCGACAGCCCCCGCAGCAGGGGCACAGAGTCGGGCGGCTTCCCCGCACGGTCCCAGCTGTCCCACCACAGCCTCGCCCAGCCCGCTGGAAGCTCTCGGTGGGCAGGGGGCAGGGGCAGCACTGGGGGCCGTCCTGTCAACACCAGATGGTGAGGAGGCGGCCTGGGAAGCGAGCAGCCCCAAAGAGCTGTCCCAGGGAGAACAGGACCCAGATCAGAGAGGCAGAGAAGTGAGGCCCTCTGTGAGGCCAGGCCAGGCCTGGCTAGAGCACAGCAACGTTCCCCCGTGCACAGCCTCAGGCCAAGCCTCAGCTCTGCCCAGCAGAGCCTCTCACAGCTGGACAGAGGACTCCAGTCGTGAAACAATTCTGGGTCTCTTGCCCCCCAGCCCCTCCCCAAGCCAGGTGGAAGCTCGCAGGCAGTAGGCAATGGCAGCAGCAAAGATCCTCCTGGCAGGGCTGCCCAGCGAGGAGGGGGACAGCTCAGAGGATGTCCAGGGCGGCAGCAGCAGCAGCGGAGATGAGAGCGCCTATGTGACCTTTGAGGAGGAACCAAAACCTCTGGTGCCATGCAAAGGCACAGGACACTTAGAGCTTACTCCCCAAACCAGAGATCAAGCAGCTGCCAAAGGGGATGCCGGGACGAGCGAGGAGCTGTCAGACGAGCAGGGCAGCAGGGCCATCACTATCCGCACCATCTGGGTGAACCCCCTCTACCCACAGCTCCTGGGGCAGCCCAACATGCCGCGGGAAGAAGAGGCGTCTGGGGACCTGCCCGGCACATCTCGAGCCCTGGCAGCTCCCAGGCACGCCACAGGCCAAGACCCAGCCCTGCCCAGCAGAGCCCCTCACAGCGGGGCAGAGGCCTCGACTCCAGGCCTGGTTCCAGAGCGCTGCCCCCACAGCCCCTCCCCAAGCCTGCTGGAAGCTGCCAGTAGTCTACGGTTACGGTTACGCTTAGGGTTAGGGTTACGTTTAGGCTTAGGGTTAGCATGAGGGTTAGGCTTAGCTTTAGCGTTAGGCATAGTGTTATTTTTCATGTTCGAGTCAGGCTTATAGTTGTTAGGGTTAGTGTTAGCGTTAGCCTCTTTAGGGACAGAAGCTGAGCCACGCCTGTCACTGTCACCACCCGAGGAGGGCTCTGGCTCCAAGGGACCCAGGACTGTCTGGAGTGCACCCAGTGCTGTCTGCAGCGCGGCCAGAAGACACCTGAGCTGGAGCACCGAGGAAGAGGTGAGTGCCTCACGCTCCTTCCCATGTCTGCCCATGTTCATACCAGGAACATGAGGATAATAAACAGGAGTGTTAATAAAGTTGTTTCTTTACGTGAAATAAAAGGTAGTCATTTGTAATACTCCCTGCCAGTAGGGTGAAGGCCATCTCATGCCTTCTCTTCCTCTTTCATTAATAAATTACACAGCGAGGTTCACTACAAGTAGTGAAACAAGCCAAGGGATTATGTTAAGAATTCTAAAGGCTTGGAGTAGAGGTTAGAAAAGTCTTAGGAAGAAGAAGAAATCTCTTAGGAAAATTCTTAGGAGGCCATTTTTTGCTTTGATAGATGGTATTATGCCCTATGTCAGGAATGTGTTCCTCTGGAATATGTTCCTTAGTCTCTTGAGTTGTAGCTTTTGCTAAGTTAGAAGTGGTTTGATGGATGCTTTTGTTGAAATAAAAGGACAGAATGAGTAAATCGAAGTGCTTGTTCTTTTCATTGCCCTGTAGCCATTGATTTGGGGGCAGATCCTGGAGCCCAAAGCCTTTTGGTCCCCAGGATGGCGGTGTGTGTGCGATGTGGGCAGAGGAGAAAGGCGCTGCCTGGGCTGGGAGGGATGAGGGGACACCAAGCCCTTGTACCTTGCAGCACAAGGCATTTGTTGGATGCAGGACCCCATTCTTTTGTGTCCATTTTTCTCTTTTTAGCACCTTCCTTTCCAGACTGGGGAATGCACAGCTTTGGAATCATCGATCTCCGTGTTCTGAAGTATCTCAAATGAGCAGATGGTCCCCTAATGACGAGTTCTGCAGGACTTCCTTGCAGGTAGCAGTGAGATTCCACGTCAGAGATGAAATTTCACGACAGTCCTTTCACTGGGCCAAAAGGGATGAACAACCTGAATTTTGGATCACCTAAATGGAGTGCAGAGGCCCTGAGACTCTTGTATTTTGGTAAAAATCAGGAATGTTCCCTAGAAAACGCTTTGTTCATTGAGGGAATCTGCATTAAACTTCCCAAGAAGCGCAAAGCTGCCCAAGCCATTAAGCAAGGCAAATAGTTCTGCATTTAATGTCAAAGTCACAGTCCTTCAATATCATCTGAACAGAGAGGGCACTTTTTAAGTGAGGGCAAAAATCCGTCAGCTTCTTGAGGAACTTTAGGCAACTCCCAACCTTGATTCTCCAGGACTGGCTGGGCACAGCCAACTAGAGCTGGCAGATAAAGGGCAGTTGTGTGTTTGTACCTGTGCTCCCTGATTGCTATTCTTATGATTGGTAGCATTAGTGGAGGATTCCTGGCAACAGTTTCACCTCAGGCAGGGCCATAAGGATGTGCTGAGGCTCAAGCTTTTGAAAACACACATCAGGTCCTGCGCTTGGGGGTACTTCCCCTGTGTGTATGCAGGGAGCAGTGAGCTCATGCAGGGGAAGTAAACATGTATCCCTTATGTCGTGCTTCTCTTCACCCTTTCTTCTGACTGGAAGTGTGAGGAACTGAAGGGAAACATTCCCTCAGGGAGCGGACATGAACCGCCCCAGGGCTGTGGATGATGTTGGCCCTGGCCTGGGCTGAGGGCAGGTGGCTGATGCTTTTGCCATTCATCTCCTGTGGCAGGAATTTGAACTTTAGACAATCACACGCCGTGATGTGATTTCTCTCCAGTTGTATAGATTGGAGAAGTCACTGTGTTCCAGAACGGTCGATAGAGGGAGGGTGTGTTTGGGAGGGAGACGGCGGGAAGGGGGGTGGGGGGGGGGGGGGCGGAGGGGTGGCTGCCGACAGGATCTGGGCGCTCCCCATACGATCCGGGTGCTGCCCTCAGGATCCGAGTGCTGCCTTTAGGACCCAAGATCTGCCCTCAGGATCCAGGCAATGCCCACACGTTCTGAAAGCTGCCTCAGGATCTGGGTGCTGCCTGGTTGATCTGGGTACTGCCCTCAGGATGCAGGCGATACCCAAGGGATCCAGGAGCTGCCCACATGATCCAGGAGCTGCTCACAGTATCCATGAGCTGCAGTCAGGATCCCAACTCTGCCCGGATGATCCGGGCAATGTCCTCAGGATCCAGGCGCTGTCCACACGATCCAGGAGCTGCCCTCACGAGCCAGGCACTGCCCACCCCATCCAAAAGCTGCCCTCAGGGTCCGGATGCGGCCTAGTCGAACTGGACACTGCCCTCAGCATGCAGGCGATACCCAAGGGATCCAGGAGCAGCCCACAGGATCCAGGAGCTGCCCACAGGATCCAGGAGCTGCCCTCAGGATCCCGGCGCTGCCCACAGGATCGAGCCGCTGCCCACACGATGCAGGAGCCGCCCATATGATCCAGGCTCTGCACGGAGGAACCGGGAGCCGCCCACACGATGACGGCGCCGCCCTCAGGACGCCGTCCCGCCCCCACGGCCTTCAGGGCAGGAGGCGGGAATGGAGGGTTCGGGCGGCGGCGGGGCTGGGTTTCATTTGTCTTTGTTTCTTAATGTCCAGGGGCTTTGAAGCTCCTCATTTTTCCTTCTAATCCAAGCCCAGGGCGTCCATCCTGGGGAAACGCCCCTATAACAGAAAGAACCACGTTCTGTCAGGGTCCTGCAGGAAGGCAAGAATGGCAGCAGGATTTTGCACACTGGGCTTTGCCTCAGGGCCCCGGACCTGCAACTGTGCCCAGAAAAGCAGCAGACACGGAGGTGAAATATTCAGAAGCATTCACAGACGGACTCCTTTAGCCCGTGCCGCTCTTTAAGTCAAGCTTACTGCATCAGTTCATATCACGACAGAACTGAGCCTCAGGGGATCCTGACCAGAATCACATCTAAACCAGGCTTCAGCCCAGACGTCACAGCAATTCAGAGCAGCATTTGCGCAGATTGTACCTTTCATGAGATGAACCAAATGTGGTGTTCTTAGAGAAAGCTACAACAAGGCAAAGGCAGACTTGAAAGGGTTTGCAGTGTAGGACTTCCAATCACATTAGGAAGGAAATCTTTTGAATTCAACTAAAGCCAAAGAGACACTGAAGCAGTCCAGGCCATCGTGCGTCTTTGGTCTCTTTTGTTTCAAAATTCTGTTCCAATAGCTCATGAGCAGATTCTTTTCCTTTGCCTCATGAACCTTGTGAGCTGTCCTGTGTATTACTCTGCGTGATAAAGCGAGAAGGATGGACTCCATGTACTCCTTGTCTGTGCCCAGAGCCCTTGGGGACAATTGGGACCCACCCCCCCAGCAGACCGTTCCCCTTTGTGACGTGAGGCTTGCGTGTGCCCGGAGCCCATTGTGACGTTTGGGGCCGCGCCCTGACCTGGACAGTATAAAAAGGGGCAAAGAGCCCGGGGCTGCCCCATTCTTTTGTGTCCATTTTTCTCTTTTTAGCACCTTCCTTTCCAGACTGGGGAACGCACAGCTTTGGAATCATCGATCTCCATGTTCTGAAGTATCTCAAATGAGCAGATGGTCCCCTAATGACGAGTTCTGCAGGACTTCCTTGCAGGTAGCAGTGTGATTCCACGTCAGAGATGAAATTTCACGACAGTCCTTTCACTGGGCCAAAAGGGATGAACAACCTGAATTTTGGATCACCTAAATGGAGTGCAGAGGCCCTGAGACTCTTGTATTTTGGTAAAAATCAGGAATGTTCCCTAGAAAACGCTTTGTTCATTGAGGGAATCTGCATTAAACTTCCCAAGAAGCGCAAAGCTGCCCAAGCCATTAAGCAAGGCAAATAGTTCTGCATTTAATGTCAAAGTCACAGTCCTTCAATATCATCTGAACAGAGAGGGCACTTTTTAAGTGAGGGCAAAAATCCGTCAGCTTCTTGAGGAACTTTAGGCAACTCCCAACCTTGATTCTCCAGGACTGGCTGGGCACAGCCAACTAGAGCTGGCAGATAAAGGGCAGTTGTGTGTTTGTACCTGTGCTCCCTGATTGTTATTCTTATGATTGGTAGCATTAGTGGAGGATTCCTGGCAACAGTTTCACCTCAGGCAGGGCCATAAGGATGTGCTGAGGCTCAAGCTTTTGAAAACACACATCAGGTCCTGCGCTTGGGGGTACTTCCCCTGTGTGTATGCAGGGAGCAGTGAGCTCATGCAGGGGAAGTAAACATGTATCCCTTATGTCGTGCTTCTCTTCACCCTTTCTTCTGACTGGAAGTGTGAGGAACTGAAGGGAAACATTCCCTCAGGGAGCGGACATGAACCGCCCCAGGGCTGTGGATGATGTTGGCCCTGGCCTGGGCTGAGGGCAGGTGGCTGATGCTTTTGCCATTCATCTCCTGTGGCAGGAATTTGAACTTTAGACAATCACACGCCGTGATGTGATTTCTCTCCAGTTGTATAGATTGGAGAAGTCACTGTGTTCCAGAACGGTCGATAGAGGGAGGGTGTGTTTGGGAGGGAGACGGGGGGGGGGGGGGGGGGGGGGCGGAGGGGTGGCTGCCGACAGGATCTGGGCGCTCCCCATACGATCCGGGTGCTGCCCTCAGGATCCGAGTGCTGCCTTTAGGACCCAAGATCTGCCCTCAGGATCCAGGCAATGCCCACACGTTCTGAAAGCTGCCTCAGGATCTGGGTGCTGCCTGGTTGATCTGGGTACTGCCCTCAGGATGCAGGCGATACCCAAGGGATCCAGGAGCTGCCCACATGATCCAGGAGCTGCTCACAGTATCCATGAGCTGCAGTCAGGATCCCAACTCTGCCCGGATGATCCGGGCAATGTCCTCAGGATCCAGGTGCTGTCCACACGATCCAGGAGCTGCCCTCACGAGCCAGGCACTGCCCACCCCATCCAAAAGCTGCCCTCAGGGTCCGGATGCGGCCTAGTCGAACTGGACACTGCCCTCAGCATGCAGGCGATACCCAAGGGATCCAGGAGCTGCCCACACGATCCAGGAGCTGCCCACAGGAACCAGGAGCTGCCCACAGGATCCAGGAGCTGCCCTCAGGATCCCGGCGCTGCCCACAGGATCGAGCCGCTGCCCACACGATGCAGGAGCCGCCCATATGATCCAGGCTCTGCACGGAGGAACCGGGAGCCGCCCACACGATGACGGCACCGCCCTCAGGACGCCGTCCCGCCCCCACGGCCTTCAGGGCAGGAGGCGGGAATGGAGGGTTCGGGCGGCGGCAGGGCTGGGTTTCATTTGTCTTTGTTTCTTAATGTCCAGGGGCTTTGAAGCTCCTCATTTTTCCTTCTAATCCAAGCCCAGGGCGTCCATCCTGGGGAAACCCCCCTATAACAGAAACAACCACGTTCTGTCAGGGTCCTGCAGGAAGGCAAGAATGGCAGCAGGATTTTGCACACTGGGCTTTGCCTCAGGGCCCCGGACCTGCAACTGTGCCCAGAAAAGCAGCAGACACGGAGGTGAAATATTCAGAAGCATTCACAGACGGACTCCTTTAGCCCGTGCCGCTCTTTAAGTCAAGCTTACTGCATCAGTTCATATCACGACAGAACTGAGCCTCAGGGGATCCTGACCAGAATCACATCTAAACCAGGCTTCAGCCCAGACGTCACAGCAATTCAGAGCAGCATTTGCGCAGATTGTACCTTTCATGAGATGAACCAAATGTGGTGTTCTTAGAGAAAGCTACAACAAGGCAAAGGCAGACTTGAAAGGGTTTGCAGTGTAGGACTTCCAATCACATTAGGAAGGAAATCTTTTGAATTCAACTAAAGCCAAAGAGACGCTGAAGCAGTCCAGGCCATCGTGCGTCTTTGGTCTCTTTTGTTTCAAAATTCTGTTCCAATAGCTCATGAGCAGATTCTTTTCCTTTGCCTCATGAACCTTGAGCAGCGTGACTCCTGCGCCGGCCCTGGCGCGTAGGCGGCGGCAGCAGAGAGCCGGGCAGCGGCCCCGCACAGCCGCAGGGCCCGCCGCCGGGCTCTGCTGCGCTCGCTGCGCCGCGGCTCCCGTGCCATCCTCGGCAGGGGGGCGGCTGTGCTCCGGCGACGCAGCCGGCAGCCGGGGACACAGCGGCACGGGGATCAGGGCATGGAGGCAGTGGCGGCAGCGACAGCCCCCGCAGCAGGGGCACAGAGTCGGGCGGCTTCCCCGCACGGTCCCAGCTGTCCCACCACAGCCTCGCCCACCCCGCTGGAAGCTCTCGGTGGGCAGGGGGCAGGGGCAGCACTGGGGGCCGTCCTGTCAACACCAGATGGTGAGGAGGCGGCCTGGGAAGCGAGCAGCCCCAAAGAGCTGTCCCAGGGAGAACAGGACCCAGATCAGAGAGGCAGAGAAGTGAGGCCCTCTGTGAGGCCAGGCCAGGCCTGGCTAGAGCACAGCAACGTTCCCCCGTGCACAGCCTCAGGCCAAGCCTCAGCTCTGCCCAGCAGAGCCTCTCACAGCTGGACAGAGGACTCCAGTCGTGAAACAATTCTGGGTCTCTTGCCCCCCAGCCCCTCCCCAAGCCAGGTGGAAGCTCGCAGGCAGTGGGCAATGGCAGCAGCAAAGATCCTCCTGGCAGGGCTGCCCAGCGAGGAGGGGGACAGCTCAGAGGATGTCCAGGGCGGCAGCAGCAGCAGCGGGGATGAGAGCGCCTATGTGACCTGTGAGGAGGAACCAAAACCTCTGGTGCCATGCAAAGGCACAGGAACTTAGAGCTTACTCCCCAAACCAGAGATCAAGCAGCTGCCAAAGGGGATGCCGGGACGAGCGAGGAGCTGTCAGACAAGCAGGGCAGCAGGGCCATCACTATCCGCACCATCTGGGTGAACCCCCTCTACCCACAGCTCCTGGGGCAGCCCAACACGCCGCGGGAAGAAGAGGCGTCTGGGGACCTGCCCGGCACATCTCGAGCCCTGGCAGCTCCCAGGCACGCCACAGGCCAAGGCCCAGCCCTGCCCAGCAGAGCCCCTCACAGCGGGGCAGAGGCCTCGACTCCAGGCCTGGTTCCAGAGCGCTGCCCCCACAGCCCCTCCCCAAGCCTGCTGGAAGCTGCCAGTAGTCTACGGTTACGGTTACGCTTAGGGTTAGGGTTACGTTTAGGCTTAGGGCTAGCATTAGCGTTAGGCTTAGCTTTAGCGTTAGGCATAGTGTTATTTTTCATGTTCGAGTCAGGCTTATAGTTGTTAGGGTTAGTGTTAGCGTTAGCCTCTTTAGGGACAGAAGCTGAGCCACGCCTGTCACTGTCACCACCCGAGGAGGGCTCTGGCTCCAAGGGACCCAGGACTGTCTGGAGTGCACCCAGTGCTGTCTGCAGCGTGGCCAGAAGACACCTGAGCTGGAGCACCGAGGAAGAGGTGAGTGCCTCACGCTCCTTCCCATGTCTGCCCATGTTCATACCAGGAACATGAGGATAATAAACAGGAGTGTTAACAAAGTTGTTTCTTTACGTGAAATAAAAGGTAGTCGTTTGTAATACTCCCTGCCAGTAGGGTGAAGGCCATCTCATGCCTTCTCTTCCTCTTTCATTAATAAATTACACAGCGAGGTTCACTACAAGTAGTGAAACAAGCCAAGGGATTATGTTAAGAATTCTAAAGGCTTGGAGTAGAGGTTAGAAAAGTCTTAGGAAGAAGAAGAAATCTCTTAGGAAAATTCTTAGGAGGCCATTTTTTGCTTTGATAGATGGTATTATGCCCTATGTCAGGAATGTGTTCCTCTGGAATATGTTCCTTAGTCTCTTGAGTTGTAGCTTTTGCTAAGTTAGAAGTGGTTTGATGGATGCTTTTGTTGAAATAAAAGGACAGAATGAGTAAATCAAAGTGCTTGTTCTTTTCATTGCCCCGTAGCCATTGATTTGGGGGCAGATCCTGGAGCCCAAAGCCTTTTGGTCCCCAGGATGGCGGTGTGTGTGCGATGTGGGCAGAGGAGAAAGGCGCTGCCTGGGCTGGGAGGGATGAGGGGACACCAAGCCCTTGTACCTTGCAGCACAAGGCATTTGTTGGATGCAGGACCCCCTTCTTTTTTGTCCCCAGTTCTCCTCCTAGAGTGCTACCTTGGTGCAGAGATCATTCTGGAGGATCTCTGAGGGAAGGATTGCTAATCTGGCTTTGCAATTCGGAGCTCCTGGGCCTCCAGAAGAAACACATATGAGAGCTGGCAGAGCCCCAGCACCTTTGTAATGCATATCATCTGCACTGTGTTTCCTGGTTGTTCTGTAAGAGCAGGAGAAGCGATAACAGAGTGTGAAAATAAAAATCTGTGCTTTCAAATGAACATTTTAGATATGTGAAAAAGGAGAAAGGATGTCAAATCTAAGCATGAATTGATGTGAGCAAGGACAGACACACCTCTATGCAGAAACAGTTGCCAGCTGCTCTGTTCCTCACACCTGATATCCCCTCCTGCTCAAAAATCCAGGTCCCTGCAGGAATGGCCCTGGGAGTGCAGGAGCCCCAGAGGCCTCCTGCCCTCTTGCAGGTGAGGAGCCTGGGAAGAGTAAAGAGCCTCAAATGCATACAAACAAAATGCCAAAGCCTCCCGTTCCACCAGCCAGATGAGCACTGCAAAACGCACAGCCCACACAAACACTGAGCACACAGGATGAGGGAACTACAGAGTAATTTCAAAAATATTTGCACCCCTCACTCTCCTCTCTGCAGAGCTCCTTTCCAAAGTAGAGGAACACTGACTGCTTTTCCAGCAATCAGCTGCTTTCAGAGCCCAGGAACAATTGGCAAAAACAGCTTCTTTCAGGTACTTTAGAGATGTGGCAATTAAAAAAGAATTAAACTGTCATTTCTAACTTGCAGCACAAGAGGGATGTGCAGTTGTGAAATAATTCAGAGCTACTGCTGGCAAAATACTCTTTTCACCTGTCTGTTGCAAAGAATAAAAGGGCAAGAAGAATTTTTGGCTTTTTTCCCCCTTTCTTTCTTGTAGTTAGTTTCTAGTTATTGATGCATCCCCAAATGCCAGAAGCCAGATGTTTTCCAAACCCCTGGAGAGAGAGATTTAGTGCTTGGTACATGGTTTTTCCAGCCTCACTTGGTGACCAACAATGTTTTGCCAGCAGGACTTCCCTGCTCAAGTGATTCCCATGAAGGGCTCAGAGGTTCCTTTTCTGGTTTATTGCACTGGCTTGAAAGGTCTTTCCAAGGACCTGCTTCCAGTTTGGGGACAGAGCAGAAGAAGGGCTTTCCCCTTGTGCTTTGGTGGCTCAGACCTTTACAAGGGCTCTGCTGCCAGCATTGCCTCCTGCACTTTGGGAGGATATTCCACATTGCTCTGATGTTTCTTGTTCATTTCTTATTCTGCCCTTCGCATGGTCAAAACCTGCTTAAGAGCCAAGCCCCAGTCTCTGACCATCTGGCCACACAGTGCTATTGAAGGCATGTGGATATTTCTATGACAGATAATATAGAAATGTGCTTCTAATAATTGTGCTTTTATTGTTACAGTATTGTAGCTGCCAAGGATGGGGGAACCCAGCTGTATTTTTCACTCTTGCAGTGATCACTGTGTGATCATTACAGGCTGGATGCTGTGTCACAGTCTGCAAACAAAGAAGGAAATTATGTAGGTAAACCTGGGAATATTATTTGTGTTTACATGAACTCCCCTGTGCTGTAGCTATTTTAGAGCTGCTGTTACATCTCAATTGACTAAATTGGAGATAAATACACTCTTATCTAGTTATGAATGCCATGTACAGTCTAAAAGACTGTACCAGGTGAAAAACAACACCAGTCTTCTGGACTTGGTGCCAGTAGCTGAGGCAGTGTGGTGTCAGTGCCCTGCTTTTCCCATATATTAGCTCTAAGGAAAAAAAATTTTTTTTTTTTTTTTTAGGGTGGTAAAATGCTGGCACATGTTGTCCAGAGAGGATGCCTCATCTCTGGAAACCAGAAACCATGGAAGTCACTGAACCATTCCCTAAGAATCCCTTGCAGCCAAGAGGATGTGTGCTGGAAGCTTGAAGAGAAACAAAATAAATCACTGCTCCTGCTCTCAGGTGGAAAGCACTGGAACAACAATTCCAATAGATCCCTTAATGAGAAAAGGAATTTATTGCTCTCATGATTTCTTCAAGCAGATAAACAAGAAAGCCATTACATGAACTTCAGTAGCACATTGAGCACACTCTGGAAAACAACATTCCCACAGAGCAGGGATGGTTCAGCAGCACACGCTACAAGGAATTTACAAGTGGGCTGCACTCTGGCGCAGAGACCTGTATTAGCTGGTTCAAGGGCTTGCTCCCATTCCAGGCCTGCTCTTTGAAGATGGCTCTAACCTTGCACAGGCCCACAGCAATTTTACTGCTCAAAGCATCTGACAGCTGAAATCATCCAAAAAAAGGACATCATTCTCCTTTCTATTTCCAGATTGTTATCCTAGCAAAAAAAAAAAAAAAAACAAACCAAAAAACCAACCTCTTTGTCTGCTGTTCTGTTGGTGAGAGCTCAGTCCCTGCTCGGTTTCAGTCTGGAAGGAGGAAAAGTGCAGTGGGAGCTCCTTGTTCCAACAGAAACTCCACAAGGTCAGAGGCAGATGAAGCCTCACTTAAAATAAAAGCTGCCTCCTCCAGAGATACCAGTGCCCTTTGCTGGACAAATGATGGATTGCTTGGTGCTCCCTGGTTACATGGGAGACTCCTGCTTCAGGCTTCTCCTTGCCAGGAGAAGACAAGCAGTGGAAGAGGAGGAGGATGGTGTGCAGGGGGGCACAGCAGCAGCTTTTTCTTTCTTCAAAGTGCTGTATCCACACTCCTCAATCATGGACATATTTACCATCAACACCTTTGGTAGCAAAGGTTAACAAATTTACCATCAACATCTTTGTTAACAAAGTAAGAGAACAGTACCAATTGCCAAGGATTGTCTGCTGATTCCAGGTCAGTGAGGGCCTGGAATCTTCAGGGCTGGAGCTATTCTACCTTCTTAGTTTTGAGAACTCATTTCTGTGATGGAAATGAGTTCAGCAGAAGTGATACAGGGAAGCAATAGGAAAATCAGCAAAAAGCAAAGGGTATTCCTATGTTCCATTGTTGACAAATACCATCCAGTGATCAAATCAGGATCCTCTGCCTAACTCAGGGCTCCAGTCCTGTGTCCTCCAGCTCATGTCCATGGGCTTCCTGTAATGCCCTGGCAATGAGGGCTCTGTGAACATAGTGCCAAAGGAATTGTATCTTCCGTGGCCTCCACAGATCCAAATGAGCTAACAGACATTCTGACCCCTCTGGCCGAAGAAAAATGACTTCTGCTGAAAGCAGACCCTTCAAACCCTCCCTAATGCTGCAGAACAGGTCTATCTGCCCCATGTCAGCTACACGTCATGACTGGCTGTGTCTGTTTTAGGATATCACTCACTCTGACTGACACTGTGAGAGGGTCAGGGCATGGGAGAGATTTCCAGACCTTTATGTGAATAATGTGAAGTGCAGAAGTGCTGATCTCTGGATTAAATTAAGCTCCATGGGGCTTCCTGTACCTTGCACAGGAAGCCCCACAGGAAGCCCCACCTTGTGGAGGTTTCTTTGAGGCAAGTTCTACACACTTTTCCCAGAAATCATCATACATTTTAATTACTCCTTTCACACATCCAAGAACTTTTTATGCAAGTCAAACTTCCAGGCAAGTGTCTTTTAAATAACTTTTTAGTTAAGCTTGGTACTTTTCATGTCACCATTTACTCTTCCCATATAACAGACCTCTGCTCAAAATACTTCCACCATTATGCCAGAGGTACAAATTCCACTGACTGCTAGCACTAAAAAGCAGAATAACTGGATGTTCCCAATTACCATAACTGCCTAAGCAGAACTATCACACAACATAAAGGTGTGCATAAGTGGTGCAGTTTAAATGGATATTAAACCACTGTACAGCAGGAGCATCCCCATACCCAAAGGAGAAGCAGGATGATGAACAGGGGAGATTGGAGCTGATAACTTTAAAATGGGGATTAGAAAATGAGTGTGGAAACTTAATGCATGATAGTCTCTGGAACAGCTTTGTCACTTTGCCGTCTGCCCTCTCTCCAGGTCACTTCAGATGGTGCTGAACAGCACGGTCCCCACAGAGCATCACTGGTGACCTCCCTCTGCAGATCACTCACCCACAGCCAGCCAGGATTCTTTTCGTGCAAAGATCTTTCCTCTCTGAGTAGCTGTACAGCCTTCAGATAAGACTGAGCTGTTGCTAGGGGGCCCCATCAAAGGCCTTTGCAAACCTAAAACCAAACTGGAGCTTCCTGCAGAGGGGAGTTTGGAGAATTCTCACTCAGGGTCCAGCCATCCTAGAACTACAAACACACACAGACCACAGAACACATCCCTTGGGGGCAGGATGCACATCGGTCCCCTTATCTGGAGATTTCTTTGAGGAATGAAGTAGAAACGATCCATTAGTGACACCAATTAGTCTCCCATGTATAATCAACCTAAAGTTTTGCTGTGAACAGTGGTAGATCTTGATCTGAGCCAAGTACCTGACATCAAACACAACAGGACCCACTGTGTGGCACCTGCTCAGCTGCTGCACAGATGGGAGGTGCTGAGCTGCAAATGTACCTTTTTAATTCTATGAAATATGGAAACAAACAGCACAATCAGTACTTTATATTAAATAACCTGGTAATAAATGCAAAGGTACATTACCTTGGAGCTTTACCTTCATTCTGCTGCATAACCTTCCACTGAAAAGGCAGAAAGCCCTAGAAAAAAAATAATGAAATATCGCAGCTGATAAGGAAAAAGGAAGCAAAGAAGCAAAACCTTCTGATGTGGAAAAGAAATTCAGGCTGCACCTTCAGGACAAACTGGATACTTCTACCACAGTGGTTAATAGAAGATGTAAAGTCAGTATTAAGTTCCAAAGTTAAAATCCCATTGCTGACACTGAGGCATTACACATCTCTTGGCAGTTACAGCCCTGGAGGATTTGTCAACACCTGCCCAAGTCTGCCAGGCTAATTCCTAAGGAAATTTTTCTTCACTAACCATTTGAATCTAAATCAAAGTGAAGAGTCTAAGAAACACGTTGGGCAGTACTTGGACACACCACAGGACTTGCTTTTGTTATAGGAAGCTTCCCTATGTGTGAAAACATTTAAATGAAGAAGGTTCCTGTGCAATGAGTAGCAAAAGTGGCTTCAATTTGGTCTTTTGCTCTTTGAATTTTGTGTCTTCAAAGATTTCCTTCCACAATACTCAGCTGGTTAGATTACTGTGCATGTTTCCATCAGACACACAAGTGTCACCCCAAGAGCATGCACCACCATAGCCAAAATAAAGCCTTCTCCATTATTAACCCATCACTCAAAAGTGCATAAACTACAGAAACATTCTGAAATACAGCTGGTGACTGTTGTGTTTATTAAGGAACTGGTTTGGAAGTGGAGTTTGGTTTTTTTTTAATAACCAACATGATACTTCCCCTTCCAAATAAAAAGAAGAGTAACAGAAAGAAAAAAACCAGCAAAATACAAGAAGGGACAGAGGGAGAACCCTGGAGCATTCTAACTTAGTGAGTTAACAGATCTCCAAAGCCAGTGTCAAAGAGTCATCACACTCATGAGGGCAGGGCCAATTTATCCAGTGAATTCTCATAACCTCTGCTTGCAGATCCTGCACAAAGCTCGAGTGGATGCATCACCAGTCCAGCAAACAGAGACAGAGCAAGCACATGCGAGTGGTTTCAGTCTCCTCAAGTCTCCCATTTCATTACTCAGGGTTAATTAGATTATTTTCTCATACAAAGCAGTTTAAAGCCCAGCAGTGCAATCAAGTTCCAGAGCTCCCTGTGATGCAGCAATGCTGGGCAGTGGGTCTGGACTGGGCAGAGCACACACCATGGTGTGCTTTTCCAGCCCAGCTGAGGAGACCTTGCTCAGGTACAAAGCAACCACAGAGACCCCAAATTAAGGTTTGTCCAACATTGTGTGTGCGCTTGTGCCTCCATAGGATCTCTGACTTGGTGAAGGAATGCCCACAGAAATTACAGGAGTAGGGCTTCTCTCCGGTGTGGATGCGGTGATGGCGCTGCAGCGATGCTAGTCGGGTGAAGGTCCCTCCACACTCCTTGCAGTAGAAGGGCCGTGCCCCGGAGTGAGTCTGCTGGTGCCTCTTGAGCCTGAGCAGCTGCACAAATGCCATGCCACACTCCTGACACTTGTAGGGCTTGTCCTCCCGGTGGATCACCTTGTGCTTGGACAGCAGGTTGGGCTTATCGAAGCCTTTACTGCACGTTGGGCACACGTAAGTTTTGAAGTCGTCCTCGTGAGACTTTGGGTTTGCAGGAAAAGCCTAATCCAGGCACTCAGCATTGTGCTGCTGGCTGTGGTGCACCACAGACCAGCGGGTCCTGGCCATGCCGCTGGCCAGGATCACCATGGAGTGCTCGATCTTGTGCACGTTGCGTGGGTGCCTCCAGACGTCGGCCGTGCGGATGAAGGCCTTGTCACACTCGGGGCACTTGTGCGGCCTCTCGCTGGAGTGGATCAGCTGTGCTTTTGGCGCAGATGGGACAGCGGTAGGAGTTCTCCAGCAGGTGAGCTCGCCTGTGCTCCTGCAGCTCACTCATGCTGTGGAAAGAGGAGCCACACTTCTTGCATCGATAGGGCAGAGCTTCCTCGGGGACGGGCTCCAGCTCCTCACCAAGCACATCTCCCAGAGCAGTGCTTCCGTTGTCCTTGCGGAGTTTTGTTATCATCCGTGTTTTCCTGGGGTGCTCAGAGGAACAGTGATCTAAATCCTCATCCTCTCTCTGCAGGTGGAAGCTGGTGCTGGAGGGGGGGATCTCCCCAGCTGGGCTCTCACCTTGTTTCTGGCAGTAGGTGGCACAGGTTTCTTTGTCTCCACAGAAAAGCTCCTGCTTTCCTGCAGGTCCAGCAGAGTTTCCAGGAGGACTGCAGGAGTAATTCATGTCCACCTCCTTCTGTGGCCTACAGCTGTGGCCCACCTGCTCTGCGGCCTTTCTCGGATAATTTGAATTCTTCCGCTCTGTGACACAAATGTTATTATCGCTCACATCCATCCTCTGAGGCAAACACTGTGTTCTTCTAAGTTAAAACTCTAGCTCATCATCACCCAGAACTTTGTGTCCTTTATGGTAAGTCCATCTCATTCTCAGCTCTTCTGACAGTGCTCCCTAGAAAATAAAACACCTGTTTCATCAGTGATTCTTCTGATATTATAAATTTAGAATAGCAAAGGTATTTTTCTGATTCAAAGAAAGGGACAGACTATTAGATATGTAAAAGAAACAGAATCATCTACTATAAGATATGTAGAAAATACACATTCAGCACATAAAGCATAGACAGTGTTCAATAAAGTTAAATCCACTATCATCAGCCAGCCTTCACTACCAAATATAAATTGATAATTCCAATTTTAAATTTTCCTAAAGATGAGAAATTACAGTATCCCAGAATGGTTTGGGTTGCCAGGGACCTTAAAGACCATCTTATTCCAGCCCCCTTGCCATGGGCAGAACACTTTCCACTATCCCAGGCTGCTCCAAGCCCCATCCAGCCTGGCCTTGAACACTTCCAGGGATGGGGCAGCCACAGCTTCTCTGGGCCCCCTGTGGCAGGGCCTCACCACCTTCACAGTAAAGAATTTCTTCCTAATAACTAATCTAAATGTCTCCTCTTTTAGTTTAAAATTTTTTCCCTTTGTTCTATCTGTGTAAAATGTTGTTCTACTTTCCTGTAAAATCCATTTAAGTACTGGAAGGTGGGATAAGACATCTCTGAATATAAGCATACATATTAATGAACACATATATGTAAAAACATAAATATTTCTGTATTTCCACGTGTACATAAATGTAAAACTTGCCTATTTAGTTTCGGCGGGCTTATCAAGTGCAGTGATCAAGGCAGTGCAGCGATGTGCATTAAGTGAAAGCTCTTATTCACATTGTGCTGCTCCATCAGCAGCACAAGCCACGCTTTCTTCCAAAACAATCTGGATTAGTCCTCATTAGTCACTGCCTGGAACAGCGTGGCTCGACTCACCCCCACTCCAGCCATTCCCGACAATTTAATAAGGAGCTGCTAACAGGAGTATTCCTCACCTCCAGCCCTCCAGCTGAGCTGCCGATGCCTTTGGGGCGGGAAAACTTTCCAAGGGATGCTGGCGCTGCCTGGCTTAAGAGAACTCCATAACCACGGCTAGGAGTGTGGAAACCACGGCGTGGACTGAAAGACAGTAATATCAACAATAAATGCATACACATACATATATATTAAAAAATAGGAAATTTTTTTGTTGTTCCAGGCAGTGTGACCCCCCCCCCCCCCCCCAACTTTTCCTGGGTGCCCATTCCCTGTTCCCCGGCCCTACCTGGGCTCTGCAGGTCCCGGTGCTCCAGGAGCCTGTTCATGGAATCATGGAATGGTATGGCTTGGAACGTCGTCTCGTTCCAGCCCTCTGCCACGGGCAGGGACATCTTTCTCTAGACCAGGGTGCTCCAAGCCCCATCCAGTCTGGCCGTGGACATTTCCAGGGATCCAGGGGCAGCCACAGATTCTCTGGGCAGCCTGTACCAAGGCCTGCCCACTCTCACAGGGAAAAAAATACCCCCAACATCTAATCTAAATCTACTCTCTTTCAATTTCAACCCATTTTCCTTTGTCCTGTTACTCCAGCTCTTGCCTTGTCTTTCTTGTAGGCTCCCTTTGGGTACTGCAAGGCCACAATTAGGTCTTCCTAAAAGCTGAATACTCCCAGTTCTCTTGGCCTTTCCTCACAGCAGAGGTGTTCCATCCCTCTGATCACCTTGGTGCCCTCCTCTGGACTCACCCAAACAGGTTCAGTACCCTTCCTGTCCCTCAGCTCCAGCCCACAGCAATTCATGGAGTGTCCCCTGTGCCCCTCACCATGGCAATGACTGTGCATCCATCTTCCTGCAGGAGCGTGGCATGGATTGAGTCCCTCTCACACCCTGCCTTGTCAGAAGAAAGCAGCTCTGCCCCTGTCAGGAGCGATCAATCCATCTCCCAGGACTGTGTCCCACTTCCTAAGAGAAAAGTCTTTGCACACAAAAGGACATTCAGCATCTTCAGCAATGCCTCACCAGGGCCTTTCACAGTGGCACCAGTTCTTGGGAACTCCTTTGTCCAACCATCCAAGGATCCCACCTGCCTTTGCCAAAGCCACAGCAGGATCATGGTCCACAGCTGAAACCACTCTTTGTGTAATCTCATGGAGATTGGTCCAGCTTTAAACCCAACTCTGGGAAAAAAAACCCAGAGCAAGCCCAGCTTTGCACTGCCTTTTCCTAGCAAAACTCCTCCAGCTTTGGGAAATGGGCTCCACAATTAGCAGCAAATACAGAACTGAAATGACAAATGAACAAGATTGTGCATTGCCAGCATCCACACACACAAAAACCAGCTGTAATCCTCAAGGAGAAGGCTGAAAACTAATTGAATTACCCACTTCCTTGCAATATATGATTCCTATTAAAATTACATTATTGGTGTTTTGTGCCTGCCCTACATTCATATTCCCAACACACACGTTTGTGGACGCCAAATCCTTTTTATTTATGCTACCTCACTTTTATGTGCCTTAAATGTGAAGAGTCTGTCAGGACAGATGAGGATCTGTAATGTATTTGCCAGTTAGATCTACTCTGGAGTAATTTCTTAATTCAAATTTTCTGTTAAATTCACGAAAATGGAACTCGTAGCTCCCATTGCTCTCACAATGGGAGCTTAATACATTTTGTGAAGGGTTTAACATCACATTCCATCAAATTTGAATTTCTTTATAGGCCATAGAGTTTTCTGACATCTGGCTACTCTGTTTTAGGAGTGCCATAAACACTTTAAACATCTGAGAGCTTCAGACTTTTCTATGTAAAACAAGAAAATTCTAAGCAATGTTTCTTCTAAGAAGGAGCTGAATCAAGAGGGATTTCACTGATATTTGGCTGAAGTTTGAGCTTTTAACTCCCAGGGGCAATCTGGGCCCCCTTCAGCCCACTGAACTTAAGCATGCAGTGCCTTTTGAGGACACTGAATTTTGAAAGGACACCCACACAGGACCCTAAGAACTCAATTAAAAGAAGGTTCAGCATCTCTGGTGCAGGGAATTGTTTCACTCTATCCAGCTCCATCCTGTTACCCTAACACACATTTTCCTGACGTTTGCCAGGATCTTCCACATCTTAGAGTCCAGTGATCTGGCATCTCATGAATGAGGCATTTAGAAGAAACACTGAAAAAACCCAAGTTCTGACTACACCTGTTGGATAAAGCTTTTTTCTGACTCAGATGGGGTAACGGAGTTTTTAAAACACTTTTATTCTATTTTTTGTTTCATGTGAAGAGTGAGATAGTATAGATGTCATAATTTGCACTATTATAATCAGAAGCCAACTATTTCTTAATTATAAGGTACTATAAGTGCTTTTTGGCTTATTAGCTTTTGTTACACTATGTTGTAAATGCTTTAAAGCTAATAATCTAAAATTACTCTTAGTGGGTATTGCTATAATGTACTTTTTATTTTTTAAGTATTTAGTCTTATTTGTTAAGGTTATCATTTGAAACTTGTTTTTAGTTTAATTTCTCAACAATATCTGTCTTGTTCTGTGGCATTTCTAACTCAGCATTTCTTATCTCAAGGTTTGCATACAGATGCACACTATGTGAGCTTTCTGTCAGGTTTTGAGAATTCTCTAAAAATCCATTTCCCACATACACCAAAAGCCAGACAGAGGTCCAAAATGCAGAACCAGGCTGTAAAGAACATGGAAAAATGAACAGGAACAAACCAAGCAAGGGCTGTAAGAAGCAGGCTGGTTGAGGAATAACTTCCTGGCATGCTTTAGATCCCCAAACTTGCATTTTCCTCTGCACATATTGATGGAGACTCAGCAAATTCTAGGCAAAAACTGCTATCTGATTCTGCAAATACACCTGGCTGGAGATCCAGGACTGTAAATGAGCCTGCCAGGGAATAACCTGGCCCTTCTGGTGCTGGATGAGAGGTGCCTGTGCAAGAACATCCTCATCTGTGGGCTCCTGGCTGAGATTTGGAGGAGCTGCATCTCTGATCTGGGGTCTGGAAACCCCAAAAAATGCATCCATGAGCTTGCTGAAGAGTTAAAGGTGAAATCTCTACCTGGGCTCTGCACTTACTGGTTTATTGTTCTAAAGAATTCCTAGATTGGCTGAGAACAGCATTTAATAATCTATTCAATAACCATTCAGCACTAAGGATTTTTACTGCAGTTCTTCATGAAGTTTATATGAGAAGCCTGTAGTGGTGTCCCAGGAAATCACAAACTCTCGGTCAGTTCTTTTTCTTCCTCTTTTTCATGCCCTTGCTCGAGCAGAAAGGAGGAGCAAAGTGATCCAGAGTGGTCCTTTCCAATCTGAACCATTCTGGAATTTAAAATGGGAACTGACCGAGCAGCTCCGGCTGCACGGGGCCACGCCAAAACCCTGCAGGAGGGATTTCCCAATCCTGTCCTACCCCAAACCCTGCAGGAGGGATTTCCCCAACCTCTCCCACCCCAAAACCCTGCAGGAGGGATTTCCCCATCCTGTCCTACCCCAAACCCTGCAGGAGGGATTTCCCCATCCTGTCCCACCCCAAACCCTGCAGGAGGGATTTCCCCATCCTGTCCCACCCCAAACCCTGCAGGAGGGATTTCCCCATCCTGTCCTACCCCAAACCCTGCAGGAGGGATTTCCCCATCCTGTCCCACCCAAAACCCTGCAGGAGGGATTTCCCCATCCTGTCCTACCCCAAAACCCTGCAGGAGGGATTTCCCCATCCTGTCCCACCCAAAACCCTGCAGGAGGGATTTCCCCATCCTGTCCTACCCCAAAACCCTGCAGGAGCCCTTCACTCCTCCCGGAGCTGTGGCTCCAAGGTCTGGGATCAGCCGCTGTCACACCCAGGGATCAGCCCCTGTCACATCCCCGGCAGGGCGGGCACAGCTGGGGACAGCCTCTGTCACACCTCCAAAGTGACTGACACTCCCAGGGACGTCCTTTGTCACACCCCCGGTGTGACAGACACGGACAGGGACATCCCCTGTCACACCTCCAGTGTGACTGACAGGGACAAGGACATCCTTTGTCATACCCCCGGTGTGACTGACGGACAGAAACCTCCCCTGTCACACCTCCAGTGTGACTGACACCACCAGGGACCGTCCCTGTCACTCCTTCAGTGTGACTGACAAGGACAGGGACATCCCTTATCCCACCTCCACTGTGACAGACATGGGCAGGAACCTCCCTATCACACCCCCAGTGTGACAGTGAGAGCTGGGACCGTCCCTGTCACACCCCCAGTGCCAATAGCACTGCCCCTGTCACACGCACAGTGTGACTGACACCACCAGGGACCACCCCATCACCACCCCCCCATTGTGAGTGACACGTTGGCACTGTCCCTGTCCCCTGTCACACTGATGCAGCCACTTAGTCATGACACACACCTTGTCAGGGCAAAAAAAACCCCAAAAAGAATAAAAGTGCCCCACAACTGCTCTGTGTTCAAGCCCAGCTGCTCAATTCTGCTCCAAAACACTCCTGCCAGTGTTAAATTTAAATTAAACACTCAAATGTCCACAGAATCCTGAGATTCCAGGGGACAATCATGGACATGCAGCTACAGCAGGGTAAGGAATGCCCAGGTTTGGGGTGATAGCTCCTTTTCCTGCCCCTCATCCCAATCCCTTGCTGATAATCTCATTTTAGGATTATTTTATCCATCCCAAAAGCATCACACAGCTTCAACAAGTCTGGGGACAAATTTGTGTGTAGCTGCCAATCAGAGGTCATGACATTTGGGAGATTTGTCCCTCTCCTGGGACATCACTTCCACCTCACACAATTTTCCAAACCAAACACTCTGGCTGTGGGTTCACACAGGATTTTGATGCTCAGGATACCTGGATAGAGTGTGGGAATCCAGGAGCAAGGGGGCCATGTCCCCATGGCAGGCTGTGCCAGGCTTGTGTCCCTCTGTGCCTCCTGCAAGCAGCAGAGCTGCCCACAGAAAATGGAGAAATGACTGCATGGGAGAGCACCAGTGCACGGGGGGTGTGTGTGAGCAATCCCTAAATATTCAGGAGAGATGGGAGAAGCCTTGGGGTCCAGGACTCTGCTAAATCAAGGCAGGGGAATGATGCCTGTGCTATGCAGACGAGCTGTCATATTGTCTCCCACACAAGAGCATCTCCAAAGGAGCCTACACTTACTGCAATTATCCTGCAGCATATGGACATTTATAGGTAAAAAAAAAAAAAAAAAAAAAGAAAAAAAAAAGGAAGAGTAATGGTTGGCCAAAAAAAAGCAGGAGCCCAGATAATTCTCCAGTGTTATTTTGGAAAGTGCAGACACTGAGCAGGATAAATTATACATACCTGAGAGCCATTAGAAAATGTCAGGTCGCCTCTAAAACGAGTTAGAAGGGGGGGAAATGCCTTCAGCTTTCTTGTGCAAGAGGAAAATGAGGTATGTAAATAATATTCCCTAATAAAAATGAATTTTCAAGCAGATTCTGACCTTCTCTTGTGCTGGGGACAGAGAGTGGGGTTGCATCCTGAGAGCCAAAGCCATCATTGAGCTGAAACTCTCTGCACTTTCATTGCTGGAGCAACCGTGATGTATAACCCAGGAGCTTCTCCCAGAATGATTTCAGAGCAAACCCAGAATATTTGTTACCCTTCTCTAAATTTAGCTGGGGGAAAAAAAAAAAAATAGTAACTTCTGCTGCCAACTCTATGAAAACAACACATGTATCTTGACAGCAAATGATTTAAAAATGAAGAGCGACCAACAATGCAATGTTCTGGGTGCTGGGGGAGGAAGAGCACTGGAAAATCCTGAAGTTTGCATTTCCAAACTCTCAACATTCACTTCCAGCATGTACCTGCACCATCCTCAGTGTATTTTTCCAAAGCTTCAGCCTCTGATAAGAACCAAATCCTCTGCTGACTGACGCTTCTGCTGAGAGCTGAGATTTCTATAATTGGCACTAGAGAGAATTTGGGGAGGGATCTGTATTTTTCAGTTTGGGGTTTTTGTTTGTTTTTTTAGTAAATTTGGATGTTACACATTTTAAAACAAAACACTTAAAACATCAGCACATGGGTTCATAATTGCAGAGTGGAGATGAGGAGCACGTCAGTAGTTGAAAAAACATTAAATTGGCAGGAAGTGACTGAAATGTTTGCACAGAAGGGGGCAAATGGAGATAAGACAGGCAGGCTGCTTGCATTCAGCTTGTAAAAAAAGAGAAACTTGTACAGCAGAGATTTACCCTTTCCAAGAGAAGTAAGAGAGGGGAAAGCTTGCTGGGAATTGTGTTGACAAAGAGGTAGAATATCTCTTCCCTGGATGTTTTGGTCATTGCCGGGATGACCAAGGTGCTGCTCTTTGCCCATTTGTATCATTGCCTTTTCCTTTGGCTTGTTTTAAATTTTCTTTGGCAGAACCTCCAGGAAGAGTCAAAGCATTAAGATCACAAGATGGTTTGGGTTGGAAGGGACTTGGAAAATTATCTGGACCAACCTCACTGCAGGGACACCTTCCACTAGGCCAGGCTGTGCAAACCCCACCCAGCCCAGCCTTGAACACTTCCAGGGATGGAGTTTTCCAGCCTGAACCCCTCCAGAAAAATCCCTTTGTGCTGCCTGCAGCCACTGACTGCACAAGGAGGACACCCAAATTGTTTTAAACACACAAAGAGCTCAGAAAAGCCCAAAAGAGACGAAAAAGGGTCTGGTTTGATTTGCATTTCTCAGCCTTGCTGAGCTGCGCTGTAACAGGCTCAGGATCATCTCCTCACACTGGGGAGAGCTCACAGAACACTCACCTGAAACAGAGGCATCTCTTCCCCATCTGGGAAGAAAACAAGCTTAACATTTAAATCTGTCTGCAAGGTGGGAGCAAATGAACTCCTGAGCAGCTGCACAAAGCAACAAGAGTGCAACAAAACTAAACAGGTAATTACTGATGGATTATCTGGAGGCACATGCTCACACCAAACCAGCCAGGAGAGAGAGATTAAAAATACCTGACAGCCAAAGCATAGCTACAGAGCAGAGAATGGTAACAGGCAATATCATCCTTGACGCCTCTGTATCTGCTTTTTAATTTTTTCTTTTAAGAACAGCATTTATTCAGATAAAAAACCACCACTTTCATGAATCCAGGTTGGGTTCCTCACATCACTTTGCACGCAGCTAATCTGCAAGTGCCTCTGTGACCACATGGAAAGCAAACCTTATTGTATACAGGACAATTGCCAAGTAAAATATAGGTTTTCCTACTCCCCCCCCTCCCCATGGAACTGAAACTCAAACTAATGAATCAGAACATGTAAAATGATCCCAAAGCACCTGGACAGGAGAGGTTAAAATAGTTATCCTTGTTCAGCTGAAGAATCTATTGGTTATCTGTCCTAGATTTAATTAGCAAAACCCCTAAAGATTGACTAGCTCAGCACAAAATTCCTGACCTGAGCCAGTTTTATATTGGACAGGATAAAATACAGCTACTTAGGAGAGCTGGAAGAACATACCTACGACAGGTGAATGCTGATGAGCTTTCAGAAGGTAAAGGGCTCTACAGACCCAGCCCTGTATTGAGGAAACAAATATGAGATACTGAATAACTTTTGGGTGCCCAGGATTGCCTTGGGGTGAGATTCTGGCTGCTGCACCCTTTTGAGTGACTCTTAAACTGAAAGAGCAGAGGCAACACAGAGCAGCCAACACAATCAGAGCCACTGTCAATAGGTAATAACTTCAAGATTCCCAAATTGCTGATAAATCCGTGATACTCATATAAAAATTAATGACCCATTGGCTGCAAGCGGCAAAGTACAAGGCAAAACCAGATTTGTTGATGTATCAATTTGCCATTTGCTGCCTGCCCTCACACTGGAAGTGTTTCTGGTTATGGTTGCTGTTAATTGCTTTTTTTCTAACAGTGGAGTTTAGAAGCTTCAGCTGAGATGAAGTTTCATGGTGTTAGGCAATTACACAAACATGCAGACGCACAGAAATTCCCTGGTTTGTAATCTGGACGAGGCAGAACACAGTGTGATATCTTGGGCCTGAAGAGAGGCTTCTGATTTGGAAAGAAAACAAAGGCAGGATCAGGGAAGGTTAAAAACTGACTCACTGCCTCCTTGTGCTTCACCTGTTAGAGCTCCCAGATTAAAAATTCAGCCACGGCTGCTTGGATTTTAACTCATCAACAGCAACACACAGAAGCATCATGTTTTCAAACACTCCACATCTTCAGGAGACATCCCTCCTAAGGAGGGCTTCCTTGCGCAGTGTCATTATCTCCGACAGATCTGCTTAGGAAATTTCCTCTCGAGGCTCCTCCACGCTGACAAGTGAATTCTGTGCATCAGAAATATTTGTTCAGAAGCTGCCAGGCTCATCACTCACTTCCCTGCAAAGGAGGCAGTCCAGGGGGGATTCTGCTCTTCCCCCTCCTGTTGCCCCTGCAAAAATGGAGTTATAGAGGAGACAACGAGGACAGCCACCCATCTGTGCCACTTGTCCCTCTGTGGTGATGCTCATTTCTCTGTGTCAGGGCTGGGGATAGCGCTGCTGCCTTGCCCTGGCTCTCACAAGGGTGACAGGGTAACCTGGGCTGGCCCAAGCAGGACTTCCAGCCCCGTGGGCTCCCTCCTTCTCTGGGCTTAAAAAGGGCTCAGATATTCCTGCTGGCTGCCAGCCACAGAGCTAATTATTTGGGACCTCTCCATGCACACGAGCATGGTAGGAATGGGATTGTTTAACGAGCACCTTTGGACTGACGAGCTCTTCATGGAGTGCACGAGTGATTTGTGGTGTCTGCGTGGATGAGGAGAGGATTCAGGCAGCATCCAGACTGGGGGCTTCCTGTGGCTCCAGAGCTTCTTCCTCCAGCTCTTCTTGCCACTTCATCATTAACAAAGCACTTTAGCTGTTTTATCTCTGAACAGGGAGATTTCTTGTGCACATATAAATCAGCCTCTCTCTAGCTGGAAAGCTGTTTTCTCCTGGCCAACCCTGTCTGAAAGCAAAGCCTCTATGACAAGAAGGAAAAAATAACTTCCCCTATTCATTCTCAGACACGGTACATGACAGGCTTTTCCCTTGCTGAAATGTTATTTCATCCCATGTTCACCAATTATGAAAATAATTTTGCTTAGACAAGAGACGAGGAAAACAGCGCAGCTCGTTCTTGTTTTTGCCACCAGAGAAGGTTTGATTTGGCCTCTTTGAAAGATGGCTAAGGACTCATTTGTCCTGATTATTCCACTTTGGAGCTTGTGCTGCTCTCCTACACGTTGGGAAGCAGATGAACCCAGTGGTGAACATGTCAAGCTTTGAAAGGTGTCACAGGAGGAGAAGTGTTATTAGTTCATCATGCTAACAAAGGTGCCCCGCTGGATTTGCAGCCTCTCCCTGACTGCTGTGTCTGTGCTTTCTGAAGCTAAAAGGCAAAGGCTCATTAATTAACAAAAGAAGCTGGGAGATAATCTCGTGATTAAGTTATTGGAGTGGGACCTGGGTTGATTTCTCAGTCCTGGGCTGGTTGCTATGTGATATTATTCAAATCCCTGCCTGGAGACGAGCGGGAAGGCAGCGGTGGCAGCTCCCCACAGGCTGCTGGTGCTGTGGGCAGGGGCTGTGCTCTGCGCATCCCTCACTATTCCAGCTGGAGTCACCTCTGCAGGCAGACAATGGGAGAGAACCCCCAACTCCAAATGCACTGCACGTTCTGCAACTGGCCTTTGCTCAAATGCTTGCTGTTTTTTCCAGAATCTCCTGTGATTGACTAAATCACTCCTCTTAGTGGGCTTTTCTTCCCCCCTTTTCTTCTGTTTCCTAGTGAATGTCTTTATCTTCTGTCTGTTACAAATGTGAACAGTTTTAATTAGGTGCTGTTGAAATGTCTTTTGCAGTTTGGCATCCTGTTGGTTTTGCTCCTCTTGTTCTCTTTGCAGTTCTGTTCCTTCTCACATTGCTTATGTTTTCTTGTTTGTGGAAGCTTTTCTCTATATGCATAATTTAATCATGTTGCACTTCAATTTCATCTCTAATAAGCATAAATAGAGAAGAGGGCAGCTGAAGCCCATCTCTCCAGATGCTTCTTAAATAATCTTTTTTTCCTCCAAAGTGTCCCTCAAACGTCTCTAGCTGAACCCAAGGACAAAGCTCTCAGCTCAGTAGATTTGTTTTCAAATTATATTGTTAAATGGCTTGATTTTTTTCCACAGCTTCAGAAACCAGACTGAACCTACACCTTCAACTGAGGTCCAGAACAGCAGGGAAATGTTCAAGAAATTCAACAAAAAAACAAAACCCCAGAGGAGGTGCCATTAATCCAGTTCCTCATCCCCTCTTTTTCCTGCTCTAGGGTGAAATAGTGAATTTTGCTTTTGCTCAAATTATCTTTACTGAGACAGCAGCAAATCTACAGAGTCTTCTACCAGGTAGATTTGGTGTCTCCCTACTCCATCCTCAGTGCCCTTATCTATGTGCACTGGGTGTCCCAGAGTAATTTTTTATATATTAACCAGATCACTTTATCACCATGATCCAGTTACATCCAGCTTATCTGGGGAAGTCAGTAATTTCAATTAAACTGCATTATGCATTTACTTCTAGTTATGTAAGAGAAGACAGATTTTCCCTTTTATTCCTCCTGATCTGCTGCAGCAGTCCCATAGAAATCATGACAAATGGGGCTGAAGTGAAGGGCAGAGATGGGACAGCTCCCCTCTAACACCAGGGTGTGCTCATCCACACCTAAATCCACTTCAGAGAGGGAGCTTTGACAGCCCCACACAGAACCTCTTCAGCTACAGCCTCTGCAATCTCTCCCATGAGCTGCTCCAGCATTTACCTTACACCCATCAGGACCAGGTTTCTCCTCACTCCTCTGCTGAGTTCAAACTGCATTCTCCTTCTCCCACCACGTGTGGTGAGCAGGATTTGTACAGATCCTCTGTGTCCTGTGATCAGACCTCCAGGAGAAGCTGTGGATGCCCCATCCCTGGAAATGTTCAAAGCCAGGCAGGATGGGACTTTGAGGGCAGGCAATGCACCCCCTGAGCAGCTCCACCCCACCCAAAGGTGATGTTTGAGAGGCAAAGATGAGCAAGATTCCATTTCTGAGGAGCGGATGAATTCCCAGTGACGTTTCTCGAACATTTATTTTGCTGGGGTTTGACGTGAGTCATCCCCTGCCATCACCTTATCAGGGACAACTGCTTTGCTGCAGGGAAATCACTGAGCCAGGTGTGGGAGAAGAGAGGATGAGGCAGGAGAAGGCTTGGGGTGTGATGAATGGGATTCACAGGCAAATCCTCACTCTGCCTCCATCCATGGGAGGGGGCCACAGGCAGAGCTGAGCTCTTCTCTGCAGCTCTTTGTCCTGCTGCTGTTTCCAGTCAAAAACTGCAGGAACTCACCAGCTTCTCCTCTGTGCTTTGGGGTGTGGGCAAAACCTTTTGGAGGTGCTCTGGGCTGGGATCTGTGACTTTGTCCTGCTCTTGGGAAGCACAAAGGTTTGTCCCCTCTTCCATGCACGGTGGGAGCACACCAGCAGAGCTCTCCTCAGCTGACTTGGTGCTGCACTTCCATCTCTGCATGAAGTGAATCCAGGAATTCTGGTTACAGATATGGTTTTTTTGCTTTTGTGTAACCAAAAAAGGAGACAAAAATCCCCCAAAACAACAAAAAAAACCAACCAATCAAAAAATCCCAAAAACCAAACAACAACAACAACAAAAACTCCAAAAACCCAAAAACAAACATCCCCCCGCAAAAAAAAAACAATTAAAAAACCCTCAAAAAAACAAAAAACAAAACAAAACAAAAAAAGAAACCCACGAAACACCCTTTCTGTAGTGTTTTCCAAAATAAATAGCATTTCATGACCAGCAGCTCCTAGCTCAATCCAAGGGACACCTGTTGGATTTGATTCCCTCCTTCCCTTAACCCCTCACTGGAAAAGCTGCAGCCCTGCACTCCAAGCTCAGAGGTCTGTTCTGGGCCCATTGGTAAAAATCCAAATTGTTAAAAAGTGACCTTTCCCCTGCAGCAGATGAAATCAGCACCCCAAAAAATCAATTCCTTCAGTGCAATTTTCAGGCTCCTCCAGGACAATTTGGAGGATTCAAAGCTTTGATCTGACTTGTGGCTTGAATCCTTTTTGATTCCATCTTCAACTTGAGACAAGAAGGGCCAAAACACCAGCAAAGGTTTTGGGCATGGGATGGCTCAGCCAGAAGAAAAAGATTTTTGAAGAAACTCTTCTAAGGAAAACTTCCTGCTCAAGTTTTCCACTCTGCATTGAAGTGACCTCCAAAATTATCCAGCGTGTTGCTTACCTAGGGCAGGCTCTGACACATCACAGGTTTGCTTCTGCTTAATTGAAGCAGGAGAAGCCCAGAGTAACCTGGCTCTGACAAGCACTGCTGACATTTCCTTTCTGAGAGGGGAAACCTCAAAGACACTCCTGCCTGATAAGGTCTGACTGTTTCCATGTTTCCACATTTACAAAAGAAGCAGGTAAAAATATCTACAGCTTCTTAAGAAGGGGGGGAAAAAAGTCCTTTTTGCCATGCAGAGTGGAAATCCTAGCTTCAGAATTAAGACAGCTAAAATCACTAGTTGCTTTTTTGAAATGCTGGCCAAACAGCTGCTGATTGACGTTTGTTTGTGCAAAGTTGGTGTACAGAAAAAGGAAAGAGGGGAGACGTGTTTGGAAGCGCAGAGGGAGCTGCATGCAGGGGAAAACACACATGGCTCCTTCCAGCCTGCATTGGGTGGGGTTTACTGCCTGCCTGGACCATGGAGATGAAGGCATCACATCCAATGTTCCTGCTGGTTATTGGGGAAAACCCACTCTGGGCAAAGCAGTGGTGTGAGCACCGCCAGGGTCATCTCATGTTGGAACCCAGGGCACATTTCTCTGCCTGTGCTGAGAAGTCCTGACCCCGAGGAGAACACTGGAGAAAGCTTCCAAAACTTTGGGATGAATTGGAATCTATGAGTGTGTGAAATAGGCAGTGGTAAAGCTTATCACAGGGTGAAAAACTCAGAGTTTTGGGTTTTTAGTATGGAGGTAGATGGAAGACAAGATGGAGGATTTTGGGTGTTGTCTGATCTCCTTCTTGTTCTTCATCTGCTCCATTTTCTGCAGTGCTGGTGGCACAGAGTGGTTGGTTAGAAGGAGCCACAATGCAGATATTGAGTGAACAGACAAATAATTAGTTATTGGTAGAAATATACAAATAAAATACTTTCTAATACCTGTTTCTTTTGTAATTGGACAAAATAGCTTTAGAAGACTTAGAACCTCTGTGTCTTGTGACTTTTGGTGCCTTCTCTTCTACACTGAGATGTAGACAGTATGCAGAACTTCTGATAAGAGAAAAATAAACAACAACCTGAAGACCAAAAAACCCAAAAATCCCATCTGTCTCTCATTGCTGGCACAGAACTTTTTAGGGGTCTCCCCATCAGGGGAACCCATGAGGGAGGTTCCCACAATCTCATGTCACTATAGGGTATGAAATAACATGATGGGGACATGCCACTCTCTTAACGCAAAAAAGAGAATATTTAATTTCTGACTCTAACATTTATAGATTTCCAAAAGTGACAGTGCATTGGAGGGTAACAGTGCCACCTCTCCAATGACACTGGACAAACTAACAGTCCATCAAATTTCTCTTCTTCTATAAAAAATGCAAAACAATAAGTTATTTACATCAAGTGTGTGAGAAAGTTCGTAATAAGAATATAAACATCGGAAGGCTTAGCAAAACTTAAAAAATCAGGGTGACAATCTCATACTCCTCCCATCCATGTAGAAAACCTCCAGGGAGGATGCTGCTTAATGTGGATGCCTTTTTGTGCTCCTGGGTTGCAGCCAGGCCTCCCCCAGCCTTTGCAATGGGTCTGGTGAGTATTGTATTTGCAGGGATTCTCGTGGCAGGAAGGAATGATGAATTTGATTCTATGTTCTCAGAGGGCTAATTTATTATTTTATGATACTATATTAAAGAATGCTACACTAAACTGTACTAAAGAATACAGAAAACGAAAAAGATAATGAAAACTCCTCACTCTTTCTAGACTCCAGACACAGCTTGGCACTTGATTGGTTAATGAGTGAAAACAACTCACAGCAGAATCCAATGAAACAATCACCTGTGGGTAAACAATCTCCAAAACAACTCAAAACCAAAACAAAACAACCCAAAACAATCTCAAAACAGCTCACACCGGAATCCACTGAAACAATCATCTGTGGGTAAACAATCTCCAACCACATTCCACATGAGCAAAACACAGGAGAAGCAAATGAGATAATTATTGTTTTCCTTTTTCTCTGAGGCTTCTCAGCTTCCCAGGAGAAAAGTCCTGGGTGAAGGGATTTTTTTTAGAGAATGTGAAGCCACAGCTGAGCACCAGCATCTCTGCAGGGCTGTGCTCACTCATGACTGAGGAGATGCTCCAGCTCTGCCCAGGGTGATGAGAGAAGCAGGAGCCAGTGCAGGATGCCAGCAGCATTAAAGGAACGTCCAGGGAAGCCTCACAGCTGGAGAAGACACACTCAGATGGGTTCAGGGTGGGAGTGCAGATGAATGGAGTGCTCTGAGCTGTCAGGAGGGCCATGCTGCTGTGTCAGCACCCAGCTCATTCCTGCCGCCAGGAGAACGGGAATGCTGGGCCAGCAGTGCCAGCCAGCAAGAACTGGGGAATAGTGACAGATGACTCCAGGAGGCCCTTAAAATAACACTGTGGTGGTGGTGTTTGAGGGTCCCCAGGATGAGGGAAGAGATGGGAATCCTGACTCCATGTTTCAGCAGGCTGATTTATTATTTTATGATATCTATTATATTAAAAGAAATGCTATATTAAAGCTATACTAAAGAAAGAGAAAGGAGACATCATAAAGCTGGAAAGGAATGATAATAAAATCTTGTGACAGACTCAGAGAGTCCAACACAGCTGATGGTGATTGGTCATTAATTAAAAACAATTCACATGGAGGCAATCCAAGATGGATCTGTTGGTAAACCATCTCCAGACCACATTCCAAGCAATCAGATAATTATTGTTTACCTTTCGTTTCTGAGGCCTCTCAGCTTCTCAGGAGAAAAAAATCTCAAGAAAAAATCCTGATGAAAGGATTTTTCAGAAAATATGTGACATTAACACTGGAGCAGAGGACAGGGGTGGATGAAGCTCTAAAAGCTCAGTCCCTTTTCAACACAGCCCTGTGGCCACCAAGATGTGCAGCTACAACACAAGAGTGAGAGGTGCTTAATTAGAATGAAATATGGGGGGAATATATAGAATAAATGAAACCCTTTAAATGAATGGACAGCAAAGCACAGGCTGTAGAACTGCAGTGCAGAGAGAAAACAGGAACTGGGAGAAAAGCAGGCAGGAAAGAGGGAATTCCAGGCTCTCTATCAATCCCTGGAGTCCTGGGATATCAGCTCTGTGCTCTGGGAGCAGGATGAGCACCCTGGCCATGGCATCAGGGTGATGGTGTCCAGCTCTCTCCCCTCTTTTCACAGCTCTCCCTGGCTGCCAGCAAGTAACGAGACACCACAAACTCCTCAGCTTCTTCGCCTTCATCAGTATTTTAATAGTTCCTGGGTTTTTTACTGTAAGAGACATCACTTCTTGTTAATTTGAGTACTGGAATGGCACTGGCAGGCAGAATACCTTGGCTCCAAATGAACTCTGAGGGGCAAAGGGAAATACATTCCTAAGAACACCAATTGGAAAGAATCTAATTCAATAATACATTTTGTTTGGTATCACTCTGGCACCAGCAGTCATATTCCTGTTATTTTTAGGTTCTGATGACGCCAACAGGTTTTGTTGGTTTTTGGGGTTTTTTTTGGTCTTTTTTTTTCCTTTATGCAAAAAAAAAAAAAATCCCCAGGAGAAAATTTCCATAGTTTAATCACACAGAATGAAGTCACAATTATTTCTAGAATTTAAGACTTGGTGCTTCTAGATCCACAGCAAAATATTCAGATTTTTGCTAGAGTCTAGAGAGGAGGAAAAGGATCCTTGGGGTTTGGGGAAGGAGGGAGGGATGGGATGAGGACAGAAAAAAACCACATATTTACCCAGCAAGAGAATAACAGGGTTTTAGATGAAGGATGTTACACAGCTCGAGAGGCAGAATTTGAGTTTAGAAATACAAAACAAACATCAAAATCATCCTTGTTTCATGTGACAGCTTCTTTCTTTGTGCTTTTTCTTTCCAAGGGATTAGTCACGGAAGTATTTATTTGAGGTATTAGCTGCAGCAGCTACACAAACCAGCCCCCAAATATTATGAATTTCTGTCACAGTATTGTTTGTGCTTTTCACCAAGTCATGAAATTCTTGATCTATAAAAAAAAGTCTGTTTTGAAGCACTTTTCCCCGTGATTTCCTTGTCTTTGTACATCATGAAGATCTTTTTTTTCTTTTTCTTTTTTTTTTTTTTTTTTTTTTTTTTGTGCACTAAGTGGGTTGATAGGAGGCTTAGGATGGAAATCCACCCCTAAAGTCACCACCAGCTATGCACTCAGGGTGCTGCAATAGGCAAAAGAATGTCTGCTATATCGCAAACCCCTTTCCTTTATCCCTTCTGGAAGGAGCAGCAAGCAAGGTGAGGTTCTGTGGAACATCCCCATCCCTTCCCAGGACAAAGGAAAAGCAAAGACCATCAGCTGTTCCTCCACAGCCAATGGTGACAGATTCCCAACCAAAGAAAAGATGATGTTCAAGGGCTGGCCAAAATGAGAGTCAACCAAACCCTTAGAAATGAGGGAATTTGGACTCAAGGATGTGTATCCCTTCCCCACATTTACTGCCAGGCTTGAGGCATTTTTTGTTCTTTCTGGAGCACTTGGGATAAAGAGACATTGGTTACAAAACTGCTTGGCTATGAGAATAACTATAAATCCCTGTTTTCAGTGGGTTTTTTCCAAGCTTAGAACGTCACTTCTGGGCTGTGAGTCATGTAAGAATCCCACATTTTTCAAGGTTTAAAAACTGGTGAATTCTTGCTGCTTTGGGGTTTTTTTCCTTTTAATTATTATGTTATTTTTACAATTACAAAAGGTATTTGCAAAACATTTGGGCTTTTTTTTTTCCCAGATAGCTTCTGGCTGCTTTCAAGCTGAAATTTGGCAGTCGGCACACATCTCTCACTTAACAACGAACGGAGATACTGCACTTTAAAACTTGTGGTGGGTACCGACCCAAGAGAATTTTTTTTCCCTCTTTTTTTTTCAAATCTGCATTAAAATCATGCATGGATTTTTTTTTTTTTTTTTTTTGGTTGTTTTGTTTTTAAAGCAAAAGCTACCACAGAAAACCCAGGGCTGTGTGCTAACAGCAGCCCATAGTCACAGGTGGCTCTTGCAGAGAGGATTTTTATCAACCAAAAAGCCATGGAAGTGATGAATTTTACAGTAGGGTGATTTAATATCGAGGGAACAGATATTTTGCTTTGGACGCAAAGCGGAAGTGAGGATGTGTGGCTTGCTGGATCCCCGTGGCACTCACATCGGCTTTTCCTGGTTGCCACTGGGTTGGGGCAGGAATGATTTGGGATTTGGACCTTCATTAGCACTGCTGGAGGGGAATCCCTGGCTGGTCCTGCTCCCCCTGGCCTTTTGCATCCATCACCCATTTCCCTGGAGGGAGGCATATCAGAGGAGAGGCAAAGGCACACATCTCATTTTAACTTTGAAGTGGGGGAAATAGTGGTAGGATTTTTCCTGGAGCTTCTTCTTATTCTCCCCACTCCCTCCTCACCCCAAATATCCCCCTAGACTTTTAAAAACCTGCTTGGTTTGAATATGCACAGGCTTCCCTAGCCTTTGCTCTGACTGGTGCCTTCGGGTAGCTTTTTGAAAAACATGAGGAATTAACATTTGAAAAGGTATTCCCACACACTCTTTGAGCAGGAAATGTGGCTTCCTTCTCCACCCACTGTATAACTAAGCAGCTTGGAGATAAAGAATGGAGATTTTCATGGCCATTGTGGTTAAAAAGCAGTTGCCCAGGCTGGGATAATCCTTCGAGCCTGTCTTTGCTGAGCAGGGAGATTGGATGGTGAGCTGCACCTCACTATCTGTGTGTTGTCACAGGCACTGCCACCCACAGCTCCGGGCATCGTCAGATCTCTGCTTATAAGAGTGGGAAATGCAAGTTTTTAGGTTGGAAGGGGACCTTGAAGATCATCTCATTCCAGCCCCCTGCCATGGGGCTGGGTTGCTCCAAGCTCCATCCAGCTTGGCCTTGAGCATCCAGGGATGGGGCACCCACAGCTTCTCTGGTGCCAATGCCTCACCACCCTCACAATAATGGATTTTTTTCCTAAAATCCAATCTAAACATCCTCTCTTTCAATTTGAACCCATTCTCCCTTGTCCTGTCACTAAGTGCTGCCCCACCTCTCCTGTAAGTTCTCCTCCGGTACTTCAAGGCTGCAGTTGGGTCACCCCAAGTCCTTCTCCATTCCAGGCTGAGCAATCCCAATTCCCTCAACCTTCATGGAGTAGGATGGAGTAAGCCATGTCCAGAAACACCTTTAAAGCAGTGCTGGCCCTGCCAGATCTTCCTTGTGGCACTCAATGAGCTGGAGGAGATGCTCTGGTTCCTTGTTGCCTTGAATCCAGACACACAACCAAGATTAAAAACAACCTCTTGGCAGCCTTGGGCAGAGCAGCTTGTTTAAATTTCTGTCCCATGAAGATGCCAGGCTTGGTCTAGGACCCAAATTTGTGCTGGTGCTGATAGACCCCTTTCTTTGGAGTGGTTTGGGGAAGGAACCAAAGGCCTTTGCAGGAGGGATGTGTCCTGAGTGGCAAAGTCCAGGACAGGATCATGAGAAAGAATTGTGGTTAAAAAGCTGGCAAATATTTCAGATGGGCTGCACCAAAAATAGAGATAAATGGCTGCACCAAACAGAGATAAAATTTAGATGGTTGGAGTGCAATATCAGGAAGGCAAAGATTTTCAGAAAGGAAAATTTCCATGCAGCCGTAACCAGGACACTGCAAGCAGCACCTTCACAAAAAAGCCCCAAAACCAAAAAAAAAGGAGAAAACCAGTCCCAATTTGCCATCCAGGCCTCAGTGTTTCCTTGCCCATTTTTCCATGTGCACCAATCTGCCAAGCCAGATGTCCAAATGAGCTGTGTGGGCAAACAGGCCCTGGTATGAGCAAACATTGCCTCTCAGGTGGGCACAGAACCAGGCTCTGCATTGGCAGGAGCAGGAAGGGGCTGGGGGCAGGCTGACCCCTCTCCTGGGGCACAAAACCCCTTCCCTGACACCAACAGGCCACGACAAGCAGGCTCAACGAGGCTCAGGAAGGTTGGCACTGCTGCAGGAACTCCTCCTGTTATGAATAAGAAGCTTGACTAGGCCAATATTCAAGCAGCTATCAATTTATTAATTAATATGGTAAAGTATGAGCAATACAGCGCTGGGAACAGTGGGGGAAGTTTTCCCTCACACTGCACACCGATAGTTGAGGCTTACAGGTATTTATAGGGGTACTCATCAGCTTTTTCAGCAGTTCCTATTTCCAATTTTTTTACTCATCAGCAATTTCCATTCCTAATTTTCACAATTCTATACACTGTTGTGATTTAGTTTTTCTCAGGATGTATCCCAGAAAAGGAGTATCCCAGATGGTGGGGGGTCCGGTTTCCGAAAGAAGAAAGACGAATCCCATCTGGTGAAGTCCAGCTCCCCAGATGTGGGTCCAACTTTTAATTACAAGGACTATAAATCACATAACAGTGATGTCCAGCTTCCTTTTGGTCGAAACCATAAACCCTTCAGGTGATGTTCATCTTCCTTTCTCAAGCTGTTTTTCTCTGCTTAATTAAGGCGTGAGATAAGCATATTTCCTTTATATATATTTCAAAGCTATAGTTTCAAGGATACAAGTAATATTCTAAAATTATACTTCAAAAAGGTTATTATTGCAGAACTCTTTAAGGATTTACTACAAGCAAAAAGCAACATCCTTAATGCTTTAATTCCAATGCTCCTAAATCAACTAAGGTTAATTGCAAACAAAAGACAGGTCTTCCATGTTTTACTTTCCTCAGTTATTATTAGAATTTGCAACTGTCTCATTGTTAGTCTCTGCACATATTGCAATCACAAATACAAACATTGTCTGTAGGTACCTGACACAAAACACAGCTTTTATTTCACACTCCCAGCCAGTTGCCCCAGCAGGCTGGGCCATCCCACCTTGCTGGTGTGGCCCTGGGGTTGATCAGGGTCCCCATCCGAGGGGATGTGATCACAGTCACAGGGACATGAAGGTTCTTGTCTCATCTCACCTGTGAGTTTCTGCCTTCCCCAGGCTGAGGAGGGCCTCCAGGGAAGAGTTGCAGCACCCTAATGTGACACAGAACATTGTTTATCTTCTACTATCTGTGAATAAGGCATTAAAAGCAGAAGCAATGCATTTGCAACACTTTCACAAGCTATTCAGAAGCATTACAGCAAATGAGCAGGTAATTAACCAGCGGCTCAACCCCAGTAATCACATATTGTAATTCCAGCAGAATCACAACAACTCTGTAATATTGACTCCTCTTGGAAAGCAGCAAAATTAACATTATAGTCTGGATCCCTGCTCTTAAAGCAAACTCTCCCAGAAAGAGCAGTGGGAATGGGATGTTTTCCAGCTCAGTGCCCTTGGAGCACCCTGACAATCCTCAAGCATCATTGCTGAGCATCCCCCTAGGGCAGAGCAGGTCTGTGAACGGGTGAGGAAGGTTTCCCCTGGAGAAAGCCTCAGCCGCAGGGTGGCCACGTGTGGCTGGCTTGGGATGAGCACAAAGAACCATTGTAGGAAAGCAGGGGTGGGAGAGGGACCTCTCAAAGCACATCCTTGCATCCTCAGTGGGCTGGGGAGCCCTGGGCCTGTCTCATGGTGGGTTTGGCAGTGCTGGGTTAGCAGTGGGTCTCAGCGACCTCAGAGGTCTTTCCCAAGCTGAAAGGACCAGCTCTCAGTGGGAAGAAGACACCAGTTCCCAGTCAGGGTGGAAGATGTTCATTCTGACCCCTGAGAGCCAGGTGCCACCATGGATTCTTCTTTGTGCCAATTACCTCTGCCTCAGGGCCGGGCTCACTCTGACTTGGTGCAAAGCAGAAAAAGCTTAGAACACCCCAAAACACACCCCAGGACCTGGGTGTGAGTGTGCTGCAGGTTTCTCTGGGTTCGGCAGCCCCCCAGCCCCTGGAAAGGCCCAGGGTGGCTGAATACCACGGGTGACTCTGAGCAGAAGGAGCTGACACACGCAGCTCCCTCCTGCAGCTCCCAGCACACTCTGATGCAGAGGGTGCCAATCTGGCACTGAATTCCTCCTTTAAAATATTCCTCTCTAGCTTTTGAAGCATCCCCCTCCCTCCCCAAAATAAACAAACAAGTGAGGAGGTCACGAGCTGCAGGCAGGAAGCGCTGACAGAGCTGCAGTGTCCCACGGCAGGCGGGGGCTCCTAAATCCTTCTGGCTCACCCTGCTCTGATGCCTCAGGTTTGAGCTTTTGTATTTTTCAGATTCTGTGCTGCTTCAGTGTGTGGCTCTGGGCTTCTTATTAGAGGATGGTGAGCTCTGTGCACAGAGCAGGGAGACAAAACAATTCCTGCTCTAGCTGGAGACCAAGGACAAATGATCCAAATCTCAGCCCCGAGAGCACAAACAATGTGGGGTGAAGAGAGAAAAACAAGCAGGGTGGGACTGCATGGGCTGGAGCTGGAATTGGACAATTAACTCCAATGTGCAAATGGAGCAGAACTTATAAAAGTGAGAGACCCCATGACCTGTTGTCCATTTTGTGACCATTTTGCTTCATCTTGGGTGCAGCCCTGGCTGGGCTCTTGTGCTGCCCAAGGTGGATCCATTGAGGCCTTTTAATAAATCCCTACTTTATTCTTTAGCTCTGTCCAGTCTCTGTTCCAGCTCAGCCTTCCCAAGGCCTCAATCCTGCTCAGATGAATTTCATTCCCTGTGCCTGCCTGTGCTTCACTCCGTGGGGAAGTGGTGTCTGGGCACAGCTGTGCTGCTCAGAAACCTCCAAGATCTCTGCTCTGAGGAGCAGCAAAGTGCAATTCTCATGGGGTCCCTCTTGGTCACTGATGCAAACTCTTCCTTTCCTGGACTCCACTCCTCCTTGGCTGTGTGGAGAATCTCAGTCTGAAAGGCAGTGCCTGTTTTCTGCTGGGCTCCCCAGAATTCTCCCTGCCAGGAAGGATGGCTGGAAGATCCCTGTCTTGCTTCCTTTTTTGCACTGAATTCATGCATGAAAATTGCAGCCACCTCACCCTGAGCTGGTGCTCCTCCAGCCCTGCCAAGATGCTGCTTGTGGACTCCTGGACATTTCCTCTTGATCCTCCTGCTCCTCATTCTCCAGAGCTCTTATCAACCATCTTTTGATGCTGCCCAAGGTGGAGATCTCTTAATAAATCCCTGTTTTATTCTTTAGCTCTGCCCAGCCTCTGTTCCAGGTCAGCCTTCTGAAGGCATCAGGTGCTTTCTGTCCCCTCTGTGCCACCCCCACAGCTCAGCTCCCTGCACACAATGTCACTTGTCACATGCAGTGTCACAGCAGGTCCTGGCAGGGCACTGAGACACAGCTGGCACTGGGCGACCTTCAGGAGAGCCAGGTGAGGCTCTGGGAATGGGGACATGTCAGATGTGTGTTGTCAGCTCTTGACAGGAATGATTTACCCCTGTTCCACAGCTGGGACAAGAACCCTGGGATGGCTGGGATTGGAAAGGTCTTCAAAGATCAGTGAGACCCCACCAAAATTGAGGGAGCCAGGAAAGGTCTGGATGATTTCAGCCCCCACTCCCATCAGCGAGGACAGGATGAAGGGATGCTGAGACTGCTCCCATCTGTGCCAAGGGCTGAGGCAGCTGAATCATCTCTCCTCTCCCTACCCAAACCTCATCTGCCCTTCATAGGTCTCTGCCCCCTCCTTTGTTGACAGCAACAAAGCAAAGTGAAAAACAGAGGCTTTGTTACAAAAAGCACCTGCTTCCATAGAGACTTGCTAAGAAAATTACACGAGACAAAGATGGAAATGAGAGAGGAAAACACAAGGGCTTGTCCTTGTGCATCGAGTGATGCCTCAGCTGCCTGCAGAGCCAGCAGCCCCCACCCTCCTGGAGGGGTGAGGGTGGCTGAGGGTGACAAGCCCCCAGCCCATCCTCAGTGGCCACAGGAGCTCCTGGCACCCCCATGGAGACGTTCCCAGCCAGCCCCCTCCAGAGATCAGCAGTGAACAAGAGCCTGGCTGTAAAATGGCAATGAAAAAGACAGGAAAACATCTCCCTAAAGGAGAGGATGGAAGGAGAAGCTGGGAAACTGTGAGGGATTCAGGCAGGGCAGGGCCAGCCTGTGTGGCAGGCTCAGAGTGCCACCCCAGCACTGCAGTGCTGGAAGGAACAACCCAGACATTGGTAAAGCATACCAGGGCACGCAGACAGGGAATTAAATGGATAAGATGCTGTTAGACCATGGTGTTTTCTTCAGCAAAGTCAAGGAAACTCCAGGAGAGCAATACCAGGCAGGGCTGGTGCTGGTGTGACATTCCTGGGCCATCTCTCTATGACATTTTGGGCCATCTCTGTGGCATTCCTGGGCCATCTCTGTGTGACATTCCTGGGCCATCTCTGTGGCATTCCTGGCCACTTCCCTTCATCTTCCAGCACCCGGAGCACTGTGACAACCCAGATGTGACCACACAGAGCTCAGGTGACTGCTGGGTGCACCTGGATTGTCTGTGCAGAGATTTTTAGGTTCCATGGCAATCCCTGCAGCCATGGGAAGTGTCCCCCTGGCCAACACAAGGCCCCAGCAGCCAGGCAGGCATGCAAAGTGATGCCTTGGGAAGGCTGAGCTGGAACAGAGGCTGGACAGAGCTAAAGAATAAAGTAGGGATTTATTAAAAGGCCTCAATGGATCCACCTTGGGCAGCACAAGAGCCCAGCCAGGGCTGCACCCAAGATGAAGCAAAATGGTCACAAAATGGACAACAGGTCACGGGGTCTGTCACTTTTGCAAGTTCTGCTCCATTTGTACATTAGGGTTAATTGTCCAATTCCAGCTTTAGCCCAAGTCCCATTCTTCTTGTTTTTCTGTCTCCAGCCCATGTTGTTTGTGCTCCTGGGCCTGAGATTTGTGTTGGGGAAGACGAAACAGGAAAGCCTTGTCAATATGATTGCCTGGCAAAAGACTTTGAGAATATAGAAACTATAAGCGAGATTGAAATGAAAGCAAGCTCTGAGATACCTTAATTAGTGAACAACTGGAGAACAATGGTGTGGCTGGCTGAAGGTGATCCCCTTTTGATGGAAAAACACCCTCTGCTTGCAGACAGCTCCAAGGGTCCGAGCAGACCCCACAGCTTGGCAGAAGGGGCCCAAAGAGGAGTTTTTAGGGTTTAAAATGTAACACAGTGTGGTAATGTAATGATTCTTATAGGCTGTATGTAAATGCTGTTGGATTTGTATCTTGTATTAGGTCGGTTAGTGAGAACTGGAATATTCAGCACAGAAAAAGATTTATGGTATTGTAACGGGAACTTCACTCTCTTACCCCTTTTACTCTCTTTACCCTTTTACTCTCTTTACCCTTTTACTCTCTTACCCTCTCATCCTCTCTACCCCTCTCTTCTTTCGGGCCTGCTCTGAGCTGTGGCTGGCAGCTCCCAGCAGGGCCCTGCACCCAGGCCCTTTGCAATAAACCACAAATTCCATGACCTGGCTTCAGAGATCTCTGCTCTTCATCCATCCCGACCCTCCCACCCACCACTGCTCCTACACATTTGGATCATTTGTCCTTGGTGCCCAGCTATAGCAGGAATTGTTTTGTCTCCCTGTTCTGTGCACAGAGCTCACCATCCCCTGATGTGAAGCTCAGACCCACACACTAAAGCAGCACAGAACCTGAAAAATACAAAAGCTCAAGCCTGAGGCATGAAAAGAGCCCCATGCCAGGACAGCTCAATGTGCACTGGCCAGGCAAGGCAGGAGCCACTGCCTGCATGGTGAGAGAGCTGCCTGCAAGCATCCAAGAGCATGTTCTGTTCCCTGCACTGCTGAGAGCTCACATGGTCAGGGATCTCGTGCTCAGAGCCAGGGCTGGGATGCTCAGGGCTCAGTATCCCCTCCAGGACAGTCTCCTTCTCCCATCAGTGGAGCTGCTTGTGCCTCCATGAAACAGGATTTGCTTCCTCCACCCTGAGCTGACACGTTTCAGGGAGCAAAGGCTGTCTCCTTCTCCTGTGCATGCAGATGGCCTCTGCCCCAGGATCCCTGTTCCCCACTGAGAGGCAGGCTGTTGTCACGTGGCTGCACAATGGGCAGGAGGTGGCCTGGGGTCCCCTCCTGGAGCTCAGGGACATCGATGTGGGACATTTGGGCACCTACCAGTGCGTGGCCACCAACCAGCTGGGACAGGACGGGCACCGCGTGTTCCGGGCACACAGCCCTGAGCAGTCCCTGGAGGTGACACCTGGCTCACCCTGGGTCACAGGTGGGGTCACATGGGGTCACCAGGGAGTGCAGAAACCCTGGGGTGATGGGTGACCCTGATGTCCCCCTCTGTTTCTTGCAGTGGCCACAGGGATCGGCGGGGCCATTTTGTTCCTGCTCCTGCTCATGGCTGTCATTGTGGCCTGGGACCTTTGGCACCATGTGGGTGGGTGACAATTGGGGGACAGGGGACATGGAGAGAGGTGGGAAGGCTCCCAGAGAAGGGGGGCCCCAGGGCAGAACCGACAGCCCCTGACTTGGGAGGGGCTGAGCCCCAGTGACCATGGCTCAGAGCCCTGGGGAGCTGTTGGAGGGTCCTGCAGGGATGTTGGGGGCTCTATCAGGGGTCCCCCTCCTGCCAGGCTCGAGGATCTGGGGGCTCAGGGTGTTGGTGCAAGTGGGGTGGGTCAGGGATACTGGGGGGGCCTGGGGAGAATTGTGTGTCTGGTGGTGGTTCAGCATTTCCAAGGGTGGATGGGGGACCCTGGGTCTCCAAAGTCACCTGTCCAGTTTTCTTTGCAGATGCCAGGAAGCACCAGGAAAGGTGAGTGCAGGCTCCAGACATGATACACCTTTTACCCAAACCCCCAGCACCTCCCATTCCCTTCCACACACCCCCTTATTCCCACAGGGCCCCCCGAGACCCCCTGGCACCCCCAGTGGAGGATCCTCAGGCGATGTACATGGAGCTGCAAAGGGAACCGTGGGAACCCAGTGACACCTATGACAATCTACACCAAAAGTTGTGATGCTCTGGGAAGCGGGAGGCACTGGGTGACACTGGGGGTGCTCCCTCCATGGCTCCTGTGGTTGCCCATCCTTCCAAGGGAGGTGGTCATGAGTCAGGGGGAGGCTACACAGGGCACCCTGTGCTCCCCATTTCCTCTCCCTGTACCCCCAAGGGCTCCCCCATCTCTTTGCTCGTACCTGCAGGGGCTCCCCAGCCCCATCCAAGTGCCCAAGTACCCTCAGGGACTGCCCCATTCTCTCCCCACAGTGCTTGCAGTACACCCAGAGCTTCCACATTCCCCCTCCCACTACCCCTCTCCCATCCCGCTGTAAAAGGGGGAGTCAGGGAAAATTCTTGCTGAAAGGTTTTTCCGATGAAAATGAAGGACAAACATGGCAATATTATATCTGAGAACTGTTTCTTGATAAAGGAGGGTAAGTGTTCTTACCGAAGGGGGACAGAAGGGAGTAGAAAGGGAAAAGGATAGAGAGAGAAACAGAAGACAGGGACAGCGTTATTGCAAGGAGCCCGGGCGCTCTGTGGGCATCAGCTGGGCAGATGGAGTGTGTGTGCTGCAAGCCAGGGTGAGCCCACATGGCTTTTGTGAGTGGCTGGGCGTGATTTCCAAGGACGGCACCTGCGTGTCTCTGGCATGGGTGAGCGATGGCTGCAGGCTGGCTGCTGCGGGCTGGCTGCGGGCTGGTGCTGCGGCGCTGGTGGCTCTGGGCTGGCTGCCGCGGGCTGGGGCTGCGGTGGGCAGGTGCAGCAGGCTCGGGGCTGTGGGCAGCATGGGAAACGCGGCAGAGGCGGCGTGTGGGTGCAGGCAGCATCCTCTCCATTGGGGAAAGCAATGAAGGAACGTCCAGAACGAGCAGGAATGAGCTGCCTTGGGGAAGCAGTGAAGCAGGGAAGAACAGGTGCAGACAGGGAAGAAGGACCACCGGGAGGAAAAGGTGAGGGGGGTCAAGTACCAGTGATATTTTTCCTGATGTCCAGGAGGAATGATTCATCTCACTCCATCTTATCAGAAGGCTAATTAATTATTTTATTATACTGTATTATTCTGTATTATATTACATTACATATAAACTGAATCTGCCAAGCACTCAACTGCACTCCACTGCACACAATCTCATGACTTTCAGCTGACAATCCCAACACACACACACCTGGATTCAACTGGTCAGTGAATCAAAACACTCACACCAGAATCCAATTACCAATTCCCTTCAGGTAAAGAATCGTCCACAATGCAATCCACTTGTGAAAAACACAGGAGCAGTAAATGAGATGAGAATTGTTTGGATCATTCTTCGCTTCTCTCATTGCTTCTCCCAGGTTCAGAGAATGCAAATCCCATAGGGGAGGAGGGCCAAGCCAACCATCTGAGCGAGCCCCTGATCCCTCCAGGAAACCCAAAGCAAAACACTCCTGTTGTGTCACAGTTTGCTGCTTTTATTTGCAAAGGCTCCTCTCATAGCCCGATTTCCCTGGTGCTTTTTCCCAGACACTTTTCCCGGGCATCTGTCCCACCAGGCAGTGGTGGGACTGAAGCTTTCACTCCCCTGATTCTCTGTTGCATGAAGCCTCACCAGGGAGAGCGTTCCAAGCACATGTACAACCCACAGAGTCATTTTTCACCTCATGTGTAGCACATGTTGAGACATAAATCCAAACCAGATTTGTTCCTCTTAATCCCCATGTGCTTAGTGGCTCTGCAGTCCCCCTCCCAGTGCTCCCACTAAGGTGGCTCACTGGTGCCGATCCCAGTTCCAAGGTGGCACAGAACCTGGTTCCCTGCTCCTGGGACAAAAATGCAGCTCTTTGGTTAACCTGGCAGATATTGTGTTTCTTTGTTCAGCTTTGTCAAGGAAGGTGAACAAGGTGGTAACCTTCCTTGGAATGGGCAATATGACCCCCTTCTCTCTGAACTACTGTAACTTTGAAATTATGGGGCTTTTAGGCAAAGATGTGGGAACAGGAATAACAGTTCTTTAGTGGTATGTATTGTGAGAAACAAGTTAATAGAAGTTGACTTTTTCTGGACATTATACGAATTGATATTACACTATTGATTATTTGGTTGGTTAAATATTGTGATGTTGTTGGGACAGTGATGTGTATTGTGGAGTGGCTGATGTTGTGGTGGCCATCCAAGGGTGGGGCCCAGCCATGGCCCAGCCCCACTGCACAGGGATGGCCATTGCCCAGCCCTGCTCTGCCCAGCCCCAGGTGGCAGCCAGCACCTGAGGGTCCCCCCCGACCCCTTGGCTTTGATTCTGGCAGCTTTAGAGCTGCTGCAAAGGTGAGAATTCTGTGGGGGAATTCCTGTATATTCCCCGGATATAATGGAGGTAGTGTGGAAAACATCTCATTCACCAGCGGGGTCGGGATCTGGAATTCTTCTATTGGGAAAAACAGAGCTGCTGGCAAAGGCTGGGAGATCCTGGGATCTGGGAATCTTTCACTGGGAAGAGCAGAGCTGCTGGCAAAGCGTGAGGATGAAGCAGAATTCCCATCACGCCAACACAGATAAGCAAGGGCCTCATGACACGGAAAACATTCCAGGGTTCCTGTTCTGACAGGGATTGAGTCATTTTCCACCAGGATTTGGGAAAATTCCCTGACTTGGGGTCTGTCAGGGGAATTCACTGTGAGGAGGTGGGCAAGGAGCATCCTGGAGATGGAGACCCCTCAGAATGGATGGGGTGCATGAAGGATCCGAGAAATTCCAGAGGGAAGGGGAGGGGAGGGAAAAGGGGGAGAAAGGGGAAAGAGAGAAAGAAAGAATGGGAAGAGGAATCAGCTGGCGATCAAAGGGATCTTAGCTTCCACTTCCAATCCATTTCCTAAATTTTCCAAGGTTAAAGACCCCTCAGAGCTTCTGGACAAGGAAATTCCCACTGCCTGTTCCTGGGGTGAATTCCCAGCAGTGCCTTTGGTGAGCAGAACACCGACAATGTGCCGAGCCAGCAGCTCCCACTGCAGTGCAGAGACCATTCCAGACCTTTCCAAGGCAGAGCTGACTTCTCCCATCCCACAAAATGGAAACTGAGCCCATGGAGAGAGGGACAGTCCAACCTCCTAAGGGAAAAGCCTTTGGCCTCACCCATGAATGTTGGGAAGACACCAATTCCAGAGGTTATTCCATCAAAACCTGACACCTTCCCAGTGCTGCACCTGTTCCAGAGGTTTCCCTGCAGCAGGAATGAGTCTGGTGGGATCCAGGATGCCCCAGTCCTGCCCACCCTACCTAAATCCGGCCATTTTCCCACTCAGAGTTAGGGATAAATCCCTTTTTCCTCCATTCTGTCCTTCCTCAAACAGCTCCAGAGCTTCTCTTCCTGGTGGATTGGTGATGATCGACATTCCGGGCATTAGTCAAGAGCTCAATTAGCTCCCATTGTCTGTCCCTGCAGATTCCAGAGTATTCCAGAGCCTGGAATGGCACAAGGAGGAGCTGGATGCTGGATCTGGGAGGGAAGGATGGAAAAAGGACATGGAGCATTTGTTGGTGTTGGATAAGGACGGGGAAGAGTGGACTTTTTATGGAAAACACACTTGGATGGGTGATCTCCAGGGTTTTCCAGGATAGGGATGAGCTGTGGAGTGCCAGAGCCACAAGTGAGTGTCCACATCCCAAATATCCCCCATAAATCCCAGCAGGAATCCCTCAGGAGCAGAACAACCTCCTTGCTTCAGGCTCTTCCTCCCCAAAAATTCCCCTCCACGGGGCCGGTCTGCTGGGAATTCCACAAGGTGGGAAGGAAATCCTGCACGGAATCAACACCCTGAACATCCCAAATCCACCCAGGCAGCTCCTCCCGGAGCTCCAGGGCCTGGATTCTGGGGAGTTCCCTCTGGAGGAACCGAGATGGCCGGGAGAGTGGATTTCCCACCCCGATCCCGCTGCTCCTGTGAAAGGAAGGGAAATCAGAGCTATTTTGGGACTCCTGGGTTATTTTTCCTCCTCCAGGAATTCCAGGAGTTGGGATTTTCACAGAGCTGAGGAAAATGAGGGGGCTTTCATGCTGCCAGAACAGGGATGGGACTCAGGAATTTTGGGGTGGTTTCTGCAGAAAAAGATGGGAATGCTGGGCTGTGGGAACTGGGTAATCTTGGAATAATGAAAAATAGGGATATTGGAATATGGGGACATTGAGTTATGGGAATATTGGTATATTGGAATATAGGCAAATAGGAATACAGCAGTGTTGGAATACTGGGATATTGAAATAGTAAAATACTGGAATATCAAAATACGGGAATATTGAAATATTGGAAGGCAGGATTATTAAAAAACCTGAAATATAGGAATATTGGAATAATGATATATTGGAACACAGGAATACTGAAATATTGAAATATAGGAATCTTGAAATATTGGTACACAGGAATACTTAAAAATAGGAATATTGAAATACTGGGATGCAAGGCTATTGGAAAATTGGAATACTAGAATATTGAAATATTGGAAAACAGAGCTGTTGGGAAATTGAAATACCGGAATGCATGAACACTGGATTATGGAAATATTGGGATACGGGAATACTGGTGGAATATTGAATATTAGGATACATAAATATTGGAATATTGAATATTGGGATACATAAATACTGGAATAGGGCAAGAGCCAACCTGGCAGCCCTACGGGACAGAGGGACTAATTAAAGCCACCACTCCCAGGAAATAAACGGATAAACCAAGAGGAAATTCCAAATCCTTCCACCTCTCATAGGGATACCAGGATTGAGAGACCACAAGCAAACCCCCTTCATTAACACTCATTAATCCCAGGGCTTAATTTTTTCACACATCATCCTCCAGTCCTCACCTGGGACCGGCCACTGAACCCCAAAATTCCAGCACCAAGCTCCAAACCTCTCTCTCATGCCAAACCCAGCTTTCTTAATGTTCCCCTAAACACTCAAAAAGGAGGGAAAATTTCATCCCAGTGCCCACAAAACCCTCCCCCCCTCAGCCTGGGAACGCTGCTCCCCCAATTGGCACATCCAGAATTTCTCCTGCTCCCCGCGCTTCTCCTGCACTGAAAAATCAAAGAATCGGGAATTTAGGTCAGCTGGACAGAGCCACATCCCAGCTGGGATTTCTGCGGGATTCACCGGCCATGGGCAGGTCCTGACAGCTCCTCACACCCCTTGGACTTCCAGAACTGCCAGCAAAACATTCCTGCAGCTCAGAAATCCCTGGAATTAATCAGTAATTGGACTTAACTGACCCAGAGTGAAGTGCGACAGTGGGAGGATCTGGAGGGATCCCTGAAAACCAAACCCACGCTGGGGTTTGCGGGATTTCAGCAACAAAGTTTAGGGACTTTTTTTGGGGAAAGGAAGATGAGTTTCCACACAGCAGGAATATATTCCCATGGGAAAATGTTTTCTGGGGCAAAGTTACAATTTTGGGTGTGAAAAAGCAGCAGCTGGAGAACACAAGAACCAGGAATGGGAGGGAAGTGTCAGCAGGTTGGAATCCAAGGGGTTTATCCCTAAAAATGCTCCTTTGCCCTCCCCAGGATGGTCCTCACACTGAAATCCGAGGGGTTTATCCCTAAAAATGCCACCTGCCCTTCCTAGGAGTCTCTACGTTGAAATCCAAGGGATTTATCTCTAGAAACTCTCCCCAACTTTCACAAGAGGCTCCCCATGTTGGAATCCAAGTGTTCCCCCTTGAGAGGCTCCTGTAAGACCCCCCCCAAAACCCCCAGCGAGAGTTATGGGGCTCAGTCTGGGCTCAGCCCCACCTCAGAACCCCCCAAATTCCCCTCAAGGGCTCATGATGGCCTCAGCAAGGCACCCTCAGCCTCCTCAAGACCCCCCTTTCGGAGACCCTAAACCTCACCAAGGGATCCTCTGCCCCCTTGGCGCCTCCTCAGGAGCCCCCCCAAATTCCCACTAAGGGCTGGGGGTCTCAACCCCTTCTCACGCCCTCACCAAGGGATCGTCATCCCCCTCACGACCTCCCAGGGGACCCTCAGAGCCCCCAATACCCCCAAACCTCACCAAAGGGCCCTCAGGCTCCTCAGGATTCCCCCCAAATCTCCAGCTGTAAGAGCGTCTGTAGGAGTGACGGGGGTCACGCACGGTCAGGACAGATGGAGACAAGAGATCTCTGCAGTCAGGTCGTGGAACTTGTGGTTTATTGCAAAGGGCGTGGGTGCAGGGCCCTGCTTGCAGCTGCCGGCCACAGCTCGGAGCAGGCCCAAGAGAAGAGAGGCTTAAAGTGTAAGAGAGTTAAAGACAAAGCTTTAAGAGCGGAGAGCATGTAGAAAGGAGGGGGTGAAGAAGTACAGAGGAGAAGACGAAGAAGTGAGCAAGAAAAGAGAGGAAGCACGAAGTTCCCGTTACAATACAATAAATCATCTTCAGTGTTGAATATTCAGATTCTCATCAACCAATCTACTACAGCATGCATATCCTATAACATTTCCATACAACCTACAAGAATCACTACATTACCATACTGTGTTACATTTTAAACTCTAAATCTTACTCTTTGGGCCCTATCTGCCAAGCTGCAGGGTCTGCTCTGACCCTTGGACCTGCCTGCTTGCAGAGGGTATTGTTTCATCAAGAGGGGATTACCTTTGGCTGGCCACATCATTGTTTTCCAGTTGTACACTAACTAAGGGATTTCAAAACTTGCTTTCATTTCAATCTCGCTTATAGTTTCATATTCTCAAAATCTTTTGCCAGGCAATCATATTTATAAGGCTTTCCTGTTCCATCCTCCCCAACACCCAGCAAGGGCTGGGGGTCCCAGTCTCTCCTCATTACATGATCCTCAGCCCACTCACGACCCCCCAAAACCCCCCAATGGCCAGGGGTCCCAATCCCCCTCATGACCCCCTCCCCCAAGGCCCCGCAGAGCCCCTCAGCACCCCAACACCGCACCAAGGGCTCAGTGTCCCCTCAGCCCGGGCCCCTCAGAGCCCCCTCAGGACCCCCATTCCCGCTCCCCCGGGACTGCCCGTGTGTGTGGGGCGCGTTCCCGGGCCCGGCTGCCGGGGGGCTGTGGCTGGGCGGCCCCCCCATGCTCACACCTCCAGGATGCCGGGTCCCCCTTGCGCACCCCGGCGCGGTCGGCGGCCCCCTCTGCCCAGCACAGCGCCGACGCGCTGCAGCGGCACGTACAGCTCGCCATTGATGCTGCGTGAAATAAACAGGGCAGGAGACTTTTTCTCCTTTTAATGCCTTTGTGAAAAGTGATCAGCTCAAGGTTGGGAGGCTCGATGGGTCCTCGGGACCTCCTCCGTCATCGCTCCCAGGGGGAGTCAGAGGAGGAGAAATGTGCAACTTTGTCCCCTAGGCAGCAGAGCTGGGGGTCCTAACCCCACGAGAGCAGTGGGGTGCTTTTCTCAGCTTCCAGGTTTTGCTGTTTCGGGATCTTGGCTCCACCTGAGGTCTTTGCTCAGAGCGAGGGGCAACAAAAATTCTCAGCATCTCTGCAGGCTCGGTACTTTGCTCCTCACGTCCAGACATCACTCTGATCTCTTAATTCTGTGTTGGCTCGTTGTTTTGGGGGTCTTGTTGTTAAGTTTGGTGGAGTGGCTTCCCATGGCATGCTGGTTCTGAAGTTATTTTGCGTGCCCTCTGATGCGCCCTACCATGTCCCTTCCTCTCACTGTCTGGGGAGAAGGGCTATCGACTTAGCCACAGGCAGGGCCTTACAGATACAAAAGGAGTAGTTAACGAAAACGACAGATGATTACAATAACAAAAGAGGTAGAACTCCACCTTGGCAGCAACCGGTCCAACCTGTTCACTTTGCAACCGTTTTACAAAAAAAATGGGTAGCCTTTTTTTACTCATGACACTGCGCAGCTGCCCTCCTTCGCTCACTTACCCGCGGACGTTAAAGCCGTAACCCAACTTGGACTTGACAATGCGGATGATGCAGGGCCCACCCGGGGGTCCTTCCCCAGCCCTGTTCCGCACCCCCGGCCGCGCTTCGCCCTCCTTGTCCGCCATCTTGGCATCCGCGCACGGTGCGCGTCACGAGAACGGGCCTGCGACGCTGCCGTAGGAACCCACCCCTTCCATCCGTACTGCGGGGAGTGCTGGGAAATAGAGTCCGCGGAGTTGTCGAGCGCCATTAGCGCGCCGCGGGCCGTGGGGGGTGATGGGAAATGTAGTCAGAGAGACGCAGAGGCGGGGAGAGTGCGGCGCATGCGCTTTGGGCGTGGGAACGGGGGTGTTACCATGGGAACGGGGCTGTTGTCATGGGAAGGTGTGGGTATTGCCATGGAAACCGAGGGGCTGTTATCATGGGAACGGTTAGAGGTGGGCATGGGAATGGGGGCTACAGGTGCCATGGGCCTGGAGGTCTGTTACCGTGGGAATGGGGGGTGTAGGCATGGGAATGGGAGGGGATGGTTGCCGTGGCAACAGAAGGGTGTTGTTGCCATGGGATTAGGGGGCTGAGGGCATGGTGACAGGGGGCCGCTGACACGAGAACGGGGGACGGTTGCCATGGAGATGGGATACTGTTGCTATGAAAAAGGGGTGTGTATTGCCATGGAAACAGGGGGTGCGGTTTCCCTGGGTACCGACAGGGGGCGCTGTTTGCAGCGGTGCTGTGAAGTGACTCCCATGGGACTGAGGGAGCCCCAAAAATCCTGCGAATCCCACAACAATCTGCTCAAAAACCTTACCAGGACCCTCCTTGTTCGTTCCCGAGCTGACCAGGAAGAACTGAACTAAAAAAAAAACCCGGTTTCAACAAAACCTGCGTTTTGGGTTCAATAAGAGGGACACGGCCCCAGTGCTCTCTGGCACTGGGGTGGGGGGGAGGGTAAAGGGGAGCTCCTGGGTATACTGGGAGCACTGGAACGGGGAGCTCTGGGCAGGCCCCCATGGGATCCCCCACTCGTTGCCACCCTCCGGGCACGGGAACACGGGATCCGAGGGGGGGTGGGGGGCACACGGGGGGTACACTGGGGAAGGGACCCCCAGACCCCCCAGTGTCACAGCATGTTCTCATTGTCACGGGAGTCCCACTGTCCCTCCTGGGGTCCCGACAGCTCTGCATTGGTCATCTTTGGATCCCGAGGTGGTGCAGGGCTGGGGGAGACTTGTGGGGACCCTGAGAGTGGCACCGGTGGCACTGGGCGAGGGTGACACTCGTGAGTGACGTGTCCTTGTTCCCCCCCAAATTCTCCCACTGCCCAACAGGTGTGTCGCAGACATTTCTCCACAGAAATCCTTTTCTTTCATATTTCTGTGTCTTCGGGAGCCAGAGGCCCCCGAAGAGAAGGTAAACAATTATTATCAGCTGCTGTGGAATGCCATAGGATTCACCTTGATTGGCTCATTTTCTATGTTTATAATTAAGGGCCAATCATCAGTGCAAGCCAGGGGACTGAGTCCCTGGACACAACTTTGTTGTGGATTCTTTTCTATCTCTTCTTAGCTTAGCTAGCAGCTCTGCAAACCTCTCTCTATATTCTTTTTAGTATAACTATAATGTATTATATAATATCTTAATAAATTCAGCCTTCTGATCAAGAAACAAGATTCACCGTCTCTCTCTCACCAGCAGCGACCCACTCAGGCCGCTGTAATATCTGGTGACCCCTCGTGTCAGAGCAAAAATTAATCTGATAAGACCAGAGGAGCAAAATTGCTGCACTGGGTAAAAATCCTGTATGTGTAGCATTTGAGGGTTGCTTTGAAGTGACCTCAGAAAGTGGATTCAAGCCAGGAGCTGAAGAACCGAAGATCCTGATTTGGACAGAGTTCACAGCCAAGGCTGACCACAAAGAGAATCTTTCTTCTGGAAAACCATCAGGAAAGATGATGGAAAAGAGCAGCAGACCTGTGGAGCTGGCCAGAGCAAGCTGGACTCTTTCAAAAGGTACTGTTCACTTTTCTATCCCTGATGAACCAGCCCTTCGTAGCTTGTGGCTGTTTGTATGGCAGACCCATGCCTTGCCAGAAGAGATTCAATTCTCCCCTTCAGAGGAGAAAAATAATAGCCCTCTGGAAACATTGGTGCAGGGAAGACGGTTTCTTTTTGTCAAAAACAGATATCTATGAATTCTTTCGATGGGCAAAGCTTTTTGGGTTCTTTGCTGATGTCTTATATGCTTTAGATGCTTTTGTCTGGGAGTGCATGGACTCGATTATCCAGCGCGTCTTCAGTAAGGGACGCGTGTTGCCTTCTATCTACCCAGCATTTATAAAGCTTTTCCCTGTCCTGAAACGCAGAGCAGCTTGTTTTCAGTGGATCTCTAATTGTTATGGCCAAGCTCCGTTTCCACCACCTTTGGCAGAAGACGCGGTGGGGGAGGACATTTTTCTTCCCAGCCCCCCCTGCTTCACGGCGGGGGGGGCCGAAACTTCGCGGCGTGAAGAAGTTTTTTTTACTCTTGCTCCGGAGCATGCTCAGATGGAGCCTCCTCCTTCCCCCCCTTCTCTCTCTCCGGGGGGATGGGAGCGGCCGCTCAAGCCAGCGCCGGCCTCTCAGACTCCGCCTTCAGATATGGGGGCGGCACCGGTCTCCGAGGCTTCCTCCACGCCCTTGCTAGAGCTGTCACTCCAGGAGATCCTGTCTCCGCCTCTCCAGGAGATCCCGCCCGCGGTTGCACCGGCCTCCCTGCCCCCGCCAGAGCCTGTGTCGGAGAGGGCCGAAGAGACAGCACTTCCGCCGATTGACCTGTTGCTAAGCAACGGCGACGCTTCGCCGCTCCTCCCAGCTCCGCTGGTGCCCGTGCCGTGCCCGCCGCCGTTTTCAGAGCCCAAGGACGCAGCACCAGCGTGTTCCCGCGTGTCCCCGCCGCCTCCACAGCAGACCCCAGAGTCAGCAGCAGAAAACGGAGTTGAGCCCGCGGGACCCTCGGAGCAGCCCGCGGCGGATCCCACGCTCAGCGCGGTTCCCCCCCCGGTTCCGGCTCCCTCCCCGATGCTTCCACCGGACGTCCCAGCAGTCGCTCCGGCGGGGGGTCTCTCCTTCCGTGGAGCTGGGGCTGCCCGCCAGCTCACTGTTGTGGCAGTCCGGCTGCCGGCTTTCAAGCTCGGCGGTTTGGGGGGTGGTTTTTCGGGGATTGTCCCATGGAGGCCGCCGCCTCTCTTGTGCCCTAGCGGCGAGGGGGAGGGGGCTCCCGAAAGTTTTGCCTTTGGTCCCCAGCCCAGTGGGGGTGGTGCCGTGATGCTGTGGGAAACAAACATTCCCAGACCCGAGATGAAGATTCTCGGGGCAGCTTCTATTTCCCTGCTGCTGGCATGCCTCAGTGGTTTAGGGGAAAGGAAGCGTCTCACTACCCGTGCTGCCATTGTGCTGGCAGAAAGGTTCAGGCCTGCAGCAGGAATGCAGAGCCTTCCTCATGGGTTTGGCCTGGGATGCTGGGCTCAGGAAATTCCTGGGCCGGGCCCGCTGCGAGGCCTCTTGATGCTTCTAGGGGTTCTGGTTTGTCCTACCGGTCCGGGTCCCCCTGTGTGAGCCAGTTTTGGGGTTCCTGGTCCAGTATGGGCCAGGGCCCCCAGGGCCTTTCCTTCTCTGGCATTGCTCTGCCCGGTTGCTGCTCTTTTGCTTTTCGATCAAAAAAAAAAAAAAAAAAAAAAAAAAAAAAAAAAAAAAAAAAAATTAAATAAAAAAGATTGAAAATAGGCGGGCAGCAGCTCTGAAGTGCTGAAGCACTGAAGGGCCAGAAAAGAACATTCTAAAAATTGTTCAAATTGTTTCAAATTGTTTAAAATTGTGTTATGCTGTTTCAGGACCAAAAAGGACTCTCAGATGTCCAAAAGAAACAACTTCAGCTGATGGACTGTTCCTGAAACTCAGCTGCATGGACTTGAATTCTCTTTGCATTGTTTCTTGCAATTTTCTTATACTGTAGGATTGTTTTAGTGAATTATTAGTATTCTATATTTTATAGGTGAAGGAATTTCCTGTTCATTCCACATCAGCATTTTTCTTTTATTTTTATACAATTTAGAAAGGTGAGATGTCGCAGACATTTCTCCACAGAAATCCTTTTCTTTCATATTTCTGTGTCTTCGGGAGCCAGAGGCCCCCGAAGAGAAGGTAAACAATTATTATCAGCTGCTGTGGAATGCAATAGGATTCACCTTGATTGGCTCATTTTCTATGTTTATAATTAAGGGCCAATCACCAGTTCAAGCCAGGGGACTGAGTCCCTGGACACAACTTTGTTGTGGATTCTTTTCTATCTCTTCTTAGCTTAGCTAGCAGCTCTGCAAACCTCTCTCTATATTCTTTTTAGTATAACTATAATGTATTATATAATATCTTAATAAATTCAGCCTTCTGATCAAGAAACAAGATTCACCGTCTCTCTCTCACCAGCAGCGACCCACTCAGGCCGCTGTAATACAGGTGCTCATGATGTGGGGGTCCAGCATGGCCTCCTCCTCCGGGGGAGGCCTGGGGGATAAGGGGGGGGGGCTCAGTAGTCTGGGGAAAGGGAAAGGGGAGTCCAAGCATGAGCCCCCCACTCACCTGTCCTGGGGTTTTTTGGTGGCTGCAAGGAAAAGGGGAGGGGGTGACCAAGGGGACACCGGGACCCCTGAACCTTCCTGGACCTCGGCAACTCCAACCACACATGGGACTCACAAATCTCCACTGCAGCCCCGATCCCCAATGGACCCCTGATTCCCCCAGGACACTCTAAGAACCCCTGAAGCCCCCAGAACTTCTGCAACACCACAGGGCCCCATATTCCTCCTGGTGTCCCAAACCCTCTGAGTTCGCAGAACAGCAAACCTGGAAGGAGAGGCACCCCCTAACTCCCCCAGGACCCAAAAAGATCATCCAACATCCCTTCACAGCCCTCCAGGAGCTCCTCCAAACTCTGCAGGACCTCCCAGTGCCACACCAATGTTCTTCAAAGTCCACCCAGGGATGGCCCTGGAGCCCAACCAAGACCCTCCAAATTCCCCCCAAATCCCCCAGGACCCCCAGATGAGGTCACTGCAGGCTCAGTGTCCCCCAGCTCAGCTCAGGGACCCTGGGTGCTGCTGAACTCTGCCCCCACTCTGGGGTCTCCCCCTCACTCCAGGACCCCCATGCCCCCCCAATGTCACCCACCCTGGCGGTGCCACCAGTGACAGCCCCTGATGACAGCCAGGAGCAGGAGCAGGAACAGGAGGGTCCTGCCAACATTCACAGCCACTGCTGGGGACAGAGGGGACACATTGGGGTCATCCTGAACTGCAGGAGTCCTGAACACCCCGGTGACCCCATGTGACCCCACCTGTGACCCTGGGTGAGCCAGGTGTCACCTCCAGTGCCAGCTCAGGGCTGAGTGCCCGGAACACATGGTGCCCGTCCTGTCCCAGCTGGTTGGTGGCCACACACTGGTAGGTGCCCGAATGTCCCACGTTGATGTCCCTGAGCTCCAGGAGGGGACCCCAGGCCACCTCCTGCCCGTTGTGCAGCCAGGTGAAGGTGACAGGGGCTGAGCCCACCTGCAGTGAGCAGCACAGGGTTACATTGTCACCTGCATGTACCTGGTGTGACAGGGCACCGGGGGTGATGGTGGAATTGGCCACGGGCACTGCGGGGACACAGACAGGGCTGGCACATGGCGAGGTGGGATGGGGGTGCCATGGGTGGGGTCACCCCCAGCCCGAGGGTCCTGCTCACCCAGTACGGTGACATTCAGGGGATCACTCTTGGCCACACTGTCCCCGTCGCTGACCTGGCACCGGTACTGGCCGCTGTCATTGTCCCCAACGTGGTGCAGCTCCAGGCTGGGGCTGGTGCCCAGTGGTGTCCCCGAGCCCTCCCGGTGCCAGGAGAAGGACAGGGGACCTGTCCCCATGGCCACTGCACAGCTCAGCACCAGGCAGTCCCCAAGTGCCACCTGTTCCCCGGGGGGCTGTGCTGAAAAGGACACCCCTGAGGGCGGGACCCCTGCAGGGGGACACAGGAGGGATTGGGGACTCAGGAGGGGTGGGGGACACGGGAGGGGAAAGAGGGGGATTAGAGGGGAGCAGAGAGGATGCCAGTGAGCAGAAGGGGACCATGGGAGGCATGTTGGGACCTGGGGACAATGGCGAGACACCGTGGAAATAGGGAAAGACCCAGGCAGGGATGGGAAACCAGGCGAGAGACTGAGGAGACTCAGGGAATGATTTGGGGTTTAGAGATGGGGAGGAGGACCTAGGGAAGGAAGGGAGGCGAGAGGGTGGAGCAGGGACCTTGGAAAAGGTGGGGAATCCATGGAGGGATGGGGAGGACAAAGGGAGGGATGAGGGATCTTCGGGGGGAACTGGGCAGTCCTGGGGGAAACCAAGAGGGACTTGGGAAATTTTGGGTGAGCCAGGGAGGAGTAAAGGGAGGGATGAAGGTTTCTGGCAGAGAGGGGAAGGCCTCGGAGGATGTTGGGCTTCCCTGTCCCCATCCCTGTACTCATTGTGCACTGTCACTGTCACAGGCTTCGACTCACTCCAGTGTGACACTCCATAGCCTTTGCAGGTGCAGTGGGCACTGTGGTGCAGCTGCAGGGGGGACAGGGACAGCTCGGTCTGTCATGGGGCCCCTTCAGATGCTTCTCTCCATGGTAGAAGTGCACGTGCGTGAGGTGTTTGTTCTGCCAGCTCCGGCAGCGCAGTGTCAGTGTGTTCCCATCCAGCAGCGCCCATGCTGGCACCTGCAGCACCAGCCAGTCTGGGGGACAGAGGGGACCTGTCACACCAGGGGCATCAGGAGGGTCATGATGGCACCAGGTGACACCAGGAGCCAGCCATTGTGAGAGACAAGTCTCTTCACTCTGGGAAGCTCTTGGATGTCCTCAGAGCAGGGCACAGGCTCTAGTCACACAGGAGGTAACCCATGGAGCAGAGCCCACCCAGAGCCCTTGGGGTCACTGTGGGTGCCAGGCTGGGGGAACCCAAACCCCCCTCACCGTCTGAGACTGTCACGGGGGAGGCTGAGCCCGGTGCCGGGTCTCTCACATGTGTAGGTGCCACTTTTGGTGACAGTGAAGTGGTCTCGTCCCTCCTGCCACAAGCGCCGCTCCTCCTTGTACCAGGTTGGTGGCACCGGTGTTCCCTGAACCCTGGCAGATCAGTGTCACCCGGTCCCACAGCACCGCCGGCCTCCAGGGGGGCTCCACCAGGAGCTGGGTGGTCTGGGCACCTGCAGGTGACAGGGCACACCAGCCTGCCAGGGCCAGCGTGGGGCTGGGGACAGTGGGGTGGGGCAATGGCATCCCCCAAGGACTCACCAGCGAGGCCGAGGGTCTGGGCTGGAAGGGAGAAGGGACAGGGCTGGGTGGCAGTTGCACCGTGGGGACAGCAGCACAGGGGCACTGGGTGTGGGGACTGTCCCTAACTGTCCCCATGGGGTCAGCAGTTCTTTTGATAAAGTGCATGGGACTGGTGCCAAAGGATTTGGAGAGGCAGGGGGACACGTCTATGTCACTGCCACCCGTGCACTCATCCCCATGGCTGCATCCTCACCGGTCTTTTCCCTGTTTTGTCCATGCATCCCAGTTTCCTTGTCCCCATACCCAGAGCTTCCTGAGCCCAAAGGTGCCAGTCCCCACATTCCTGGCCCCACATCCCCATCCCTGAATTCCTGACCCCCTCTGCCTGTCCCCAAAGCTACCCTATATGCCCAGTCCCACCAAGGTCCACTGTGGGTAACATGGACTGGCACTGCTGCCATTGGGGACCTCAGGGGACCGCGCAGCCCCCCTCTGACCCCTCCCCTCCCCATCCCTGGGGTGTCAGGCCCGTGCCCAGGGCACTCACCCCACAGGAGCAGCGCCACCTTCCTGGCCATCCCGGTGTCCCCAGCCATGTGCACTGGCTGTCACTCGCTGCTGTGGCCACAGCTCCCCTGGCTGGCGGCTCTTTGGTCAAAGGGGAAGGAAGCGAGGTCACATCTCGCCCTCTTGTGTAGGTGGCCCTTGGCGGGGGCACGGGGCCCCAAGCTGGGCACAGGCTGGGGACACGGTGGGATAGTCTGGGGACATGGTGAGGGATGGTGTTGCCAGGAGTGGGGGGCTCAGGGGATGTGGGGAACCAAGGATGGGTGCCCAGGAGAATGTGGGTCCAGGGGAATTGGGGTCTCCATGCCTTGAGGGATTCAAGGATGGGGGTGCTGTGGGAACATGGTCCCCAGAGATTTGGGGTCATGGCATGTGGGTGCCAGGATTGGGGGTGCAGGGGGAAAAAGGGGACCCTCAGGAATAGGGCTTCTGTGGGAAGAAGAAGCCCATGGGATGGGATCAAGGCAATGGTGGTGCTGGGCAATGGTGGTGCTGGGATGGGGGTCCCCAGGGAGGAGAAACCAAGGCAAGGGGGGTCCCATGGTTGGGTTGCCAGGGGAAGGGAGGTGTCAGGGATGGGGAATGGCTGGATGGGCACAGGGGGCACAACTCCTCCATGGGGTGCCTCAGATTTTGGGATGAATCAGAGCCCCACACAGCCCCCCAGTGCTTATGGCCAGGGAGGCACCCCAGGGTTGTCCTGGGAGGCTCTGTGTCTCTGTCCCAGACACCCCTGGGCTTTTGCCCATCCCCTCCAATTTCCTGGCTCAGCCATCCCAGGGAGCACCTGAGTAGGTAACAGCAGGGTGGATCCCAGAAAGAGGAAAATGAGGGGGTGGGGGATGCAGGCAGTGGTTGGGGGGCTGGGAGGGGGGGGGGAATGGGTCCCTCTGGCTGGGACCTCAAACACTTTGATTTTCTCTTTCCTGCAGCAGAAAGAAGAGGTCATTGGTCCAGTTTATAGAATCCTTTTAGCAGTTGTTGTCCCACTAAGCCACTCAAAATAAAAACAAACAAATCCTGAAGAAACTAGGCTTTTTTGTTCCCTTTAGGAGCCCATTGGTGCATCCCACAGCAGAGTTTGCTTGTGGATAATAGAGAGTGTGGAATCTCCCTGAGTGTCCAACAGCTCCATGGGATTGTTCCCTGACTGTTGGGCAGCAAAACAGCCCCTAAGGAAGCTTTTTCTTGGGCCACATTTAGGAACTCTCCCCATTTTGCTCATTCTCACACTGAAAATTGATAGACTTCCCATGGAGGAAGGGGAGAAGCTCTGCCCATCCTTGGGACAGTGCACAGGAATCTGTGGAAATGCCCGTGTGTGCCTCAGGCTCTGATTCCCTGGTAAATCCACTCCAGCCTGCCCTGAATTCCCCTGCCTGGCCACTCCCTGCTCCTGCTGTGACACCCCTGTTCCCCAGCCCCTCGTGTGCAGCCCCTGCTCAATATTTCCACACTTTTCCCTCTCTTCTGGTGTGCACATCCAAAACCTAAACATTCTTTCCATGAGGTTCCTAAGGGCTGCAGGTTTTGTTCAAGGAGGGTCCAGGTCAGGTTGTTGAGCAGATTGTTGTGGAATTTGCAGTAGTTTTGTGGTTTTCTCAGACCCTTGGGTACAGGGAGAAAATGATCAATTGCTGCATTTCCAGACAGGTTCCCTCACAGTTGCTCCTTCAGGGTGTGTTTTGTGGAACTCAGCACATCACTCCTGATGTCCAGAGTTGCCGAGGTAACCCTTGGGGGGCTCAGAAATCCTGGAATGTTGCCAGAAGTGCTTGGTTGGATTTTGACCCTGCACGGGATGTGCCACCTGTATGAGGACAAGAGGATGAAGGGTGGTGAAGGAATTGATTATTCACAAGGTGAAAATACAGGTTTTGGGATTCTGGTACAGGGGGGTTTTTAGGAGACAAGATGGAGGAATTTGGGCGTGTCTTGTCCTTCTCTCTTCTTCTTGTCATCCATCTTTGGTGGTGATGCTGGCACTTTGGGATTGGTTCACATTAAATGTGCACTTGTTAATAAGGGTAAAAGGTATTGGAAGGTAAAGATAAATATCTTATACGTAGTTTTTAGTATAAAAATAGACGACTGTCCAGTGGGAGGTCACTGTGCCCATGGCTGTCTTGCTGGGCAGACCTCTGTCAGGCTGGGAGATGACTTTATAGATAAGAATTAATAAACAATATTGAAGACCGAAAAATCTGAAGAGTGCACTCGTCCTTTGGCGCGCGGGCTGTCCCAAGGCCATTCTACGCCTAACCGGGCCGGGACAACAGGCCGAGATCGGAGACTTGGCGTCTCTGTCCAGGCGACCCCCACCAAAGGGGGGGTTACAGCCCTGAACATCCGAGAGGGCAGCTCCCGACTTGGACGAATTCCCAGGAGAGCACTGATAACTCCTTGGGAGAGAAGCCAGAAAGCGGCCAGGAGAGTCTGAAAGAAAAAAAGCAGCAGCCACTGAGAAGACCATCACACTCAGCTTCTGCCGAAGAAGGTTCGCAGCGGAACAGCCCGGACCGGAACCAGAAAGGCGCCTCTGGATCCATCTCCTGTGACCTGCTGGACGGAGATCGGGAGCCTTCAGACTGCTCTGACGACGGAGATTCAGTGAGAAGGTCAAATTTAAGAACATTGGGGGTACACTCTCCCAAGAACAGCTGGGAATTTTGTCCGCCTTACAAGGCGTGGCAGACACCCATACAGTAGGGATCCCAAAGAAGGAGCTTAAAGACCTTCTGTTGTGGGTGAGACTTAATAACCCGTTTTCGGAGACGCGTCTGTTGTTTGAAGTGGGGTTTTGGCAAGAAATTATTAGACATCTTTATCTCTTAGCCACGAAAAAGGATGAGACAGCCTTGAAATTGCTGTCTCCGGCAAGAATTATGTTAGAAGGTATCTCAGTGTAGTCAAAAAGGTTGGCCAGGCAACAACTTGTTGTGAGTCCCTCAGAGGCAGGGGGAGGAGAGAAAGGCTCGAAGTGGAGATTGGCTCTGGCCCCAGCTAGCCAGGGGGAAAAGGCTCTTGAGGAAAGGGAGCAGGGAGCAATGTCATTGCCTCCAGCCCCACCACCCAGAAAGCCCAAGAGATCCCTAAAACGCCCTGAAACCCCAGAGAGTAAAGGGGTTTAAGGCTCCGACTCAGGCTCAGAAGATACCATCCTACTCCCAGAAGAGTCGAGGTTTTCTCCTCATGAGCCAGAGGGAGAAGGGACGGGAAAAGCGGCGAAGTAGGGGTCCGAGGGGGAGAGAAGGGGTCGGGGGAAGCGCTTTCTCGAGGCGAGCACAGCGGCGCGGCGGCAGGGGGAGCGCGCGTGAGGAGGCGATGGGAGACACGGGTTCTGGTGCGGCTTTTGCGAGCGCAGCGCCGGGAGCGAGGGGCAAGGCTCGCGGGGCTCCGGGAGAGGGGTCTCAGACCCAATCTCAGACCGAGAGCGTCAGACACAGGCAGCGAGTCAGGAGCGGCCACACAGCCCCAATCGGCTGCGGCAGGGAGACGCAGGGGACGCGCGGTTGTGGTGTCAGGGAGCTGCGCCGTGACTGGTTAGTTCGGGGCCGTGCAGCGCGGTGATTGGTCGGTTTGGCGGAGCGCGCTGCTATTGGCTGGGGGAGCCCGCGCACGCGGCGGAGGTACCTTGAGCGCGTCTGGGGCGTTCTCAGGTGGGTTTAGGGGGATCTGAGGGGAATTGGGAGGGTGTGAGGGGATTTTGGGGGATTGTGAGAGGAACTGGGGGGGTTGTGAGTGCGTCTGGGGGTTCTGAGGTTGGTCCGGGGAGAAATTTGGGGAGTCCGAGGAGATTTCATAGGGTTTGGGGGAGATTGGGGGTCTGAGGGGGATGCGGGGCAGTCTGATGGATTTGGGGGGGGGGGGGGTCTCAGGTGGGTCTAGGGTGAATTTTGTGGGGAAATGGGGGGGTCCGAGAGTCGTGGGGAGGTTTTGGGGTCCAGGGTGGCTCTGGGCCAACCGTGGGGGAGCTCTGGGGGGTTTGGGGTTCCTGGAGGGGTCCTGGGGGAAGATTTGGTGGTCCTGGGTGAAATAAACAGGGCCAGGAGACTTCTCCTTTTTAATGCCTTTATCAAAAGTGATCAGCTCAGAATTGGGCAGGTCAGCAGGTCTGCAGCTTCCGGTCGTCTCTCCCAGGGCAACTCAGAGGAGGAGGATACGCACAGCTTTGTCTAAAAGGGGCAGAGCTGGGGGATCAAGTCCTCATGGGCGCCCTTAGGGCCTGCTGATCCCTTTCCAGTTGTTAGTTTGGACCGAGTCTCGCTCCCCTCCCAGACCTGGCCTGGGGGATCTCGAAGACAGGGCGAGGAACGATGAAGGTTTCTAGCATCTCTTGCAGGCCCAGCACTCCGCTCCTCACATCCAGACATCACTCCAGTCTCTCAACTCTCATTTGGCTCGTTGTTTTTGGGGTCTTCTCAGTACAGTGGGGGACCCCATGCTGCATTGTGGTCTTGGAGTCACTTTGCATAACCCCCCCCACCTTCTCAGGTGTCTTCACTATGAGAAAGGTACAACTTAGCCTCGGGCAAGGCTCTGCTGATACAAAAGGAGCGATTAGCCTCAACGACCCGTGATTACAATAACAAAACACGCAGAACTTGGGCAGGGCCAGTGATCTGGCTGCCTTTTTGAAACTTTTTCTCATAAAAAAAACATTAACCGAATTTTTGTTCATAACACTGGGGGGTCCCAGGCCCACCCTGAACCGGGGTCTGGGGGTTTCGGGGGGAGGGGGCACAGCAGGGTTCCCCCCCCCCCCCCCCCCCGGTTTTTGGGGGTCTCCCACGGTGCCCCCTCCCCAAAAAGCTCCGAGGGCCCCCTGAAGTGGCTCCTGTTCCACTGGCCGGTGCCCCCGATCCAGGACGGCCCCACTGAGCCTGGGGGATTTTGGGGGCATTTGTGGGGATTTTAGTGCTTTGAGAGGGTTTTTGGGAATTTCAGGGTGGCTTTTTTGGGCTTTGGCGGATTTTATTGTGAGTTTAGGAGGAATTATTGGGTCGATTGGGGGAGAATTACTGGCTTTCGGTGGGAGCTATGTGATTTGGGGGGTTTTGTTGATTTTGGGGCATTTTATTGGCGTTGTGAGGGGTTTCTTGGGGGGGTGGGATTTATTGCAATTTTTGGGAAATTTTCTAAATTTTTATGAGTTCCACTGGGATTTTTGGAGATTCTCTGGGGTTTTTGAGGGTTTTCTTGTAATTTTTGGGGATTTTGTGGGGTTTTAGTGGAATTTTAGGAGGGCTTTGGGGCATTCCCTGGGTGTGGGGAAGGCCTCAGAGCCACCAAAATCTCCTTAAAATTCCCAAAAGTCCCAATAAAACCCATTAAATCCCAATTAAACCTCTCAAAATCTCAATAGAACACCCTAGAATCCCAATAAAAGCCCACAAAATCCTTTAAAATCCCAATAACCCCAAAAATCCTGATTAAACTCTGCAAATCCCCCAAAAATGTCCCCAAAACCATAAAAAGTCCCACAAAATCTCCCCCAAGATCCAAAGAAATCCTGGCAACACCCAAAAAACCCCACAATACCCCCCTAAATCCCGCCAAATATCCCAAAAAACCCCAAATCCCCAATGCATCCCACTAAATGCCACCACAATTCCAATAAAATGCCCCAAAATCTTCTAAAAATCACAATAAAACCCCCAGAATTTCTGAGAATCCCCCAAAATCCCAACAAAATCCCAGGAAAACCACCCAATTTGAAAAAAAAGCTACCAAAAATTCCAATAAACCCCCAAACGCCCCCAGAAAAACTCCCCCTCAAAATGCCAATAAAATCCCCCAAAAATCCAAACCCCCCAAAATCCACGAAACCAGCCACTCCCAGTCAATCCCAGTATGATTCCAGTCACTCTCAATGTGATCCCAGTGTAACCCAGTATGGACTCAGCTGCTCTCACTGTGATCCCAGTGTGATCCCAGTTGCTCCCAGCATAATTCCAGATGTTCCCAGTTCCTCCCATTATGATCCCAGTTGCTCCAAGAATACTCCCAGTCCCTCCCAGCAGGGTCCCAGTCGTGCCCAGTTGCCTCCAGGGTAGATTCGTTTTCCCCCAGCATCATCCCAGTTGCTCCCAGCATGATCCCAGCTGTTCCCAGTGAGGTTCCAGTCCCCCCAGTAAGGTTAGAGACACTCCCAGTTTGTTTTAGTTACCTCAGAATGGTCCCAGTCTTGCCCAGTTACTCCCAGTTTCCTCTAGCATAATCCCAGTTTCCATCTGTTGCTCAAAGGGTGGCCCCAGTTGCTCCCAGTATGATCCCAGTTGCCCCAGTTATAGTCTCAGTCCTCTCAGCACGGTTCCAGTTCCTTCCAGCTGTTCCCAATTGCTCCCAGTGTGTCACATTTTCCTCCCAACATGGCCCAGTAGCTCCCAGTAACCCCCAGTCAGGTTCCATTCACACCCAGTATAATCCCAGTATGAGTATAGCCACTCTCAGTATGATCCCAGTCACTTCCAGTCTAATCCCAGTGTCTCCCAGTCACTCCCAGTCTGATGCCAGTGCCCCCAGTGTGATCCCAGTTGCTCCCAGCATGGCCCAGCTGTTCCCAATGTGCTTCCATCACTCCCCTATGGTTACAGACACTCCCAGTATGGTCCCAGTTGGACCCAGTTGCCCCTGCTCCAGTCCCAGTCACTCCCCAGATGATCCCAGTCCTTCCCAGCATGGTCCCAGTTGTTCCCAGTGTGGTTCCAGTCCCCCCAGTATGGTTCCAGACACTCCCAGTATATCCCAGTTGTACCCAGCATGTCTGTAGCCATTTCCAGGCACTGCCAGTGGCCCCAGTAAGGTGTCAGTTCTCCCAGTATGATTCCCCAGTCATGCCCATTGTATCCCAGTTGCTTCCAGCATGCATCCAGTCCTTTCCAGTTCCTCCAGTTTGCTTGCAGCATCATCCCAGTTTCTCTCAGTTGCTCCCAGTAGCCCAAAGTGTGATCCCAGTTGCTCCCCTTCAGCCCCAGTATGATCCCAGTAAGCTCCAGTTTGATCCCAGTCACATGCCAGCCCTCCCAGTGTGGTCCCAGTATAAACCCAGTTGCTTCCAGTCTCTCCCAGTATGATCCCAGCTGCCTCCAGCATGGTTCCAGTTGCTTCCTAGATCAGCCCATCAGTCCCAGTATGATTCCATTTGCTGCCCGTGTGCTCCCAGTTGCTCCCAGTCACTGCCAGTATGAACCAGTTGTGCTCCACATGGTTCCAGTTGCTCTCTTTCACCCTCACTTTTGTTCCAGTCACTCCCAGTATCTCCCAGTGTGTCCCAGTTCCCTCCAGCATGTTCCCAGTCACTCCCAGTTGCTCCCAGTTGGGTTTTTGTGGGGATGTTTGGAGAATGAAGCAGTCCAAGGCTGAGCGGAAAAGGCCCCTTGGGGGGACATGGGGGGTGCCGGTGGCGGCTGCCGGCAGAGGCAGCCTGGAGGAGCAGAGCCCTGTGTGCCCCAGGAGCCCAAAGTGGGGAGCCCAGAGAAGGGGAAGCGCCGCCATGGGCTGGAGCCTCAAGAGCCTGGAGAGGGGCAGGGGGGACTCCTTGGAGCCGCTGCAGCCCAGAGCAGAGAACGAGGGGAGAAGGGAGCCCGGGAGCCCAAACAGCCCCGGCATCCCGGAATGGGGAGAGCGAAGAGGGGGAGCTTTTGGCATTGCTGGGACTGCCAGCAGCCTGGGCAGGGCGGGCACCGAGGAGAATGGGGACCCCCAATGCAAGCGTGACCCCAGCAGCTGGGACAGGGGGGTACCCCTGAACACCAGAAGGGAGGGACCAGGGATGGGGAACTCCTGGGAGGCTTTTTCAGGGCTGAATCTTGGTGTTTGGGAGGTTTTTCTGGAGTCCAGGTGTCCGGTGACTTGTAGAGATGGACTCGGGCAGAGGGACCTTGAAACTCAACGTGTGTTGGGGAAGATGAAACAAGGAAGCCTTATAAATATGATTGTCTGGCAAATGATTTTGAGAATATAGAAAGTATAAGCAAGATTGAGATGAAACCAAGTTTTTAGATACCTAGTTAGTGAACAACTGGAAAACAATGGTGTGGCCCGACTGAAGGTAATCCCCTTTTGATGAAACAATTCCCTCTGCTTGCAGAGAGATTCAAGTGTCAGAGCAGACCCTACTAGCTCAGCAGAAGGGGTCCAAAGAGTAGTATTAAGGGTTTAAAATGTAATGTAATTATTTTTATAGGCTGTATATAAATGCTGTAGGATTTGTATCTTGTACTACATTGGTTTGTGAGAAATAGAATATTCAACCCAAAAGAATATTTATTGTATTGTAACAGGAACCTAACTCTCTTATGCTCTTACCCTCTTACTCTCTCACCCTCTCATCCTCTCTGCCCCTCTCCTCTCTCAGGCCTGCTCTGAGCTGTGCCTGGCAGCTCCAGGCAGGGCCCTGCACCCAGGCCCTTTGCAAGAAACCGCAAGTTCCACGCCCTGGCTTCAGAGATCTCTCGTCTCTGTCGCCACCGTCCTACCCCCGACGCTCCTACAAATGTGCTCAGCCCTTGTTTTCCCCAAACCAGGATTTCCCATTCCCAACCCCTGGCAGTCTGTGAGGAAGAGGAAGATGCCCCAGGACACTGATGCAGGTGAGGAGGAAGTCAGTGTCCCTTTTTCCTCTGTGCTGCTCCATCTCCCAGCCCAGCATGGCCCCGGCTGCAGCTCAGCCCTGGGGGGATCTCCTTGCCCTTGCCTGTGGCAGGGAGGCAAATCCCATCCTGTCCTTGTCCTTCCTCCCCCAGAGCAGGAGCTGAGCATGGAGAGCAGGGAGGACAAATGCCCACGGCAGAACCTGGTGGAAGAGGCCATTTTGAGCAGCTCCATGGTGCAGGAAGCCAACGGGGAGGAAAAGGCCCAGAGATGCCGCACGAGGAGGGGCTGCAAACGCAGCTGGCGGGATCTGAGGGGGAAAGAGGCAGCCTGGGCCGGGAAGGCGGCCAGAGATGGAGCCAGAGCTCGGAGCTGGTGCTCCATGAGCAGCTCCATGATGGGGAGAAGCCCCACACGTGCGTGGAGTGTGGGAAGAGCTTCAGGTGGAGCTCCAAGCTGATCCAGCACCAGAGGACCCACACTGGGGAACGGCCCTACGAGTGTGGGAAGTGTGGGAAGAGCTTCACACTGAGCTCCACCCTGATCCTGCACCAGAGGATACACACCGGGGAGAGGCCCTACAAGTGTGGAGAATGTGGGAAGAGCTTCAGCCAGAGCTGCCACCTGATCAAGCACCAGAGGACCCACACTGGGGAGAGGCCCTACGAGTGTTCCAAGTGTGGGAAGGGGTTTCCAACCAGCTCCCATCTCCTCTGCCACTATCAGAGTCACAGAGAGGAGAGGCCCTTCCACTGCCCCGAATGTGGGAAGGGATTCAAGTACAGCTCCACCCGCGTCACCCACCGGCGCATCCACACAGGGGAGAGGCCCTACGAGTGTGATAAATGCAGGAAGAGGTTTCAGACCAGCTCCCATCTCCTCTGGCACTATCGGATTCACACAAAGGAGAGGTCCTTCCAATGCTCCGACTGCGGGAAGGGATTCAGGTGCAACTCCAACCTCATAAGACACCAGCGCATCCACACTGGGCAGAGGCCCTACGAGTGTCCCCAGTGTGGGAAGAGCTTCTCCAGGAGCTGTCACTTGACCAAACACCAACGGAGGCACCACTAAGGGAAGCCCTGCGAGTGCCCCGAGTGTGGGAAGAGCTTCGTGCGCTGCTCCAGCTCCATCCCCCACTGGAGGAGGCACTTTGGGCACAGCCCTGGTCACTCACACTCCCTGTGATCCATGCTGGGAACACACCTGGCTGCTTCTCCTTTTGGTTTGGCCTCAATTTTCTTTTGCTTCATCTTCATCCCGAAAAAACAGCCAAGACAGAGTTAAATGAAATAAATTGATCAAAGATGTCTAAAGTTCCACAATTTCAGACGTTTTTAGGCTGGAATTGATGGTGTGGGGACAATATTCTGGAGGATTTGTGGGTTCTGTGGGGGGATTTTGGGCAATGTTCTCCATCTCTTTGTGCTCCAAAAGCCAAGAGGGTCACCTCAAAACAACTGAATCCCACTGAAAACAACTGAATTTTAATTCATACGGGCTCAATCCCACATCAAAATGGCTTGTTCCCATCTTAAAAACTGAATCCCATGCCAACCTCACTTGATTCCACCGATGGCATGGTGAGATGGGGTTGGAAGGAGATTGGGAGAAGTAGGATCCCAATTTGGAGCAGTGGGATGGGGATTGTGTGGGGTTGGCTGGGTTGGATATATTTGATAGTAAACAAAACTTTCAGGGTTACCGATTTCCGTCCCGTTCATTTTCAGTCAGTTGCATTTGTGTTTGCAGAGTGCCACCTTCTCAGCTGATTGTGTTTGTGTCCTCCTTTCTCTCCTGCCTCTCTTTGCTTGCTCTGTTTCTCTCTCAGTGTCTCCCTTGAGCCAGGGCAGCTGCCACCAAAGACCCTGCCCTGATTTAGTTCCCAGTGCAGGAGCTACAACAGCCATGGGTGAAGTTCTGAAGGCTGGCAGTGAAATGTCACTGTAGGATCTTGTTCCACTTGGCTTTTGCCCCCTTCTTAAGAGCTTTCCTTCAAGGGCAGGAACATCTTTTCCTGGCTGGGAACTGGAATTCCAGACCCTTGGAGTGTGTGCTGTGCAGGACCATACGGACTGGGGTCATGTGGACTGGGATCATATGGGCTGGGACTGCACAGACTGGGACCATATGGATCAGGATCATACAGACTGGGATCATACAGACTGGGATCATATGGATCAGGACCGTACAGACTGCGGTCATGCGGACTGGGGTTGTATGGCTTGGGATTGTAAGGGTTGGGATTGTACAGACTGGGATTACGTGGACCAGGATTTCACAGGCTGGGACCATAGGGATTAGGACCAGAGACTGGGATCATACAAACTGGACCGTATGGACCGGGATGGCTGCACCGGATCAATGTGAACTGAGGGGGTCCTGCCCTGCCCAGGGGTCCCTCCCCATCCTGCCTGGGGGCACAGCCAAAGCTCCCTGGAACAAATGCAGAGGTCTGGGGGGGATCCCAGTGCCAATCCCATTTCCAGTCCCGTTTCTGACCCTGGTGCCAGTCTCAGAGTGATCCTGGCGCTGATCCCGGTCCTGGTGCCTGCCTCAGTCTCCATATCAGTCCCGGAGCACTCCCAGTGCTGATTCTGGTGCTCTTGTTGATCTCGATCCCGGAGTGGTGCCGGTCCCGGTTTCAGTCCCAGTGTTGGTCCGGGAGTGGTGCCATTCTCGGTGCCGGTGGTGGTGCTGGTTTCAGTGCTGGTCTCAGTCTCAGTCCCGGAGCAGTTCTGAACCCAGTGCTGCTACTGGTGCTGGTCTTGGTCCGGGAGTGCTCCCAGTGCCAATCTCAGTCTCGGTCCCGGTCCCAGAGCGCTGCCAGTCTTGGTGCTGGTTCTGGTGATGGTCTCGGTCTCAGTCCTGGAGGGCTCCCGGTCTCGGTCCTGGTCCTGGTCCCAGAGCAGTCCCAGTGCGGGCGCCAGGTTCCAGTCTCGGTCCTGATCCCAGTCCTGGAGCGCTGCCGGTGCCAGTCCCATTTCCAAAGCACTCCTGGTGCCAGTCCCAGTGTTAGGCTTGGTTTCAGTCTTAGTCCCAGTGCCAGTTCTGGTGCTGGTTCTGGTCTGGGTCTTGGTTCTCGTCCTGGTGCCGGTCCCGTAGTGCTGCCAATCCCAGTTCCAGTGTCGGTCTCAGTCTTGCTGCTGGTGCTGGTTCTGCTGCTGGGTTTGGTCTTGGTCCGGAGAATTTAGGTCCATTTGGGTGATTTTAGATCAAACTGGGCAGGTTTAGGGTGTGTTTCAGATCCCTTGCAGGGATTTCAAGCCTTTTGGGGTGGATTTTAGGCCCCTTTGGCTGATTTTAGGCCAAATGTGGTAGGTTTGAGGGTAGATTTTGGATCCCTTTGGATGATTTTAGGCCCATTTGGGGGAGGTTTGGGCCTGTTTGGCTGATTTTAGGATAAACTGGGCAGTTTTAGGGTGGATTTTAGATGCCTTTTGATGATTTTAGGAAAATCTGGTAGGGTTTAGGCCCATTTGGCCCATTTTGGCCTTAAACTGGGCAGTTTAAGGGTGATTTTAGAAAAAACTGGGCGGTTTAAGGGTGGATTTTAGATCTCTTTGGATAACTTTAGGCTCATATGGGTGCATTTTAGGCCTCTTTAGGTAATTTTAAGTTGAACCAAGCCTTTTAACGGTGATTTTGGATCCATTTCTGTTATAGATGGCTAATGAGATGATTGGCTCTCGCAATTAAGGGATGAATGCTGTGTGAATGTTAAGAGAAGCTTTATTGATGTGTGATTATGTTATTGCAGTCTGTTGTTTAGATGTCCTCTGTTCTCCCCACAGCCCCCTTTCCCCCCTATTGTTACCATCAGACAGCCTGAGCCATCCAGGACAGGGGGAAAGAAGGCGAGTACAAACACTTGTTCCTAGCGGAGGGGGCGTGGCATGGCAGCACCTGACCCTCCAGTCAAGCGGCAGGAAAGCAGAGTCCACCAATAAACAGCAAAGAAGAGTTGACTGACAGACTGTGGGAGGGGCCAAGGTTGGCTGATGCAATTCCCTGGGGTATAAAAGGTGAAGTGTCCATCTTGAGGATGAGGCAGGCACGTGGTAGGCAGCCACGAGGGAAGCTCCCAGGCCTGTTCTTCCTTATTTAGTCCTTTTGCTGGCATTTTTGTTAAGGTTGAATAAACCTTTTAAAATATTGAACGTCAGCAGTCATTTCTCACAGTAACCAAGGGTTCCTTTACTGGAGTTTGGTGCACAGGAGAAACACCAGCCATATATTCTCAAGAGGTCAAAATGGTGACAAAATTTTACTGGCAAAGTACAGAAAATCAAGAAACTTTGGAAAAAGATTTAATGAAATATGCAATTCAACATAAAACACCATAGCAGTACCTTCATTAACTCAGCCCGTTGCACCTGGAAACATTTAAACACTTCAGTTGTTGAGGTATCAAAAAATGTTCCATATCAAGAGCATTAGAAGGAGAAGACAGAGAGGCAGGAGGGCAGAAGCTCTATAGAAAGAAATGCCCATGGCTACCAACTGCTGGGGTTCCAGCATGGGTGAGACACAAACCCCAGCCATGGAGCCCTTGTGACACATCAGGGCCCCTCTGGAACAAAGAAACCATTGCTGACAGTCCAGAAACTCATGGAACCAAGGGGCCATTGTGACCATGCAGATCCAAGGACACCACGGTGGCACAATGGAACCTCATGGGAGCAAAGAGACCACTGTGACACTCTGGTGCCTCACGGAATCAGGGGGACCATTGTGAAACTCAGGCCCCCTGTGGAGCCAAGGGCCAAGGATGAAGCTGTGGGGCCCATGGAACCAAGGAGCCATGTGACACAGCGGGGCCACAGGGAGCCGAGGGGCCATGGGGACATTGCAAGGGCTCAGGGAAGCCAAGGGGCCATTGTGACACTGCAGAAGAAAGGAGAACACTGTGACACTGCAGGGACTCCTGGAATCAAGGAGACCATTGGGACACTGTGGGACCCCATGGAACCAAGGGGACAGGGAGCCGGTGTGGCTGGTTTGGGGTCCCGGAGGCTGCTGGACAGGTCTGGCTGACCTTGGCATGTCGAGGGCTGCTCCTCATCTGCCCCTGAAGCACTGGGGCTCTGGGCTCTCCTTGCCATGGGAGAGAACTGTTCTGATCCTCCTCCAGGGCCCTATGGCCAAAACTGGGATTCCTTCTCCAAATTCCCTTACATGCAAAGATTGTTCCCAGATGAAATCTGCCAGGAGAGACAGATCTGGCTGCCTTGGCTACCTGGGGCCACCTCTCATCTGCCTTTCAAACACTGGGACCATGGGCTTTTCTTTCTTATGGGAAAAAAACATCCATCTCAACCAGGCACTCATGGCCAAAACTGGGCAACTGCCTCTGGAATTCCCTATATCCAAGCTCCCAGACAAAAGCTGCCAGGACTGACAAGTCTGGCTGGCCTTGGCTTCCTGAGGGCTGGCCCTCATGTGCCTCTGAAACACTGGGGCTCTGTGCTTTCCTTCCTAATGAAAAGAACTTTTCTTCCTGTCCAGGCACCCACGGCCAAAACTGAGATTCCACCTCCAAAATGCCCATTGTCCAAGGAAAGCCCCTAGACAAAAGATGCCAGGAGAGACAGGTCTGACTGGTTTGGCCTAAGGTTGACCACCTCTCATCTTCTTCCAAAACACTTGGACTTAGTGCTTTACTTTCCTTTGGAAAAAACCACCCATCTTGACCATGGCAAAAATTGGGATTCCACCTCCAAAGCTCAGTACATCCAAGGATTGCTCCCAGGTGAAAGCTGCCAGAACAGACAGGTCTGGCTGCCCTTGGGCTCCTGCAGACTGTCTCTCCCCTGCTGTCCAAACACTGGGGCTGGGTGCTTTCCTTCCTGTGGAAAAGAACCATCCTTCTTATCAATGCAGAAACGGCCAAAACTGGGGTTCTACCTCTGGAATTCTCTATATCCAGGGTTGATTTCAGACAATAGCTACCAGGACAGAGAGCTCTGGTGGCTGCCCCTGCCACACTGGGGCTGGGTTCTTTCTTCCCATGGAGATCCCTGGGACACTGTGGGGACCTCATGGAACCAAGGGGATCATTGTGGCCCCACTAGAGCCCATAGAACCAAGGGGATCATGGTGGCACTGCTGGAGCCCATGGAACCAAGGGGCCATGATGACACAAAGGGGTTCCATGGAGCCAGAGACCATTATGGCTCTGTGGGGCCTGATGGAACCTTGGAGACCATTGTGACCCTTCAGGGCCTCGTGTCACCAAGGGAGCATTATGACACCTCGGTGTCATGGACACAAGGGACCATTGGGATACTGTGGGGCCCCATGGAACCCAGGGAACATGGAACAGCTCTGGCTGGCTTGGCCTCCCAGGGGACATTGAACAGCTCTGCCTGATGTTGGGATGTCAAAGTCTGCCTCTCCTCAGCTCCTGGAGCACTGGGGCTCCATGCTTTCCTTCCTATGGAAAAGAGCTGTCTGACTTTTCAGATGCCCATTGCCAAAGTTGGTACTGTCCCTAAAATAATTCCTATTTGCAAGGGTATCTCACAAAACAAAACCTGCCAGCTCTGGCTGGCCTTGGCCTCTGTGTAGTAGACAGGGACAGGCGTTCAGAAGATCTCGTGATGTGACGGAAAGGCAGGACCCTCTGTTCCCCTTAGATAAGACCCTCTGTTCCCCATAGATAAGAAATTAACATAGGAGTGTAGCCTCCCTTAACTGAATACCAGTAACTTTCCATCCTCTACCCAGTAATTTTCCACTCCTTACTAACCATAGATGGTAAAGACAGACCCACTGTGACGTAGAAGACCCCCAAGATTATAAAACCCCAAGAGATGAGATAATAAAGGCTTTTGGACCGTCCACCACATTGGTGTCTGCGTGTGTCCTTGGCCCAAGCGACCCTGGAGAGTGGGTGGCCGTGCCGTTTCCTCAGAACCAGGTCGCCTTGCCTTATACCAGAAGGCAACACCTCTGATGGTCACCTCTCATCTGCCCCTGAAACAGAGGGGCTGTTGGAGAATTTTGCTCAGACATAGCTTGAAGGAAAAAAGGCCATGAAAATATACAGCTGATGGAAAAGTAAAAGGCAGCTAAGCAGCAGTTCCCAAGCCTGTTTCTGTAAATAACTAGGTTCTCAGGCACATTTTTATAAACAGCAGGATTCTCAGACAGTCTTCTCATAACAGGTAAACATTCTGTCCTTGGCTGTTTTGGGAACCATTCTTATCAGGGTGAGAACACAAATCTCGGTTTTAATAAACAAAAACCACATGTATTGAAAACAAAGGGAGGGGTTAGTGTTTGATCTGTAGCCTATGGTGAGCTCGAGTTTTGCAACATGTATGAACTTAATTAACATGGTTATAAAAACGTGCCTTTTGGATCAGTAAATCTGGAGTTTGATGCTCATCAATCGGATGGTCGTCTCCCTTCACTTCATCAAGGGGCTCTGTTCCTTCATTCCTATGGAAAAGAACCAGCCTTCTTGTCCAGGGACCATGGCCAAAATTAGAATTTTGCCTCCCAAATTCTGTGTATCCAAGGATTGCTCCCAGACAAAAGTAGCCAGGACAGACAGGTCCGGCTGGCCCTGTCCTCTGGTGATTTTCTTAGACTATGAGCTGAATGTTTTCATTTGGAAACACCTTGGAGAGGGCTCAGAGATGTCCCAAGGAAGGGCTTGGAGACCTTGGGCACATGAGCTCTGTACAGGGAGAAAGGAGCTCTGTGCTCAGTGGGGTGGAGACTGAGGACAGTGGAGCAGAGCCATGAGAGTGTTTAAAGGGAGATTTCAGGGATGGTGGATCCTTTTGACATAGTGGAAAACAGCCAGGGAAAGAAAGAAAGAATTAATGCCAAGGGCAGCTGGGGAGGCCCAGACTGGCACCAGGAGACAGGAGTTTCCCTGCCAGGGCAGGGCTGTGGTGCAGCACGTCCCCAGCAGGAGCCTGGAGCAGCCCCAGGCTCTGTGTGGGAAGGCAGAGGCAGGCAGGAGGCAGAGCTGTCAGCAAAGGAAGGGCCCAGCCAGGTGGGGCAGCCAGGGGATGCCGACAGCCTGCAGGGACAGAGGCGCAGGGCAGGGACACCGTGGGACAGCCTGGGCTGCACAGGGCACAGGGATGGGCAGCAGCTGCAAGACAGCCCTGCCAGAGCCAACATTGGCAGCACTTTGGCCATGGCTGCTGGGACTGGGCCTGAGGCCACGAGGGGACAAGTGACCCTTGCAGGCCTGGGGCCTCATTGCCTCCTTGTCCCTGCTCAGCAGCCTGGCAGGGGCCCCCCCATGCTCCTGCCCTTGGCATTGCACATCCCCACATGCCAGTGCCCATCCCGGGAAGAGCCCTGAGCAAGGAGGGAGGGACAGGATCTGCCTGGCCAGGGGCTGGGGCTCAGGCCTTGGCCCTTTGCATTCATGACACATATCCAGGTGTGCTCAGTACAGAGACACCTTTGCCTTGCTTGTCCCCAGCTGTCATCACTGTCTCCGGTGTTCTGCTCTCCCTGGAACCTGGGGACACTTTCTCAGTTCTGTCCCTCACAGGGATCTATTCAAAGTACAAGAAACTTGAGTGTTTCAATCTCACTTTGAGCTCTTGAGAAGTTCTTTTAGCCCACTCTGAGGGACTGGGTCAGATGCGAAGAGCACCAAAGCCCCAGAGGGTCATTGAAGACCTTGTGCTGTGTCTGTGCTGCTGAGCTGGGCCGGGCTCCTGGCCCAGAGGCAGCTCCTGGCAAGGGCAGCGCTGCAGAGAGACAGCTCTGGCCAGGAGCAGCTCCTGTGCACAGCCCAGCAGGGCTGGGACGCTGCCAGGGCCCCTCAGGGACACCAGCAGGGCACAGACAGAGCTCACAGGGGCTCAGCACTGGCAGGGGCTGTGGGATGGCCCCGAGGGGGCTGTGTCACAGCAGCACCTCTAGGGCTGTGTCATAGAGGCACAGAGCAGCTGGGATGTCAGCAAGGGGCTGTGTGACAGCACAGAGTGGGCTGTGTGACAACACTGAGGGGGGAGTGACATCACAGAGCCAGCTGTGACATCCTAGAAGGTGGTTCTGTGACATCACAACGTGGGTTGTGACATAGAGTATGATATCATAGGGCAGCTGTGTGATGTCACAAATAAGGCTGTGACATCACAGACAAGGCTGTGACATCACTGGGTAACTGTGATATCACAAATCTGCTCTGTGACATCACATATCAGCTGAATGGCATCATATGGAATCTGTGTGACATAACAGAGTGGTTGTGTGACATCATAGCAGGCTGTGTGACATCACTGGTAGCCTGTGACATCACAGGGGCTGTGTGACCTCACAAGGATGCTGTGTGGCATCACAGGGGCAGTATGACATCACAGGGGCAGTGTGACATCTCAGGGGCTGTGTGACATCTCAGGAGCTGTGTGACATCACGGATGCTGGGTGAGGTCACCGGGGAGGTCACTCTGCCCCAGCCCCCACTGACAGTTCCCTCAGAGCAGTCCAACCCTGCTCGTGCACAGCGGGGTCCCCTGTCCCCCGGGTCCCCCCGGGTCCCCCCGGCCCCACAGCCTCCCCCAGAGGATGTTCCACGAGATCGACCCCAGAGCCTGACATGGGGACGGGGGGCCGGGGCCCTGGGGGTGGGACATGGGGACAGGGACCCCCCGGCAGCGTCCCCGTGTCCGCCAGGGCCAGAGCCTGGGACAGGGCTCCTTCACCCTGTTACCAACGAGGCCTTGAGAGCGCTGAAAAAATCCCTGGCAAGGCATCAGCCAAAACCACATTTAATATTAAGGGACAGAAGCACAAAGTTCCTTGGCAAAAGTCACTCTGTTCCTGACTGGGCACTTCAGGCACACCAAGGAAACAAAGCAACTACAAAACCAAACAAAATTCAGGCAGTCAAACCAGAAATGAACAATGAACTGTCCGTGTGTGTGTGCGTGCATGTGTGAGTGACTAAAGGACAGTGTGGGCAAGGATAAAAGGAATGCAGCCAAAAAGCTAAGCCAAGCTCAAATTTAACAGACCTTGATTGATACCTTAGACTTCAGCATTTAGCAAAAGAACAGCACTTGACAGTATTTAACCTTACTTAGAACCTAGGACTTAATGATTTTACAGTTGAATAACACTTAACAATATTCAACTTATCTTATAACTTATACTAAACTTCATTACTTAGTAAAAGAACAACCCTCAGGAGCATTTAACATAGTTTACAGCTTGTGACTCACCCTTACTTGCAGGCCTGACTGACTCAGCTATCCAAGGCACTCAAGCCCCTCCGAGAGCAGCATTTCTGCCACATTTCCCCAGCACAGGCACTCCTGTGTGCACACAGACCCCAAGAGTCAGTGCAAGGCACCTGGGAGAAATTCCCCTGAGGGCAGGGAATGCTCACTGTGGATCCTTTGGCATCTCCCCAGCGGGTGAAAGGTTGAGCCTGGAGGAGTGGGGGGATTGGCCCAGGCTCTGTTGTTGTTTGAGATCCCCGAGTGCAGCAAACGGGAGAGTTCCCGGCTGGGAGAGGCCCCACTCAGAGGGAGTCGCTGGCCCAGGAGAGCTCCAAGGGCTCCTTTTGGAGCGCTGTTTGCTGGGCCCCAAGAGAGGGGCTTCAGTCCCAGCAATGGCTCATCCTGGCCACACTTGGCATCAGCAGCTTTCTTTGGCAGTGTGAGAACAGGGATGTTGTGCCACTGAGGGAACAAAACCAGTTCCCAGGGCTGCTCCTACAGGAACCAGGAGCTGGTTGGGCAGCAGCAGTGCCTGGAGCAGACAGTGTTTGTGATGAGCTGCAGAGGAGCTGAGCCCAGGGGCTGCTGGCCAAGGCTGAGGCCCAAGGAGCATTTCTCAGCTGGCAGGGCGGCCTGGGAAGGGGAGGGGGGAATGCAGCAGCAGCACAGGGCCCATGGAACCAAGGGACCATTGTGACACTGTGGAGCCCTGTGAGAGCAAGGGACCATTGTGACACTGTGGGGCCCTGTGAGACCAAGGGACCATTGTGACACTGTGGGGCCCTGTGAGACCAAGGGACCACTGTGACACTGCTGAGACTCATGGAGTCATGGAGAGCACTGTGACATTGCTGGGCCTCATGGAACCAAGGGGACCGTACAGACGACTGTGTGGCTCCATGGAATGTAGGGATCATTGTGACATTGTGAGGCCCCATCCAACCAAAGGTCCATTGTGATATTGCAATGCCTCATGGAACCATGGAGAGACCATTAAGAGACTTCACAGCCTCATGGAACCAAGGGGCCATTGTGGCACTGAGGGGCACCATGAAACCAAGGAGACCATTCTGACACTGAATGGAACTCATGGAATTACAGAGACCCTGTGACACTATGAGGCCCCATGGAATAAAGAAAGCATTGTGACGCTGTGAGGCCTCATGGAACCAGTGAGACAATTGTGACCCTGGGGGTCCCCACAGAACCAAGAGGACCATTGTGATACTGTGGGGCCTTGTGAAACCAAGAGGTCTTTGTGACACTGCAGGACTGCATGGAACCAAAGCTCCAGGGTGACACAGAGGCGCCTCCTGTCATCAATGTCCATTGTGACACTGTGGAGCCAAAGGGGACCATTGTGACACTGCAAACCCCCAGGGTCCAAAGGTCCATTGTGACATTGCAGGGCACATGGAACAGAGGAGTCCTGTGACACTGTGGGGCCTGGGGAACAACAGAGACCATTGTGACACTGCAAGACCTCATGAAACCAAGGTGTCATTGTAACACCATAGTGCACCATGAAACTAAGGGAACATGGAACAGATTGGGCTGGTTCAGCCTCCTGGGCCCCCTTACTGGTCCAGCTGACCTTGGCAAGTTGAGGGTCTCTTCTCATCTGCTATTGAAACACTGTGGCTCTGTGCTTTCCTTGCTATGGAAAAGAACTGTCCTTCTCCTCCAGGTGCCCATGGCCACAATTGGGATTTCACCTCCAACATTGCCTTATTGTGATGGATGGAGGAGATTGTTGGCTCAAAACATTTCATGTGTGGGGATGAAAGGGCAGGTCAAGCACTGCTTTGCCCTGGAACCCCAATCCCCCCAGAGCCTCTATCCCAGCCCAGCAGTGTCTGCCAGTCCCTGGCACAGCACAGGCAATGCTCCACAGCCACCTCTGCAGCCCCCAGCCCAGCTCCTGAGGGACCAAATGAGCCTAAGTCCCAGCTGGGGGAAGGGCCCAGGAAGACCAAGGGGAATTGAAGGCTGACCACAAGGCAAGCACACATCTTGACCCTACATCCTCTTGGAATTTCCATCTGAACAGTGCTGGAATCCAGGAGTTGGTAGCTGTATGTGTGCTTCTCTGTATCTTTTTTGTGTTTTTCTCTTTCTGTGTCTTCTTCTTGTGTTTCTGTTTTCTTCTTGTTTTCTTTGCTCCTGCAAATTTTGATTAACATTAAATTGAACAGGCTTAGAATTTGTGAGGTTGCAAGTGCAAAGTCAATGCTTTGAGAATTTTTTTTTGTTGGTTGAATGTCTGTCGTAGTTTGAACATGAGAAGCATTATACAAAGTAATACAAAACTTTTTGTGTAACTGACAATCTATTAAACCACTAAGATACTGAACATGCCTCTGTTACACACATATGTTAAAGATGAAAAACCCAGGAACCTCCTCTTTCTTTTCAAGTCAACAAAGAAATAGCGCGCCCTGGCCCTGGCCCCCATCTCAACCAAACCAAACCAAACCAAACCAAACCAAACCAAACCAAACCAAACCAAACCAAACCAAACCAAACCAAACCAAACCAAACCAAACCAAGCAACCCTACCATGGGCTGAGCCCCTTCTCCCCTCCCCAGGCCATCCCCTGTCCCCATCAGCCCCATTCTAACCAAACCAAACCCTAACAACTACCAAACAGGAAAATAAAAGAGGCCACAAAACCCCAACCAGAACAAAGCTAGCCAGAGCTATTAAAATCTTACCATTAAGTCCCCTCTCCCCAACACAACTGAAACCAAAAACCCCTACAACCTATAACCAATAAAAAATAACCCTACAACTAAAATTAAACATAAAAAACCCCAAAAACCAGCTATAAAACCAATCCTAACACAACCTAACCATTACTTCCACCACAAGTTACTCTTGGGTCAGGTGTTAACCCTTTCCATATTTCAATCCTCTTCCAAGTAAAAGAAAAATAAAATACAAACATATATTAAAAAAACAAACAAACCATCAAGGTCAGTAAAGAAGAAAAAAAATCCCAATTAAAAAAGAAGAAAAAATACCTTGATCTTAAAACTAAAATCCTCTTATAAACCATAAAAACCCCTCTTTTTCTTTATAACACCTAAAACTATAAAAAAATATTCAAATTATTATCAAAGTGAAACCTCCATACTAAGAGAAAAATACCCCAAAACTGTAATTCCATAAAAAGTTTAAACAGAAATAAAAAGTAATCTAGTACCCTCAAGAGAAGATCTCTATTCCCAGAGATAAAGATATTTTAAAAGTAAACAATAAAAAAAATTTACCTTTGAACAACTCATCTTTAAAATAATACCTCATTAGTCGACCTGGCCCACCAACAAGATGCAAACAATCTTGTAGCTATAAAAACAACTTCAGAATAACAAATTTCCCAGACAGCTGTTAGCCATGACAAAATAAAGAACCACAAAAACTATTTTTTCCTCTTGTAAAAAAATGTCCATAACCATAACAAGAAAACTTCTCTCCCTAAGTAAACTAAAAAAATCTATTCTAGAAATAGTAAGCTAACTAGAAATTTTAAGTTTACTTAACAAACACAAGTTGAACATTTGAACAGTTTAATAACCATCATAGCTCTTCCCTCAGCTCTCTGGGATGTCCCAGCAGCATCTGACATGTTCCCCATGCCCAAGGGATTTCTGTACAGGAACAGTTTTAGACAAGGACATAAGAAATCGCAATTCTTTGACAGATATAAACACAACAAGATGTTGAATATTGATATATTTATTTGAACTTCAGAAAGATTGAGGCACTCCCTGAGTTTCAAAGCATGAAATGAGTCAGTTGAGAGGCACTTGAATGACCAGAGAGCATCCAGAGGAGAAAAACTGGGAGGAATGGGAAGGACATAGATCGAGCTGGTCTACTGAAGAATGTCCTTAGACATGGCCATTTAAAAAGGAGAGCTGGAAACACCTGAAGGAAGAGTGAGAGGAAGTAATACACTGATTATTGGTGAGACAAGAAGAGAGGAAGATCAGTATTTCTTCACATTCTGCCATCAGCACACTTCTCGGAAATTCTTGGTCCTGGTGGGAAAACTTTGCGACTTCTTAAAAGTAGTCAAGGTACCCAGATAATAAAAATGTACTTGTACATTATGAAACTAACAGATATTAAAACCTGCGCTCCTTTGCAGGCAGACATCAGTTGTGTGCCCATGAACAGGCAGTGCCACTTGTGCCCTGAGGTGCTGAGTTGAGATTGGATCTGTCTGAGAGCACCTGAGGGAGAGCAGAAGACCTTGCAAGCTGCAGGTCCCTGACAGCCTCGCAGGGCTCCTGTCCCATCAACATCTGCTCTGCTCCAGTCTCGAACAGGGCCCCGCCTGCTGCCAGGATCATCAGAGAGCTGAGGTGTGTGCTGAAATTCAATGCCCTCCCCATCCCGCAGCAGCCCTGCATTTGCCTCCTGCAGCCTTATCTCCAGCACAGCTATGGAGGCTCTTTGGGCTCTGGATTGTTGCTGCAGCCCCCAAGGGCAGCTGAGCTCTGCCTTTGGCACAGTCAGGCCTGGCCAGCACAGGCCATGTTCAGCAATTGCTTGTGTGTGCCTGGCCTTGCTGTCAGCCCCGGCAGCGGCTGCGTGGCCCCTTTGTGGCCCTGTGCTGGCCCAGCCATGGTGGCCCAGCCCCTGTGCAGGCCCAGCCCAGGCCAGGAGCATTGCGGCTGGGAACGGCCCCTGTGCCGTGGTGCCCACAGCAGCCTTGGGGCTCTGTGCCCCATGGCCTCCCTGCTGGGCAGCCTCTGCCAGCTCCTGCAGAGCCCGTGGCACCTGTGGGGCTGCACAGACAGCCCTGCCCCAGGCTCTGCCGGCCTCTGGGCCAACAGAGAGGCAGCCAGGGCTGGCCATGGCCGGGATCAGGGCCTGAGCCCTGCAGGAGGATGGAGCTGGGTCACAGCCAAACTCAGCCCAGGCCAAAGCTGGGCTCAGCAGCCAGGGCTGCCAAGGGCTGGGCACAGAGGCTGGCTCTGACTAATGTCCTGGGCTCCCTCCCTGCTCTGTCCATGCCACCAAGGGCACAGAGCAGCCTCCTCTCTGGGCCACTTGCCTGTTTGCGATGCCTTGCACAGGTGCTGGCCCTGCCCCACAAGGCCTGGCCTGAGTCCTGCCCCTGCACGCTCAGCCAGGCTGAGATGGACACTGATGGTTTCTGGGCCAGGCTCTCTGAGCCCAGCCCAGCTCCCTGCAAGCTCTGCCAGCTGCCCTGAGCTCTGGGCAGCACCAAGGGCCTCTCCCCAGCCCAGCCCAGCCCAGCCAGGTGTGGCCCCACAGCTCTGCTCAGGCCAGGCTGCTCTGGGCACTGCCCCACGGCCTCAGCCCCTGGCAAGGGCACAGCAGCAGCTGCAGCTGCCACAGGACTCAGCCCCAGCCATGGGGGAAGGTGCTTGGCCAAGGCCACAGGAGGCTCCCTGGCTGCCCTGCTCCCCTTGGGCTGAGGTGCTGAGAGCTCTGCAGCCCCTGCTGCCATCCCATCTGCCCAGGGCAGCACAAGAGCCCCGGCCTTGGGGCCCTCAAGAGCTGCTCCTGCTCCAGGCCCAGGGCCCGTGCCAAAGCTGGGGCAGCTACAAAGCTGTGCCTATTTCTGTTCATTGCTGCTCTGATGGGGATGGATCCTCAGCCACTTGGAGGTTGCTGATGAATTTCCTACTCCAGTGGCCTCTTCGTTCTGGAGCCCTTCGCTTCAGGAATTCAGTGAGAAAGGCTCATAAACATTTGCGCAAAAAACACAGGGGAAAAAAAGGCTCCGGGGAATAATCTATATTAATTATTCTTTGGAAAAAATTATTCTTCCTGTGAAATTCTTCTTTGAATAAGTAGACAGATTTCAGAAGTGTGTTCTAAGTGAATATACTATATGGAAAACAACACATAGAGAAGTGTTTTCTCATGTTAAGTTTTCTTTTTCTGTTTGTAGAGTGGTATCAGCAGTATCCAATTTTTATTGATCCCCAGATCATCCTAATGCAGTTTGAACAGATATAAAAAGCAAGACCCTTCATGGCTGATAATCAATCAGACTTTGTGCCCACCCTCTCCCCAGCATTTCCCTCATCCAACCCCTGGCACTCCTATAGATCAGGAATGGTGTGGCCAGCAGGATCAGGACAGTGATTCTTCTCCTGTGCTCAGCACTGGTTGGGCAGCACCTCCAGTGGTGTGTCCAGTTCTGGGCCCCCCAATTTAGGAAGGACATGGACGGGCTGGAGCATGTCCAGAGAAGGGCAACAAGGCTGGTGAGGGGTCTGGAACACAAGTCCTGTGAGGAGTGGCTGAGGGAGCTGGGGTTGTTTATCTGGGAGAAGAGGAGGCTCAGGGGAGACAAGGCAGTGTCAGGGCACAGGTTGGACTTGATGCTCTCCATAGCCTGTTCTACCCTTGCTGATTCTGGGATTCTCTGAAACCATCCTTGGAGCAGTTGCAGGAGGAGCCCTGGGCCTCCTCTTCAGAAGCTGCGGCAGCCCAGGTCACTCAGCTTCTCCTGCCAGCCCCAAAGCCAATTCTGTCAGTCCTGCAGAGCCTCTGCAGCTCCCCCTCACTGCCCAGAACAGGGAGCCCCAGAGCCAGACACAGCAGCCCAGATGTGCCCCCCTGGCCTGGGGTGTCTCTGGCAAGGGAGCAGCACCAGGCACTGCAGGAGCCTGCAGACAATTTCTGCAGCACTTGTAGGATGATCCTGCTCCCCAAGGGATGTTCCCATGGGGCCAAGTCAGGAACTGCAATGGTGAGTGGGGCCAGAGAGGAAAGGGCAAACAGGGATGGGCTGTTTGCAGGGAAGGGAACAGGGGTGGGGCAACAGGAAGAAATTTTTGCCAGACAGAGTAAAGAAAGCCAAGGTGAAGCAAAGGAAATGCTCAGGGCAGATTGGGGGTTGCTGCCAGGCAGCCCTGGCTCTGAGCAACAGCGTCTGCAGTGGGACAGAAAACTCCCAGCTGATAGGAACAAACTTTCTGGCTGACTGCAGAGCCCAGGACAAAGCTGGGTGGTTTCCCTGGTGTCCCCCAGCCCTTGCTGGCCCTAAGGGGCTGATGGCATTTGTGCTCCCTCAGGTTCATGTCCCCACACCAACAGCATGGGGGAGCTTCTCCTGCTCTGTGCAATGCAAACAGGGGCTCCTGAGCCAGTGCTGCCGTGTCTGTGCCTGCAAGGATGGGGCACCTGTGTGAGCTGGGGGAGAGGCCAGGGCTGCAGAGGGGGGATGTTGTTGGCAGCTCCATGAGGATGCTCTGGGATGCTGCCCTGGGCTGTCCAGCACACTGGGGATGGATCAGCCCCTGCTCTGCTGCTCCTTCCTGTCTCCCCCAGGGCCCTTGCAGAGCCTCAGCCATGCTGTTTGCCCCCAGCCTGCCCATGGCCAGCCTGGGGCTGCTCACAGTGGTTTTCTGTGCTGAGCATCGGCCTGGCCGTGTTCTGGAGAGAGCCTGGGAGAGAAGCCTGGAGCCCCCAGGCCCTGGCATGAGGCGTCAGTGCTGCCCCAGCAGTGCCCATGGGCTGTCCCTTCTGCAGCCCCAGCACTGCCACCCCCAGGTGGCACAAACATTGATATTTCTTTGTGGATAATATGAAAAATTAAAATAAGGGAAAAAAGACCCGACAAGCAAACCAACACGAAACATCATATATGTCTTTTATTATTAGTGAGTTGCAGAAATTGGCTAGCAGTTTAATGTTCCTGAAAGCATCCAGTCATCAGTCTCCTCACTGCAGCACTGAGCTCCTGGTTCCTCAGGCTGTAGATGAGGCGATTCAGGGCTGGAGGCACCACCAAGTACAGAACTGACAGGGCCAGATCCAGGGATGAGGAAGAGATGGAGAGGGGCTTCAGGTGAGGAAATGTTGCCGTGCTGAGGAATAGGGAGAGCACAGCCAGGTGAGGGAGGCAGGTGGAAAAGGCTTTGTGCCGTCCCTGCTCAGAGGGGATCCTCAACACAGCCCTGAAGATCTGCACATAGGAGAAAACAATGAACACAAATAAACCAAATGATAAAGAGATGGAAAATGCAAGGAGCCCAAATTCCCTGAGATAGGACTTGGAGCAGGAGACCTTGAGGATCTGGGGAATTTCACAGAATAATTAGGCCAGGGCATTGCCATGGCACAGGGGCAGGGAAAATGTATTAACTGTGTGCAGCAGTGAATAGAGAAAGGCACTGGCCCAGGCAGCTCCTGCCATGTGGGCACAAGCTCTGCTGCCCAGGAGGGTCCCATAGTGCAGGGGTTTGCAGATGGACACGTAACTGTCATAGCACATGATGGTGAGAAAGGAAAACTCTGCTGCAATGAAAAATACAATCAGAAAGACCTGAGCAGCACATCCTGTGTAGGAGATGTTCCTGGTGTCCCAGAGGGAATTGTGCATGGCTTTGGGGACAGTGGTGCAGATGGAGCCCAGTCGCTGAGGGCCAGGTTGATCCTGAAGAAGAGCATGGGCATCTGCAGGTGGTGGCCACAGGCTACGGTGCTGATGATGAGGCCGTTGCCCAGGAGGGCAGCCAGGGAGATGCCCAGCAAGAGGCAGAAGTGCAGGAGCTGCAGCTGCCGCGTGTGTGCGAATGCCAGCAGGAGGAAGTGGCTGATGGAGCTGCTGTTGGACATTTGCTGGGTTTGCACATGGGGACCTGTTCATGGAGAAGGGACAGTGACAAGTCAGGAGAGACTTCTTTGAGCCAAACCTAATCCATTATCTGCAGACTGTTACACTGGGACTCACTCACCCTTGTTCCTGCTCTGGGATATCCTTCACCCAGGTCCCTGCCTGAGCTCCAGTTGTGCTGGCTGAGTGTGCCAGGAGCAGCCAGGCTTGTGCCTGGAGGCTCTCAAGGAGCCATCTCTGCCCCTCTGCCCTGGGTTTGTGGCCATGTGGCAGAGGGACAAGGCTGAATATTCAGGATTTGTCAATGGAATCACTCTGAATGCAGAAAGGCTTGGTAGCATCTGCACTCCCAGTTCTATAAGACATGGATGGCAGGAGTTGTTTTTAGGAATTGTTTTCCTCCCCACACATCGTTCCTTGCTCTCTGAGGTCAGAAATCCCCAACATTTCTGCTGCACTCAGAGTTTGCCACTGAGAGATGGGAGAGGCAAAGGATTCCCTGTGGCTGAGGGAAGGTGAGGGGCTGGATGGGCTTGTTCCCACCTGCTCTGGCTTTGCACCTTAGGCTGCAATCAGAGCACAATCACACTCCTGGGTCACCCTGGGATAAACCAGACCCTGCCCAGAGCAGAGGGATCCCTGAATATCTCACCCTCTCTCAAGGTCTCTGGGCAAGGTCTCAGCACCCGCTTGTGCCAAGGACACTCACGGCTCCCTGGGCAAACCCAGCAGCATTTCCTCAGCTCTGGCATCTCTGCCCTTCCCTGCAGGACATTCAGGGAACTCCCAGAGGCTCTGGCACAGATTTGCACCAGGAGGGCAGCTCAGAGCTTGGAGGGGCACAGCAAGGAGATCCCTGACTGTGCCCATGATGAGATCTCAGGGAGGGGGCTCAGCTCATTCCCCTTTCCCATGGACTGCTTTGCCCACAGCCCCACAGGTGCCAGGGAAACTTGGACACCCCATTCCCATGGATAGCCCTGCCTGGCAAGAATGCCAAGGGCAGTGCCTGACTCAGCTGCTGCAAATGCCAGAGCCTCCCTGAGAGCAGCAGATAACAGTGACAATATCAGGGCAGGGCAGAACCAAGAGAAGATGTTGTGGTGCTGTGCCTGAGAGAGCAGGGCAGAGACAGCTGGGCACTCAGTGCCTGCCCAGCTGTGCCCAGCACCTCCCACACACCAACAGTGCCCTCATCCTGCCCCCAGCACTGCTCTCTTCAGCCCCTTCTCCTTCCCTGAGCATCTCCCTGGGCCTGGACATTCCCTCCTGAGAGGAGCCTTGTCCCTGCCAGCACTCACAGAGCCCATCCCAGCCTGTGTGCCCTGGCTGGGGCCCTACAGAAACCTGCCCGTGTGCAGGGCCCTGGCTGGGGCAGGCTCTGTGTGCAGCTGGGCAAGGGCAGCTCAGGAGAGCCCTGCTGGGCCCTGCAAAGGTGATGCTGCTGCTGTCCAGGGCTGAGGAGTGGCTGAGGGCCCTTTGGGAGGCTCCCAGCAGAGAGACTGACCACCCAAAGTTACAGTTCTGGACTCTCTGTAAATGTTCAAACATTCCTTTGATGATCCTGTGTGTCCCTTTCAACTCAGAATGTCCTGGGATTCTGGGATTACAATTCCTCTTCTGCTTCTCTCACCCCCCTGTTGTCTGTAATCCAAAGACAAAAAAAAAAAAAAAACCCTTGCAACAATGTTAGAACAGTAAAGTAAAAACCAGACATTAATTGGAAACTTCCAGGTGTCCCAGTGGGGATGGGGCAAATCCAGCCCCTGATTTCAACATTTTATTAAGATTGATTAATTTAGGATATTTAACAGGAACATCCAATAGGAGATTCAGTTTCCCTAGTTACACACCCCTGGCTCAACCCACAGCCTTTGGAGTAGGTCCAAAGGCTTCTTTGCTTTCACTTTTGCTTATGACTGCTCACATTCTGGTCAATAAACAATATGTTCTTCTTGTAGGTCTTCTTCCTGATAATAAGACTATACAGCATTTCAGGAATGTGTTTAGACAGGCAGATGTTCTAAGAGAAGGGTTAGGAAATGTACTCAAGTTAATTAAGGATTATACTTTTAGAAATATATAATATTATATATTTAATATATATATATAATAGTAATTTAATAGTAATTTAATATAGTTATTTTATATATATATATAATAGTAATTTAATAAAGTTATTAAGAGTTTTATAGGGTTAAGTAAGGATTTTAGATTTATTGCCATATAAAAGAAGTTTATAGAGCTACGAATACATGAAAAATGTATAAAAAGCAAAAATATTTTTGTTATCACCCCATCTTTCCCATCCTTCTCCAAGTAGGAAATTGAAAACACTCTCAAGAAAGCTCTGGATCTTTACAGCAATTCCAGGCTTACCTTCTTTTGGGAAGTGTCCCCCAGAGCTGTGCCCAGGCTGCTCTGGAGCTGGGAGCAGCCCTGCCCCACCCAGCCCCTCTCAGCAGCAGCCCCTGCCCTGCTCAGGGTGGCTCCTCCCACCCAGATCTTGTCCCCCAGTGCTGGGAGCAGCTGCCAGGGGTAGGGCAGGGACTCAAGCAGGATGTTGCTCATGCAGTAGCTCTTGGCCCAGTCAGGACAGGACCAGAGGTGAAGAACTGCTCTACTCTGCAGCCAGGAACCATGGCTTGTCCTGGAGCCTGTGGCAGAAGGTGCCTGGGGAGACTCAAGGCTGACCCACTGGGATTTTGGAGTCAAAGCTACAGAGGGTCCAAAGCCAACTACACTCCCACAGAGAAGGAAATCTTGGCTGCCTATGAAGGAGTCCAACCCATCTCAGAGGTGATTGGTACAGAAGCGCAACTCCTCCTGGCACCCCAACAACTGGTGCTGGGGTGGATGTGCAAAGGCAAGGTTCCCACCACCCACCATTCCACCAGTGCCGCATGGAGCAAGTGAATTGCTCTTATCACACAGCGCACCCATACTGGAAACCTGAATTACCCTTGGATTTTGGAGATAATTACAAACTGGTCCGAAGGTGAAAACTTTGGTCTCGCTGATGAAGAGGAACAAGAGCAAGTGATGAGGATCGAGAAAGCTCCACCATACAACCTTCTACCAGCAGAGGAAACACGCTACACTCTTTTCACTGACGGTTCCTGTTGCATCGTAGGGATGAACCGGAAGTGGAAAGCAGCCATATGGAGCCCCACATGCCAGGTTGCACAACCTACCAAAGGAGAAGGTGGATCAAGTCAACTTGCAGAACTCAAAGCTGTTCAACTGGCCCTGGACATTGCAGAAAGAGCAAAGTGGCCAAAGGTCTACCTCTACACTGACTCATGGATGGTAGCCAGTGCTCTGTGGGGATGGCTGGAGAGGTGGAAAGAGGCTAACTGGCAGCGTAGAGGAAAACCAATTTGGGCTGCTGCTGAATGGAAAGACATTGCTACCAGGGTAGGGAGGCTACCTGTGAAAGTCCGCCATGTAGATGCCCATGTCACCAAGAGTAGAGCCAATGAGGAGCACTGAAACAATGAGCAGGTAGACCAGGCTGCAAAGATAGGGGTGTCCAAGATAGACCTAGATTGGGAACACAAGGGAGAGTTATTCCTAGCTCGATGGGCCTATGATGCCTCAGGCCATCAGGGCAGGGATGTCACCTATAAGTGGGCACGAGACCGAGGGGTGGATTTAACCATGGACAGTATTTCTGAGGTCATCCATGACTGTGAGACGTGTGCTGCCATCAAGCAGGCCAAGCGAGTGAAGCCCCTGTAGTACGGTGGGCAGTGGTCCAAGTACAAGTATGGGGAGGCCTGGCAGATTGACTCCATCACACTCCCCCAGACACACCAGGGCAAGTGCTATGTGCTGACCATGGTAGAAGCCACCACTGGGTGGTTGGAAACCTACCCTGTGCCTCACTCCACTGCCAGGAACACCATCCTGGGCCTGGAAAAGCAAATTCTGTGGAGACATGGCACCCCTGAAAGAATTGAATCAGACAATGGGACTCATTTTAAGAATGGCCTTAGCAACACCTGGGCCAGGGAACATGGCATTGAATGGATTAATCATATCCCCTATCATGCACCAGCTGCCAGGAAAGTTGAACAGTGGTACAATGGACTACTTAAAACTACCCTTAAGCACTTGGTGGGGGAAAGACTTTTAGAAATTGGGAAATGAACTTAGCAAAAGCCACCTGGATGGTCAACACCAGAGGGTCCATCAATCGAGCTGGTCCTGCCCAGTCTGAACCCCTGCACACAGAGGATGGAGATAAAGTCCCTGTTATACACATGAAAGGTGTTTTAGGAAAGACTGTTTGGATTAATCCCACCTCAGGCAAAGACAAACACATCCGTGGAATTGGTTTTGCTCCAGGACTTGGTTACACTTGGTGGGTAATGCAGAAAGATGGAGAGAGCCATTGTGTACCACAGGGAAACCTAGACTTAAGTGAGAACTGTGTGTAAGGTTTCATTGCGATGCAGATGGAAATAGAATAAGGGGTGGATAATGTCCTGGATTGCAAAGCAATGTGTGTGTTCTATTCCCATCTGTTAAGAGGTGGGCCAGTTATGTTCTGTTAATTGGGCAGTTTTTCTTTATCTCTTCCACAAACCAATCCTCCCTCTGGAGAGACATCAGCTGTTAACGGGCCATTGAGTGTCACTGCATCACTGATAAAATTGCATCATCCCATTGTGAGATGCTCTGCCCAGAGGGAGGAGCCAAGCATTCCTAACTTGATATAATCTGAGATTTTGGGACACCAGAACAGCTTTTTCCACTGGATTCCCAGAGGAGCAGCTACCCCTTCCACTGGATTCCCAGAGGAAGACCAGGCCCATCTACACCACCACTGGATCTTCAGAGGAAGACTACACACTTCTACAGGATCACTGCTCCAACAGAACCACACCTGTCTGCAGGAAGACTGAAGGAGGACTGCAGCCAGAATTCAATAGGACTGCTACCAAAAGCCTGACTAACAGGGTGTCAGGTGGTATTCTGACTCTGTCAGGGCTGTTTGTATTACTGCATTGTTTATTTGTTTAGTTTTCTTCTCTAATGAAGAACTGTTATTCCTGCTCCCAAATATGTGCCTGAGAACCCCTTAATTTCAAAATTATACCAATTCGGAGGGAGGGGGATTACATTTTCCATTTCAGGGGCAGCTCCTGCCTTCCTTAGCAGACACCTGTCTTTTCAAAGCAAGACAAGGGGAAAGGTTCAAAGCCTCTGTTTTAATGCAAATAAAGTTTGAAGGACCAAATAAAATAGGAACTGGGGGTGTTCTATTAGTTCCAGAAGCAGGGTGAAATTTATTAGAACAGGATTTACAGGTGCAGTTTGACATGGGAATGCTCTCATAGAAAGGGAAAATGGTAGTTAAGCTTCTCCAATTAAGGGAAGAAAATGAGGAGAAAATTCATGAGATGGTGTGGGCAAAACTGAAAAACTGAGGTAAATTAAATATGAAACCTATAGTAATAAAAATAATTAATGAAAACCATCCAGTTAGGGTAGAACAATCTCCACTTTCCCTGGAATGTCCCCCCATAATACACCCACATTACCAGTAAAGAAGTCAGATGGGACTTACAGGCTTGTCCAAGATTTGAGAGAAGTGAACAAAAGAACTGTGAATTGATACCCAGTAATGCCTAACCCCTATATACAACTGAGTAATATTCCCCCAGCACACCAGTGGTTTAGTGTGATAGACCTAAAAGATGCTTTTTGGGTGTGCCCACTGGCAAAGTGGGATATATTTACCTTTGAATTGGAGGACCCCGCTTCCGGGAGGAAGCAACAGCTTTGGTGGACTAGGGTAGCCCAAGGGTTTTCCAAATCCCCAAACCTGTTTGGTCAAGCCCTAGGAGAAGTAACACAACTCTTCTTCATTAAACCTGAGATGAAGCTCATCCAATGTGTAAATTATTTGCTTTTCTCAGGATGGGAAGAAAAAGAAGTTTGGGAATCCACCATAGTTTTGTTAAATTTTCTGGGGAATCAAGGACTTAAAATATTAAAAGAGATTCTCCAATCTGTAGAGTGGGAAGTAAAATTCCTAGGACATGTGATTTGTCAAGGGAGCTGGTGGCTGAACCCTGAGAGAATTGCGGGGATAGGTTCACTCCCACAGCCAAAAACTCAGAGGGAAGTCAGAAGGTTTTTAGGCCTGTTGGGATATTGTAGCCTATTGACTGAAGGATACACACAGGCCATCTGATTCTTGTATAAAAAGTTAGTTGAAGAAGAGATTAGGTGGGAAAAAGATTGTGGAGAGATTTATTAATAATTGGTTAGCTGAGAAAGGCCATACTGACATCATGCCGCTGGTTAAGCTGAAGGAAGAAAGTCAGCAGTCAGCAAGCTGAAAGGAAAGGTCAGCAGTGACCTTGCTGCAACATGAGGAGAGGGAGTAGAGATTAGTCCTGAATATATCCTGAGAATATGTGAAAAGTATCAAAAGTAGAACCATAGGAATGCAGAAGTAGGCGTAGGTGCTGATATGTAACTGACCAATCCTGAGCTCAACTTTTGCAATATGTATGAAGCTCATTATTAACTGTATTTAACCCGCCGTACTGATCAATAAAATTGGGCCTGTGATGATCAAATTGATGTCTGGGTCTCCTTCCGTCGACAAAAGATGATGAACAAAAGTTTGAAGCTTTAAAGGAAAAATCAGTCAGTGCACTGGAACGGAGTCTTCCTGCCTTAGACAAACCCTTCTATTGTTTGTGGATACAGAAAAAGGGGTGGCACATGGAGTGTTAGCACAAGACTGGGGAGAATCCAGGAAACCAGTGGCCAGTTTATCAAAATTATAGACCCTGTCAGCTGAGGGTGGCCAACCTGCATTCAGACTGTGGCAGTGACTGACCTACGCATAGCATAAAGCAAAAAATTATCCTTTGGGAGAAAATTGAAGATATATATCCCAAACTCATTAAGGAGTATCCTAAGCCAAAAGGCTGAGAAATGACTCACTGATTCCCAAGTGGTAAAGTATGAAGCTATCTTAATAGATAATGGTTTAGAGCTAATCATGTGTAACCAACACAACCCTGCCCAGTTTTTGGATGGAGAACCAGATGAGGAACTAATACATAATTGCCTAGAGGTTATAAACTATCAAACTGAAGGAAGAGAGGACCTAACAGATCAACCACTCCAAGGTGGAAAACAATTGTACATCAGTGGATCTTCCCGGGTAATAAAGGGGCACAGGGTATCAGGGTAGGCTATAGTGCATGAAGGGTTGGTGGCCATAGAAAAGAGAAAGTTACCTTCCAACTGGTCAGCCCAAGCGTGTGAGTTGTATGCCCTAAAGTGAGCTCTGGAAATATTAGCATGGAAATGGAGAACAATATATACAGACTCAAAATACACTTTTGGAATAGTGCATAACTTTGGAAAAATCTGGGAAGAGAGGGGGCTATTAAATTCAAAAGGAAAGGGACTGATTCACGAAAATTTTGTCTTAGAAGAGTTAGAAAGCTTACAATTGCCAGAGAAACTAGTGGTGGGATATGTTGAAGGACATAAAAAAGGGGCACAAGGGAACAATTTAGCCGATTTAGAAGCTAAAAATGCAACTGAATCAGAGACAGAAAAACTAATAATAGTATTAACATCCATGAAAGAAATGAAAAAAGTCCCCGTAGTGGGTGGGACAGAAGAGGAAGAACTCCTTAAAATGGGAGCCAAGAAAGATAATGAAGGGAAGTGGAAATTAGCAGATGGGAGGCAAATGTTGAATAAACCCCCTGCCAAGAAAATGCTGGAAGGCATACATGGAACAACACAGCGGGGTACACAAGTGCTAGGTGATCAATTTCTGGGGATGCATAGGAATTTTCAGAATAGCTAAGCAAGTAACTGAAGGGTGTGTGATATGTGAACAAGTGAATAAGAAAATAATGAGGAAAACACCCAGGGCAGGGTGAGAACTAGACTTAGGGTCCTTTCAAAACATCCAAGTAGACTTTACTGAGCTTCCCCAGGTACAATGGTGGAAGTTTTTACCAGTGATAGTAGATCACGTGACTCATTGTGTAGAGGTGGTACTCACTGTGAAAGCCAATGCCAGTGTTGTGAGTAAAACACTCGTAGAATCAATCATTCCCTGATGTGGGATGGCAAACAGGATTGATTCCAACCGGGGAACTCATTTCACATTGAAAATATTGCAGAAAGTTGTTCAGGCCTGGGAGTAAAATGGGAATTACACACTCCATGGCATCCACAGAGTTCTGGTTGTGTAGAGAGGATGAATCAAAGTCTTAAAAGAGCTCTAGTTAAGCTAATGATTGAAACCCAAATGTCATGGATAAAATGTCTGCCTTTGGCCTTATTAAGAATTAGAACCCAACCCCAGTCAGATCCGGGGGTGTCACCCCATGAAATGATGCTTTGGTTGCCCTTCCTGGCCTCACCCCAGAAGGCTGCCACCTATGAGGAAGGGGAAGCCAATGCCAAGAAATAAGTTATATCCATAGCACAAACATTAGACGGACTAAGACATAAAGGGGCAATTCCTCAGACTACCACCCTGGATTTCAGAATCCATAATATTAATCCTGGGGATTGGGTGATGATTAAGTCATGGAGAGATTAGCCTCTAACTCCTCAGTGGGAAGGTCCCTTTCACGTACTGCTCACCACCAAATCAGCCGTGTGAACTGCAGAGCGGGGATAGACTCATGCCAACAGAGTCAAAGGCCCAATAGAAGAACCCAAAGAATGGACTATAACATCCAGGTCAGGTGAAACAAGATTGACTCTCAAGCAGAGACTGAGAGACAACCAGAAAAACATGAAGATGCCCAAAAAGTAGAGTCAAGCTTTCAACAACCAGCTTGAGAACTGACTTCCAGTTTTAATGGGTGAGAATTACCAGCATCTGTTGAGGAGAAGTGCTGCTGGCCGATATTTACAAACGAACCGAGACGGGGCAAATCCAAACCAGTGTCGTGAGCTATTTATTTAGCACATTAGTCTCAGCACATTGTTAGACAATGGAGACAGGATGTTAACAGCTCTCTGATCCAAAGGAAATGCCAAGGGGGTGTGACATTACAGCATAGCATAAAACCATCTCAGCCTAGATTTCAGCCAATCACACATAGAGCAAAACATATTGACAAGAATTCTATCCAATCATATGAAACACACATAATGGTAGTTAACACAATGACTTATTCATAAGAGAAAAAGCACAGAGATCCATTCATACTAACCTTCTAAAGATATACATTAAATAACCTTGTTACAATCTATAATGCCAGTTCTACAGAGGTCTACTGTGCTATTTGTCACGTCTGCTCTACTGCTTAGAAAATTTTTCGCTGTATTAGCAATGTTCACAAAACTTCTCTCAAGGGCCTATCCTTTTTAACCATTTTCTCAAAACCCTCTAACTTTATGAATCCCAGCAGAGAAGCACTAAAAGGACAGTAAAAGGTAATGGGACAGCTTCTTTTAGAAAATAAGACAAAGGAAGGAGGGCAAGCCCAGGTTGGCCCCTTTGTTTGCTACCAAGAAGGCTCCATAGCCCTGCTGCGGGTAGCAACCCTGTAGGCATGGTAAGGTAAGGACAAAAGGCCATACCAGACCTCTATCATTGCTCAGTTGTCTTTTAATTCAGCAGGGACTGGAGGGCAGGACCGAGTTGGCCTCTGTTCTCACCCCTAAGATACACCAACTATGGATAGCAGCCACATAGGCACGGTAGATGGGACTCAAAGCCATACTGGACCTCTTGGATGCCCTTTTGTCCATTCCAAATAAGTGTGTCTAAGGAAATCCTGAGATTTTTTTCTCCCATTCCCACTGTCCTTGCCCACATCAACAGATGCTGGTATGACTCATTCAAGAGAGAGATAAATTTTTTTACTTAATTGTTCAAGCAAAATGACTTATAAAAAAGAAAAGGGAGGCTTGTTATAGATGAGCAATTCTATGGTTGGCTCTCACGATTAAGGGGGGAATATTAAATATATGTTAAGGATCATTTTGTAGATGTATAGTTATCCTTCCCCTCCCCCTTGCATTGTTATCACAGGATGGCCTCAATAGTCAGGGCATTTGGGAGGGTCGGCTTGTTACTATGGCAGCACCTGACCTCCAATCAAGGTGTAAGACAGTGATCTCCACCACTGGACAGTGAAGAAGGAGTCGATTGACAAGATTTTGGGAGGGGCTAGAGGTATAAAAGACAGAACACCCATTTTGTAGATGAGCACACAGTGACTGAATTCTTTGCTCTTGGTGCTGTATTCTTTTCTTTATTCAGTCTTCTGTTGTATTTTGATAAGGTCTTAATAAAGCATTTACATTTTTGAAAGTGAAAATAGCTTCTCACATGGGGCTGGGGAATGTGGGCCAAGGTTGTCCATACTGGTTGAGCTCCAAGGTACAACTTCACTGACCTTGCCAGACCTCCTTAGGAGAGACCCTGGATCAATATCAATCACAGAATGCTGCAATCACCTCTTCTCTAAAGAGAACAGTAATAAAATACACTCTTTAAAAAAGGAATACATATTTCTTAGAAGCTCATTGAAATATTTCTTCATAACTGCAAAAAGAAAACTTCCTGCTGAACTTAACTAGACCACAGGAAAATCAAGGCAGAGCCAGGGTTTGTCAGGACTTGCTTGATCCTAATGAGCCCTGTTGTGCATTTGGAGCTGAGCTCATGAACCCTGGGCCTGACGGGAAACTGCACAAATCTTTCCAGGAGTCAAAGTCAGTGGAAAACCCCAAAGTGTCTCAAGGCACCAATGGGTCTCACTGAGGTCGATCTCCAACACAGGCTCCTCATGGACTCCTGGGAGGAGAGAACTGGAGACCAGGATGGCAAAAAACTTCTGAGAGACTCAGTGTAGAAAGGAAATTCCAAAGTACCTTAAAAACCTTGAGTAACTCCAAGTATTAATGAGCACTACTGAGTGTCAGTACAAAGCTCTCAAGGGACTCGTTAAAGCAGATAATTGGGGCCATAATTGCAGAAACATCTCAGAGAGTCTGTATCAAAAAGGAAACACCAAGTAGCTTAAAATAACTGAAGTACTCTGAACCATTAATGAGCCCCAGTGAGTGTTGTTATTGACAAAGCCTCTCCAGGGACTAATTACAGCAGATAATTGGAGGCCAGGATTGCACAAACCTCTCAGACACTCCAAGGCAAAAGTCAAACCCAAAGTCCTTTGAAAAACCTGCAGTCCCTGAAGGGAGCATTAAGGAGCCCCCAGGGCCATTGCTGAGCAAGGCTCCCCAGGGACTCCTTCCAGCAGATCCTTGAGGCCACTGGGATGTGGGCTAGGGGGGGATGCTGAGGGCAGGACAAGGGGCTGACAGTGCCCAGCCTGGCTGGGGCTGTGCCAGGAGGCCCCAGTCCCACATGACAAGGTGTCTCCTCCCAGCCCTTGGTGGCACAGACCCTGCTGTGCCCCAGGGCACCAAGACTTGGCTTCTCTTTGTCCCCACCTGTCATCACTGCCTCCAGTTCTCTGCTCTATCTGGGGCCTGGGGACACTTTCTCAGTTGTGTCCCTCAGTGGCACCCATTAAAAGTCCAAGAAACTTTGGAGTTGGATTCTGACTTGGAGTTCTGGAGAGGTTTCTTCAGCTCCCTCTCAGGGACTGATGTTCAGGGCCTCAGCACAAAGCCTAGAGGCTCATTAAAGTCCTTGTGCTGTGTCTGTGCTGCTGAGCTGGGCTGGGCTCCTGGCACAGAGGCAGCTCCTGGTAACCAAGAAGAGCTTCAAAAGCACATTTCTCTTAATGAGCAGCTTTTCTCCGAGCCCAGCAGGGCTGGGGCACTGCCTGCAGCCACCCCAAGCACAGAACAGAGGCACAGAGAGCTTCAATCAGTCAGGGCTGGGAAGGTGCTGAGAAGTGCCTGGGGCAGAATCACTGCCAGCCCTTGACACAGGAACCTCTGGCTGCAGGACAATGTAACTGCAGCTCCTGGAGCCATCTCCTAAAGCTGGAACACCCCAATGCCTACAGACCCTGTGAGTACATTCTCTGATTATCTCTTGTGCAGAGCAGCCAGGGGTGCCCAGGGCTGTCCTGCAGAGCAGGGTCCTGCAGCCCAGGGCGCTGTGCTGGGGCAGGGACTCTGCTGCTGCCAGGGACAGCTCTCAGCCAGCCCTGGCAGCTGCTGCCAGCACTGGGGAACAAGATCTGGGTGGGAGGAGACAGCTGGTAAGACCTGGAAGTGTTCTCCTTGTGTGGTAAGGATGCTGCATTGTTCAGGATTGCTCCCAGCATGGCATTAAACTGCAGAATATTTCGAAGTAGATTATACAGGGAGCACAGAGAGTCAGGGCCTGCATAAATGGGAAAATCCTGCTTTTTTGATCTACTGCTCTGGGTTGCCTCGATAGGAAATTGCACATAGATATTTATCTCTCTTTTCAGGTTGAGAAAAAAAACTTTTATTTTTTCTCCAATCTTATGTATCCAGGCAGTTAGAGAAATTAGCATAGGGCAACTTAAAGGCAGCATCAGTGTCACTTTTCCAGCCTCCTCAGGGTTGCTGTGTTGCTATCAGAGCCTGCAGAGCCAGAGCTGCTCCTGGGCAGTGCCAGAGCTGGGAGGGGTCTGCAGGGCAGAGCTGAGCCCCCAGGGCTGGGCTGGGCTCTGGCAGCACTGGCAAGGACCAGCCCTGGGCACAGGGAAGCAGCTGCTGGCAGGGACAGCTCCAGGCAGCAGAGCCCTGGGCAGGCAGTGGGGGGAAACTGCCCCCAGGCTGTGCTGGAATATTTGCTCCAAACTCAAGTATTCCGTGATTACTTTTCTTACAGATCCCCATGACAAGCTCAAATGTCCAACAGCAGCTCCATCAGGCACCTCCTGCTGCTGGCATTGGCAGACACGCGGCACCTGCAGCTCCTGCACTTCTGCCTCTTGCTGGGCATCTCCCTGGCTGCCCTCCTGGGCAACAGCCTCATCATCAGTGCCGTAGCCTGCGGCCACCACCTTCACACGCCCATGTTCTTCTTCCTGCTCAACCTGGCCCTCAGTGACCTGGGCTCCATCTGCATCACTGTTCCCAAAGCCGTGCACAATTCCCTCTGGGACACCAGCAACATCTCCTACACAGGATGGGCTGCTCAGCTTTTTCTTTCTGTTTTTTATTGTAGCAGAGCTTTCCCTCCGTACTGTCATGTGTTACAACTGCTACGTGTCCATCTGCAAACCCCTGCACTATGGGACCCTCCTGGGCAGCAGAGCTTGTGCTCACATGGCAGGAGCTGCCTGGGCCAGTGCCTTTCTCACTGCTCTCATGCACATGGCCAATACATTTTCCCTGCCCCTGTGCCACGGCAATGCCCCAGGCCAGTTCTTCTGCGAAATCGCCCAGATCCTGAAGCTCTCCTGCTCACACTCCAACCTCAAGGAAATTTGGCTCATTGCTGTCTGTTTATCATTTGGCTGTTTTGTGTTCATTGTTTTCTCCTATGTGCAGATCTTCAGGGCTGTGCTGAGGATCCCCTCTGAGCGGGGACGGCACAAAGCCTTTTCCACCTGCCTCCCTCACCTGGCTGTCGTCTCCCTGTTTGTCAGCACTGCCATATTTGCCCACCTGAAGCCTCCCTCCATGTCCTCCCCACCTCTGGACATGGCCCTGTCAGTTCTGTACTCAGTGGTGCCTCCAGCCCTGAACCCCCTCATCTACAGCCTGAGGAACAAGGAGCTCAGTGCTGCAGTGAGGAGACTGATGATTGGATGGTATCAGAAACATTAAACTGCCGGCCAATTTCTACAAATCACTTGTAATAAAAGTTATCTTTGATAATTCTTGTTGTTTTCATTTTGAAAATTTTTGTCTGTGTTTTAGTTTCTTAATCTTCTCCACAAAGATACGCCAATGTTTGTGCCATTTCTCATTTTGATTCTCTCCACCTTCCCTTTGGCCACAGACTTTGTCAATGAGGGGCTGCATTCTTGGTGACTTTAAAGGAACTAAAGGATCTCCTAGCAGAGTTTTCTGCAGACATGCCCATTTGTTACCTTCTCTGGAGCTGCAGCAGCAATGTCTGTGTGCAGAGCTGGGGGCAGATCAGCGCTGGCCCAGCAGCTGTGCCCAGCAGCAGCAGCACTTGGTGTTGCCAGTGCTGCTGCTGTGGCCCTGCCCCACTGCCCTGGTGGCCCTGGTGTTGCTGTAGGGCCTGAGTGCTCTCGGGGCTGGGCACAGCCCTGGGGGTGGCAGTGCCGGGGCTGCAGCAGAGACAGGCCATGGGCACTGCTGGGGCAGCGCTGACGCCTCAGGCCAGGGCCTGGGGGCTCCAGGCTCCTTGCCCAGGCTCTCTCCAGAACACGGCCAGGCCAATGCTCAGCACAGAAAACCCCCATGAGCAGCCCCAGGCTGGCCGTGGGCAGGCTGGGGGCAAACAGCATGGCTGGGGCTCTGCAAGGGCCCTGGGGGAGACGGGAAGGAGCAGCAGAGCAGGGGCTGATCCATCCCCAGTGCGCTGCACAGCCCAGGGCAGCGTCCCAGAGCGTCCTCATGGAGCTGCCAACAACATCCCCCCTCTGCAGCCCTGGCCTCTCCCCCAGCTCACACAGGTGCCCCATCCTTGCAGGCACAGACACGGCAGCACTGGCTCAGCAGCCCCTGTTTGCATTGCACACAGCAGGGGCAGCACCCTCATGCTGTTGGTGTGGGGACATGAACCTGAGAGAGCACAAATACCATCAGCCCCTGGGGCCAGCAAGCGCTGGGGGACACCAGGGAAACCACTCAGCTTTGTTCTGGCCTTGCAGTCAGACAGAAAATTTGTTCCCACCAGCTGGGAGTTTCCTGTCCCACTGCAGATGCTGTTGCTCAGAGCCAGGGCTGCCTGGCAGCCACCCCCAAACTGCCCTCAGCATTTCCTTGACTTTACCTTTGCTTTCTTTAATCTTTTCTGCTACGAATTTCTTCCTGTTGCCCACCCATGAGGCCCAGAAATTGAGGATGCAGTACTCGACTCGAGGTGCTGCCTAACCAGTGCTCAGCACAGGGAAAGAATCACTGCCCTCCTCCTATTGGCCACACCATTCCTAATCCAGGCCAGGAGCCATTGGCCTTCTTGGCCACCCAGGCACACTGCTGCCTCATGTCCAGCCTGCTGTCCATCAGTCTCTGCAGGTCCCTTTCTGCCTGGCTGCTCTCTAGCCACTCTGTCCCCAGCCTGTATTGCTTCAGGGCTTGTTGTGGCCAAAATGCAGGACCCGGCACTTAGACTTGTTAAACTTCACCTTGCTGTATTTGGGCCCTAGATCCAGCCTGTACAGGGACCTGTGCAGAGCCCTCCTACCCTACCCTCCAGCAGATCAACACTCCCGACAACTTGGTGTCACCATGGTTCCATGAGGCCTCTCTGTGTCACAATGTCTTCTTGGTTCCATGGGACCCCTTGATGTTACAAAGTCCCTTGGATCCTTGGGCCTTGCAGTGTCACAATGACCCTTGGTCCCCCAAGGCCCTGCAGTGTCACAATGGATCCTTGGTTCCATGAGATCTGGTAGTACGGCAATGCTCTCCTTGGTTCCACAGTGTCACAATGCCTCTTGGTTCCAAGGGGCACTGTTGTGGTCTGTGGTGGTGCAATCAACTTTCCCTCAGAGTGTTTTGTGGTAACAGGAGGGAGCCACAAGAGCACCAGCACACACACATAGACACACACACAGACACACAGACACACAGACACAGACACAAACACACAGACACAGACACACACAGACACACACACACAAACACCACAAACACACACACACACGGACACAGACACAGAGACACAGACAGACACACAGACACATAAACACAGACACAGACACACAGACACACACAGACAGACACACAGACACAGACACAGACACACAAACAGACACACAGACACAGACACACAGACAGACACACACACACAGAGACACACAGACACACACAGACACGCAGACACACACACAGACACAGACACACACAGAGACAGGTAGGAATGCTTCGATCCTCCCCCTGGGAAGAGCATCCCACAATGGGATAATGGAATTTTATCAGTCCTGCAGTGACACTCAATGGCCCATTAGCAGAAGATATCTCCCCTGGAGGGTGTTATCACGGGTGAGTCATGGAAGAGATAAAGAACACTGCCCCACCTGTTTATAGCAGTTAATGAAGATGGGGATTGAAAACATGCAATTGGTTACATCTTGCATGGCAACCTGAAACAGTGGGGTAATCCCTGCTCAGGGGGTGAACACCACCCTCCTTACCCAAACTGGCTCAGGTGTAAAACCCCCACCCTGGGAAGGCCACACACACAGGGGACACTGTCACACTTGGCCCTGCTCCAGGGGAGGTCTCTGTCCCTTGTCACTCATTTTTTTCTCTTTCTTTTCACCTCTCTACCTCACATTTACTGTTCAATAAAATCCACTTCGGATCTGGTCACGTTAGCACCTTAATTGGGCCAGAGGCATCTCTCTAGTAATTTTCTTAATCAAATTGCCATAATATTTATGCACAGTGGGTTCAGGGCACTGTTGTCTGACCCCAAGTGCCTTTCACAACAGCATGATTCCCTCCACTCAGGAGGTTGTGGTTATTTCTGGAAGAACTCTTGCAAACTTGGACACAGTCCCTCCTTCCTCCTGGGGAGCTTATGGAGCTTATAAAAGCTTTTTTTCTCTATGGGAGAAATGATGAGGAAAATGGCTTTTATGGGTGGCCAGTGTAAAGAAAATAATTTGTTGTCTTTCCTTATAAAGTTGTTAAAATCACTGGAGGAAATGGAGCAAATGTTACCAGTGAGACTGAAAGGTTCATTCACCCCATGATGAGGAACACAAGGCAGCTAAAAGTCCCAGAAGAAGCACAGCTCAAGTAGATAAATTTCTGAATAAGTCCTAAATTCTCAGGCTTGGGGGCTTTACCAAATGTGAGAATAATTTTTCCTTTTTTATCCCTGTCACCTTTGTGACTGCTACACAGAGCTTTCCCTTCCTTTTAATAATCTGTATTGGGCAGATTTCCACTTCCCTGTTATCAGAACTGGCCAGCAGCTGAGCTGGAGCAGTGCAGGAAGCAATGAATATTGGAATTGCCACATCACTGCTTGGATTGTCAGTTTATTCATGTTTGGGATTTGTTTGCACTTTCATCCCAAGTTACTTTTGGGAAGAGCAAATATTCTTCAAAGTGATTTTGCATAGTCAAGTTTGATTTCTGCCAAGTTTATTTTGTCCAGTGCCCAGAGGATTCTCAAGGGGTCTCTGTGCCTCTCGCACTTGGGGTTGCTTGGGAGGGGTTTGGGGGGGGGTTTCCTGTCCCTGTCACCCCAGGCCGTTCTCCAGGGGTTGTCCCTGTCCCTGTCACTCCAGGCCATTCCTCCGGGAGTCTCCATCATTCTCACCCCTGGGAATGCCTGGGGGGTCTCCCTCCCTCTCACCCCTGTGCCAGGGGGTGCTCAGAGCAGTCTCTGTCCCTCTCAGCACAGGGGATGCTCAGATGTCTCTGTCCCCTCACCCTGGGGGATGCTCGGGGGGTCTCCATCCCTCTGGCCTCAGGCAATGCCTGTGCAGGGCTGGGCACCAGGGGCTCTGTGTCCCTCTCACTGCTGAGGGTGCTCGGGCCTGGGGGGGCTGTCTGACCTTCTCACACCTGGGGAGACCGGGGGGGTCTCTGTCCCTCTCAGCCCTGCTGTGACCCCACCCAAACATCATCGGGCTCAGAAGGACAGAGACACCCCCAAATTCCCAGAAGGGCTGAACCTGGGATTTGGTTTGGGGCTGAAGATTTAGGAAGGGACGGGAATTGGAGCTGGGGTTGGATTTTGGGTTGAGGTTTGGATTAGAGCTGGGATTGAGGTTAAGGTGAGACATGGGATTGGCTTTAGGGCTTTAGGTTGGGATTGAGTCTGGGGCTAGACAAGTCTGGCACTGGGATGAGAATAAATACAGAACTGTGAGTGTATCTAAACATGGAGTGAGATTGAGACCAGGGTCAGGGTCAGGTTTGGGACTGAGATCACCCAGAGTGGGACAGGGGGGATGTCACTGCAGGATGTCCCTGGCATCGTCCCAGCCCTCCTCAGGCACCTCCAAACATGGGGGGCAGCTGAGTGCTCCATGATCCAGGTTCTCCCTCGCTGCCCCTCAGTACCAGGCAAGCATTCCCTGAGGGCAGCCCTGACTGTGACCCTTGGAGCTCTGGGATCAGCCCTCACATCCCTGTGGAGCAGCAGCAGACAGGACGAGAGATTTCCCCCCCTCTTTCCGGAAAGAAGCCCAGCTGCCCTTTTCTTCTGGTGCCTTGCCCTCTCCTTGGGCAAGGATGTCAAACTCACGAGAAGCAGGAAAATCCTCATTCCCTTTCCCTGTTTCCTGGGAGCCCTAGGAATGCCCCTCTGGGATCCATGGCACTTGCTCCCAGGGGCTGTAATTCCAGTTCCCAGCCAGGAGAAGATGTTCCTGCCCTCAAAGGAAAAGCTCTCAAGAAGGACCCAAAAGCCAAGTGGAGCAAAATCCTACAGTGACATTTCACTGCCAGCCTTCAGAACCTCACCCATGGCTGTTGTAGCTCCTGGAGTGGGAATTACATCTGGGCAGGGTCTTTGGTGGCAGTTGCCCTGGCTCAAGAGAGGCACTGAGAGAGAAACAGAGCAAGCAAAGAGAGGCAGGAGAGAAAGGAGGGCACAAACACAATCATCTGAGAAGGTGGCAGTCTGAAAAACAAACTGGAACTGGTGGAAAATGAATGGGAAAGAAAGAAAGAAAGAAAGAAAGAAAGAAAGAAAGAAAGAAAGAAAGAAAGAAAGAAAGAAAGAAAGAAAGAAAGAAAGAAAGAAAGAAAGAAAGAAAGAAAGAAAGAAAGAAAGAAAGAAAGAAAGAAAGAAAGAAAGAAAGAAAGAAAGAAAGAAAGAAAGAAAGAAAGAAAGAAAGAAAGAAAGAAAGAAAGAAAGAAAGAAAGAAAGAAAGAAAGAAAGAAAGAAAGAAAGAAAGAAAGAAAGAAAGAAAGAAAGAAAGAAAGAAAGAAAGAAAGAAAGAAAGAAAGAAAGAAAGAAAGAAAGAAAGAAAGAAAGAAAGAAAGAAAGAAAGAAAGAAAGAAAGAAAGAAAGAAAGAAAGAAAGAAAGAAAGAAAGAAAGAAAGAAAGAAAGAAAGAAAGAAAAAGAAAGAAAGAAAGAAAGAAAGAATTTTGTAACTTTCTTTACTATCAAAATACAATTTCCTCCCTTTGTCACAAACCTCCCCCTGGTGACATTCAGCAGGGCTGTTAGAAATTTCTTTGTTCTGGGTGGATGTTCCAAGCTGCAGCCACAAGCAAACAGAGAATGGGGATTTTCCTGCTCCTGGGAAGTTTGACACCCTCAGCTGAGGAGAGGAGGAGGCATCAGAAGAAAAGGGAAGCTGGGCTTCATTCTCCCACAGGTAAGAGGGGGGGAAATCTCTCGTCCCATCTGCAGCTGCTCCCACAGGGATGTGAGGGCTGATCCCAGAGCCCCAAGGGTCACAGTCAGGGCTGCCCTCAGGGAATGCTTGCCTGGTATTGAGGGGCAGCGTGGGAGCACCTGGATCGTGGAGCACCCAAATGCCTGCCATGTTTGGAGTTGCTTGAGGAGGGCTGGGACGATGCCAGGGACATCCTGCAGTGACATCTCCCCTGTCCCACTCTGGGTGATCTCAGTCCCAAACCTGACCCTGACCCTGGTCTCAATCTCACTCCATGTTTAGACACACTCACAGTTCTGTATTTAATCTCATTCCAGTGCCAGACTTGTCTAGCCCCAGACCCAATCCCAACCCCAGCCCTAAAGCCAATCCCATGTCTTGCCTTAACCTCAATCCCAGCTCTAATCCAAATCTCAGCCCCAACTCCAACCCCAGCCCCAATTCCAGCCCCTTCCTAAACCCTCAGCCCCAAACCAAATCCCAGGTTCAGCCCTTCTGGGGGTTTGGGGGTGTCTCTGTCCCTCTGAGCCCGATGATGTTTGGGTGGGGTCACAGCAGGGCTGAGAGGGACAGAGACCCCCCCGGTCTCCCCAGGTGTGAGAAGGTCAGAGAGCCCCCCCAGGCCCGAGCACCCTCAGCGGTGAGAGGGACACAGAGCCCCTGGTGCCCAGCCCTGCACAGGCATTGCCTGAGGCCAGAGGGATGGAGACCCCCCGAGCATCCCCCAGGGTGAGGGGACAGAGACATCTGAGCATCCCCTGTGCTGAGAGGGACAGAGACTGCTCTGAGCACCCCCTGGCACAGGGGTGAGAGGGAGGGAGATCCCCCAGGCATTCCCAGGGGTGAGAATAATGGAGACCCCGTGGGGAATGGCCTGGAGTGACAGGGACAACCCCCCCAAACTCTTCACAAGCATCTCCCAGTGCGAGAGGCAGAGAGACCCTTGAGAATCCCCTGGGAACTGGGCAAAATAAATTTGGCAGCAATCAAGCTTTACTCTGCATAAATCACTTGATGAATATTTGATTTTCCCACAAGTCACATGATGACAATGCAAACAAATCCCAAACATGATTACACTGAAAATAGAAGCAATTCTGTGTCAATTACAAGTCAGATCAATTCTAGCACAGCTCCAACTCAGCTTCTTGCAGGTTCCAATTAAAGAAAAGTGCAAATTTGGCCCAATACAGATTATTAAAAAGAAGGAGAAGTTCTGTGTAGCTGTCACAAAGGTGACAGGGGCGAAGAGTATAATGACTCTCACATTTGGCAAAGCCTCCAAGGGCATGAACTCAGGAGTTATTTGGGAATTTAGCTACTTGAGCAGGGCTTCCTGTGGGACTTCCAGCAGCCCCTTGTGTTTCTCACCTTGGGGTGAATGAACCCTGTCAGTCTCGCTCGTATCACATGATCCCTTTTCTGCAGTGATTTTAGTAAACTTTTCAAGGAAAGACAACAAAATATTTTCTTTAGACTGGCCAGCCACAACAGCCATTTTCCTCATCATTTCTCCCATAAGTCTCTCTGAGGAAGCTGCGTCAAAGTTTCCAAGAGTTCCTCCAGAAAGAAGCACAACCTCCTCAAAGGAGGGAACCATGCTGTTGTCAAAGGTACTTGGGGTCAGACAACAGTGCCCTGAATTCACTGTGCCAAAATAATGTCGCAATTGGGTTAAGAAAATTCTTAGAAAGATGCCTCTGCCCCAATTAATGTGCTAATGAGACCAAATCCAAAGTGGATTTTATTGAACACTAAATGTGAGGTAGAGAGAGAGAGAGATGGAAAGAGAAAAGGGGGGGAGAGCAAGGGAGTGACAGGGACAGAGACCTCCCCTGGAGCAGGGCCAAGTGTGACATTGTCCCCTGTGTGTGTGGCCTTCCCGGGGTGGGGGTTTTACACCTGAGCCAGTTTGGGTAAGGGGGGTGGTGTTCACCCCCTGAGCAGGGATTACCCCACTGTTTCAGGTTGCAATGGAAGATGTAACCAAATGCATGTTTTCAATCCCCATCTTCATCAACTGCTATAAACAGGTGGGGCATTGTTCTTTATCTCTTCCATGACTCACCCCTGATAACACCCCACAGGGGAGATATCTTCTGCTAATGGGCCATTGAGTGTCACTGCAGGACTGATAAAATTCCATTATCCCATTGTGGGATGCTCTTCCCAGGGGGAGGATCCAAGCATTCCTACCTGGATATAAGCTGAGCCTTGCTACACCAGCAGCACCTTGCCTACTGGATTCTCAGAGGACAAGAGCTCCATAACCACCACTGGACCTTCAGAGGAAGACCAGACCCTTCTACAGGATCACTGCTTTGACAGAATCACATTCATCACTCCAACAGGACTGCAGCCACCATTTACTGGGACTGCTGCCACCACCCTGACTAACAGGGTGTCAGATTATATCCTGACTCTGTCAGTTTAAGGCAGTGTTTCTGTATCATTGCAATTCTGGTTTAGACTCTCCCCCAGGTTTGCCTTCAAACCAGGACAAAATTCAATGCGCTTATCCCTTGTTTTCCTCCCACAACAGATTTTCCCATCCCCAACCCTTCACCAGATGGAACACAAGGCTGTGAGGAAAATTGTTGCCCGATTGATAAATGACACAAAACTCGGATAAGTTTTGTGGGTGCTTTATTAAGGGCCCGGGGAGCTGGGGGACTCACCTCCCTAAAACCCGAGCCCCCAAATTCACGTATGGGTGCTTCCCTCTTATACATGCAATTCACAACAAAGTCTCCAAGAAACAGTTCCCTGTTCCCCTTGCCTAGTCACAGACCCCTTGTGATACATTCCTTGGTTCACAAACAAGATCATTAATCTTCTGCTTATCTTATTCTAAGAGCATTGTATGCTGCCTCCAGACAAGTTAGCATTCTTACTTTCCTGCACTAGTTTAAATATTTATTAAATCCCTAAGACTACCTGCTAGGTTACACACAAAACCCAACACACTTTCAACGGCTACAAAACTACTTTTTAACAAAACAGTTCACACACAACTCACTATAATTAAACATTTTGCTAAATTTCATTTCTTTTCCAACAAATGAGGATCCCCCAGGACCCCCAAGCAGGTGAGGAGAAAGTCAGTTCCCTTTCCCCTTCTCTCCCACTCCATCTCCCAGCCCAGCATGGCCCCTGGCTGCAGGACAACCCCGGTGCCAACGCTGTCCTGCTCTTGTCCCGGGGATGCATTGAGGGGATCTCCTTCTCCTTCCCTGTGGCACGGAGGGAAATCACATCCTCTCCTTGTGCTTTCTCCCCCAGACAAGGAGCTGAGGAGGGAGGATAAATCCCTATGGCAGGACATGGTAGAAAAGGCCATTTTGAGCAGCTCCATGGTCTGGAATCCAACAGGGAGGAATAGCCTCTGAGGTAGAACAGGAGGAGGGGCTGCAAACCCAGCCCAGGGTGCTCTGAGGAGGAAAGACCCACCCTGTGCCAGGAAGGTGGACAGAGCTTAAGCCAAAGCTCAGAGACAGTGGAGGAAAATTCTCCATGGCAGAACCTCATTGAAGAGGTCGTTTTGAGTGACTCCACAGTGCAGAATTCCAATGGGGAGGAAAATCCCCAGAGATCCTGCAGGAGGATGGGCTTCAAAGCCAGCCCAGGGTGGTCTGAGGAGGAAAGACCCACCCTGAGCCAGCAAGGTAGACAGAGCTTCAGACAGAGTTTGGAGCTGGTGGTCCATGAGCAGCTTCATGATGGGGAGAAGCCCTACAAGTACTTGGAGTGTGGGAAGAACTTCAGGCAGAGCAGCACCCTGATCAGCCACCAGAGGATCCACACCAGGGAATGGGCCTATGAGTATGGGGAATGTGGGAAGAGCTTCAGCTAGAGATCCACCCTCATGACCCACCAATGCATCCACACTGGGGACAGGCCCTATGAGTGTCCCCAGTGTCAGAAGAGTTTTCACATCAGGTCCCATCTCCTCAGCCACCAGCATATTCACACAGAAGAGAGGCCCTTCCACTGCCCTGACTGTGGGAAGGGTATCTAGCAAAACCTCCACCTCATCAGGCACCAGCACATCCACACTGGGGAGAGGCCCTGTGAGTGTGGGGAATGTGAGATGAGCTTCAGCTGGAGCTTCAGCCTTAGTTGCCACCAGAGGATCCACACCAGGGAATGCCCTACAAGTTTGGGGAATGTGAGAAGAGCTTCAGTCGTAGGTCCCAGCTGGTCATCCACCAAATAATCCACACTGAGGAGAGGCCCTATGAGTGTCCCGAGTGTCACAAGAGGTTTCAGACCAGCTCCAATCTCCTCGGCCACCAGTGGATTCACACTGAGGAGAGGCCCTTCTGCTGCCCTGACTGTGGGAAGGGCTTCAAGGGCAACTCCATCCCCGTCACCCACCGGCGCATCCACACTGGGGAGAGGCCCTACGAGTGTCCCCAGTGTGGGAAGAGTTTCTTCGGCAGCTCTCACTTGACTAGACACTAACGGAGGCCCCGGTAAGGGAAGCCCTGCAAGTGCTCCAACTGCCGAAGAGCTTCGTGCACCGCTCTAGCTTCATCCCCCATGGGAGGATCCACATTGGTCAGAGCCCTGGTGACCCACATTTCCTGTGATCCATGTTGGGAGGACACCTGGCTGGTTATCCTTTTGGTTTGGCCCTAATTTTCTTCTGATTTTTCTTTATCACTTAAAAACACCTGAAATATGACAAAAAAGAAAGTAATTGATCAAGAATATCTAAAATCCTACTATTTAACAGGTGTTTGAGGTGGAATTTATGGTTTGGGAACATATTCTGGAAGATTTGTGTGTTCTTGCGGGATTTCAGGAAGTATTCTCCATATCCTTGCACTCCAGAATTCAAGATGAATTGGTCTGTCACCTCAAAATTATTCAATCCCACTGAAAACACCTCAATTTTACCCCAAAATGGCTCAATCCTTGTCAAATTGCCTTGTTCCCACCTCAGAAAAACTCAGTCCCATGCCATATCTATTTGATTCCACAATCTCCAGGGTGAGATAGTGTTGGAAGGAGATTGGGAGAAGTGAGATCAAAATTTGAGAGTGTGGGATCAGGATTGTGTAGGTCTGGGTGTGTGTGATCTATTTTGATAGTAATTAAAACTTTCAGAACTATTGATTTCTGTCCCATTCATTTTCCATCAGTTCCAGTTCTGTTTTTAGAGTGCCATCTTCTCAGCTGATTGTATTGGTGTCCTCCTTTCTCTCCTGCCTCACTTTGCCTGCTCTGTTTCTCTCTCAGTGTCTCCCTTGAGCCAGGGCAGCTCCCACCAAAGATCCTGCCCTGATTTAATTCCCAGTGCAGGAGCTACAGCAGCCATGGGTAAAGTTCTGAAGGCTGGCAGTGAAATGTCATTGTAGGATCTTGCTGCACTTGGCTTTTGGCTCCTTCTTAAGGTCTTTGCCTTTGAGGGCAGGAACATCTTTTCCTGGCTGGGAACTGGAATTCCAGCCCCTGGGAGTATGTGCCATGGATCCCAGAGGGACATTCCCAAGGCTCCCAGGGTGCTGCTCCTGCCGTGCCTCCCAAGGAGCTGTGCAGTGCCAGGGAACAAGGTCCAGCAGCTCTGTTGGTTCTGCAGTGCCACAACAGCCCCTGGTTCCTTGAGTGTCCATACTGCCAACAGAGGTTCCTTGGTTCCCATGATGCCCTGATGTGTGACCATGAATATTTAGTGCCATGAAGTTCTTCGGTGTCACAATGGCCTCCCTCGCTCCATGAGCTTCCACAGTGTCACAATGGCCTCCTTGGAGGGGCAGTGTCACCATGGACCATTGACTCCATGCAGCCCTGCTGGGTCACCAAGGACTCCTTGGTTCCATGAGGTTCCGGGAGTGTCTCCATGGATCCACAGTGTCACAATGGACCACTGAATCCACATGGCCCTGCTGTGTCACCATGGCCCATTGGTTCCATGGGACCCCAGGGTCACATTGACTCCTTGCTTCCATATCACCCTCTTAGTGTCAAAATGGTCCTGGGAACATCTGTTTGCATTCAAGAGAGAGATGTTAATGGTGAGGGTGGCACCAGCAGCCTCCATCTGCAACAGAGATCCAGGGAAAGGATAGGGACGGAGAATTCAGCTGCAAGACTCACAGAATTCTGCTCCCAGAGATCATTTCTGCTCACAAAGTCCCTTGGAGAAATGTGACACCATTCCAGGCAGCCTGGACTGAGCAGGTGGCTCCTGAGTGGGGTTTGTTGTTCAGGAAATCTGCTCAGACTTTTCCATTTTTTCTGGTTTGAAAGCAAAACCAGTGAGCGACTCCAAGTCAGACTTACAATTTATTAGGAAAAGAAAAAAAAAAACCCAAAATGCATTCAATAATACAAAAGAAAAAACATTGACAAAGTCAGAATACAACTTGACACCCTGTTGGTCAGGGTGTTGTTAGCAGTCCAGTTGGAATGGTGGCTGCAGTCCTCCTGGAATGCCAGATGTGGTTATGTTGGAGCAATGATCCTGTAGTAGGGTGTAGTTTTCCTCTGAAGATCCAATGGAAATGGCAGCTGTTCCCTGGGAAATCCAGTGGAAAGGCAGCTTGTGCTGTCCCAAACCCCAGATTATATTCAGCTGGGGATGCTTAACTCCTCCCCACTGGGCGAAGCATCTCCCAATGAGCTAAAATCATTCTATAAGGCATGGGGTGGGTGCAGAAATGGCTCCCAGAGGGAGTTATCTCTGAGTCATGTGGCAAGGCATTGATCAGCCCATTTACAGGAGATAAGGAAAAAACAATGCCCTTCCTGCTTTCAACAGCTCTTGAGGATTGGAATAGAATACATCTTTACATTGTAACCTAAGACATCTATCACTGATGGAAGGGTGGGATGGAATAACTTCATATTTGAGGTCATTTTGAGCTCTGCTGGCAGTTTCCCGAGGTCTGGTAGTGCTGTTGGCTTCAGGAACAATTTGGGCAATGGCTCTGGGACTGAGGGCTGGGTGAAAAATGAGAATGGTTGTTAGTCTTGTATTTACAGTCTTTTGCTATATGTCCAGTTTTCTCGCAGTTATAACAGTTTCCACTGCCTTTATTACATTTTGTATTGTGGAGAAGCACATTTGCTGCAACCAGCGCTTCCATTGCACCCTGGCCGGTGGCCTTGGCTAGGCTGGAGTCACAGTCTGAGACCGCTTGACAAATGCAAGCATCAACCATCTGAGTGATGGTCGGCTCATGGACAAGGCGGAGGGTGTCCAGAACCTTTCTGCAGTCAATACTGGCATTACAGAAAGCTAATTTGCTAATAAGATAATCCCAGACCTTTTCATCGTCTACCTGTTTTTCCAGCACTTTAATAAGGTGATCGACAAACTTGATATAGCTCTCATCCAGGCCCTGGCAAATGTCAGTGAAGTCAATGTGGGATGTAGAAGTGTCAGGTGGAGGAGGGTAGACCATGCAGCACCTTTGTGATCTTCCAGTATTGACCAGGGGAGGACTTCAGCCTGATATTGCAGTCTAGTATAGTCTCCTTCCCTAGTAATGCAGTCCAATGTGAGGTGTTGTCACCGTTCTTCCTCAACATAAACCTTTTGGTAATTCATTAAATTTATTTATCCAAATTTGTTTCCACAAAATAAACTCAGCAGGTGACAATAAAATTTTTATACACTCTATTAATTTATGGTACCATCGTGTGGGCAGTAAATGGTGCATCCAGCAAATTCTTAAAAAAGGGAGAACTCCTCCAATAGCCCTTTGCAGCCTTAACTAAGTCCTTAATTTCCCTATGGAGGTAGAGAATCCAAGATTCAGATGGCACCTGTGCAGTATAAGCAGGGGCCAAAACCTAAATGGGAATCCATAGGGAATAGATTTAGGTTTTGGCCCCTGCTTATACTGCACAGGTGCCACCTGAATCTTGGATACCACCTCCCAGTCCCCCTCCTTTGCAGCTTTTCTCCACATCCTCTGCCAAGAATCCTTGGACTCATCCTCACTCTTGGATAAGCCATCGCTCTCTTCCTCTGCAGAGGAAGCAGGTCTGCTGGGAGGGGCGCAGCGCATTCAGCCAACTGGCAACACCTTGTGTTGAAGGCCTTTGGTAGCCAAAATGGCTTCCTTCCAGTTGGCCCCATGTCCAGTTCCAGGGTCGGAACTCAACATCAAGATGGGGCCCGTCACAGGGGAGGTATGTGGAGCAAAGGCGGGAAATGGGGATGAAGGCTGAAGGGAATCTAAAAAGGCGGTCTCTCTAACAGGAGCATTGCCATCTTGTGATTTATAGGAAGGGGGATTAGGATCAGGAGATGAAGGAATGTGGGTGAGGGAATATCTCAGGGCAGCATGGCCACTACCACCCTGAGGAGAGGACAGAAAAGGAGGGGAGATGACAGGTAGCAGATGGCTTGTCTGTGCCAAAGGGCGGGCTCCATCTCCCGTCCTGTTCTCAGGGAACATGGGTTCGGGAACGTGGTGGGAGGATTGAATAAACCAGGACAATGGGTTGGAACCATGAACTCGTTACATGATCCCATAAATTGAATGAAACAACAGATACAATTTCCCAACTTTTAAAACCCCTTGTGTTTGTAAAATATAAAGCTTTTTCCCAACAGCATCCCAAAACAGTAACTGATAGATAGAATCAACAGAGATATCAGGAAACTCCTCAAAGAACCATGAACAATACCTTTTAAACTCCCCTCAGAAAATTAACTCCCCTCTAAATTTAAAACTCTCCAAAACTTAACAAAAACATCCTTTGCAGCTTGGAACTGATTATTTTCCATAGCTGCACCCAATGAAAGAGGAAATGCCCATCCACAGGAACGGAAAATCAAAAGCCCAAACCCCTGGGAGCTCTCTGCAACTCAGTCACTCACTCTCAGTCTCACAGGCACAATCTTCAGCCAAAGTGGGGCCTGTGGGGCTGTCAGCAAAGCTGGTCCCATAGATGTTGAGGGGATTGTTGACTTCTTCTTCAGTGAGATTCAATAAAACTCAAGTCTCATTTCAGCGTTGTGGTTGACCTGAAGGGGTACAGCTTCCAGTGACATCTGGCTGGCAGGATCACTGCTGGAGATGCTACCGGGGACCTTAACAAATCAGGTCCCTATTCGGGTGCCATGTGTAGCATTATTGCTCTGCTGAGGCCCTTGTAGCATCCAGCACTCATGAGCCCAAAGCTCACCTCTACCTTAGTAAGCTGACAGAACAGGCAGGATGGGTTTTCATATGATCTCCTGCAAACTGGGTTTATTGGTACAGGAACAGGGTACACAGCTGAACAGGGTCCGCGGATGAAGACAGGGTGCAGGCTGAAGGAACAAAGTCATATGGGGTAGTGAGGGTGGAGCTGAGGGTCAGGGTCCAATGGATATGGGGGAAAATGGTGCAGAGGAGGGGTCAGATCTCAGGTCAGCCAATAAGGAAACAAAAGTGGAGGAATGCAGCAAACTAGGGCCAATGGAGGGACAGAGAGAGAAGAACATTCTAGGGCTAAACAAACGTGGGCAATAGGAGTTTAACTAGGATAATTAGGCCAATGGACCAATGGGGTAACATACCATTCCATAAATCATGTGCCTGCAAAGATCTATGGGAGAAGAAAGCGTCTCACCCTAACCTGAAAGCCTATTCCTCTTATCTGGAACAGGTCCTCTATGTCTAGGGGATTGAGACTCTGATGGCAGGGCTCTGGGCCTCCACACATCCTCACAGCTGGCCCAGGGAAGGTCTGGACTGGTCTTGGTGGCAGCTTGGGCTTGGCACACACTTGAGAAGGATGTCTGTTTTCAACAGGGAGCTTAGGAGTTTTAGATTACTAAAATAAAAGAAGAAAAACCCCACTCTGCCTGAGTGCAGCAAGTTCTCCAAGATAAGCTGACCCCAGGTGAGTGAGGAGAGACAGGATGGGGTTTGGAAATGTGGAGCAAGGCTCTCCACACTGGGTCAGATCTCAAGACACAGCTTCTCTAACCAGGACAGACCTCCTTAGGAAAGCCCCTGGGTCTATCAGTCACAGAATGCTGCTATCATTTCTTCTCTAAAGAGAACCATACACCCTTAAAACAGGAATATGGATTTATTGGAAGCTATTTGAAATATTTCTCTGTAACAATAGAAAAAGAACTTCCTAGTGAACTGCACTACAGTAGAGGGAAATCAAAGCAAAACCACAGTTTGTCAGGATGTACTTGATCATAATGAGCCCCATGGTGCATTTGGAGCTGAGCCCTGAAACCTCAGGGCCTGAGAGGAGATTGCACAAACCTTTCCAGGAGTCAAAGACGGACAAAAACCCCAAAATGTCTTGAGCCATGAATGTGTCCCTCTGAGGTCCATCCCCAACACAGGCTCCTCATAGACTCCTTGGAGGAGAGTATTGGAGGCCAGGATGGCATGAAATACTCTCAGAGACTCAGTGTAGAAAGGAAAATCCAAAGTACCTTAAAAACCTTGAGTATCTCAAAGTATTAATGAGCACTACTGGGTGTCAGTACAAAGCTCTCAAGGGACTCGTTAAAGCAGATAATTGGGGCCATGATTGTACAAAGCTCTCACAGAGCCTGTATCAAAAGGGAAACACCAAATACCTTAAAAAAACTAAAGTACCCTGAAGTATTAATGAGCCCCAATGAGTGTTGTTACTGACAAAGCCTCTCCAGGGACTAATTACAGCAGATAGTTGGAGGCCATGATTGCACAAACCTCCCAGAGACTCCAAGTTAAAAGCCAAATCAAAGTCCTTTGAAAAACCTGCGGAGAGGCTCCCGGCTCAGAGACAGATCCTGGCAAGGGCAGTGCTGCAGAGAGACATGTCTGCCCAGGAGCAGCTCCCGTGCACAGCCCAGCAGGGCTGGGGCACTGCCTGCAGCCACCCTGGGCACAGCACAGAGGCACAGAGGAGTTAAACTCAGTCTGGGCTGGGAGCACAGAGCAGAGCTACCCCAGGGCTCACTGGAGCAGAAATCATCCCAGGTTTGAAACTGTCATTCCCTGGCTGTGGGAAGAGAAGCTGCAGTTCCTGCAGGGATCTCCTGGAGCTGGCACATCCCACAGCTTTTAGGACCTTTCAGGAGGACTCTCAGAGCTGCTGCAGGGCAGAGCTGTGGCCCTAAGGCAGGGCTGGCTTTCCCTGCTGCCCCAGCCCAGGCACAGCCCAGGGCAGCTCCTGTTGCTAGGCTCTGCTGCAGGGCTGAGCAGCCGGGGCTGCAGCCAGGGGTGCCCAGGGCTGTCGTGCAGAGCAGGGTCCTGCAGCCCAGGGCGCTGTGCTGGTGCAGGGACTCTGCTGCCTGCCAGGGACAGCTCTCAGCCGGACCAGGGAGCTGCTCCCAGCAGTGGGGAGAAGCTGTGGGGGGAAGGAGCCAGCCTGAGCAGGGCAGGGGCTGCTGCTGAGAGGGGCTGGGTGGGGCAGGGCTGCTCCCAGCTCTAGACCAGCCTGGGCACAGCTCCGGAGGACACTTCCCAAAGAAGGTAAGCATGGGATTGCTGGAAAGATCAGGAGCTTTCATGAGAGTGTTTTCAATTTCCTGCTTGGAGTAGAGTGGGAAGGTTAGGGTGATGACATAAAGATTTTTGTTTTTATACATTTTTCATCTCTTTGTAGCTCTGCAAATTACTATTATATAGTTATAAAACTATAATATTTCCCTAACTCTATTAAACTCTTAATTAGGTCAAATTACTATTATATACTTCTAGAACTATAACCTTTAATTCTTCCATAACTATAATCTTTAATTAACTTTAGTATTTGTCAACCTTTCTCTTAGATTTTAGAACAATAAGCTAACTGTCTAAATACATTCCTGAAACACTTTATAGTCTTATTATCAGGAATAGGACCTACAAGAAGAACATTCTGGTTTCTGACCAGAATATGAGCAGTCATAATAAACAGGGAAGGCAAAGAAGCCTTTGGACCTCCTCCAATGGGTTGACCCAGGGATGTGTAACCAGGGCAACTGAATCTGCTATTGGATGTTCCTGTTAAATATCCTAATTAATCAACCTTAATAAATTGCTGAAATCAGGGGCCAGGATGTGCTAAATCCCCACTGGGACACCTGGAAGTTTCCAATTAATGTCTGGTTTTTACTTTACTGTTCTAACATTGTTGCAAGGGTTTTTTTTTTTTTTGTCTTTGGATTACAGACAACAGGGGGGTGAGAGAAGCAGAAGAGGAATTGTAATCCCAGAATCCCAGAACATTCTGAGTTGAAAGGGACACACAGGATCATCAAAGGAATGTTTGAACATTTACAGGGACTCCAGATCTGTAACTTTGGGTGGTCAGTCTCTCTGCTGGGAGCCTCCCAAAGGGCCCTCAGCCACTCCTCAGCCCTGGACAGCAGCAGCATCACCTTTGCAGGGCCCAGCAGGGCTCTCCTGAGCTGCCCTTGCCCAGCTGCACACAGAGCCTGCCCCAGCCAGGGCCCTGCACACGGGCAGGTTTCTGTAGGGCCCCAGCCAGGGCACACAGGCTGGGATGGGCTCTGTGAGTGCTGGCATGGACAAGGCTCCTCTCAGGGGGGAATGTCCAGGCCCAGGGAGATGCTCAGGGAAGGAGAAGGGGCTGAAGAGAGCAGTGCTGGGGGCAGGATGAGGGCACTGTTGGTGTGTGGGAGGTGCTGGGCACAGCTGGGCATGGGAACACTGTCCTGAGTGCCCGGCTGTCTCTGCCCTGCTCTCTCAGGCACAGCACCACAACATCTTCTCGTGGTTCTGCCCTGCCCTGATATTGTCACTGTTATCTGCTGCTCTCAGGAAGGCTCTGGCTTTTGCAGCAGCTGAGTCAGGCTCTGCCCTTGGCATTCCTGCCAGGCAGGGCTGTCCATGGGAATGGGGTGTCCAAGCTTTCCTGGCACCTGTGGGGCTGTGGGCAAAGCAGTGCATGGGAAAGGGGAATGAGCTGAGCCCCCTCCCTGAGATCTCATCATGGGCACAGTCAGGGATCTCCTTGCTGTGCCCCTCCAAGCTCTGAGCTGCCCTCCTGGTGCAAATCTGTGCCAGAGCCTCTGGGAGTTCCCTGAATGTCCTGCAGGGAAGGGCAGAGATGCCAGAGCTGAGGAAATGCTGCTGGGTTTGCCCAGGGAGCCGTGAGTGTCCTTGGCACAAGGGGGTGCTGAGACCTTGCCCAGAGACCTTGAGAGAGGGTGAGATATTCAGGGATCCCTCTGCTCTGGGCAGGGTCTGGTTTATCCCAGGGTGACCCAGGAGTGTGATTGTGCTCTGATTGCAGCCTAAGGTGCAAAGCCAGAGCAGGTGGGAACAAGCCCATCCAGCCCCTCACCTTCCCTCAGCCACAGGGAATCCTTTGGCTCTCCCATCTCTCAGTGGCAACCTCTGAGTGCAGCAGAAATGCTGGGGATTTCTGACGTCAGAGAGCCAGGAATGAAGGGTGGGGAGGAAGACAATTCCTAAAAAAACGTCCTGCTATTCATGTCTTATGGGACCGTGAATGCAGATGCTAGCGAGCCTGTCTGCATTAGAAGTGATTCCCCTGTCAAATCCTGAATATTCAGCCTTGTCCTTCTGCCCCATGGCCACAAATCCAGGGGACCAGGGCAGGGATGGCTCCTTGAGAGCCCCTAAGCACAGGCCTGGCTGCTCCCGGCAAACTCAGCCAGAACAACTGGAGCTCAGGCTGGGACATGGGTGAAGGTTTTACCAGAGCAGGAACAAGGCTACAGGGACAGTCTGCGGGGAATGGCCCAGGCTTGGCTCAAAGCAGCCCCTTCTGACTTGTCACTGTCCTTTCTCCATGAACAGGTTCCCATGCCCAGCCGCAGCAAATGTCCAACAGCAGCTCCATCAGCCACTTCCTCCTGCTGGCATTGGCAGACACGCGGCACCTGCAGCTCCTGCACTTCTGCCTCTTGCTGGGCATCTCCCTGGCTGCCCTCCTGGGCAACGGCCTCATCATCAGCGCCGTAGCCTGCAGCCGCCTCCTGCACACGCCCATGTTCTTTTTCCTGCTCAACCTGGCCCTCAGCGACCTGGGCTCCATCTGCACCACTGTCCCCAAAGCCATGCACAATTCCCTCTGGGACACTAGCAACATCTCCTACAAAGGATGTGCTACTCAGGTTTTTCTGCTGATCTTCTTCATGGGAGTAGAGTATTTTCTCCTGACCGTCATGTGCTACGACCGCTATGTGTCCATCTGCAAACCCCTGCACTACGGGACCCTCCTGGGCAGCAGAGCTTGTGCCCACATGGCAGCAATTGCCTGGGCCAGTGCCTTTCTCAATGCTCTTCTGCAAACAGTCAATACATTTTCCCTGCCCCTGTGCCATGGCAATGCCCTGGGCCAGTTCTTCTGTGAAATTCCCGCCATTCTTAAGCTTTCCTGCTCACACTCAAAGCTCAGGGAATTTGGGCTTCTTGTGTTTTCCATCTGTGTAACATTTGGTTGTTTTGTGTTCATTGTTTTCTCCTATGTGCAGATCTTCAGGGCTGTGCTGAGGATCCCCTCTGAGCAGGGACGGCACAAAGCCTTTTCCACCTGCCTCCCTCACCTGGCTGTGCTCTCCCTTTTCCTCAGCACAGGCACATTTGCTCATCTGAAGCCTCCCTCCATGTCATCCCCATCCCTGGATCTGGCCCTGTCAGTTCTGTACTCGGTGGTGCCCCCAGCCCTGAACCCCCTCATTTACAGCCTGAGGAACCAGGAGCTCAAGGCTGCCGTGCGGACAATGATGACTGGATGCTTTCAGGAGCATTAAATGTGCTGGCCAATTTCTGCCAATCACTTGTAATAAAAGTCATCATTGATACTTCTTGTTGGTTTGGTTGTGGTGGTATTTTTTCCTTCATTTTAGGTATTCATGTTGTCCACAAAGAAAAGCCATTCCTTGTGTCATTTCTCATTTTGTTTCTCTCCACGTTCCCTGTGGCCACAGACTGTATCAATGAGGGGTTGCACTCTTGGTGGCTTTAAAGGAACTAAAGGATCTCCCAGCAGAGTTTTCTGCAGAGATGCCCATTTGTTACCTTCTCTGGAGCTGCAGCAGCAATGTCTGTGTGCAGAGCTGGGGGCAGATCAGGGCGGGCACAGCAGCTGTGCCCAGCAGCAGCAGCACTTGGTGTTGCCAGTGCTGCTGCCGTGGCCCTGCCCCACTGCCCTGGTGGCCCTGGTGTTGCTGTAGGGCCTGAGTGCTCTCGGGGCTGGGCACAGCCCTGGGGGTGGCAGTGCCGGGGCTGCAGCAGGGACAGGCCATGGGCACTGCTGGGGCAGCGCTGACGCCTCAGGCCAGGGCCTGGGGGCTCCAGGCTCCTTGCCCAGGCTCTCTCTAGAACACGGCCAGGCCACTGCTCAGCACAGAAAAGCCCCGTGAGCAGCCCCAGGCTGGCCGTGGGCAGGATGGGGGCAAACAGCATGGCTGAGGCTCTGCAAGGGCCGTGGGGCACACGGGAAGGAGCAGCAGAGCAGGGGCTGATCCATCCCCAGTGCGCTGCACAGCCCAGGGCAGCATCCCAGAGTGTCCTCATAGAGCTGCCAACAACATTCCCCCTCTGTAGCCCTGGCCTCTCCCCCAGCTCACACAGGTGCCCCATCCTTGCAGGCACAGTCATGGCATCACTGGCTCAGGAGCCCCTGTTTGCATTGCACAGAGCAGGGGGAGCACCCCCATGCTGTTGGTGTGGGGACATGAACCTGAGGGAGCACAAATGCTGTCAGCCCCTTAGGGCCAGCAAGGGCTGGGGTACACCAGGGAAACCACTCAGCTTTGTTCTGGCCTTGCAGTCAGACAGAAAGTTTGTTCCCATCAGCTGGGAGTTTCCTGTCCCACTGCAGATGCTGTTGCTCAGAGCCAGGGCTGCCTGACAGCCACCTTCAAACTGCCCTGAGCATTTCCTTGGCTTAACCTTTGCTTTCTTTATTCTTCCTGCCACAAATTTCTTCCTATTGCCCACTCCAGTGGGCCCAGAACTGGACATAGCCCTTGAGGTGCTGCCCAACCAGTGCCCAGCACAGGGGAAGAATCCCTGCCCTGCTCCTGCTGGCCACACCATTCCTGATCCAGGCCAGGAGCATTTGGCCTTCTTGTCCAACTGGGCACACTGCTGGCTTATGTCCAGCCTGCTGTCCATCACTGCCCCCAGGTCCCTTTCTGCCTGGCTGCTCTACAGCCACTCTGTCCCCAGCCTGTAGTGCTGCAGGGGTTGTTGTGGCCAAAGGGCAGGACTTGTTAAACATCACCTTGTTGGATTTGGGCCCTGAATGCAACCTGTCCAGGGCCCTTTGCAGAGCCCTCCTACCCTCCAGCAGATCCACACTCACACCCATCTTGGTGTCATCTGCAAATTTGCTCATGATGGATTCAATCCCCTCATGCAGATCATCAATGCAGATATTGAGGTTCACGCTGGTTGGCTCTGACCCCTTGGCCATCCTGTGGGTGCCCCGTAATTGCACTCAGGGTGATCTGTTCCACAACCTTTCCTGGCACCCAGGTCAGGCTGACAGGCCTGGAGTTCCCCAGCTTCTCCTTCCAGCCCTTCTTGGGGATGGGCTCACACTGGCACCTCCAGTCCTCTGGGAGCTCCCTGCTGAGCCAGCACTGATGGTAAATGATGGAGAGCAGCTTGGGGAGCTCATCCACCAGCTCCCTCATCCCCCTGGGATGGATCCCATCTGATCCCATACACCTGTGAGCATCTGAGTGGCTCAGCAGGTCACCAACTGCTTCCTCCTGGATTGCAGGGGGCTGTTCTGCTCCCTGCGCCCATCTACCAGCTCAGGAGAACTCTTGTCCTGAGGGCAACCTGTTCTGTTATTGAAAGTTGAGACAGACACTGTGTTTAGTAACTTAGCCATTTCCTTATCTTTGGTTACTATATTTCCTTTTCCTTACTTTGGTTTCTATATTCTCCAATGCATCCAAAAAAGAGTAGAGGTTCTCCTTCTCCCTACTTTTGCTATTATTTTTTTTAAATTTAAACAATTTAATATTGTTATGGTTTGGGCCTGGGAAAGCCAGAGCCCCCATGAGTATACCCTCTACCTGATATCTGCTGTGAGATGAGAGCAGGAATAAGCAAAGCAGGCTCCAGCTTAAACATAAAGAAAAGTTTATTAACTAAACTACACACAATTACTAAACTACACACACACAAAAAAAAAGAAATCATAAGGAGAATGAAAACTACACAGAAACACTTCCCCCTCCTCCTCCAGATCCCAATACAATTCATCTCCCAAAATTATCCACACTCGGTCTGGCACCACCCTTTAGAAAATCAAATCTTCAGCTTATGAAGAGTAGACGGAGTCCTTCCTTGTACCATGGACTTCTTGTCACAATTAGCACCGCCCGGAGTCCTGCTATCTCGTGACGTCTTCTTTCCATGCCAAGGTGCTCTCACCACCAGGCATGGGATGGGGCAGAGGCCTGCTTTCAGGGTGGGCCTTTTTAAGGATGCCTCGTCTCGTTCCAAGCAGAGCACACTCTCATCTCTGGGACCTTTGTCCCCCCCATTTCTTCTATACCCCCTGGGGCCGAGGGGTCTCAACACCAAACTCTCCTGGCTCCGAGCCTCCGCTTCCCCCTGCAATGCAGCCTCTGTATCACTAGGAGACAGTCCATGGATCTACAACAAAAGAGTCCAGCAAAGTTGCCACTCCATCTTCCCCCATTTCTTCAACATCTCTCTTTCTCTTTGCCAGACCCCCTTACTGGCCTGTTTCTTCCTTCATCTTCCACCCTTATCCCTTTCCTAGGAAAGGTAATGTTCCGTGAAGTTCTCACTATCCACAAGAGTTAAAAGCTCATCCAGGCAGCTGGGCTGCTCGCTGCCCCCCCCCCCCCCCTCCTCCCAGCCGTGCTACCAGCACATGATATCAAGTTTCAAGGTAAAAATTCCAGCACAGGCTGCATTTTCTCTCTCCGTCTCCAAAAAAGGGGGGGGGGGGGGGGTAAACAGGTCGCTCGATGCTTCCCCACCCTTCCACCAAATCCGGGCCTACCGTAGATGGGCCACGTGGCTTTCCCCTCCTCCAGCCCAGCCAGCAACTGGGCCGGGGGAGGGAGGCCCAACCCTTCACGCCGGAAATCCCAAGAGGGTTCTGAAGGACAAGAGCCCTGCTTTTAACTCCTTGGGTTTGTAGTCTCAAGAGGCGGATCCAATGCCCCACTGGTCAAACCAGGTGCCCATCTTAAAATCCGAACACCCATTGGTAACCACAGCAAAACAACATATCCCAGATGTCCTATTTCCGGTCAAACCACGACAAATATTATTATTTTTACAGAGGTGGCCAGGTTAAGCTCTAATTGAGCTTTCACTTCTCAACTTTTCTTTCTGCATAACGTAAGGACATCCTTAAACACTTCCTGAGTTGCTGGTCCTTTTTACCCTGAGTTCCCACAAAAGTTCCATGGGCAGCCAGGCCATATTGCTGGCCAGGGGCTATTTACAATTCACAAATAGGATGGGACTGCTAGCAACTTTCCTTAAGCTGTTTTATTTTTCAGCATCAGTCTCATTCATGGTTATGGCAATGGAAAGATGCCATCAGTTCACAGCCCAGGAAGCAGACAGAGAACTTAATGTTACAACTTATTTTAAAAGTGTTTTGACCAATCACACAAAGCAAAAGCATATTGACAGTAGTTCTATCCAATCACTTTAAGCACACGTACCTTTGGTTAAAAAAATGCTTGCTTATTTCAAATACAATACCTGCATGTAAGCCTTAAAACACAATGCATAGAGCTCCATTATTAAGCTTCAAACTTCCTACTATCTTGCTAGATAAACTTCTCTGTAGCTTAGGGAGTTATTCTAGACAAGTGTTAATACACAGACCATTGTTCTATTTGTCTTTAGTTTTCTACTTTTTAGATAATTTTCCTGCTTACCTATTTCACGGTAACTGCTTAGCTCAAATCACAATTCCACTGTCTCAGTGGCCTGCCTTTTGACACTTTCAAAAAACCCTCTGATTTTATGGATTCCCACATGGTCAGTAATTTTCCTTACCGGCTCATCTTTTGCCACACTGGAACAGGCTGCTCTTTCCCCCTTAAGATTACTTTCTTGAAATGTGTCCATCCTTTTTGGACCCCTTTGTTTTTAAGGGCTGTTTCCCTTCAATAAATCAGGACCTGATTTGGTACTCCCCAAATCTGCATCCTAAACAGGCCAAAGTCTGCCCTTCCTAATTCCAGTGTAGAAGTTTTGTTGCTGCCCCTCCTTCTTTCACAGAACATTGAACACTTCATTATTTCATGGTCACTGTGCCCCAGGCAGCCTCCGAGCCCCACATCTGCCACCAGTCCTTCTCTGTTTGTAAACAGCAGCAGACAGAGCTTTCCTTGGCAGTGGGAGTGTTACCAAAAATTCAGTAAAACAGAAAACTCCTTAACCCCAATGTAGCATTAAGAAGCATCATTCTTTATTCAGCTGGATGCATGGGGGATAGCTCCTCCCAAAGCCGTGCATGCTGAGAACAGGAAAGTTTTTGTTAATTTTCTGTATTTTGCACACATATTCATTGATTTTCCCAGACTAAACATAAATATGATAATGGTTTCCCCAAAATCATTAACATATTTCTCCTCCCCTTTACCCATGCATTCTTCTGTCCTGGAGGTCTCTCTGGTGGTCCCTGGTGCTCATGGACCCCAATGTTCCAGTGGGCCTGGCTGTGATGTTGGTCACAAGGGTTGCAGGTGAAGAGAGAGGCGAGAATGTTGATCCATGATCAGAAGGCTTGATTTATTATTTTATGATATATATACTACATTATAACTGTACTAAAAGAAATAGAAGAGAAAGGTTCTCAGAAGGCTAGCTAAGCTAAGAATAGAAAAAAAAAAAGAATTAATAACAAAGATCTGTGTCTCAGAGAGAGAGCGAGACCCACCTCTACCATGACTGGTCAGTAAATCCAAACACCCACAGGAGACCAATCACGGATCCACCTGTTGCATTCCACAGCAGCAGATAACCATTGTTTACATTTGTTGCTGAAAAATCTCAGCTTCAGCTGGAAAAATCCTAACGAAAGGATTTTAATGAAAATATGTCTGTGACACCTGGCTGAGCTGGCAGGACACTGAGGCTGGTGAACTTCCAGTTCCTCTTGTCACACAATGGGCATTGTGTGGTTTCCATAGATCTGGGGTTTTGGAGAAAAAGCTCCAGGTGTCAGCTCACCTGGTGTACACAATTGATCATCTCTTAACATGAGGTCACAGAGTGGGTTATGTGAGGTCATCAAGAACTATGACATCATAGAACTGCATCTGTGACATCACATGACAGAGGTCTGACATCACAGAGCCGGCTGTGACATCACAGAGTTGGCTGCGACATCAGAGACCAACTGTGTAACATTAGAAAATGGGCTGTGACATCACAGAGCATGCTGTGACATCCCACAGGGGCTGTGTGACATCCCAGCAGGCTGTGTCAGGTCACTGGGTTGGTCACTCCACCCCAGCTCCCCCTCAGAGTTTCTCCCAACAAGTCCAATGCTGTCCGTGCCCAGCAGGGTCCCTGTTCCCCGGGATCCCCCCGGCCCACCTGGAGCCACAGCCTCCACCAAAGGATGTTCCACAGGATCCACCCCAGAGCCTGACAGGGGACAAGGGGCCAGGGCTGTGTGACCAGGACAGCAAGAACTGGGATTATCCAGGTCACTGTGGCCTGGATTGGGTTCCCCATGGCAGGAAAGATGTCTGGCAGCTGGAGCAGGGTCTGGGAAGGGCCTCCAAGGTGGGGCTGGAGCCCTTGGGCTGTGAGCAGAGGCTGAGGGAGCTGGGCTTGTCCAGCCTGGAGCAAGGAAGGCTGAGGGGCTCCTCATCCCAGCCTGGCAGTGCCAGCGAGGAGGGGATGGAGAACAGAGCCAGGCTCTTAACCAGAGGGCCTGGTGGGAGACAATGGGCAGAAGGGTTGGATGAGGGAAATGTTGGGGAGGGAATTAGGACAAAGTGTAATTGATTGTCAGTGATGAGGCGTTTTGATTTTCATATCTGTTCAAAATGCATTAGAAGGTGTTGGGGGCCAATATAAATTGGACATTGCTGATATCAACCTAAACTGGAAAAGACACTGAACAGGACAAAACAGTTCTCTCTTCATTGTTTTCAATATAGTGTATTCATTTTGAATACACTTCTGCAATGTGACTAATTAACCACAGAAGAATTAAAAACTTGAATGATTCCCAGAGATGTGACTTGTTTTGGTATTCTGAACAAATATTTATGAGCTTTTCTAACTGAATTCCTGAACCAAAAAGCTCAAGAAAGAAGAGGCCCCTGGAGCAGTAAAATTCATCATTGGCCTCCAAGTGGCTGAGGATCCATCCTGATCAGAGCAGCAATGAATAGAAATGGGCACACCTTGGTGGCTGCCCTAGCTCTGGGATGGGTCCTGGGCCTGGAGCAGGAGCAGCTCTTGAGGGCCTCAAGGCCGAGGCTCTTGTGCTGCCCTGGGCAGATGGAATGGCAGCAGGGGCTGCAGAGCTCTCAGCACCTCAGCCCGAGGGGAGCAGGGAAGCCAGGGGGCCTCCTTTGGCCTTGGCAAAGCACCTTCCCCCATGGCTGGGGCTGAGTCCTGTGGCAGCTGCAGCTGCTGCTGTGCCCTTGCCAGGGGCTGAGGCCGTGGGGCAGTGCCCAGAGCAGCCTGGCCTGAGCAGAGCTGTGGGGCCAGAGCCGGCTGGGCTGGGCTGGGGAGAGGCCCTTGGTGCTGCCCAGAGCTCAGGGCAGCTGGCAGAGCTTGCAGGGAGCTGGGCTGGGCTCAGAGAACCTGGCCCAGAAACCATCAGTGTCCATCTCAGCCTGGCTGAGCGTGCAGGGGCAGGACTCAGGCCAGGCCTTGTGGGGCAGGGCCAGCGCCTGTGCAAGGCATTGCAAACAGGCAAGTGGCCCAGAGAGGAGGCTGCTCTGTGCCCTTGGTGGCATGGACAGAGCAGGGAGGGGGCCCAGGACATTTGTCAGTGCCAGCCTCTGTGCCCAGCCCTTGGCAGCCCTGGCTGCTGAGCCCAGCTTTGGCCTGGGCTGAGTTTGGCTGTGGCCCAGCTCCATCCTCCTGCGGGGCTCAGGGCCTGTTCCCAGCCATGGCCAGCCCTGGCTGCCTCTCTGCTGGCCCAGAGGCCGACAGAGCCCGGGGCAGGGCTGTCTGTGCAGCCCCACAGGTGCCAGGGGCTCTGCAGGAGCTGGCAGAGGCTGCCCAGCAGGGAGGCCATGGGGCACACCTCAGGGCACAAGTGGCACTGCCTGTTCATGGGCACACAGCTGGTGTCTGCCTGGAAAGGGGAACAGGTTTTAACACCATTGGTTTCATAATATACAAGCATATTTTTATTATCTAGGTCATTTAAATACATTTAAGAAATGGCAAATTTTTCCCGCCAGGAACAGGAATTTCCTGGATCTACTGGATCCTTTTAGTGATGGCAGGAGAAGAAATACTGATCTTCACCTCTGCCTTTGCCATCAATATTCAGTCTAGTATTTCATGACACTCCTTCCTTCAGATGTTTCCAGGTCTCCTGGATAAATGGCCATGTCAAAGGACATCTCTTCACTTGACCAGCTGGATCTATTTCCCTTTCATTTCTCCCAGATTTCCTCCTCCAGATGCTTTCTGGTCATTTGAGTGCCTCCCAACTGACTGGCTTCAGGCTTTGAACTTCAGGAAGTTGCCCAATCGTTCTAAAATTCCAATTAATATCACATTACTCAATATCCTAATTACATTTATATCTATCCTAGAACTACTTTTTTTAATGTCTTTGTCTAAAATTCTTCCTGTACGGAAATCCCTGGGGGATGGGGGACACTTCATATGCTGCTGGGACATCCCAGGGAGCTGAGGGAAGAGCTGTGATAGTTATTAAACTGTTCAAATATTCAATTTGTGTTTGTGTGCAAGACACCATTCTGTGCCTCTGAGTGTCACCAGTCCCTGAGCCCAAAGGACACAAACCTGATGAATTGTGGTTCCCACTGCAGGAGCTGCACTTGGACCTTGGCTCTGCACAGGAGAGCTCTTCATCCCCTTTCTCTCTTTTCCTCCCTCTGGACATGGAGGGAGCTCCTGACTTCAGCCTGTGACTTGTGTGTGCAAAGTGCAAATCTGGGTGGAATTGGGGCAGGAAGGGTTTGGGGGGACCTTGGGATCTGTGCTGGCACAGAAGGTGTTTTCCCTTGCTCTGAGACTGTCTGCTGTGGAAAGTAGACTTAATATCCAGCAGAGGTATGATTTTGGCATTTGATGGAGCTGTGCCTTCCCTTGGCTTTGTTGGCTGACAATAAATGAACATCCCTCTGTGTCTCAGGCAGCTCCTTCTCCAAGGAAAGCAGGTGGGAGTTGGAGCCAAGGAGCTGAAAGCGGCAGGTGCAGCCTGGGCTGGAGGGAGCTCAGATTTCCACAAGGCTGCTCTGAGCGCCAGGGCTTGAATGGGGGAAATGGTGAGGTGGATGTAGGGACAGATTCTGATTGATTGTCATCCATGAGGGGTCTTGATTTTCATATCCATTTGCATATTCCAACTGCTTGAGGAGGTACTTGGATTCTGTGTCAGCTGGAGATTGCACATATCAATTTATTAACAGGGAAACAAAAATGAAAGGACCTAAAATAATCTTTTCTCACTGTCTTTTTAAATATCATGTTCACTTTGAATCACTACTGAGATCTACCCAACCACAAACGATTTGAAAATTAAAATCAAATTATTCCCAGAGGCTTGGCTTGTTAAAGTGTTCGCAATGTTAATGAGCCCTGGGACACTGAATTCCTGCACTGAAGATCTGCAGGCTGAACAAGCCTCTGGAGCAGGAAAATTCAGCTGCAGCCTCCAAGGTGCTGAGGATGTCAGCAGCCCCCACTGAGGCCATCCCTGCCCAGAGACCATGAGGGAATGGGCAGACAAGGAGAGCGTCCCTGGGGCTGGGGCAGCACAACTCAGAGGCACCAGCGGCTCCAGCTGGGAAATGGAGTGTGGAATGGGGCTGGGAAAGCCCTGCCTGGGCTGTGCCAAGCAAGCCCTGACTCCCATCCCCCAAACAACTCTGTCAAGGAGACATTTAAAAGAAGTTACTATTCGTTGTGTGCTCTGAGTTGGATGTACTTGAGAAATACCAACAGGAGATTCTCAGAAGCTCAAAACAACAAACCAGGAACTTGACTGGCAACTTTAGAAAATCAAAGAAACTTTGGCAACATGTTTAATATGACATTCAATCAACAAAACCACTTCTCAAAGTAATAACTTGGCCCATTCAACTTCACAAATTCTAAGCCTACTCAATTTTAAGTTAATATTTGCAAGAGGACAAAAATATTAAAAGCATTTTTCTGTCTCTCTCAGGGAGAAAGAAAAATAAGATTTGGAGAAGCGCACACACACAGCTACCAACTCCTGGATTCCAGCAGTGTTCAGATGGAAATTCCAAGAGGAGGTTGGTCAAGATGTGTGCTTGCCTTGTGATCAGCCTTCAATACCCCTTTGGTCTTCCTGGATCCTTCCCCCAGCTGGGACTTGGGCTCATTTGGTCACTCAGGAGCTGGACTGGGGGCTCCAGAGTTGGCTGTGGAGCATTGCCTGTGCTGTGCCAGGGACTGGCAGACACTGCTGGTCTGGGAGAGAGGCTCTGGGGGGATTGGGGTTCCAGGGCAGGGCAAGGCTGGACCTGCCCCTTCCTCCCCCACACACGAAATGTTTTGAGCCAAAAATCTCCTCCAGTCTGTCACAATAGGGAAGGATGGAGGTGAATTCCCAATTCTGGCCATGGGCACCTGGATAAGAAGGACAGTTCTTTTCCGTAGGAGGGAAAGCATGGAGCCTCAGTGTTTCAGGAGCAGATGAGAAGAGACCCTCAACATGCCAAGGTAAGCTGGCCCAGTCAGGCAGTCCATGGGAGGCCAAACCAGCCAGATCTATCCTGTGTTCCCTTGGTTTTATGGGGACCCACAGTGTCACAATGGACCCTTGGTTCAATGGAGTCCCAGAGTGTCTCAATAGCTCCTATGTTCCAGAAGGCCCCAAAGTGTCACAGGGGTCTTAAATCATTCCATAATTCCTTGCAGTATCACAATGGTCTCCATGGCTCCCCAGGCCTCACAATGTCATGGAACTCCTCTGTTCCATGAGCCCTGCAATCACAGAATCACAGAAATTTTAGGCTGGAAGAGACCTGTAAGATCATCAAGTCCAACCCATGTTCTAACACTTCAACTAGATCATGGCACCAAGTGCCACATCCTGTCTTTTTTTAAACTCTTCAAGGGATCATGACTCCACCACCTCCCTGGGTAGATGATTCCAGTTTTTGACCACTCTTTCTGTAAAATACTTCCTCCTTAATTGTAGCTTACATCTCCCTTGGCGCAGCTTGAGACTGTGTCCTCTTGTTCTGTCAGTTGTTGCCCGGAGAAAGAGACCGACCCCCAGCTCACCACAGCCACCCTTCAGCAAGTTGAAGAAAGTGATAAGGTCACCCCTTAGTCTCCTTTTCTCCAGGCTAAACAACCCCAACTCCCTCAGTCGTTCCTCATACGGCTTGTGCTCCAATGTCACAATGGACTTTTGGACCCTGGGGGTTTGCAGTGTCACAATGGTCTCCTTTGGCTCCACAGTGTCACAATAGACCATTGATGACAGGAGGCCCCTCTGTGTCACCCTGGAGCATTGGTTCCATGCAGCCCTGCAGTGCCACAAAGGCCTCTTGGTTTCATGACGCCCCAGAGTATCACAATGGTCCTCTTGGTTCTGTAAGGAACCCCAGGGTCACAATTGTCTCACTGGTTCCATGAGGCCTCATAGTGTTATGATGCTTTGCTTATTCCCTGGGGCCTCACAGTGTCACAATGGTCTCCATGATCCCATGAGTCCTCTCCGTGTCACAATGGCCACTTCCTTCCATGAGGCTGTGAAAGTGTCTTATTGGTGTCTCCATCGTTCCATGACACCTTGCAATGTCACAATGGACCTATGGCCCATGAGGTCTTATAGTGCCACAATGGCCCCTTGGTTCCACATCACACCAAAGTGTCACAATGTTCTCCATAGTTCCATGAGGCCTCTCAGTGTCACAATGATCCCTACACTCTATGGAGCCACAGAGCGTCAGTACATTCCCCTTGGTTCCATGAGGCCCAGAAATGTCACAGGGCTCTCTATGACTCCATGAGGCCCCACAGTGTCCCACTGTTCCCTCAGTCTCACAGGGCTCTACAGTGTGACAATGGTCCCTTGGTGTCACAGGCCCCACAGTGTCACAATGGTCCCTTGGTCTCACAAGGCCCCACAGTGTCACAATGGTCCCTTGCTCTCACAGGGCTCCACAGTGTCACAATGGTCCCTTGGTTCCATGGGCCCTGTGCTGCTGCATTCCCCCTCCCCTTCTCAGGCCACCCTGAAATGCTCCTTGGGCCTCAGCCTTGGCCAGCAGCCCCTGGGCTCAGCTCCTCTGCAGCTCATCACAAACACTGTCTGCTCCAGGCACTGCTGCTGCCCAACCAGCTCCTGGGTCCTTTAGCAGCAGCCCTGGGAATTGTTTTTGTTCCCTCAGTGGCACAACATTCCTGTTCTCACACTGCCAAAGAAAGCTGTTGATGCCAAGTGTGGCCAGGATGAGCCATTGCTGGGACTGAAGCCCCTCTCTTGGGGCCCTACAAACAGCGCTCCAAAAGGAGCCCTTGGAGCTCTCCTGGGCCAGCGACTCCCTCTGAGTGAGGCCTCTCCCAGCCGGGAACTCTCCCATTCTCTGCACTCGGGGATCTCAAACAATGACAGAGCCTGGGCCGATCCCCCCACCCCTCCAGGCTCAACCCTTCACCCGCTGGGGAGATGCCAAAGGATCCACAGTGAGCATTTCCTGCCCTCAGGGGAATTTCTCCCAGGTGCCTTGCACTGACTCTTTGTGTCTGTGTGCACACAGGAGTTCCTGTGCTGGGGAAATGTGGCAGAAATGCTGCTCTCTGAGGGGTTGGATTGCCTTGGATAGCTGAGTCACTCAGCTATCCAGATATCAGTAAGTAAGATTAAGTCATGAGGTATAAGCTGTTAAATGCTTCCGAGAGTTGTTCTTTTCAAAGTTGTTAAGTTTAATTTAAGTTACGTGATAAGGACTGTAAAGTGTTATTCCTCTGGTAAATTGCTAAGTCATAGGTTTTAAGTTAGGTTAAATAGTGCAAAGTGCTGTTCTTTTGCTAAATTGTGAAGTTAAAGGTATCAGTTAAAGTTAAGGTATAAGTTAAGTCCTGTGAAGTTTGAGCTCTGTTAAGCTTTAGGCCATATTCCTTTTATCCTTACCCTCACTGTCCTTGTGTCACACACACACATACACACACACACACACACACACGGACAGTTCTCACTTAATTTCTGGTTTACTTGACTGGATTTTGTTTGGTTTTGTGGTTGCTTTGTTTCCTTGGTGTGCCTGAAGTGTCCAGTCAGGAGCAGAGCGACTCTTGCCAAGGAACTTTGTGCTGCTGTCCCTTAATATTAAATCTGTTTTTCTCTGATCCCATGCCAGAGATTTTTTCAACACTCTCAAGCCCTCGTTGGTAGCAGGGTGAAGCAGCTCTGGCCCGGGCTCTGGCCCTGGGGGACACGGGGACGCTGCTGGGGAGTCCCTGTTCCCCATGCCACCCCCGGGGCCCCGGCCCCCCATCCCCGTGTCAGGCTCTGGGGTCGATCTCGTGGAACATCCTCTGGGGTAATGTGGGTCCGGGGGCGGGGGGACCCGGGGGGACAGGGGACCCTGCTTTGCATGAGCCGGATTGGACTGCTCTGGGGGAAACTGTGAGGGGCCCGGGGCAGAGTGACCTCCCCAGTGACCTCACACAGCCCCTGTGATGTCACACAGATCCTGTGATGTCACAGAGCCCCCAGTGATGACACACAGCTTTTTTGCGGTGTCACACAGCCACCTGTGATCTCACACAGCCAACTGTGATGTCACAGCCCACTCTAGCACGTCACACAGCACCCTTGTGATATTACACAGCCACCTCTGGGATGTCAGCCTGGAATGTCAGGCAGTTGCACTGTGATGTCATAAAAGACTCTGTGATGTCTGAAAGCCACAATGTGATGTCAGAATCTGTTCTGTGATGTCACCACCTGCTCTATGATGTTACACAGCCACCCAGTGATGCCACAACACATTCTCTCATGTCACAGAGCCACCCTCTATGATGACAGGATCTCCTCTATGGCCTCACACCCTGCTCTATGATGTCACAGAAGCTGTATGATGTCACAACTCTCTCAGTGATGTCACAAAACCCTCTCTGTGATGTCATACTGTTATAAGTAGAAAAGTTGCCCATTTTATTAAAAGGTTGCAGAGTTCACAGGTTGGGCCATTTCCTGCCAGGGAGGAGTTCTAACTGTTTGTTGTTGTAATCAAACTGTTTGTTGTTGTTTTTAAGAGTTTTTCGTTTACTACCTGTTGTTGATGGTTGAGAATTCCCCTTTTTGTCGAGTGGCACCTTGCTGCTTTCAGGAGGATGGCACTCAGGATGCTGAAGAGGAGGGGACAACCAAGTTAGCTTGCAAATGACATCGGGGTTGGCATGCAAATTAGGAAGCCCCTCATGAAACCTAGCCAAAAACCCCTAAAAACAACAAACCAACATGGAATTGAGGGATCAAAGTGATTCTGAAGAACAGAATCAAGTTCCACTAAGACCCTTTTTACCCCTCATCCTAACCTATAAACATGTTGGCTGGAAAGAGGACCTCGAATGTCAAACCAAAATACTGGGAATCTCCTGGTGCTGTGGTGAGGGAGGAACCCCCAGCTTTGCCTGCAGACCAGTGGACAAATTGGACTCTTTCTCCTCCTCTGTGCCAATCCTGGGGGCAGTGGCAGTGTGAGACCCATCAGATCACCCCACCTGAGCTGATTTTTAATGAAGACATTAAAAAGGAGAAAGAACTCCTGCCCGATTTATTTAGTTTATATTAAAAAAAATACATTTTTAGGAGCCAAAAATATTATTGGTCGTTGGTTCTAAGTAACACAATTGTCTTTATTGGTTCCTTAATCTCCATTGGCTATTTATTTATTCCTCTTTATGGTAACTAGTAATATCTGAGTCTTTTTGTCATCTTTTTTATCATCTTTTTCTCAGAAAGGGTCAAGGGAGGCACTTTGGAGTCCCTGGTGACATTTCTGGGGCACATTTGGGGCAGTTTCAGGTCTGGGGAGGGAATTCAGAGAGAATTTGAAGGTCTGGAGGACACTTGGGGGAGCCAGGTGGGCACTTGGAGGGGCACAGGGATTCTGAGGGACAGTTTGGGGTCCGGGACAGCACTTGGAGGTCCAGGGGGGCCCTCAGAGGTCAGGGAGGGGAATTTGGGGCCCTTCGGGGTCTGGGCTGGCCCTTGGGGGGCCCTGACGGGCTTCTCTGGGGCGCGGGGGGTGATGGGAGTTGTAGGCGCGGGTTTAATACTGTTTAACGAGGCCGTGGAGCATCACGAGAGTTTGAGGCGCAGCTGCAATAGCTCTCGGTGGGAAGCGCGGGGCATGACCTGAGATGAAGTCCCGGCTAGAACGGCACAGGACATGCGCCGCAGAGCATGATGGGAGCCATAGTCCCGGAAGTGGCACCAACACTTTGTTTGGGGGTCCGGGAATGCTCCTGGGGGACACTTCTGCGTCCCAGCCACGACTTGAGGTCCTCGGGGGAGCGTAAATGTTCGGGAGAACTTCAGGGAGCTCGGGAAGCTCTAACTGGGCTCTTCAGGGCGCGGGGCATGGCAGGAGTTTTAGGCACCCGACTGTGTTCTGAGGGGCTCTGGGGGAGGAGATGAATTCCCAGAAGTGGCTGTACCGGGCATCTGTGGGGTCGGGAGCACTCAGGAGTCTGGGGACGTTTTTGGGGGTCCTGAACGGGTGCTGAGGAGGCACTGAGGGATCCTGGAGGGTCTGGGGGATATTAAGGGACAAAGGGGTGGTGGATCCCGGCGTTCTGTGGAGTGCGGGGCATACCGGGCGTTGTAGTCCCGGCTCCAATGGGGCTGAATCGGGCCACGGGACATGATGGAAGCTGTAGGCGAAAATATGTCACCCATCCTAGGCACTGCTCAGGAGGCTCCAATCCCAGCGCTGATTGGCTTTGGGCGGTGATGGGTAGAAGCCTTGGCAAATGGGATGCGGCAGAGGTGGGAACAGCTCATTGAACTTCTCCAGTCCCTCCCAGTACAGCCCGATTCATCCCCAGTACAGACCAGTACATCCCCAGTTAAAGGCAGTTCATCCCAAGTAGAACCCGGTAACAACCCAGTGCCCCTCCAGTCCCTCCCAGTACAGCCCAGTCCCTCCCAATACACCTGAGTTGATTCCCAGTCCCTCCCAGTTCATCCCAATGTCATCCACAGGATGCCCCAGTGTCCCCAGTCTTCTCCGCAATGGCCCCAGTTTGTGTTCCCCAGTTTGTCCTAGTCGTCCCCACTGTCACTCCCAGTATGTCCCAGTGTCTCCCACAGCGTTCCCAGTGTTCCCCAGTTTGTCCCAGTCCTCCCCACTGTCACTCCCAGTATGTCACAGTGTCTCCCACAGTGTTCCCAGTTTGTCCCAGTCCTCCCCAGTGTTTCCAAGGACAGTTTCATTTCTCTCGGTGGCCACGGCAACCAAACCCAGCAGTGGGGTCAGTGCAGTGCCCATGGCCACAGCCCCTTGCAGTGGCCCAGTGCAGCTTGGGCTGATGATCCACCCTCACAGCTGGCCCAGGGCAGCTCTGCAGTGGCTTTGGTGGCACCTGGGGCTGGCACACACCTCAGCAGTGTGTCTGTTTGCACTGGGGAAACTCAGCAGTTTGAGATTGCTGCAAAAAGTACAAAAAGGGAAAATCCCTCTTAGGCTGGGTGCAGCCAGCTCTGCAAGCACAGCAGGTCCCAGGGCAGTGAGGACACACAGGATGGGGCTGAGCAATGTGGAGCAAGGTTGTCCACATGGGGTCAGAGCTCCAGGCACAGCTTCTGTGGGCAGGCCAGAGCTGCTGAGGAGAGACCCTGGGTCAATATCAACAGAATGCTGCAACCACCTCTGCTCTAAAGAGAAATTTAATAAAAGACACCCTTTAAAATAGGAATGTATCTTTTATTACTGCTCTTTGAAATCTTTCTCCATAACAGGACTAGGAAAACTTTAATAAACCTCTCAGGGCTTTGCTGTTGTTTACATCAGACTCAGTCCTTGAGAGTGTCTTGAAAAAACTAGTCAAGAACTCAAAGTTAAATTTAGACCCCAAATTTTCTTGAAGTTTGAATGGGTCCCACTGAGGTACACAACTGCCTGCCTCTGCCTCCTCACACAAAGGCTCCTTCTGGGGGACATGCTGCACTACAGCCCTGCTCTGGCAGGGAAATTCCTTTCTGTTTGGGTCCTGTCTGGCTCTCTCTATCTGCCCTTTGCATTTATTCTTTCTTTCTCTGGCTGTTCTCTATTGTGCCAAAAGGATCCACCATCTCTGAAAACACCCTTCAATCCCTCCGAGGTCTCCTCTGCTGTCCTCAGTCTCCACTCCATTGAGCACAGAGCTCCTTTGTCCCTATACATGAATTTGCTGTTTCAGAGGGTTTCATTTATTCAGGCCTGAGCTCTAGTGAGGGGTAACTCCCAACCTCACACGGACATGTAATTCTACCAGTGTGTTGCTTCTATACAGTCACTAAATGTGAATTACAACTTACCCATTTCCATAAAACCCACCCCAAGTTCCCAGATTCAGTCCTTGTTTTGTCTACCCCTGCACCCTTCAGCCAGATGTCTTCATCTTCTCTTCCAACCATTCTTGCTGGGAAAGCAGCCCCTGCATGCCTTGTTCCTGTGCTGAAAGTTCACAGGCACAGTAAAAATTGAATGAACCCTTTTGGTATCAGCCGCAGGCTTTGTGTGGGAAGGCAGAGGCAGGCAGGAAGCAGAGCTGTCAGCAAAGGAAGGGCCCAGCCAGGTGGGGCAGCCAGGGGATGCCGACAGCCTGCAGGGACAGAGGCGCAGGGCAGGGACACTGTGGGACAGCCTGGGCTGCACAGGGCACAGGGATGGGCAGCAGCTGCAAGACAGCCCTGCCAGAGCCAACCTGGGCAGCACTTTGGCCATGGCTGCTGGCCCTGGGCCTGAGGCCACGAGGCGACAAGTGACCCTTGCAGGCCTGGGGCCTCATTGCCTCCTTGTCCCTGCTCAGCAGCCTGGCAGGGGCCGCCCCATGCTCCTGCCCTTGGCATTGCACATCCCCACATGCAATGGTGTTAATTAACTTCATGCATATTGCAAAATCTGAGCTCACGATAGGTTACAGAGAAAACTCTAACCCTTCCTTTTGTTTTACAATACCTGTGGTTTGTTCATTGAAAACAGGACCAGCGTTCTCACTGTGATATGAAAAGTTCTCAACACCTTCATATCTGTTCCCAGAGCAGCTATCTGTTCCCAGAGAGCCCAAGGACAGAATGTTTTGCCTGTTATGGGAAGACCATCTGAGAATCTTATTGTTTATAAAGTGGTGCTTGAGAGCCTAATTATTTAAAGAATCAAGCCTGGGAAATGCTGCTTTACATCTACCTTTTACTTTTCCCTCAGCTGTATACCTTCATGGCCTCTTTCTTTAAGCCATGCTTGAACCAGACTCTCCACACTTCCCCCGTCTTTTTCTTTTTGAGAAAGGAGGCCAGCCTGCCAAGTTTTCCCCATCATCCCACCAACCATATCTTGGATACAACCAGAAAAACAAGGTAAAACAAATAAAAGTATTTTAAAGCACACTCAGTATCTCTATAAGGTTCCCCAGCCACGGTCCGAGCAATGGCTTTTACCCCAAAGGGTTAAAACCACCCCCAGCTGAGCCATAATGTCCGGCCTTATCAGGCATTGCACGGTAGGTGGTAATTGGACTAAGAAAATAAGGCTGTTAGCTGTTTTCATTCATGTGAACCTGGAGAGGAGGCGAACGGCAAGCCTGAAAATGATCCTTTCTGTCCTTGAGATTTTCACATCCACCCTTTTCTTGGGTTTCTCAGAAAAGTTCAAAATCAGTTTTCAGTCTGTAATCCTTTAGTCATTTGGCTCAAATGGCATCAGCGGGGTGATTCTCAGTCCTTTGTTGATTTGGAGTGGTGGGAAAGTAGTATGCACTTAAAGCACTTAAAATATTTAACTTAGCAGACTTATTTTCAAATCAACAGAACTTAACCGGCTTCAAATCCTACATAACTTAAACCTAAATACAATTTAAACTTAACAGACCTCGAACTTAACAGAAAATAAACTTAACAAACTTAACCTTAATAGTATTTAGCATTTAATGGCACTTAATAGATAATTTAACTTAAACTACTTAATAACAGATAAAACTTACTATAGACATAAAATATAGCATTTACTATAACTTACTTACAGGCCTGATTCTAAAATATTAAGCTAAAAAAACCTTCTTCACCTGTTTGCTATAGCATTTCTATACCAAAAAGCACACTCACAATATCTCACTCATACAATCATTCCACACATCTTAACATTTTTAAATTTCTCAAAATATAATTTTAGAGTCTGATGTTCCACCAACTGAGCCATCCGGGCTTCTGATGTTAAAGTCTATGTTAATGCAGGTGATTCTGACAGCATAACCAATGCCGGCCGAAATTTGACCCACGCATTCAGTACGCTGATTCCTGTTTCAGTCTCTGCCAGGAAGAACAAAAGTGCCTTTAACTTCACTTGTTTACCATCACTGGTTTCTCACTTTCAGCAGGGTCCCCTCCCTTGTTGACAAAAGGTCACATCCATTAGGCTGTTAGGTCCAAAACCGAGGCTCTTTGACAGCTGCGGGGTGGAGAGACAAGCTCTGGCGCTGGAAAAGCACTCCGGTCCCCCGCCGCTTGTGCCAGAGCGGGCGGGCCCCCCCCTGCTCTGCGCTGTGGGTCACTCCCTCTGCGGCGGCCCCGCTCCCCCCGCAGCGGCTCCCTGTGGTGTCGGGTTGGAGACAGGAGAGGGTGCCGATGCTGCAGCGACGACTTCTATTGGTGCCTGGTCACTGTGGTTCGTACTTCCCGGTCTCTGCTTGCAGGCACTCGTATTGTGGGTGTCCGAGCGGCATTTTTGGCCCCAATTAGCAATCGGAGGCAGTGCTGCTGATGTTTGTAGAGGTGCAAGAGCAGCTAATACCTTACTTTGAGAGAATTTTGCCCGTTCTTGTAGGTCTAGCCCTACTTGTTTGATTGCATCTACTACAAAGGCTTCTGCTCCTGTTGGCACCAAAGCCATCCTCTCTAATGCCTCCTCTATAGTCCAATTGGCACCCAGAGTATTAAGTACTCTCCTAGTAGTAGAGTTACAATTTTGGAGAGCACACTCCTTGAGTAATGCCTCCCTAAGATATTCTGGCACCCCAGCTCTTTCAATTGCTGCAGCAGCCTTATCAATAAATGAGCCAAATGATTCTTCTGCCCCTTGCTTAATTCCCATATACATGGGTATCCCTCCTGGTTCTTTCACCCTTTCTATAGCGAGCCTAACTAACCTGATAGCCTCTCGGCATATCTCCTGGCCCAGTAGAGCTTGTGCCTCAGTACGAAGAAAAGGTCCCAGGCCCATAAGCTCATTAACAGTAATGCCATAGAGAGGGTCACCCGGCTGCCTCTGAACTGCCACACACTCATTAACAAGCGCTTGCCAATGAGCATTAAACAGCAATTGCTGATGTTGGGTAAAAATCAATTTGGCTAATCCACGACAATCATTAATGAGAAGGATGCTAGTGTCAAAAATATAATCGAGCATTTGTTTGGCTGGTTTGCTTTTAACTCCAAACTGACTAACAGTAGCTCGTAATTGAGACAACAATTTCCAATCAATAGCAGTGATTGTTGTCTGGATGCCCCCCGTCCTGAGGATTGAAGGTAACTGGACAAGCCAGCTCACTAGCCACACTTATAAGCTCTTGATCTCCCTTTTCCATTGCATCTTTGGTCAAGGCAGCCCACGCGTCTCGTCTTTCCCTCGCAATAGCCGCCGCTAGGTCGTTTTCCGCCCCAGGGATCGACTGATTGCTTTTCGGGAACGGAGTATGCGTTTTTGGCCATGGCTGTTGTGATACAGCAGATACAGGAGACTCAGAAGTGCTCTGTGTAGCCTGCGGTGAGGCGGGCAATAAGGCACCCTGCGCAGCTTGGCTCGTTAAGGGGTTGGCGAAGCGGGTAATAAAGCGGTATGTGAAGCCTGGCTTGTAGCCTGGCTTGCAGCTTGGCTTGTCGAGGGGGGGTGGTGAGGCAGGTAATAAAACCGTCCTCATTGCCGGGCTGAGAGGAGTTTCCGACTCCTTATCAAATTCCCTACCTTGGTCGTAATCTTTATTACGGTCATGAGCGGCAGTAGCCTGGTGAGCAGCCTTTTTTTCAGCCTGAAACTGCAATAATTCGGTATTAATGACACGCCATAATTTACCCAACTTCTTGGCAGCTTTATCATCCTCTAATGTAGCCTGGCAAAATATATCACCGAATTTACGCCATTCCGACAGCTTGTGAACCATGTGGGGGTTTACAAAAATTCCCCTTTCCAAACCATAAGCCAAAAGTCCCGGTAATTCTTTCTGTAAATCTATCCCCTTAATCTGCCTTTTCTGCAAGAAAGCAATAAAAAGATCATATGCGGCTTGCCTTTCCATACCTATAAATCGTAAGCGCGCTTTGCAGCTCCTCAAGGTCTCGGCTGCACATTTTGGCCAGGCTCGTCTTTACGATCACCCAGAGCATGGCGCGTCTCGTCAGCTTTTCTGCGCTTTTTTTTCCTTCGCGCTTCTGCTGTCCCGGCTGCTACTTCGAACTTCGGAACCCGACCTGTTCTTCACTTCCCATGGTGTCGCAGTATCACGGCGAGGTCACCATATATTGAAGTGAAGGGAGACGACCATCTGATTGATGAGCATTGACTCCGATTTATTGATCAAATCAGTCATCTTTTATAATGGTGTTAATTAACTTCATGCATATTGCAAAATCTGAGCTCACGATAGGTTACAGAGAAAACTCTAACCCTTCCTTTTGTTTTACAATACCTGTGGTTTGTTCATTGAAAACAGGACCAGCGTTCTCACTGTGATATGAAAAGTTCTCAACACCTTCATATCTGTTCCCAGAGCAGCTATCTGTTCCCAGAGAGCCCAAGGACAGAATGTTTTGCCTGTTATGGGAAGACCATCTGAGAATCTTATTGTTTATAAAGTGGTGCTTGAGAGCCTAATTATTTAAAGAATCAAGCCTGGGAAATGCTGCTTTACAGCTACCTTTTACTTTTCCCTCAGCTGTATACCTTCATGGCCTCTTTCTTTAAGCCATGCTTGAACCAGACTCTCCACACCACAGCAAACAGACACACTGCTCAGGTGTGTGCCAGCCCCAGGTGCCACCAAAGCCACTGCAGAGCTGCCCTGGGCCAGCTGTGAGGGTGGACCATCAGCCCAAGCTGCACTGGGCCACTGCAAGGGGCTGTGGCCATGGGCACTGCACTGACCCCACTGCTGGGTTTGGTTGCCACGGCCACCGAGAGAAATGAAACTGTCCTTGGAAACACTGGGGAGGACTGGGACAAACTGGGAACACTGTGGGAGACACTGGGACATACTGGGAGTGACAGTGGGGAGGACTGGGACATACTGGGGAGACTGGGAACACTGTGGGAGACACTGGGACATACTGGGAGTGACAGTGGGGACGACTAGGACATACTGGGGAACACTGGGGCCATTGCGGAGAAGACTGGGGACACTGGGGCATCCTGTGGATGACATTGGGGTGAATTGGAAGGGACTGGGAATAAACTCAGGTGAATTGGGAGAGACTGGGCTGTACTGGGAGGGATTGGAGGGGCACCGGGGTTGAACTGAGTTCTACTTGGGATGAACTGAGCTATACTGGTGTTGTATTGGTATGTACTGGGGATGAACTGGGCGGTATTGGGAGGGACTGGAGAAGTTGAATGAGCTGTTCCCGCCTCCAATGTATCCCATTTGCCGAGACTCCCGCCCATCATCGCCCAAAGCCAATGAGCGCCAGAGATGGGAGACTCGGGGATGGTGCCTACGGTAGCCACAACTCCCGTCATGCCCCGGGGCCCGATTGAGCCCCATTGGAGCCGGGACTACAATGCCCTTCATGCCCCGTGCTCCACAGAACGCCGGGATCCGCCACCCCTTTGTCCCTTAATATCCCCCAGACCCTCCAGGATCCCTCAGTGCCCCCTCAGTGCCCGTTCGGGATGCCCCAAAAGTGTCCCCGGATCTCCTGAGTGCTCCTGACCCCACAGATGCCCGGTACAGCCACTTCTGGGAATTCATCTCCTCCCCCGCAGCCCCAGAGCCCCTCAGAACACAGTTGGGTGCCTAAAACTCCTGCCATGCCCCGTGCCCTAAAGAGCCCAGTTAGAGCTTCCCGAGTTCCCTGAAGTTCTCCCGAATGCTTACGTTCCCTTGTGGACCTCAAGTCTTGGCTCGGACACAGAAGTGTCCCCCAGGAGCATTCCCAGACCCCCAAACAAATTGTTGAAGCCACTTCCGGGACTATGGCTCCCATCTTATTTCGCGGCGCACGTCCTGTGCCGTTCTAGCCGGGACTTCATCTCAGGTCATGCCCCACGCTTCCCACCGAGAGCTATTGCAGCTGCACCTCGAACTCTTGTGATGCTCCGCGGCCTTGTTAAACAGTATTAAACCCGCGCCTACAACTCCCATCACCCCCCGCGCCCCAGAGAAGCCCGTCAGGGCCCCCCAAGGGCCAGCCCAGACCCCGAAGGGCCCCAAATTCCCCTCCCTGACCTCTGAGGGCTCCCCCTGGACCTCCAAGTGCTTTCCCGGACCCCAAACTGTCCCTCAGAATCCCTGTGCCCCTCCAAGTGCCCACCTGGCTCCCCCAAGTATCCTCTAGGCCCTCAAGTTCTTTCTGAATTCCCTCCCCAGACCCAGAACTGCCCCAAATGTGCCCCAGAAAGTTCTCCAGGAACCCCAAAGTGGCCCCTTTAACCCTGTCTGTGAAAATGATAAAAAGATGACAAAAGTATTTTAAATGGTAACAATTAGCATTAAGAAGGAGAAATCAATAGCCACACTGGTCAATGAAGTAATGAAGGGAATTGTGTTACTTAGAACCAATGACCAATATATTTTTTGCTTGCTAAAAAGGTATGGATTTTTAATATAAACATTCAAATTTGGTAATACAAATGTAGAATAATTCTTTACTAAATAAGAAAAATAATTATAATTTTATTAATTCAGTAAATTTTATTTTTAAGGGGAAATGCATAATTATTTTTATGTTTTGGGATGTCAGTCTGTACGAGGTCCAAAGATCCCTCCTCTGCCTCACAGCCGCCGTCAAGGATGGAGATTGGAGCCCTCCCCAAGGACTGAGACTGAGACCCTTCAAATTCTAACCCAGGGGTGCTGGCCTGACTGGAGCGGGATGTCTGCCATGGGAAGCGGGATGTTTCCCATAGGAACCAGTCCTGAAACAACGGGCCCCGCTCACTGCTGGCACCGGTTTGTGCTATTTAGAACTGGACTGTCTGTACCTGTTCCCAATGGATTTATTCTCCACTGTTCCCTCCATGTGCCATCCTGGTCCCCTCCTGGCGGTAGATTATAAAAGAGCCCTGAGTTAACCAAAGGCTTTGAGACTCTCCCCAATGTGACCAGACGGATCTATTGGCCAGAGCACGAGGATTTAATCTCTCTGTTGGTAGCTATTCTCCCCCTCCTTTTCTCTGTCTCTCTATCCTTTATCTTCTTTCTAATCCTTGTGTTGCATCTGTTGTGGGCACTCAATAAAAGGTGTATTTGTTTTGGTTAATACTGAAAGTGTCCTGCAGTGTGTCTTTGCATCCTGAGATCAGTGAAACGAACCATCGTGACCCCCCTTGTACCAGGGGATCGTGGCACGGCCTGATGGGGTTGCTGCCCACAGTGTGTGAACGTGATCTTCTTGGTGGCGACTGCACTGGTTCATCTGCTCTTGCTTTCTGGCCTGCCTATCCCAGAATTACCTTTGCCACCTGCTTTTCTTATATTGTGGTTCTCTGTAGTTCCTTCAATAGTCAGCCCTTCTTAAGTTCACTCTTGGAATAGAGGATTATCACCTCCCCATCACAGAGAGTGCATTTGAATGCACTTGAATGCATTTTGCCTGCATTCAAAATATGGTCCCTGTTTTTGATTTACTGTGGAATCTCTGTTTGTATTTTCTGCCTCTGTTGAGGCTGAGATTGAAGGTACTTGAGATGATATTTTGCGTTCAGATTCAGGTGGTTTTTGTTTCTTATCAGTGACACAGCTTCACAACCATGAGTTCTGCAGCCTTTAAGATAAGGCACAAAATGGCTCCCTATCTCTTGTTACAAGGCCTGGATGGTTCCAAGGAGACCATGGTGATACTGGGGATCCAAGGAGACCGTGGTGACACCATGGAAACTCATGGAACCATGGGCATTGTGATACAGCAGGGCTTCATGGAACCAAGGAGTCAATTGTGACTCTACCAAACCTCATGGAACCAAGGGCCCATTGTGACACTGAAGAACTTCAGGGAACCAAGAGTCTCTTGTGACACAGTGGAAGGTGCTCATGAAACCATAGAAACCATTTTGAAACTTCAAGGCCTGATGAAACCAAAGGGTCATTCTGGCACTTCTGAGCCTTGGAAGCAAAGGGACCACAGTGACACAGTGGGGCTCTGTGGAACCAGGGGGCCATGGTGACATTGTGGAGTGTCATTGAACCAACTGCCCATGGTGACACTGCAGGGCCTGATGGAATCATGGACACCATTGTGACACAACAGGGCGTCATGGAAGCAAGGGGCCATTGTCACACTCTGGGGCCTCTTGGGATCCAAGGGCTGTTTTGATACCATGGAAATTATGGCAACTGTGGCACCATGAAACCAAGGAGACCATTGTGACCCTACAGGACCCCATGGACCTAAGGATTCATGGAACAGTGCAGGACACATGGAACCAAGGGGCCATTGTGAAGTTGTAGGACCAAAAGAGCCTATTGTGACACTGTGGGCCCTCATGGATCCAAAGGTCCATTTTGACATTGCAGGGCATCATGGAATCCTGGAGACCACTGTGAAACTTTGGGGCCTTGTTGAATTAAGTGGAACCAATGAGACCCCATAGAGCCAAGGGTCCATTGTGACCCTGTGGTACCAAGGTGTCGTGGGTTGACCCACGCCAAATGCCAGGCATCCATGTGGGCTGCTCACTCACTCCCCTCTGCAGCTGGACAAACAGAATTTAATAAAGGGTTTGTAGGTTGAGATAAGGACTGGGCGAGATCACTCATCAAATACTGTCCTGGAAAAAACAGGCTTAGCTTAGAGATATGAAATTCATTTATTACTAACAAAGTCAGAGCAGGAAAAGGGGAAATAAAATAAGCCCCTCAGCTCCCTCCTTCCAGCTCTGCCTCCCACCCCAGCAGTGCAGGGAGACAGGGAATGGGGGTTATGGTCAGTTCATCAGCCATGGCTTCTGCCCCTGCTCAGGGAGAGGAGTGGTTCCCCTGCTGCACCGTGGGTGCCTCCCAAGAGAGACAGCTCTGCAGGAGCTTCTCCCATGTGAGTCCATTTCAGGGGCAGCAGCCCTCTGCAAACTGCTGCAGTGTGAGTCCATGCCAGAGACAACAGTCCTTCCCAAACTGCTGCGGCATGGGTCACCCTTCCAGGGGGTGCATTCCTCCAGGGACAGGCTGCTCCAGCCTGGGAGCAGGGCCCCTCTCTCCATGGCTCTCCTACAGGGTGCCTGGCTCTCCAGTGCCTGGAGCACCTCCTGCCTCTCCTTCTGCACTGACCTCGATGTCTGCAGAGTTGTTCTTCTCACATGTTCTCCCTCTGCTCTCCTCTGACTGGAGTTAAAACTGTGCCACAATCTCTATTTTGATTTCTTTTTAAATCTGTTATCGCAGTGGCATTGCCACCATTTGTAACTGGCCCAGCCTTTGCCAGCAGCAGGTCCATCTTTGAAGCCACCAGGAACTGGCTGTTCCAGACATGGTGGAAGCTTCCAGCAGCTTCTCACAGGAGCCTTCCCTGTGCCCCCCTGTGAAATACAAAGCTGTGTTTTGTGTCAGGTACATACAGGCAACATGTGTATTTGTGATTGTAATTGATGTGTGGAAACCGACCATGGGACAGTTATAAAGACAAATTCTAATAATTACTGAGGAAAGTAAAGCATGGAAGAAGGCCTTTGAACCTATCTTTTGTTCATAATTACCATTTATAAGTCTTAAGTTGATTTAGGAGCATTTGAATTAAAGCATTGAAGATGTTGCTTTGGACAGGAACTTTCTGCTTGTAGCTAAGCCTGAAAGAGTTTTGTAATAATAACCTTTTGAAGTACAATTTTAGAATATTGCTTGTAGTAAGGATCTTTGAAACTATAGCTTTATAATATATAAAAGGAAACGTGTATCTCACACCTTAACAAAACAGTGAAAAGCAGCATGAGAAAGGAAAATGAACATCAACTCAAGGATTTATAGTTTTGACCAATGGAAGCTGGACATCGCTGTTATGAGAGTTATAGTCCTTGCAATTAAAAGGTGGACCCACATTGGAGAGCTGGACCTCACCATCTGGGAGACTTCTTCCTTTTTTTGGAAGCTGGACTCCCACGATCTGGGATATTCCTTTTCTGGAAACATCCTAAGGAAAACTAAATCACAATAGTGTATAGAATTTTGACATAAAAATTGGGAAATAGAAACTGCTGATGAGTAAAAAGTGGAATAGAAACTGCTGAGAAAACTTATGAGTACTGTAATAAGTAGCAATACATTTGTTCATTAATAGCTAGATAATTTAAATTATAAAAACAATAGCTAAACAGCTATAACCGCTTGTTTAGCAGGATATAATATGTACCTATGTGCAGTCACATATGGTACCAATCTTGAACTTCACAAGAATTGCTTTGTTTGCAAATTCTACCCTATAGATATAGGATACCCCATGCAACTAGATATCGCCACATATGGTAACAATCTTTAGCCTCGCAAGAATTGCTTGGCTTGTAGAACTTCGCCTTATAGATATGCCTTATAAGGAAAGCAGCCAAAGAAGAAGACTTGGGGCCTTCATCCCACGACCACCAGAATGCAGAAAAAGACCCCCTAGCAACCGGAGGAGCAAGCACAGAAGACAGATCATGTCATCCAGGAATCCGAGAGAAGAAGACAATAAAAAGCAAACTTTAAGGAGGGGAAAGTGCATGTCTAAGAGGAGCGGAGACTCCTGGCCTCCCAGCGCTGAACCTTGCTTACTCTCACTTGCATAATAATAAAGATAATTATATGATTCTTAAATTTAGTGAATACTTCTATCACAAGTACCCCTCTAAATACCTGTAAGACTCAACTATTGGTGTGCAGTTGGAGGGAAAACTTCCCCCACTGTACCCAGCGCTGTATTGCTCATACTTTACCATATTAATTAATAAATTGATTGCTGCTTGAATATTGGCCTAGTCAAGCTTCTTATTTATAACACAGTGCTCAGTGGATGCTCGAGGAGTCTCTGTACCTCATGCCCTGGGAATGCTTGGGAGCGGCTGGAGGGGGTTGTCCCAGTCCCTGTCACCCCAGGCCATTCCCCAGGGGATCTCCATCATTCTCACCCCAGAGAATGCCTGGAGGGTCTCCCTCCCTCTCACCCCTGTGCCAGGGGGTGCTCACGGCAGTCTCTGTCTCTCTTAGCCCAGGGAATGCTTGGGGCTCTCTGTCCCCTCCCCTGGGGGATGCTCGGGGAGTCTCCATCCCTCTGGCCTCAGGCAATGTCTGTGCAGGGCTGGGGACCAGGGGCTCTGTGTCCCTCTCACCGCTGAGGGTGCTCGGGCCTGGGGGGGCTCTCTGACCTTCTCACACCTGGGGAGGCCGGGGGGGTCTCTGTCCCTCTCAGCCCTGCTGTGACCCCACCCAAACATCATCAGGGTGAGAGGGACAGAGACACCCCCAAACCCCCAGAAGGGCTGAACCTGGGATTTAGTTTGGGGCTGAGGATTTAGGAAGGGACTGGAATTGGGGCTGGGTTGGAGTTGGGGCTGAGACCTGGAATAGAGCTGGGATTGGGGTTAAGGGTTGATATGAGATTGGCTTTAGGGCTTTAGGTTGGGATTGGGTCTGGAGCTAGATGAGTCTGGGACTGGGATGGGATTAAATACAGAACTGTGAGTGTGTCTAAACGTGGAGTGAGATTGAGACTAGGATTAGATCAGGTTTGGGACTGAGCTCACCCAGAGTGGAACCGGGGGGATGTCACTGTGTGATGGTTTGGGGAAAATCCTGGTTTGGGGAAAAACAAGCTTTGAATGCCTTCGGTTGGGGATTTCTCCCACCCAAGTCCATCTCCAGAAGTCACCTGATGTCCATAAAAACCTCCAAAAATCAAGAGTAAACAAAACAAAGCCACCAGGAGTTCCCTCTTTCCAGTCTCATCCCTCTGGGGTGCTGGTGGTCCCCCATCTCAGGGTTGCTGGGGATCCCATTGGTCCTGGGCATCTCCCCTCTCCAGGGTCCTACTTAGGGATTCTGGGGGGTTTTGGGGTCCCACAGTCTCCCTCTCCAGCCTCCCCCCAGTCCAGCCACTTGGGGTTCCTTCTTCTCTCCACTACCCTGTCCTATGTAAGGGCAAATTTTGGAAAAAAAACCCAAAAGGGGTTTCCTCTAGAAAGAAGATTGAAAGCAGATTCCCCTAGCTGGTTGAGGAAAATATTTCCTTAGAGAAAAGTGGAAAAAAACTGTTTGTTTAACAGGTAAAGCATTCACCAGCACAAAAAAAAAAAAAAAAAAGGACAATATTAAACAATAAAACCTCTTGCCACTCCAAAAGAAATTATAAACTCAGAAGGTCCCTCTTTGGGCTGTAGCTCGGCTCACTCAGTCTCTTATCAGTCTCTTATCAGTCCCTCTGGCACTGGAAATGCCTGGTCCAGGCTCAGCCTGGTGGGCCACAGGTGCAAGGTGCCAGTGGTGTTCTGGGTGTTCAGTCCAGAGCAGGTTTAAACAGCTCCAAAGAAAAAAGAAAAATCACAGTCCAGGGAACTTCTCTGCCTCAGAGATCTAAAAACTAACTGAAAGCAAAGGAGAGCTCTGCCCTGCTGTCTGTCCATCCGCAGACAACTGATACCTTAGGATTTAAGGTTTTCTGTTTTGTTTTGGTGTGCAGCTTTTAGCTTTATATTAAGTGTTACTGGGATCTTTTCACAGAGTGTTGAAGACAAAACAATCCTGTTCTAGCTGGAGACTCAAGGACAAGCTCTTCAAACTTCAGGCCAAAAGCATAAACAACATGAAAAGAGGAGGGCGGGCAAGCAAGCAAGGAGGATTAAACTTCATAATTTGGAGCTATTAATTGGGCAGTTAACTCCTATATGTAAATAGGCTAAAACTTATAAAAATGTGAGATCTCATGACCAAGCCTTCTTTTGCTCCCATCTTGGAGCTATTCAGCTGTGGCTCTGGTAATGCCAGAGTGTGGCCTTTGAAGGCATTTTAGTAAAAATTCACTTTATTCCTCTTAGCTCTGTCTGGCCTCTGTTCAGCTCCTTAAAGCATCACAACAGTCCAGGAGCCATAATGTGGAGGAGTGAGTGCAGTATCTGAAAACAAACTGCTGCTTCTTCCTCCTCCCCTTCGCTCTCAGAACCAGCCTTAAAGGTGCAGAACTCATTTCTGGGCTAAACAGACCGATGGGGTACGAGCATCATGAAGTCACCCCAGGACACCCCTGTCAGGGTCAGGGGGTCCCGTCCCCACCTCATCTCCGGGCTGCCGGGGGTCCCCCAGCTCCGGTATCGCCCCTTCTCCTCTCCCCGCCCCGGGGGTCCCCGTTCCACAGCCCCGGCTCTCACGGGGATCCCCAAAACCAATGTCCCGCCCCGTCGGTACCAGGCCATCCCCACATGGACCCCTCAGACCCTCCTGAGGGGAGATCACGGCTCCTCTTCCCCTGAAAAAGCTCCTCTTAGGGAGCCCGGAGATATCCGGGGCTCGAGTCCGGGATCTGCCGGCTCCGAACACTCTCCAAAAATCCTCCTGGAGACCCCTGGCTGGAGCCGGGGCGAGCTCGGCCTCCGCCCTCCCCTGCGGCTCGGGGCTGGGGGCGATGCTCCCAGGGCAGAGGGTGCTGCAGGCTCGGCGTGCGGGCGCTGCGAGCGCTGCGATTCTCCCGCTCCTGCTGCTGCTCCTCCTCCTCATCCTCCCCATCATCGTCCTCTTCCTCCTCATCCTTCTGCTCCTCTTCATCATCCCACTCCTTGTCGACCTTGTGCTCCTCATGGTCCTCGTCGTCTTCCTCATCCTCGTCCTCCTCCTTGTCCTTCTCCTCTTCTTCCCCATCCTCCTCGTCATCCTCCACCTCCTCCTTGTTGTCCTCCTCCTTCTCATTGTCCTCATCCTCCTCATGCTCGTCCTCATCCGCCAAATCTTCCTGCTCCTCTTCGTTGTCCCACTACTCATCTACTTTCTCCTACTCCTGGTCCTTCTCCTAATCCTTGTCCTAATCATTGTCCTCGTTCTCCTCCTGCTAGTTCACATCCTCATCCTCCTCCTCGTCCACTGCCTCCTCCTCATCTGCATCCTTGACCTCCTCCTCCTTGTCATCCTCCTCCCCTCCCCATCGTTCTTCCCCTCCTCATTCTCCTTATCTTCCTCCTACATGTCCTCATCCTCCTCCTCCTCTTCCTCGTCCTCCTGCTCGACATCGTCCTCGTCCTCTTCCCTCTCTTCCTCCTCTTGCTCCTCCTCCTTTTTGTCCCCTTCCTCGTCATCATCCTCCTCCTCCACCTCAATATCCTTGTCCTCCTCCTTCTCCTCTAGCTCCTCTTCCTCCTCCTCGTCCTTGATCTCTTCCCAGTCTGCCTTATCCTCCTCTACCTCCTCCTCCACATTCTCCTTCTCTTTGTCCTCCTCCACATCATTGTCCTACTCTTCCTCCTCCTCCCCCTTGTCCTCTTCCTCTTCCTCGTGTTTCTGCTCCTCCTCCTCCTAGTCCTCCTTATCCTCCTCCTCCTCGTTCTCCTTCTCCTCCATTTCTTTCTCCTCTTGCTCTTCCTCCTCCTCTCCTACTCCTCCTTGTCCTTGTCCTCGTCCTCCTCTTCCTTCCTCCTCCTCATCCTCATCCTCATTCTCCTACTCTTCCTCCTCCTCCTCCTCGTACTTTTCCTCCTCCTCCTCGTCCTTTTCCTTCTCCTCATCCTAGTCCTCATACTTGTCCTCATGGTCCTCCTCCTCATCTGCCTCCTCCTTCTCCTCCTCCTTCTCATCCTTGTCCTCGTCCTCCTCGTCCACGACCTCATCCTCCTCTTCCTTGTCCTCGTCCTCCTCCTTTTCATCCTTGTCCTCATCCTCCTTGACCTCCACCTCTTTCTCCTCCTCCTCGTCCTCCTACTCGTCCTCATCCTCCTCCTCCTCCTCCTTCTCCACCTCCTCCCCCTCGTCCTCCTTCTCCTCGTCCTCCTTTTCATCCTCATCCTCCACCTCTTTCTCCTCCTCCTGATCCTCCTCCTCCTCATCCTCCTCCTCCTTGTTCTTCCCCTCCTCGTCCTACTCGTGCTCCTCCTCCTCCTCCTGCTTTTCCTCCTACTCTTCCTCTTCATCTTCCTTGTCCTGCTCCTTGTCCTCCTCCTCCTTCTCCTCATCCTCGTCTTCCTCCTTTTCCTCCTCTTCATCCTCCTTTTCCTTCTCTCCTCTTTGTCCACCTTTGTGTCCTCCTCCTCGTCCTCGTCCTTCTCCTCCTCCTGCTCCTCCTCCTCGTCTTCTTCCTCTTCTGTGGGGGTTAGGAATATATGGGAAAATATATGTCCAATTGTGTCAGGAACTTACGTTTTAAAAAAGGAACTCACTTGTCGCGGCAGAATGTCCAGATATGGACAACACTGGACAAATTAGACTAGTGAAGAGCTTTTTTTTTTTATTTTCAGGACATCAGTTTCAAGACATTGTTAGACAATGGAGACAGGATGTTAACAGCTCGCTGATCTACAGGGAATGTTTGGGAAGGTGGGGTATTACAGAATGACATAAACTATCTCAGTTTAGATTTTAGCTAATCATACATAGAACAACACATATTGATAAGCATTCTATCTAATCTTATAAAACGTACGTAATGGTAGTTAAAACAAAGACTGGTTCATAAGAGACAAAGAACAGAGTCCTCACCCTCCTCCTCATCCTCTTTCTCCTCCTCTTGCTCTTCCTCCTCCTCCTCCTCCTCCTCCCTTTCTTCATCTTCCTTCTCCTCGTCCTCATCCACCTCCTCTTCCCCCTCCTCCTCCTCCTCCTCCTCCTCCTCCTTGTCCTTGTCTTCGTCTCCTCCGTGGTGACACTATGGAACCTCTTGGAACCAAGGGGCCATGGTTACACTGTGGTGCCTCATGGAACCAAGGAGACTATTTTGAAACTCGGGGGCCCCAAGGAACCAAGGGTCCATGGTGACCTTGTACAGCCCGGAGTGTCATGGAGGAGCCACTGTGACACAGCGAGGGCGCATGGAGCCGAGGGGCCATGGTTACACATCAGGGCTTTGTGGAACCACGAAGCCATTATGACATTGCAAGGCCTCATGGTGGCACAGGGCCATTGTGACACTGCAGAAGCAAGGGAACTTTGTGACACTCCAGGGCCTCATGGAACCAAGAAGACCTTTGTGACACTGAGGAGTCCTATGGAACCAAGGGAACATGGAACAGGTCTGGCTGGCTGGGCCTCCTGGCGATCACCTGATAGGTCTGGCTGACCTTGGCGTGTGGAGGGCTGCTTCTCATCAGCCCCTGAAGCACTGGGGCTCTTGGCTTTCCTTCCTATGGGAGAGAACTGTCCTTCTCCTCCAGGGGACCATGGCCAAAATTGGTATTCCTCCTCTAAATTTCTTATATGCACAGATTGTTCTCAGATGAAATCTGCCAGAAGAGACAGGTCTGGCTGCCTTGGCCACCCAGGGGCCACCTCTCATCTGCCTTTGAAACCCAGGGACCATGTGCTTTTCTTGCTTAGGGGAAAAAAGCATCCATCTCGACCAGGTGCCCATGGCCAAAATTGGGAAACTGCCTCTGGAATTCCCTATATCCAAGGACAGCTTCAGACAAAAGCTGCCAGTACTGACAAGTCTGGCTGGCCTTGGCTTCCTGAGGGCTGGCACTCATCTGCCTCTGAAACACTGGGGCTCTGTGCTTTCCTTCCAAATATAAAGAACTCTTCTTCCTGTCCAGGTGCTCATGGCCAAAATTTATGTTCCACCTCCAAAATGCCCAATGTCCAAGGAGAGCCCATAGATGAAAGGTGCCAAGAGAGACAGTTCTGGCTGCCCTTGGCCTAAGGTTGGCCACCCCTCATCTTCTTCCAAAACACTTGGACTTTTCACTTTTCTTTCCTATAGGAAAAAGCCATCCATCCTGACCAGGTGCCTATGGCCAACTCTGCCATTCTACCTCCAAAACTCTGTACATCCAAGAATTGCTCCCAAGGTAAAACTGCCAGGACAGACAGGTCTGGCTGCCCCTGGCCTCTCGGGAGCTGCCTCTCACCTGCTTTCCAAACACTGGGGCATAGTGTTTTCCTTCCTATGGCAATGAACAGTCCTTCTTATCTCTGCAGAAATGACCAAAAATGGGATTCCACCTCCCAAACTCCCTATATCCAAGGGTTGCTTTCAGCCAAAAGCTACCAGGACAGAGAGCTCCGGTTGGCCTAGGCCTCTGGTGGCCACCTTTCATTGCCCCTCAAACACTGGTGTTCTGTGCTTTCCTTCCTATCAAAAGAACGATCCTTCTTCTCTAGGTGTCCATGTCTGAAACTGGACCTCTAAAATTCCAAGGGTTGCTCCCAGGCAAAATCTGCCAGTACAATCAAGTCTGGCTGGCCTTGGCCTCTGGTGGCTGCCCCTGCAACACTGGGGCTGGGTTCTTTCCTTCCCATGGAGATCACCGGGACACTGTGGGGACCTGATGGAACCAAGGGGATCATTGTGGCACCACTGGAGCCCATGGAACCAAGAGGCCATGGTGACACAGTGGGGCTTCATGGAACCCAGAGACCATTGTGACTCTGTGGGGCCTGATGGAACCATGGAGACCATTGTGACCCTTCAGGGCCTGGTGTCACCAAGGGGGCATTATGACACCTCAGGGCCTTGTGGAAGCAAGGTATCATTGGGACACTGTGGGGCCCCATGGAACCGAGGGAACATGGAACAGGTCTGGCTGACTTGGCCTCCCAGGGGCCGCCTGACAGGTCTGGCTGATGTTGGGATGTCAAAGGCTGCCTCTCATCAGCTCCTGGAACACTGGGGCTCTGTGCTTTCCTTGCTATGGAAAAGAACCATTCCTCTTTTCAGATATGCATTGCCAAAATTGGTACTCTCCCTAAAAATTTCCTATATGCAAGGGTATCTCTCAGAACAAAATCTGCCAGCTCTGGCTGGCCTTGGCCTCTGGTGGTCACCTCTCATCTGCCCCTGAAACACTGGGGCTCTCTTCCTTCATTCCTATGGAAAAGAACTGGCATTCTTGTCCAGGGACCATGGCCAAAATTAGAATTTGGCCTCCCAAATTCTGTATATCCAAGGATTGCTCCCAGACAAAAGTAGCCAGGACAGAGAGGTCAGGCTGGCCCTGTCCTCTGGTGATTTTCTTAGAGTAAAAGCTGAATGTTTTCATTTGAAAACACCTTGGAGAGGGCCCAGAGACCTCCTAAGGAGGGATTTGGAGGCCTCGGGCACATGACCACTACATATGGACAAAGGAGCTCTGTGCTCTTGTGGTGGTTTTGCATCACAGAAGTGATGTTCTAAGAGAAGATGCTAGGAATGTCCTCCATGTCTGACAAAAATCCAATCAGTAATAGCTTGCAGAATTGACAGTCTGCTAAACCACTAAGGAAAATTTACATGCCTCTGTGGAAACACATTTTAAAGATGAAAAAACCGCTGGTGCTTGCCTGCAAGCCCCGGGCAGGGGGAAGAGAAGCCATCGGCCCCCGGCCGTGCTGCTGCTGCTGTGTTCTGGCCTGGCTGCTGAGATCCTGGCCCTCCCCCCAGCGCAGCCTATCCTGACACAGCCCCAGCGCAGCCACTGCAGAGACCTCCATTGTAAAACAGCTCTGGCCACAAGCACCGAGCCCGGCCGGGGTCACAGAACCATCTGCAGGCCCCGGGTGAGATATGAATTCTTTCAGTGCTTCCATCCTCCCTCGAGTGAGAGAAAAGGACAAAGTGCAGACACGTAGAGGAGCAACATGAACACACCAAGATCAGTGAAGAGGAAGTCAAGTCCCTGATGGGAGGGATGAGGAGATATCCCAATCTTGGGGCTGAAATCCTCTTGTAAAGCTATGGAGAAGGATGTAATTGATACATCAGACTCTCTTTTTCTCTATAAGGCATTGAAAAGTATGAGGAAATGACTTGTTCAGCTTCTATGGCAGCAGCTCTCTGGCCACAGAGAGAAACAAAACTTTCCCAGGCATTGTTTTGGAAAAGCCTTTGGAGAAGATCAGAAAAAAATTCTCAGCTTGACTTGCTGTACCTGGTATTTAAACAAGTTGAATGTGTTGCAGAGATTTGTTTACCAAAGGGTGGGTTCTTAATTAGCCAATTGTGATGGTATTTGGATTGGAGGATCAATTAGGTCAACTTGTAGCAAACTAGGGTATAAAAGTATGGGTTTCTTAATAAAGATTATTGATCAGCCTTCTGTGAATCATTGAGTCAATGTCTATTATTACCCAGCTGGGAGCCCTTAACGTGACAGGCCTCCATGCTAAAATAAGTACATGTTGAAGTAGCTGTGATCGCATGAGAAGTTTGAACAGAGAAAGAGAGAAGAGTGTTGACACCCTGTGCCCTCATGAAGAGAAGATCATCTCTGTATTCAGAGATGAAGATAATTTCAGAAATACATGAAGAGGACCTTTGCTCTTCAACAGCTCATCTTTAAACTAATACCCCATAAGCAGACATGGCCCATGAACACTGCTGTGGGAAAAGTTGTGGAAAAAATGAGAGGGACTTCACAATTGCAGATTTGCTGGGCAGCTGCTATTCACTGAAATTGAGAGCAATGAGAGAATTATTTTCTTATGAAGAAGTCTCCATAGAATGAAAGACAGACTCCTCTCCCAAGGAGAACTGAAGAAAGGCTCTTACAGAAGTGGTAAACTGACTTAAACTTTTAGGTTTTGTCTCATTACATTGTCAGCAAAAAAGAAAAGTTTGAAGGGAGAGGAGAAGTATTCTAAGAGTTTTGTTCTGATTCTTATTTCTCTTTCTTTTAGATACTATTAATAATCTTTTCTTTATACCCTTTTAAAGTTTTGAGCCCACTTTGCCTTCCTCCTAATTTGATCTCACAGCAGAAAATCAATAAGAATATTCTAGTGAGTGCACAGGTAATTAGCCCACACTTACCCCACCACACTAATGCATTGGCTAAGAAATCTCATATTGGTGATCCAAAACCACTGCAGAGAACTTCCTGATGAACTGCATGAGAGCAGAGGGAAATCAAGGCAGAGCCATGGTTTGTCAGGACTTGCTTGATCCTGATGAGCCCCGTGGTGCATTTGGAGCTGAGCCCTGGAAGTTCAGGGCCTGAGAAGAGATTGCACAAATCTTTCCAGGAGTCAAAGTCAGAGGAAACACCCAAAGTGTCTCAAAGCATGAATGGGTCCCACTGAGGTCCATCCCCAACACAGGCTCCTCATGGACTCCTTGGAGGAGAGAGTTGGAGGCCAGGATGGCACTAAATGCTCTCAGAGACTCAATGTGGAAAGGAAATTCCAAAGTACCTTTAAAACCTTGGGTATCTCAAATCATTGATGAGCCCCACTGAGTGTCAGTACAGAGCTCTCAAGGGACTCATTAAAGCAGAAAATTGGGGCCATGATTGCACAAACTTGTCATAGAGTTTGTATGAAAAGTGAAACACCAAGTACTTTAAAATAACTGAAGTACCTTAAAGCATTAATGAGCCCACTGACTGTTGTTACTGACAAAGACTCTCCAGGGACTAATTACAGCAGATAACAGGAGGCCATGATTGCAATAAACCTCCTAGAGACTCCAAGGCAAAAGCAAAACTCAAAGTCCTTTGAAAAACTCTGTGAGCATTAAGGAGGCCCCAGGGCCATTCCTGAGCAAGGCTCCCCAGGGACTCCTTCCAGCAGATCCTTGAGGCCACTGGCATGTGGGCTAGGGGGGGATGCTGAGGGCAGGACAAGGGGCTGACAGTGCCCAGCCTGGCTGGGGCTGTGCTAGGAGGCCCCAGTGCCTCAGGACAAGGTGTCTCCTCACAGCCCTTGGTGGCACAGACCCTTACGCTGTGGCCCAGGGCACCAAGACTTGGCTTCTCTTTGTCCCCACCTGTCATCACTGCCTCCAGTTCTCTGCTCTATCTGGGGCCTGGGGACACTTTCTCAGTTGTGTCCCTCAGTGGGACCCATTAAAAGTCCAAGAAACTTTGGAGTTGGATTCTGACTTGGAGTTCTGGAGAGGTTTCCTCAGCTCCCTCTCAGGGACTGATGTTCAGGGCCTCAGCACAAAGCCCCAGTGGCTCATTAAAGTCCTTGTGCTGTGTCTGTGCTGCTGAGCTGGGATGGGCTCCTGGCACAGAGGCAGCTCCTGGTAACCAAGAAGAGGTTCAAAAGCACATTTCTCTTGATGAGAAGCTCTTCTGCCAGCCCAGCAGGGCTTGGGCACTGCCTGCAGCCGCCCTGGGCACAGCACAGAGGCACAGAGAGCTTCAATCAGTCAGGACTGGGAAGGTGCTGAGAAGTGCCTGGGGCAGAATCACTGCCAGCCCTTGGCACAGGAACCTCTGGCTGCAGGACAATGTAACTGCAGCTCCTGGAGCCATCTCCTAAAGCTGGAACATCCCATTGCCTACAGACTCTGTGAGTACATTCTCTGTCTCTTGTGCAGAGCAGCCAGGGGTGCCCAGGGCTGTCCTGCAGAGCAGGGTCCTGCAGCCCAGGGCGCTGTGCTGGGGCAGGGACTTTGCTGCCTGCCAGGGACAGCTCTCAGCCAGCCCTGGCAGCTGCTCCCAGCGCTGGGGAACAAGATCTGGGTGGGAGGAGACAGCTGGTAAGGCTTGGAGGTGTTCTCCTTTTGTGGGGAGGATGCTGCATTGCTCAGGACTGCTTCTCGGATGGTATTTAACTGCAGAACATTTCCAAGTAGATTATACAGGGAGCACAGCAAGGCAGGGACTGCATAAATGGGAAAAACTTGCCTTTGTTTTTTAATGCTCTGGGTTGCCTGGATGGGAAATTGCACATAGATATTCATCTTGCCGTTCAGGTTGAAAAACTAAAAAACAAAAAATTTCTCACAGATTTGAATAAAGCAGGCAGTGACAGAAATCAGCACAGGGCCCTTTACAGGCAGCATCAGTGTCACTTTTCCAGCCTCCTCAGGGTTGCTCTGAAGTTTCTATCAGAGCCTGCAGAGCCAGAGCTGCCCCTAGGCAGTGCCAGAGCTGGGAGGGGTCTGCAGGGCAGAGCTGAGCCCGCTGGGCTGGGCTCTGGCAGCACTGGCAGGGCCCAGCCCTGGGCACAGGGAAGAAGCTGCTGGCAGGGACAGCTCCAGGCAGCAGAGCCCTGGGCAGGCAGTGGGGGGAAAGTGCCCCCAAGCTGTTCTGGGATATTTAAAGTCGTCTCCAAACCCAGCTATTCCATGATTTCATTGTTTACAGATCCCCATGCCAAGGCACAGCAAATGTCCAACAGCAGCTCCATCAGGCACTTCCTCCTGCTGGCATTGGCAGACACACGGCAGCTGCAGCTCCTGCACTTCTGCCTCTTGCTGGGCATCTCCCTGGCTGCCCTCCTGGGCAACAGCCTCATCATCAGCGCCGTAGCCTGCGGCCACCACCTGCACATTCCCATGTTCTTCTTCCTGCTCAACCTGGCCCTCAGTGACCTGGGCTCCATCTGTACCACTGTCCCCAGAGCCATGCACAACTCCCTCTGGGACACCACGACCATCTCCTACACAGGATGTGTTGCACAGCTCTTTTTCTTTCTGTTCTTCATCTCAGCAGAATTTTATCTACTGACTATCATGTGCTACGACCGCTACGTGTCCATCTGCAAACCCCTGCACTACGCGACCCTCCTGGGCAGCAGAGCTTGTGCCCACATGGCAGCAGTTGCCTGGGCCAGTGCCTTTCTCAATGCTGTCATGCTCACGGCCAATACATTTTCCCTACCCCTGTGCCATGGCAATGCCCTGGGCCAGTTTTTCTGTGAAATCCCTCATATCCTCAAGCTTGCCTGCTCACACTCCAACCTCAGGGTACTGGGGCACATAACTGTCAGCTCCCTTTTAGCATTAGCCTGTTTTGTGTTCATTGTTTTCTCCTATGTACAGATCTTCAGGGCTGTGCTGAGGGTCCCCTCTGAGCAGGGACGGCACAAAGCCTTTTCCACCTGCCTCCCTCACCTGGGAGTTATCTCCCTGTTCCTCAGCACTGGCACATTTTCTCATCTTAAGCCCTCCTCCATGTCCTCCCCATCCCTGGATCTGGCCCTGTCAGTTCTATACTCGGTGGTGCCTCCTGCCCTGAACCCCCTGATCTACAGCCTGAGGAACCAGGAACTCAAGGCTGCAGTGAGGACACTCATGACTGGATGGTTTCAGGAATATTTAACTGCTGGCCAATTTCGACAAATCACTTGTAATAAAATTAATACTTAAAATTTCTTGTTGGTTTGGTTAGTTTTTTTCCTTTGTTTTATTTTTTTAATCTTGTCCTCATATAAATGTCATTGTTTGTGCCACTTCTGATTTTGAATCTCTCCACGTTCCCTGTGGCCACAGACTGTGTCAATAAGGGGCTGCGCTCTCTGTGGCTTTAAAGGAAGCAAAGGATGTCCCAGCAAAGTTTTCTGCAGAGATGCCGTTTTGTTGCCTCTCTGGAGCTGCAGCAGCAACGTCTGTGTGCAGAGCTGGGGGCAGATCAGGTCTGGCCCAGCAGCTGTGCCCAGCAGCAGCACTTGGTGTTGCCATGGCCCTGCCCCGCTGCCCTGGTGGCCCTGGTGTTGCTGTAGGGCCTGAGTGCTCTCGGGGCCAGGCATAGTGCTGGGGGTGGCAGTGCCGGGGCTGCAGCAGGGACAGGCCATGGGCACTGCTGGGGCAGTGCTGACGCCTCAGGCCAGGGCCTGGGGGCTGCAGGCTCCCTGTCCAGGCTCTCTTAAGAACACGGCCAGGCCAATGCTCAGCACAGAAAACCCCCGTGAGCAGCCCCAGGCTGGCTGTGGGCAGCATGGCTGGGGCTCTGCAAGGGCCCTGGGGCAGACAGGAAGGAGCAGGAGAGCAGGGGCTGATCCATCCCCAGTGCGCTGCACAGCTCAGGGCAGTGTCCCAGAGCGTCCTCATGGAGCTGCCAACAACAGCCCCCCTCTGCAGCCCTGGCCTCTCCCCCAGCTCACATAGGTGCCCCATCCTTGCAGGCACAGACACGGCAGCACTGGCTCAGCAGCCCCTGTTTGCATTGCACACAGCAGGCAGGAGCACCCCCATGCTGTTGGTGTGGGGACATGAACCTGAGGGAGCACAAATGCCGTCAGCCCCTTAGGGCCAGCAAGGGCTGGGGGACACCAGGGAAACCACTCAGCTTTGTCCTGGGCTCTGCAGTCAGCCAGAAAGTTTGTTCCTATCAGCTGGGAGTTTCCTGTCCCAATGCAGACACTGTTGCTCAGAGCCAGGGCTGCCTGGCAGCCACCCCCAAACTGCCCTCAGCATTTCCTTGGCTTCACCTTTGCTTTCTTTCCTCTTCCTGATACAAATTTCTTCCTCTTGCCCACCCCTGTTCCCTGCCCTGCAAACAGCCCATCCCTGTTTGCCCTTTCCTCTCTGGCCCCACTCCCCATTGCAGTTCCTGACTTGGCACCATGGGAACATCCCTTGGGGAGCAGGACAATTCCTACAAGTGCTGCAGGAATTGTCTGCAGGCTCCTGCAGTGCCTCGTGCTGCTCCCTTGCCACAGGCACCCCAAGCCAGGGGGGCACATCTGGGCTGCTGTGTCTGGCTCTGGGGCTCCCTATTCTGGGCAGTGAGGAGGAGCTGCAGAGGCTCTGCAGGACTGACAGGATGGGCTTTGGGGCTGGCAGGAGAAGCTGAGGGACCTGGGCTGCTGGAGCTCCTGAAGAGGAGGCCCAGGGCTCCTCCTGCAACTGCTCCAAGGGTAGTTCCAAAGAATCCCAGAATTAGCAAGGCTGGAAAAGATCTTGGAGATCATGAAGTCCAACCTGTGCCGTGAAACTGCCTTGTCTCCCCTGAGCCTCCTCTTCTCCAGGATAAACAACCCCAGCTCCCTCAGCTGCTCCTCACAGGACTTGTTCTCCAGACCCCTCACCAGCCTTGTTGTCCTTCTCTGGACATGCTCAAGCTCCTCCATGTCCTTCCAAAATTGGAGGGCCCAGAACTGCAAACAGCACTTGAGGTGCTGCCCAACTAGTGCCTAGCAGAGCAGAAGAATCCCTGCCCTGCTCCTGCTGACCACACCATTCCTGAGCCAGGCCAGGAGCCATTGGCCTTCTTGCCCACCTGGGCACACTGCTGCCTCATGTCCGGCCTGCTGTCCATCATCCCTGCAGGTCCCTTTCTGCCTGGCCACTCTACAGCCACTCTGTCCCCTGCCTGTATTGCTGCAGGGGTTTTTGCGGCCAAAGGGCAGGACCTGACACTTGGAGTTGTTTAACCTCACCTTGTTGGATTTGGTGCCTGGATCCAGCCTGTCCAGGGCCCTGTGCAGAGCCCTCCTACCCTCCAGCATGTCAACACTCCCAGCCAACTCGACGTCACCACAGTTTCATGACACCTCAAAATGTCGCAATGGTTTTCACAATTCCATGAGGCCTCCCAGTGTCACAGTGTCCCTTTGGTTCTATGAGACTCTTTGGTGTCACAAAGTCCCTTGGATCCTTGGGCCTCATAGTATCACAATGGCACTTTGGTCCCCCAAGGCCCTGCAGTGTTGAAATGGATCCTTGGTTCCATGAGGTCAGGCAGTGCAGCAATGCTCTCCTTGGTTCCACAGTGTCACAATGGCCTCTTGGTCCTAAGGGCCACCACGGTGTCAAATATGTTTCCTTTATTCCAGGAGTCCCTGAGGAGCAGCACTGACCCCTTGGTTCCATGGGGCCCTGCAGTGTCACAATGGCCCCATCATGACACCAGATCCTGCTCTGTCACAATGCTCTGCATGGTTCCACAAGGCCCTGCAGGGTCACAGTGGCCTCTTGGTTCCATGAGGCCTCAGAGTGCCAAAATGAATTTCTTGGTGTTGCAATGTCACAATGGAGCCCTGGTGACACAAGACCCTGCAGTGTCTACAGGGACCCTTGGTTCCATGGGGCACCACAGAGTCACAATTGTTCCCTCAGTTCCCAGAGTCTTTGCACTGGAGGAATGACCCCTTGATTCCATTGTCCCCAGGCTCTCTCAAGGGTCTCCTTGGTTCCACAGTGGCACCATGGCCCCTTGGTTTAACAAGGCCCCGCAGGCTAACAGTGGCCTCTGTGGTTCCACCAGGACCCGGACTGTCACCATGGACTCCTTGCTTCCATTCTGCCCCACAGTGTCACAATGGCCCCTTGGCTCTGTGCTGCCATGTCGTACGCAGTGTCACCATGGTCTTAGTGCCACCAGGCCCCGCAGTGTCACAATGACCCCTTGCCTCCTCAGGGCCCTGCACTGTCACAATCATCAGAGAATCAACCAGACTGCAAAAGACCGGGGAGAGCATCAAGGCTCTCTCCCATCACCTGGGACCCAACACCATCTTGTCACCCAGACCATGGCACTGAGCGCCACATCCAGTCTTTCCTTAAACACCTCCAGGGATGGTGACTCACGCACCTCCCTGGGCAGCCCATTCCAATGCCCAATCACCCTTTCTGGGAAGAATATTGCCTAATGTCCATCCTAAAATTCCCCTGGTGCAGCTGAAGTCTGTGTCCTCTTGTCTTGTCCCTGTTCCCTGGGAAAAGAGCCTGACCTCCACCTGGACGCACCCTTCTGTCACAGAGTTGTAGAGAGTGACGAGGTCTCCCCTGAGCCTCCTCTCCTCCAGGATAAACAATCCCATCTCCGTCAGCTGCTCCTCACAGGACTTGTGCTCCCGACGCCTCACCTGCCTTGTTGCCCTTCTCTGGACACTCTCCAGCCCCTCCATGTCCTTCCTAAATTGGGGGACCCAGAACTGGACACAGCACTTGAGGTGCTGCCCAAGCAGTGCCAAGCACAGAGGAAGAATCACTGCCCTGCTCCTAAGTGTAAATGTTTGCAGGGGTCCCAGGATGAGGGAAGAAATGAGAATATTGACTCCATGTTTCATAAGTTTCATTATTTTTTCAAGATATATATTATATTAAAATAAAACTATACTACAAGAATAGAAGAAAGGATTTCATCAGTATGTTAGAAAGTAAAGAAATGGAATGATAAAATCTTGTAACTGACCAGAGTACCAATGTAGCTGGACCTGTAATTGGTCATCAAGTAGAAACAATTTCACCTGCTGCGTAAACAATTCTCCAAATCACATTTCAAAGCAGCAAAACACAGAGAAGCTGAAGCTTCCCAGCTTCTCAGGAGAAAAGATCCTAGTGTGACAGTCCTGCTGGCCACACCATTTCTGATCCATAGAAGTGCCAGGGGTTGGATGAGGGAAATGGTGAGGAGGGGGTGGGGAAAAAGTCTGGTTGATGATCAGCCATGAAGGGTCTTGATCTTCTTATCTATTTAGACTACATTAGAAGTTGAAGGGGAGCAATATCAATTGGATATTGGTAAAACCAAATTATAAACAGGAAAAGAAAACAGGTGAAAAATGTTCTCTCTGCTTTTCTTTTAAATATAGCAGATTCAAGTTGAATAGACTTCTAAAATATGTCTAATTAACCACAGAAGAATTGAAAACTTAGATTATTTCCATGGGCTTTTCTTCTTTGAGTATTTTGAACAAATGTTTATGAGCCTTTTTCACTGAATTCCTGAACTGAAGAGCTCAAGAAAGAAAAGGCCTCCGGAGTAGGAAAACTGATCAGCAACCCATAGTGGCTGAGGATCCATCCCCATCAGAGCAGCAATGAACAGAAATGGGCACAGCTTTGTGGCTGCCCCAGCTTTGGCACGGGCCCTGGGCCTGGAGCAGGAGCAGCTCTTGAGGGCCCCAAGGCCGGGGCTCTTGTGCTGCCCTGGGCAGATGGGATGGCAGCAGGGACTGCAGAGCTCTCAGCACCTTAGGCAGAGGGGAGCAGGGCAGCCAGGGAGCCTCCTTTGGCCTTGGCCAAGCACCTTCCCCCATGGCTGGGGCTGAGTCCTGTGGCAGCTGCAGCTGCTGCTGTGCCCTTGCCAGGGGCTGAGGCCGTGGGGCAGTGCCCAGAGCAGCCTGGCCTGAGCAGAGCTGTGGGGCCAGAGCCGGCTGGGCTGGGCTGGGGAGAGGCCCTTGCTGCTGCCCAGAGCTCAGGGCAGCTGGCAGAGCTTGCAGGGAGCTGGGCTGGGCTCTGAGAGCCCGGCCCAGAAACCATCAGTGTCCATCTCAGCCTGGCTGAGCGTGCAGGGGCAGGACTCAGGCCAGGCCTTGTGGGACAGGGCCAGCGCCTGTGCAAGGCATTGCAAACAGGCAAGTGGCCCAGAGAGGAGCCTGCTCTGTGTCCTTGGAGGCATGGACAGAGTAGGGAGGGGACCCAGGACATTTGTCAGCACCAGCCTCTGTGCCCATGTGTTGGCAGCCCTGGCTGCTGAGCCCAGCTTTGGCCTGGGCTGAGTTTGTCTGTGGCCCAGCTCCATCCTCCTGCATGGCTCAGGGCCTGTTCCTGTCCATGGCCAGCCCTGGCTGCCTCTCTGCTGGCCCAGAGGCCGGCAGGGCCCGGGGCAGGGCTGTCTGTGCAGCCTCACAGTTGCTGTGGCTACCTTATTTCTGGTTGGGGTTTTGTAGTCTCTTGTTTTCCTGTTTGGTAGTTGTTTGGGTTTGGTTTGGTTAGAGTGGGGCCGATGGGAAGGGGGTTCAGCCAGGGGAGGGGGGAAGGGGCTGGGGTTGCCTGCTTTGGCTTGGTTTGGTTTGGTTTGGTTTGGTTGAGATGGGAGGTGGGACCAGGGCTCACTACTTCTTTGTTGACTGGAAAAGAAAGAGGAGGTTCCTCGGTTTTTTCATTTTAAACATTTGTGATTCACAGAGGGGTATTCAGTGTCTCAGTGGTTAACCAGATTGTCAGTTACACAAAAAGTTTTGTACTACTTTTTAAAATTCTTCTCATGTCAAACTACGACAGACATTCAATCAACAGAAAACACTTCTCAAAGCATTGACTTGGCCCATTCAACTTCACAAACTCTAAGCCTGTTCAATGGATTGTTAATCAAAATTTGCAGGAGCACAGAAACAGAAGAAGACACAGAAAGAGAGAAATACAAAAAAGATACAGAGAGGCACACACACAGCTGCCAACTCCTGGATTCCAGCACTGTTCAGATGGAAATTCCAAGAAGAGGTAGAGTCAAGATGTGTGCTTGCCTTGTGGTCAGCCTTCAATACCCCTTGGTCTTCTTGGGCCCTTCCCCCAGGTGGGACTTGGGCTCATTTGGTCCCTCAGGAGCTGGGCTGGGGCTGCAGAGGTGGCTGTGGAGCATTGCCTGTGCTGTGCCAGGGACTGGCAGCCACTGCTGGGCTGGGATAGAGGCTCTGTGAGGATTGGGGTTCCAGGGCAGGGCAGGGCTGGGGTTCCAGGGCAGGGCAAGACTGGACCTGCCTCTTCCTCCCCCTCACATGAAACGTTTTCAGCCAACAATCTCCTCCAGTCTCTCACAATGGACAATGTTGGAGGTCGAAATCCCAATTCTGGCCTTGGGCACATGGATGAGAAGGGCAGTTCTATTCCATAGCACAGAGCCCCAGTGTTTAGAAGGCAGTTGAGAGCCTCACTGGGCCAAGGCCGGCCAGACTTGTCATGAATGGCAGATTTTGTCTGGAAGCATTCTTTGGACATAGGGAATTTTGGAGGTGGAAGCCCAATATTGGCCATGAGTGCCTGGAGAAGCAGGATAGTTCTTTCCCATAGGAAGGAAAGCTTGCAGCCTTCCCCAGTGTTTCGAGGACCGATCTGAGGTGACCCTTGTGAAACCACGTCCAGCCAGACTTGTCCTGGCCATATTCCTATGGGAACAATCTCTGGATATAAGGAAATTTGGAGGTAAAATCTCAATTCTGGCCATGGGTGCCTGGAGGAGGAGAAGAGTTCTTTTCCATGGCAAAAAAAGCATGGAATCCCAGTGTTTCAGCAGCAGATGAGAAGAGACCCTTAACATGGCAAGGTCAGCTGGACCAGTCCAGTGGCTCCTGGGAGGCCAAACCAGCCAGATCTGCTCGGTGTTCCCTTGGTTTTGTTGGGCCCCATAGAGCCAAAATGGATTCATGAGAACCCACAGTGCCAAAATGGTGACTTGTTTCCATAGGGTCCCACAGTGTCACAATGGTCCCTTGATTACAAGAAGTCCTGTAGTGTCACAACGGACCTTTGGTGCAATGCGGTCCCACAGTGCCACAATGGCCCCTAGGTTCCAGAAGGGTCTGCAGTGTCACAATGGTCCCAATGATTCCATGAGGCCTTGCAGTGTCACAATGGTGTCTGTGGTACCCCAGACCCCCACAATGTCATGTGACTCCTCTGTCCATGAGCCCTGCAATGTCACAATGGACTTTTGGACCCTGGGGGTTTGCAAGGTCACAATGGTCTTCTTTGGCTCTACAGTGTCACAATGGACCATTGATGACAGGAGACCCCTCTGTGTCACCCTGAAACTTTGGTTCCATGCATCCCTGCAGTGTCACAATAGTCTCCTTTGGTTCCACAGTGTCACAATGGACCACTGATGACACGAGGCCCTGCAATGTCACAATGGACCTTTGGTTCCATGAGGCTGTGAAGTTTCTTAATGGTGTCTGCATGGTTCCATGAGGCCTTGTTATGTCATGATGGACCTTTGGCTCCATGGAGTCTCGCAGTGTCACAATGGTCCTTTGGTTCCATGACACCCCAAAGTGTCACAATGGCCTCAATGCTTCCATGAGGACCCGCAGTGTCACAGTGGTCTCTTGGTTTGATGGAGCCTCTCAGTGTCACAATTATCCCTACATTCCATGGAGCCACACAGCATCAATATGGACCCCTTGGTTCCATGAGGCCCAGCAATGTCACAGTGCTCTCCATGATTACATGACGCCCCACAGTGTCACAATGGTCCCTTGGTCTCACAGGACCCCACAGTGTCACAATTGTCCCTTGGTCTCACAGGGCCCCAAAGTGTCACAATGGTCCCTTGGTTCCATGGGCCCTGTGCTGCTGAATTCCCCCCTCCCCTTCTCAGGCTGCCCTGCCAGCTGAGAAATGCTCCTTGGGCCTCAGCCTTGGCCAACAGCCCCTGGGCTCAGCTCCTCTGCAGCTCATCACAAACACTGTCTGCTCCAGGCACTGCTGCTGCCCAACCAGCCCCTGGTTTCTGTAGGAGCAGCCCTGGGAGCTGTTTGTGTTCCCTGAGCGGCACAACATCCCTGTTCTCACACTGCCAAAGAAAGCTGTTGGTGCCAAGTGCGGCCAGGATGAACCATTGCTGGGCCTTAAGCCCCTCTCTTGGAGCCCTACAAACAGTGCTCCAAAAGGAGCCCTTGGAGCTCTCCTGGGCCAGCGACTCCCTCTGAGTGGGGCCTCTCCCAGCTGGGAACTCTCCCTTTTGATGCACTCGCGGATCCCCAACAACGATGGAGCCTGGGCCGATATCCACACTCCTCCAGGCTCAGCCCTTCACCTGCTGGGGAGATGCCAAAGGATCCACAGTGAGCATTTCCTGCCCTCAGGGGAATTTCTCACAGGTGCCTTGCACTGACTCTTTGTGCCTGTGTGCACACAGGAGTGCCTGTGCTGGGGAAATGTGGCAGAAATGCTGCTCTCTGAGGGGCTTGAGTGCCTTGGATAGCTGAGTCAGTCAGGCCTGCAAGGAAAGGTTAAAACATGAGGTCAAAGCTAAGTTGAATGTTCCTAAGAGTTGTTCTTTTCCTAAGGTGTTATGTTTAATATAAATTGTAAGCTGGGTTAAATATTGCTCTTATTCCTCTGTTAAATTGCTAAGTCATACCTTCTAGGTTAGGTTAAATACTTTAAGCATTGTGCTTTTGCTAAATTGTGAAGCTGAAGGTACCAGTTAAGGTTAAAGTGTAAGTTAAGTGCTGTTAAGTTTGAGCTCTGTTAAGCTTTTAGCCCATATTACTTTTATCATTGCCCTCACTGTCCTTGTGTAACACACACACAGAGGGAGGTTCATTTATGGTTTGATTGCGTGGATTTGGTTTGGTTTTGTTGTTGCTTTGTTTCCCTGGTGTGCCTGAAGTGTCCAGTCAGGAGCAGAGTGACTCTTGCCAAGGAACTTCGCAGTGCTGTCCCTTTATATTAAATCTGGTTTTTGCTGATCCCTTGCTGGGGATTTTTTCAGCGCTCTCAAGGCCTCATTGGCAGCAGGGTGAAGGAGCCCTGGCCCAGGCTCTGGCCCTGGGGGACACAGGGACGCTGCCTTGGGGTCCCTGTCCCCCTGTGCCACCCCCAGGGCCCCGGCCCCCCGTCCCCGTGTCAGGCTCTGGGGTCGATCTCGTGGAACATCCTCTGGGGGAGGCTGCGGGGCCGGGGGGACCCAGGGGGACCCGGGGGGACAGGGGACCCCGCTGTGCACGAGCAGGGTTGGACTGCTCTGGGGGGAGCTGTGAGGGGGCTGGGGCAGAGTGACCTCCCCAGGGACCTCACACAGACCCTGTGATGTCACACTGCCATCTCTGTGACCTCACACAGCCCCTGTGATGTCATAGACCCAACTCTGAGATGTCACCCTGTGATGTGATACAGCTGCTCTGATTTGGTGGTGTTCACAAGGGTCCCAAGGACAAGGGAAAAGACAAGAATCATGACTCCATATTTCAAAAGGTTCATTTATTATTTTGTGATATATATTATATTAAAAGAAAATGATATATTAAAACTATTCTTAAATGATAGAAGAAAGTATTTCATCAGAAGGCTAGCAAGGAGTAGGAAGGAATGGAATGATTATACAATCTTGTGACTGACCAGGGATTCTGAGACAGTCCTGTGATTGGCCAATAATTAGAAACAACCTCGTGAGACCAAAGATATACCTGTTGCATTCCACAGCAGCAGATAACGATTGTTTACCTTTTGTTTCTAAGGCCTCTCAGCTTCTCAGGAGAAAAATCCTGGCAAAGGATTTTTCATAAAATATGTCCGTGACACTCTGTGATGCCACAGAAGGCTCTGTGATATCACACAATCACACCGTGACATCATAGTCTGTTTTGTGATGTCACAGCCAGTTCTGTGATGTTACTTAGTCACCCAGTGATGTCACAACCCACTCTCTGGTTTCACAGAGCCACCCTCTATGATGGTAGAGTCTGGACTACGGCATCACATCCTACTCCATGACAACACAGCGAGCTCTGTGATGTACCAATCCCCTCAGTGATGTCACAAAACCCTCTATATGATGTCATACTGCCACTCTGTAACGTCACAGCACACACTTTGACATCACAGCCTGCTCCATGGAGCCATAGAGCCATGCTATGATGTCACAACTTGCTGTGATGTCACACAATGCCCTCCATGTTGCTGTAGCTGCTTGGTGACCTCACACAGCCCACTCTGTGCTGTCACACAGCCCCTTGCTGACATCACAGCTGCTCTGTGCCTCTGTGACACAGCTACAGAGGTGCTTCTGTGACACAGCCCCCTCGGGGCCATCCCACAGCCCCTGCCAGTGCTGAGCCCCTGTGAGCTCTGTCTGTGCCCTGCTAGTGTCCCTGAGGGGCCCTGGCAGCGTCCCAGCCCTGCTGGGCTGTGCACAGGAGCTGCTCCTGGCCAGAGCTGTCTCTCTGCAGCGCTGCCCTTGCCAGGAGCTGCCTCTGGGCCAGGAGCCCGGCCCAGCTCAGCAGCACAGACACAGCAGAGGGACTTAATGAGCCTCTGGGGCTTTGCTGCTCTTTGCATCAGACTCAGTCCCTCAGAGAGGGCTCCAAAATTTTCTCAAGAGCTCAAAGTGAGATTGAAACACTGAAGTTTCTTGTAGTTTCAGTAGATCCCTGTGAGGCACAAGATTGACAAAGGGTCCCCAGGTTCCAGTTAGAGGAGAGAACTGGTGGCAGTGATGACAATTTGGAGCAAGCAGGGGAAAGGTGTTTCTGATGCTGAGAAAACCTGTGCCCCTGTCCCTGCAGGCTGTCGGCATCCCCCAGCTGCCCTACCTGGCTGGCCCCTTCCTTTGCTGACAGCTCTGCCTCCTGCCTGCCCCTGCCTGCCCACACAAAGCCTTGGGCTGCTCCAGGCTCCTTCTGGGGGATGGCTGCACCACAGCCCTGCCCTGGGAGGGAAATTCCTTTCTGCTGCTGCCCAGGCTGGGCCTCCCCAGCTGCCTATGGAATAAATCTTTCTTTCGCTGGCAGTTCTCTACTATGTCAGAAAGATCCACCATCCCTGAAACCACCCTTCAGTCCCTCCCAGGGCTCTCCTCTGTTGTCCTCAGTCTCCACCCCTGTGAGAGCCCGCAGAGCTCCTGTGTCCCTATACAGTGGTCATGTGCTTGAGGCCATAGGTGCCTGGACAAGAGGCACGGTTCTTTTCCGTAGGAAGGAAACCACAGAATCCCAGGGTTTGAAGGCAGATGAGAAGAAGTCACCAGAGGCCAAGGCAAGCCAGACCTGTCTGTCCTTGCAGCTTTTGTCTGAAAGCAGCCTTTGGGTATATAGGGACTTTTGGGGGTGGAATTCCATTTTAGCCATGGGTTCCTGGACTGGCATGACTGTTCTCCATAGGAAAGAAAGGTGGAGCCCCAGTGTTTCAAAGGCTGATTAGAGGCAGCCCCAAGGAGGCCAAGGCCAGCCAGACCTGTGGTCAGGGAGGAATCCTTGGATAGACAGAATTCGGGGTGCCAAAGCCCATTTTTATCTACAGGCATCACGACAAGAAGGACAGTTCTTTTCCATAGGAAGGAAAGTGCAGAACCCCAGTGTTTCAAAGGCAGATGAGATCTGGCCCTCAAGAAACCAAAAGAACCTGGACAGGCCTGGCAGCTTTTGTCTGGGATATATCCTTGGGTATAAGGAATTTTGGAGGCTGATTCTCAGTTTTGGCCATGGATGCCTGGATTTGAGAGATGTTTTTTTCCATGAGAAGAAAAGCACAGGCCCCCAGTGTTTTGAAAGCAGATGAGAGGTGGCCACCAAGAGGCCAAGGCCAGCACAGAGTGGGTTGTGTGAGGTCACAGGTAGGGCTATGACAGCACAGAGTTTGTTGTGTGAGGTCACTGAGCAGCTACAGCATCATAGAGGGGATTCTGTGACATCACAAAGCAGGCAGTGACATCATGGCATGGCTGGATGACATCATAGAGCTGGCTTTGCAGTCAAACTGTGTGTGCTGTGACATTACAGAGTGGCAGTATGACATCACAGAGGGGGTTTTGTGACTTCACTGAAGGGTTGTGGCATCACGCAGCTGTCTGTGAGATCATAGAGTAGGGAGTGAGGCCATGGAGCAGACCCTCCCATAATAGAGGGTGGCTCTGTGACATCAGAGAGTAGGTTGTGACATCACTGGCTGGCTGTGTAACATCACAGAGCAGGCTGCAACATCACAGAACAGACTGTGCCATCACATCATGACTTTCTGCCATCATAGAGTCTTCTGTGACATCGCAGTGCAGCGGCATGACATTCCAGGGTAACATCCCAGAGCTGGCTCTGTGACATCACAAGGGCACTGTGTGATGTCCCAGAGTGGGATGTGTCATCACAGATGGCTGTGTGACATAGCAAAAGGGCTGTGTGGCATCATAGGGGGCTGTGACATCACAGAGATGTCTGTGTGACATCACAGGGGTAATGTGTCATCTCAGGGGCTGTGTGACATCACAGGATGCTGTGTGACATCACAGGTGCTGTGTGAGGTCCCTTGGGAGGTCACTCTGCCCCGGCCCCCCTCACAGCTCCCCCCAGAGCAGTCCAACCCTGCCCGTGCACAGCGGGGTCCCCTGTCCCCCTGGGTCCCCCCGCCCCCGGCGCCGCAGCCTCCCCCAGAGGATGTTCCACGAGATTGACCCCAGAGCCTGACACGGGGACGGGGCACCGGGGCCCTGGGGGTGGCACAGGGGGACAGGGACCCCAAGGCAGCGTCCCCGTGTCCCCCAGGACCAGAGCCTGGGCCAGGGCTCCTTCACCCTGTTACCAATGAGGCCTTGAGAGCGCTGAAAAAATCCCCAGCAAGGGATCAGCAAAAACCAGATTTAATATAAAGGGACAGCACTGCGAAGTTCCTTGGCAAGAGTCACTCTGCTCCTGACTGGACACTTCAGGCACACCAGGGAAACAAAGCAACAACAAAACCAAACCAAATCCACGCAATCAAACCAGAAATGAACCAAGAACTGTCCCTGTGTGTGTGTGTGACACAAGTACAGTGAGGGCAATGATAAAGGGAATATGGCCTAAAACATTTCAGAGCTCAAGTTTAACAGCACTTAACTTATACTCTGACCTTCTACCTTTGACTTCATAATTTAGCAGAAGAACAGCACTTAACAGTATTTAGCTTAACTTATAACCTATGACTTAGCAATTAAAAAGAGGAATAATACTTAACAATATTTAACTTAGCTTATAACTTATATTAAACTTAACAACCTAGAAAAAGAACAACTCTTAGCAGCATTTAACTTCACTTAGACTATAAAAAGAACAACTCTTAGCAGCATTTAACTTCACTTAGACCTCATGATTTAACCTTACCTCTATGCCTGACTGACTCAGCTATCCAAGGCACTCAAGCCCCTCAGAGAGCAGCATTTCTGCCACATTTCCCCAGCACAGGCACTCCTGTGTGCACACAGACCCCAAGAGTCAGTGCAAGGCACCTGTGAGAAATCCCCATGAGGGCAGGGAATGCTCACTGTGGATCCTTTGGCACCTCCTCAGTGGGTGAAGGGTTGAGCCTGGAGGATCAGGGAGATCAGCCCAGGCTCTGTTGTTTTTGGGGATCCCTGAATGCAGCAAATGGGAGAGTTCCTTGCTGGGAGAGGCCCCACTCAGAGGGAGTGGCTGGCCCAGGAGAGCTCCAAGGGCTCCTTTTGGAGCGCTGTTTGCAGGGCCCCAAGAGAGGGGCTTCAGTCACAGCAATGGCTCATCCTGGCCACACTTGGCACCAACACCCTTCTTTGGCAGTGTGAGAAGAGGGATGTTGTGCCACTGAGGGAACAAAAACAGTTCCCAGGGCTGCTCCTAAAGGAACCAGGAGCTGGTATGGCAGCAGACAGTGCCTGGAGCAGACAGTGTTTGTGATGAGCTGCAGAGGAGCTGAGCCCAGGGGCTGTTGGCCAAGGCCGAGGCCCAAGGAGCATTTCTCAGCTGGCAGGGTGGCCTGAGAAGGGGAGGGGGGAATGCAGCAGCACAGAGCCATGGAACCAAGGGACCATTGTAACACTTTGGGGCCTCATGTAATCATGGAGAGCACTGTGACATTGCTGAGCCTCATGAAACTCAGAGGACACAAACAATTGAGTTTCCTTTTAAATGTCTCCTTGAGAGAGTTGTTTGGGAGATGAGAGTCAGGGCTTGTCTGTCCTGCTTGGCACAGCCCAGGCAGGGCTTTCCCAGCCACATTCCACACTCCATTTCCCATCTGGAGCCGCTGGTGCCTCTGAGTTGTGCTGCCCCAGCCCCAGGGACGCTCTCCTTGTCTGCCCATTCCCCCACGGTCTCTGGGCAGGGATGGCCTCAGTGGGGGCTGCTGACATCCTCAGCAACTTGGAGGCTGCTGCTGAATTTTCCTGCTCTAAAGGCTTCTTCAGCCTTCAGCTCTTCAGTGCAGGAATTCAGTGTCCCAGCGCTCATTAACATTCAGAACACCTGACCGAGCAAAGCCTCTGGGGATAATTTGATTTTAATTTTCAAATCATTTGTGGTTAGGTAAATCTCAGTAGTGTATTCAATGTGAATACATGATATTAAAAAAGACAGTGTGAAGAGATTCTTTAGATCCTGTTTAGGTTTGTTTTCCTGTTAATTCATTGATATGTGCAGTCTCCAATTGACACTGAATCCCAGTACCTCCTCATGCAGTTTGAATAGATATGAAAATCAAGACCCTTCATGGCTGACAATCAATCAGACTCTGTCCCTACCCCCACCCCACCATTTCCCCCATCCAAGCCCTGGCACTCAGAGCAGCCTTGTGCAAATCTGAACTCCCTCCAGCCCAGGCTGCACCTGCAGCTTTCAGCTCCCTGGCTCCAACTCCCACCTGCCTTTCCTTGGAGAAGGAGCTGCCCGAGACACAGAGGGATGTTCATTTCTTGTCAGCCAACAAAGTCAAGGGAAGGCACAGCTCCATCAAATGCAAAAGTCATTCTTCTCCCTGGTTCCACCCTGCCCGTGATCCCCACAGCCTGTCTGTTTCCTTCATCCCTCCATCGCAAGGGACTTTCTGGGACAAGAGAGCTCGGCTCTGGGGCCATACTAAAACTACTTTCAGACAAACATGGTTCTATGATAGATACAAAAACAATTAGTTATTCTATCAGGATTCTCATCCTAGAGTGGGGGCAAAACAGCTCCAACAATTTCTGATTTGCAAAGCTGTCAATCCTGGATGGACAAAGGAGATCAGGCTGCTTTTGGTGCTGAGGAAATGCTGAAAGCAGCCTGACTCATTTCATCTCCAGCTGTCCTGGCTCATCTCCCCTCTTTTCCCTTCCACCAATTGGCTTTTGTCTCCCCAAGGCCCCCTGTGAAGAGCCTGGCTCTGTGTTCTCCATCCCCTCCTCGCTGGCACTGCCAGGCTGGGATGAGGAGCCCCTCAGCCTTCCTTGCTCCAGGCTGGACCAGCCCAGCTCCCTCAGCCTCTGCTCACAGCCCAAGGGCTCCAGCCCCACCTTGGAGGCCCTTCCCAGACCATCCACCAGCTGCCAGGCATCCTTCCTGCTCTGGGGAATCCAATCCAGGCCACAGTGATCTGGATAATCCCAGTCCTTGCTGTCCTGGTCACACAGCCCTGGCCCCTTGTCCCCTGTCAGGCTCTGGGGTGGATCCCGTGGAACATCCTTTGGTGGAGGCTGTGGCTCCAGTTGGGCCGGGGGGATCCCCGGGGGACAGGGACCCTGCTGGGCATGAACAGCATTGGACTTGTTGGGAGAAACTGTGAGGGGGAGCTGGGGCAGAGTGACCAACCCAGTGACCTGACACAGCCTTGCTGGGATGTCACACAGCCCCTCTGGGATGTCACAGCCTGCTCTGGGATGTCACAGCCCATTCTCTGATGTCACACAGCTGGTCTCTGATGTCACAGACAACTCTGTGATGTCATAGTCTGCTCTGTGATGTCAGACCTCTGCCCTGTGATGTGACAGAGATGGCCTATGATGTCACAGCTCCTCCATGACCTCACATCCCAAATCTGTGATATCACCGCCCGCTCTGTGACTCCATGTTACCAGATGACAAATTGTCTACACCCAGTAAGCTGACACCTGGAGCTTGTTCTCCAAAGCCCCAGGCCTGTGGAATCCACACAATGCCCATTGTGTGAGAAGGGAACTGGAAGTTCAGCAGCCTCAGTGTCCTCCCAGCTCAGCCAGGCCCACGGGAACATTGGGGTCCACGAGCACCAGGGACCACAAGAGAGACCCCCAGGAGAGAAGGACACATGGGTTAAGGGGAGGGGAAATATGTTAATGATTTTGGGGAAATGATTATCACATGTGTGAAAAAGAATAGAAAATCACCAAATTTGCAGATAACACGAAGCTGGATCTGAGTGTGGATCTGCTGGAGGGTTGGAGGGCTCTGCAGAGGGACCTGGACAGGCTGGATCCAGGGCCCAAATCCAACAAGGTGAGGTTTAACAAGTCCAAGTGCCGGTCCTGCGCTTTGGCCACAACAACCCCTGCAGCTCTACAGGCTGGGCACAGAGGGGCTGGACAGCAGCCAGGCAGAAAGGGAACTGCAGGGACTGATGGACAGCAGGCTGGGCATGAGGCAGCAGTGTGCCCAGGTGGGCAAGAAGGCCAATGGCTCCTGGCCTGGATCAGGAATGGTGTGGCCAGCAGGAGCAGGGCAGGGATTCTTCCCCTGTGCTGGGCACGGGTTGGGCAGCACCTCGAGTGCTGTTTGCAGTTCTGGGGCCCCCAATTTAGGAAGGACATGGAGGGGCTGGAGCGTGTCCAGAGAAGGGCAACAAGGCTGGGGAGGGGTCTGGAACACAAGTCCTGTGAGGAGCAGCTGAGGGAGCTGGGGTTGTTTATCCTGGAGGAGCCCCGGGGAAGAAGGGGCAGTGTCAGGGCACAGGTTAGACTTGATGATCTCCAAGGCCTGTTCCACCCTTGGGGATTCTGGGATTCTCTGAAACCACCCTTGGAGCAGTTGCAGGATGAGCCCTGGGCCTCATCTTCAGGAGCTCCAGCAGCCCAGGTCCCTCAGCTTCTCCTGCCAGCCCCAAAGCCCATCCTGTCAGTCCTGCAGAGCCTCTGCAGCTCCCCCTCACTGCCCAGAACAGGGAGCCCCAAAGCCAGACACAGCAGCCCAGATGTGCCCCCCTGGCCTGGGGTGCCTCTGGCAAGGGAGCAGCACCAGGCACTGCAGGAGCCTGCAGACAATTCCTGCAGCACTTGCAGGATGATCCTGCTGCCCAGGGATGTTCCCATGGTGCCAAGTCAGGAACTGCAATGGGGAGTGGGGCCAGAGGAAAGGGCAAACAAGGATGGGCTGTTTGCAGGGAAAGGAACAGGGGTGGGCAACAACAAGATATTTGTAGCAGGAAGAGTAAAGAAAACAAAGGTGAAGCCAAGGAAATGCTCAGGACAGTTTGGGGGTGGCTGCCAGGCAGCCCTGGCTCTGAGCAACAGCGTCTGCAGTGGGACAGGAAACTCCCAGCTGATGGGAACAAACTTTCTGGCTGACTGCAGAGACCAGGACAAAGCTGAGTGGTTTCCCTGGTGTCCCCCAGCTCTTGCTGGCCCCAGGGCTGATGGCATTTGTGCTCCCTCAGGTTCATGTCCCCACACCAACAGCATGGGGGTGCTCCCCCTGCTGTGTGCAATGCAAACAGGGGCTGCTGAGCCAGTGCTGCCGTGTCTGTGCCTGTGAGGATGGGTCACCTGTGTGAGCTGGGGAGAGGCCAGAGCTGCAGAGGGGGGATGTTGTTGGCAGCTCCATGAGGACACTCTGGGACGCTGCCCTGGGCTGTGCAGCACAGTGGGGATGGATCAGCCCCTGCTCTGCTGCTCCTTCCCGTCTCCCCCAGGGCCCTTGCAGAGCCTCAGCCATGCTGTTTGCCCCCAGCCTGCCCACAGCCAGCCTGGGGCTGCTTGCGGGGCTTTTCTGTGCTGAGCATTGTCCTGGGTGTGTTCTTGAGAGAGCCTGGGCAAGGAGCCTGGAGCCCCCAGGCCCTGGCCTGAGGCATCAGTGCTGCCCCAGCAGTGCCCATGGCCTGTCCCTGCTGCATCCCTGGCACTGCCACCCCCAGGGCTGTGTCCAGCCCTGAGAGCACTCAGGCCCTACAGCAACCCCAGGGCTACCCGGGCAGTGGGGCAGGGCCACGGCAGCAGCACTGGCAACACCAAGTGCTGCTGCTGCTGGGCACAGCTGCTGGGCCAGCACTGCTCTGCCCCCAGCTCTGCACACAGACATTGCTGCTGCAGCTCCAGAGAAGGCAACAAAAGGGGGATCTCTGCAGAAAACTTTGCTGGGAGATCCTTTAGTTCATTTAAAGCCACCAAGAGTGCAGCCCCTCATTGTTGCAGTCTGTGTCCACAGGGAAGGTAGAGAGAAACAAAATGAAAAATGGCACAAACAATGACATTTCTTTTTTGGACAATATGAAAAAAGAAAAACAAAGTAAAAGATCCCCAAAATGAAGCCAACAAGAGTATAAAAAATTACTTTTATTGCAAGTGATTTGCAACAGTTAGCCAGCAGTTTAATAGTCCTGAAACCATCCAGTCATCAGTGTCCACACTGCAGCCTTGAGCTCCTGGTTCCTCAGGCTTTAGATGAGAGGGTTCAGGGCTGGAGGCACCACCGAGTACAGAACTGACAGGGCCAGATCCAGGGATGGGGAGGACATGGAAGGGGGCTTCAGGTGAGCAAATTTGAAAGTGCTGATGAGCAGGGAGACCACAGCCAGGTGAGGGAGGCAGGTGGAAAAAGGCTTTGTGCGGTCCCTGCTAAGAGGGGATCCTCAGCACAGCCCTGAAGATCTGCACATAGGAGAAAATAATGAACACAAAACAAGGAAATACCAAAAAGGCACTAACTGCAATGAACCCAAATTCCCTGAGGTTGGAGTGTGAGCAAGAGAGCTTAAGGATCTGTGGGATTTCGCAGAAGAATTGGCCCAGGGCATTGCCATGGCACAGGGGTAGGGAAAATATATTGGCTGTGTGCAGCAGAGCATGGAGAAAGGCACTGGCCCAGGCAGCTGCTGCCATGTGGGCACAAGCTCTGCTGCCCAGGAGGGTCCCGTAGTGCAGGGGTTTGCAGATGGAGATGCAGCGGTCGTAGCACATGATGGTCAGGAGGGAAAGCTCTGCTGAGAGGAAGAACATAGAGAAAAATAGCTGTGCAGCACATCCTTTGTAGGAGATGGTCCTGGTATTCCAGAGGGAATTGTGCATGACTTTGGGGACAGTGGTGCAGATGCAGCCCAGGTCACTGAGGGCCAGGTTGAGCAGGACAAAGAACATGGGCGTGTGTAGGTTGTGGCCGCAGGCTACGGCGCTGATGATGAGGCCGTTGCCCAGGAGGGCAGCCAGGGAGATGCCCAGCAAGAGGCAGAAGTGCAGGAGCTGCAGCTGCCGTGTGTCTGCCAATGCCAGCAGGAGAAAGTGGCTGATGGAGCTGCTGTTGGACATTTCCTGTGCCTTGGCATGGGGATCTGTAAAAAAGTAATCATGGGATAGTTGGGTTTGGGGAGGACTTTAAATACCCCAGCACAGCTTGGGGGCACTTTCCCCCCACTGCCTGCCCAGGGCTCTGCTGCCTGGAGCTGTCCCTGCCAGCAGCTGCTTCCCTGTGCCCAGGGCTGGGCCCTGCCAGTGCTGCCAGAGCCCAGCCCAGCCCTGGGGGCTCAGCTCTGCCCTGCAGACCCCTCCCAGATCAGGCACTGCCCAGGGGCATCTCTGGCTTTGCAGGCTCTGAGGGCAATGACAGAGCAAAGCGACACTGATGCTGCCTGTGAGGGGACCTATGGTGATATCTGTCACAGCCTGGTTTTTAACATCTGTGACAGATTTTATTTATCTTTCTCAACCTGAACTGAGAGATGAATATCTATGGGGAATTTCCCATCCAGTCAACCCAGAGCAGTAGATTTAAAAAGCAGGATTTTCCCTTTCATGCAGTCCCTGCCTCTCTAAGCACCCTTTACAATCTACGTAGAAATGTTCTGCAGTTAAATGCCATGCTGGGAGCAGTCCTGAACAATGCAGCATCCTCCCCACACAAGGAGAACACTTCCAAGCCTTACCAGCTCTTTCCTCCCACTCAGATCTTGTCCCCCAGTGCTGGCAGCAGCTGCCAGGGCTGGCTGAGAGCTGTCCCTGGCAGGCAGCAGAGTCCCTGCCCCAACACAGCGCCCTGGGCTGCAGGACCCTGCACTGCTGGAACGACCGGGGCACCTCTGGTTTCTCTGCTCAAGAGAAAATCAGAGAATGTACTCACAGAGTCTGTAGGCATTGGGATGTTCCAGCTTTAGGAGATGGCTCCAGGAGCTGCAGCTGCATTGTCCTGCAGCCAGACGTTCCTTGTGCCAAGGACTGGCAGTGATTCTGCCCCAGGCACTTCTCAGCACCTTCTGAGCCCTGACTGATTGAAGCTCTCTGTGCCTCTGTGCTGTGCCTGGGGTGGCTGCAGGCAGTGCCCCAGCCCTGCTGGGCTAGCAGAAGAGCTGCTCATCAATAGAAATGTGCTTTTGAAGCTTTGCTTGGTTACAGGAGCTGCCTCTGTGCCAGGCTAAACTCAGCAGAACAGGGCACAGCACAAGAACTTTAATGAGCCTCTGGGGCTTTGTGCTCAGGCCTTGAACATCAGTCCCTGAGAGGGAGCTGAAGAAACCTCTGCAGAACTCCAAGTCAGAATCCAACTCCAAACTTTCTTGGACTTTTAATGGGTGCCACTGAGGGACACAACTGAGAAAGTGTCCCCAGGCCCCAGGCAGAGCAGAGAACTGGAGGCAGAGATGACAGGTGGGGACAAAGAGAAGCCAAGTCTTGGTGCCCTGGGGCACAGCAGCAGGGTCTGTGCCACCAAGGGCTGTGAGGAGACACCTTGTCCTGAGGCCCTGGGGCCTCCTGGCACAGCCCCAGCCAGGCTGGGCATTGTCAGCCCCTTGTCCTGCCCTCAGCACCGACCCCAGCCCACATCCCAGTGGCCTCAAGGATCTGCTGGAAGGAGTCCCTGGGAAACCTTGCTCAGGAATGGCCCTGGGGGCTCCTGAATGCTCCCTGCAGGGACTGCAGGTTTTTGAAAGCACTTTGGGTTTGGCTTTTGCCTTGGGCTTTCAGAGAGGCTTGTGCAATCCTAGCCTCCAATTATGCACTTTAATTAGTCCCTGGAGAGGCTTTGTCAGTAACAACACTCAGTGGGGCTCATTAATACTTCAGGGTTCTTCAGTTATTTTAAGGTACTTGATTTTTCCCTTTTGATACAGACTCTGTGAGAGGTTTGTACAGTCATGGCCCCATTATCTGCTTTAATGAGTCCCTTGGGAGCTTTGTACTGACACTCAGTGGGGCTCATTAATGCCTTGAGATACACAAGGTTTTTAAGGTACTGTATGGATTAAAAAATACTTTTAGGTACTTGTACGCATTTTACTTCCCAAACTGAGCCTCTGAGAGGTTTTTGTGCCATCCTGGCCTCCAGTTGTCTCCTTCAAGGAGTCCATGAGGAGCCTGTGTTGGGTATCTTCCCCCTTTCTCTTTTAAAACAAAGATGGAACTGAGAGAGTTTTTTAAGACCTAATAAAAGCAACCAAATAAACATGGGACAATTAACAATACAACAACAACCACTAAGAGATATAATTTTCCTCTTTTAGCTAGACCTCATCCAACCCTTTTTTCCCTTTGATTGGAAGAATTTATTGAACCAGGCTTTGTTTCCCACTTGAAGCTTCTTGAACCCTTCCTTCAGTACCTGAATGCTCTTGTGGATTGACTCGCTGTGGCTGGAGAGGTTCATGCAACACATGTCCTCAGAGTCTACACAGACATGCCCATGTGCCCAGAGTAAATATTCTATAGCTGTTCTGCACAGTGGCATGTCTGATGGTCTCTATGTCTGAGAGCAGGCCACTCAATGTGAGGGAGGTAGCACTGGTTTGCTTACTTAACAGGCACCCAAGATGGTCTAATTGTCCTAAATCTTTGGCTGCAGCCACCCAAGGTAGTCCAAATTGGGGGTGCTACCATCCGAAATCTGGATTAAAGCTTTCAAAGCCATCTCTTTGATATCATCCAATACTTCTCTGGGGATACCTGCTGCTTGATCATCTGGTAGGCTGTGTTGTTCTTTCTCCAGCTAGATGGTTGATTGTCGATTCCGCCCTTGCCTCATTATTAGCATAGTCTGCTATTAATTGATTTAGTGAACAGTTCCATGCTCTTTCCCATAGGGTATATTCTGCAGGTGACAACAACCTGTTCCTAATATATTTTAAATCATAGGATGTTAAGACATGTGCTGTAAACATGGCACTCATTAGGCCATTAAAACAAGATTAAGTCCTTCCTAGGGTCTTTAGCTGCACTACACAGATCCTTGATTTCCCCTCAAACCAGCGGCTGATACCTGGGATTCTGCCCCTTTATTTCATAACATGCGGGGCAACGAGGAGTTTTGAGACTATTTGCCAGTCTTCTTCCTTAAGTGTTTCTTTCCAAATCCTTACTTAGGGATCTTCTGTGGTTGAGGGGCAAGGTGGCTCTGGGGAATTGAAACTGTCTTCTGGGCAGGAAGAATAACTTGGAACAGAAACATTTGGATTAGAAATAGTGTGACAGCTGGCCTTAATATACTTGACCATGTGGGTTATATTTTTGCCAGACAGTGAGGCAAAGGGCACTGCATTTTGTCAAGTGTTGGGGAGGAAGGGCCTTGATTTAGGCTTGGTGGACTTTTAGGGTGAAGTTCTGGAGGCATGGCCCAGGGTGAAGATGGAATGATTGACAGTGAGGCATGACTTGCATTTGAGGGATGGAGTCTGGAGGTTTGTTCAGGGTGGAAGAGAAGGTTGTTGGAGCAGGAAGTGGAGGAGCCAAGGTGGAGGAAGGATGGTCGGGCCACATTCAGGCTCCTTCCATCTTGAGTCTCCAGGGTACAATGCTTGAAGAGGACGTGGCAATGGCCATCTCAGAGGATTGTGGAAGGTCCAAAAAAGGCAAGTTTGAGGGGAGGTCCTGAGTTAGGAGTGACCAATGGATTCAGTTTTCGACACACTGCTTGCTGGGGAAGGGTCTCAAGGATGGTGTGAAAGATAGGGGGCATGTGGGGTATGATGGGGTCTCTTTTGATCTAAATGTTTTACAATTTAACTCCCACTGGGTCCCAAAATTCGGTAGTATGGATTTCATCACCAGGGGCATCTGGAAAATTTTTAATGATCCACCTCATGATTTTAATTTGTTCTTTGAAAATATTTTGCCATGATCAGTGAGAATAAACTTAAAGCATCCATATATGCTCCTTTCTACTTTGGACATCTAGTGTCCACCTTAGGGGGAACAGCCACCGAAGACCCCAAATCAGTTATGGAACTTGGGTGCATATTATAAAAACACAGTGGCAAAATGGGCAATAAATGTCTTGCATTTCCCCAAACCCACCTGCAATCCTATGCAGGTGAAACTGTCATCGTTCCCGCCGATCCTGGCCAAGGTCCCTTGAAGCAACGATGAATCTGCTGGGCCTGGCACAATCCAAAATCCCAGGGAGCGCTGGCCTATCCATCAGCTAATCGCAGCTGATGTGATTGACAGGGAGCCCTGAATGTCATGGTCCTTGTTTGGGTGCCAAATGTCACAGTGAGGATTGCTGCGACAAACCTCTTTGGTTGTCCTGACTTCAGGGCGAGGGTGGCGAAAATGAAAGGAGTGGGTTTGATGGTATTGCCCAAAAGGAACTTTAGTAATACGGAGAGAAACAATAAACATGGAGAAGTTGAGCACAGTACAAGGGGCAGGATCCAAAGACCTGAGAAAAGGGGAAGCAACAACATGTACACCTGGGGGTAGAACACTCTAGAACAATAACCATATAGAGGAGACAAGTAACCAATAGGGGAGGAGAACTTGGACAAGTTAGCATAACAACACTAAAGGCTTATGGGAAACTCTCAAACTCACCCTAAGTTAAACAAAGGATTCCCAGGGCTTGAAACTCATGCCTAATTCTTTTGGGGTAAAAACTGGCTGACTCTGAGTTACAGCTGGGCTAACTCTCAAACCGCTGATATGCACTGGCCCCTTGGGTCCATGCGGCCCAACAGAGCCACAATGATGTCCTTGGTTCCACAAGGCTCCACAGTGTCACAATGGTCCTTTGGATCCATGGTGCTCAACAGTGCCACAATGGCCCCTTCATTTCACAAGACTGCCATGTGTCACATTGGTCTCCATAAGAAAGAAAGCATGGAGCCCCCATGTTTCAGCAGCTGATGGAACAGCAACAACAAGAGGCCAAGGCAAGCCTGACCTGTCTGTCCTGTCAGGTTTGCTTGGAGCAACCCTTGGATATTCAAAATTATGAATGTGGAATCCTAATTTCAGACATATTTGCCTGGAGAAGGATGATTTTTTCCATACAAAGAAAAGCACAGAGCCCTTTCCAGTATTTGGAAAACAGGTGAGTCCTGGAACTCAGGAAACAAAGACCAGCCAGACCTGTCTCTCCTGGCAGCTTTTGTCTTGCAGCAATCCTTGGATACACAGAAATTTGGAGGTGGAATCCTAATTTTGGCCATGGATACCTGAAAAAGATGGAAAATTCTTTTCCATACAAAGGAAAGCCCAGAGCCCCAGTGTTTCAGGGGCAGATGGGAGTGGCCTTCCACATTCCAAGGTCAGCCAGATCTGTCAGGTGACCCCTGGGAGACCAAGACAGCCACACCTATTTTGTGTTCTCTGTTTCCACGGGGGCCCTGCAGTGTCATAGCAGCTCCTTGCTTCCATGATGCCCCAAGGTGTCATAATGTCCCCTTAGTTACACATGTCCTTGATGGTTACACAAGGATCTTAATGGTCTCCATGGTTCCACAAGTCCCCACAGTGTCCTAATGGTCTTTGGGTTCCATGAAGTCCCTCTGTGTCATCATGGCCCTTGGTTCCATTGGGGCCCAGTAGAGCAAAAATGATCCCCTTGGTTCCACGAGTTCCTATAGTGTCACAATGGCCGGGCCCCTTCCTTCCATGAGGCCCTGCAGGGTCACAATGGCCCTTTGGTTCCGTGGGGCCCCACAGAGTCACAATGGGTCTCCATGATTCCATTGGGCCTTGCAATGCCACAATGGTCTCCATGGATCCATGGTGCCCTGCAGGAACGTAATGGCCCTTTGGCTCCACGAGGCCCTGAAATGCAGCAGTGGCCTCTTGGTTCCACAAAGCCCTGCTGCTTCATACTGGCCCTTTGGGACCATGCAGCCCAACAGAGCCACAAAGATGTCCTTGGTTCCATGAAGTCCCACAGTGGTCACAGTGGCCCCTTGGATCCATGGTACCCTGCAGGGTACAATGTTCCCCTTGGTTTCACAAGTTCCTACAGTGGAACAGGTTCCACAAGGGCCTGCACTGTCACCATGGCCTATTGGTTCCACAATGCCCTGCAATGTCACAGTTTTCTCCATAGGAAGGAAACAAGTGAGCCCCAGTGGTGCAGGGGCAGATGAGAGGCAGTCACCAGAGGCCAAGCCTAGCCAGATTTGACTGTACGAGCAGATTTTGTCTGGGAGTAACCCTTGGATATAGAGAATTTTATATGCAGAATCCCAGTTTTAGCCATGGGTGACTAGACAAGAAAAACAGTTTTTTCCCATAGGAAGGAAAGCACGGAGTCCTAGTGCTTCACAATCAGATGGGAAGTAGCACTTGAAGTATCAAATTCAGTGGGCCCTGACAGCCCCCAGGAATCCAAACCAGGCAGACCTGTTCCATGTTCCACTGATTTCATGGGTCCCCACCCTGACACAGTGTTCTCTGATTCCATTAGGTCTTGCAAGGTCACAATGGCTTCTTGGTTTCATGGGTCCACACAGAGTCACAAGGGTCCTTTGGCTTCATGCGGCCCCTTGTGTCACAATGGCTCCTTTTTTATGTAGGCCCAACTGTTTAAACATTGACCCTTGCTTCTATAGGGCTCCTGAGTTACACAATGGTCTCCTTGATTCCATGAGGTTCCATACTCACACCATAGTTTCCTTGGATCTCCATTGTCGCAAGTGACCCATGGCTCCATGAGGTTCCATAGTGTCACCGTGGTCCCTGTCAGAGGCTGGATGAGATCGATGTCCTGAGACACCTTGGGATGCTCAGAATGCCCGTGTGGGGCCATGGCCGGGTCAGGCCTTGGTTTATGGTGGGACAGAGCCCCTGGCCGGGCAGAGCTGTCAATCACACAGCAGGGTGTATCCTGACCCACGTCTGATTGGCCCAGCTCTTAATCAATCACACAGTAGCAGCTGGTGCTACCCTGGCTCTGGTTGGGCAAGCAACTGGCAGTCCCACCCCAGGGACGGCCCGTGAAGGCCCAGGGGATTAAAAGCCAGAGCACGAGGCCAGCCCATGGTCTGGATTCGCCTTCCCCTGGGGTTCTTTTGCTGTTGAGGCTGGAACCAGAGTGGTTGGTACCTATGTGCATGTCTTTCTATAGATCTTCTGTCTTTCTGTTGTTCTTTATTTCTTCTCCTTCTAATCCTACTTACCTGGGACATTTTTGTGTAACTTAATATCTTAAGGGTTAACAGTTTTCAGGTTAAATGGGCTAAGGCAATGAAATTAATGCTATGATAAGAGGTTTATGTTGAAGTGGGTGTTGTATTAATCCCTTTGCCAAAGTTCCTTGACTGCCTGTATTTTGCCTGTAAAATTTTGTGTCATTTTGACCTCTTAGCCCAGTTGGTTGGAGCATGGTGCTGGTATCACTGAGGCTGTGGGTTCAATACCTGTGTGGGCCATTCACTTAAGAGCTGGACTTGATGATCCTTGAGGCTCCCTTCCTACCAAGAATATTCTTTGCATCTGCCCGTGTTGACAATATCTGGTTGGTGTTTCTCCTGTGCACCAAACACAAGTCAAGGAACCTTTGGTTACCCCCAGCATTTCAGTGTTCTGGGGTGTTCCAGCCCTGCAGGCTCACAATGGCCTCTTGTTCCCATGAGGCCCCACAGTGTCACACTGGTGCCTTGGTTCCATGGGCCCCAACAGTGCCGCAATGATCCCCTTGGTTCCACAATCTCCCACAGTGTCCGACTGGTCCCTTGGTTCCATGAGGATCTGCAGTGTCACACAGGTTTATGACATTTTTCCTTGCTGCCCCTCACATGCCCCTGCCCCACAAACAGCCCCGAGCCACCTGTGAGGGACAGGCCCTGCTGGCCCAGGCGGGGCTCAGGGCTTGGCCTTTCTGCTTCCCCCAACCAGCCCAGGCCTTGCTCAGCACTGCAGTTCCCAGTTCAGCCTTTGGCTCCCTGCAATCCTGGCCTCAAGGATCTGCTCTCAGCAGTCCCTGGGGAGCCTTTGTCAGTCCCTGCCCTCAGTGGGGCCCAGTGATGCTCCAAAGGACTTGGAGTTTTGTTGCTGACTCCTTGAGCAGCTTCTTCAGCCTTCTCTCAGTGCCTGAGGGTCCTGGAATAAGGCCCAAACCCACCGTGGGGATCATCAAAATACTGAAACCCTTGGAGGCTCTTTCTCTTCCTTCAATTGTCCTCCAAGTGTCCAGGGCTTGTGCAGCTGGCTGGAGTCAGTTTGGATTTCTTTTAAGGAGGAAGATTTCAAAGTGCACCTCATGACTTTTCTTGTTTACTCCAGGCAATATTTTTTATTTTTCAGTTCAGAGAAGAGCTGATAGAAGCATTCCCCAGGTGATGTTGATGTTGAATGTCTTCTTAGGAGGTCTGGGCATGGAAAAGAATGAGCCCCTTGAGGGCTGACCCTGTTTGGACAAGCTGCTCCTCACCCCCAGCCTTACCATGTCTGACATGGCCCACCAGGCACTGACATCCCTGTGCCCTGCAGCAGAACCTTGTCCCCTGCAGCTCCATGTCCCAGACCATTGCACCATGTCCCACCTGTTCTCCTCAGGGCTCTGCCTGCACACAGGCACAGGAGAAGTTTTCCTGTGTGGAAGGATGGAATGGAAAAGCCTGAGCAGGTTTTCTAAACAAAAAACCCCACGCAGGAACCACCTGCTCAGTCCAGGCTGCCTGGAATGGTGTCACCTTTCTACAAGGGACAGTGTGAGCAGAAATGATCTCTGGAAGCAGAATTCGCTGAGTCTTGCAGCTGAATTCTCTGTCTCTGTCCTTTCCCTTGATCTCTGTTGCAGATGGAAGCTGCTGATGCCATCCTAACATTTAACCTACCTCTCTCTTGAATGCAAACATGTTCCCAGGTGTGTTGAGCAGGATTTGCTCAATGTTTCTAAAAAACTTTTGTGTTCCCCATGGAACAAAGGGGCCATTTTGGCACTGAGGGGGTGATGTGGAAGCAAGGAGTCAATTGTGACCCTGGGGTCCTATGGAACCAAGGAGCCATGGTGACACAGCAGGGCCACATGGATCCAGTGGTCCATGTAGACACTGCCCATCCAAGGAGTCCACTGTGACACTGCGGAACCTCATGGAGTGAGAGAGGCCATTGTGACACCGAAGAACTTCATGACACCAAATATCCACGGTGACACAGCAGGGCATCATGGGAACTAAGGAACATCTGTTGGCAGTAGGGAAACTCATGCAACCAGGGGCCATTGTGGCACTGCAGAACCAACAGAGCTGCTGGACCTTGTCCCAGTTCCTTGGGAGACATGGCAGGAGCAGCACCCTGGGAGCCTCAGGAATGCCCCTCTGGGATCCATGGCACACACTCCCAGGGCTGGAATTCCAGTTCCCAGACAGGAAAAGATGAACGTGGCACTCTGCAAAGAGAACTGGAACTGATGGAAAATGAATGGGACAGGAAGAAAAAATTTTGTAGATTTATTTCCAATCAAAACACATTTTCCTCCATTTCTCACATACCTGCTCCCAGTGTCATTCAGCAGGGCTGTCAAAAAGTTTTTGTTCTGAGTGAACGTTCCAGGCTGCAGCCACAAGGAGACAGGGAATGGGGATTTTCCTCATTTTGAGGAGTTTGACATCCTGAGCTGAGGAGAGGAGGAGGCACCAGAAGAAAAGGGCAGCTGGGCTTCATCCTCACACAGGGAAGAGGGAGGAGAAATTCTCCTGTCCTGTTGACGAGGAGGATGAGGATGATGAGGAGGAGGAGAACGAGGATAAGGAGGAGGATGAGGATGTGGAGGAGGAGGTGGATGAGGAGAAGGAAGATGCAGAGGAAGACAATGAGGATGTGGAGGAGAAGGTGGAGAAGGACAAGGAGGAGGAGGGGGAGGATGAGAAGAAGACAAGGAGGTGAGTGAGGAGGAGGAAGAGGACAAGGAAGATGAGGACGAGGAGGAGGAGTAGGACTAGGACATAGAGGTGGAGGGCGAGGAGGAGGAGAAGGATGAAGAGGAGGAGGACGAGGACCAAGATGTGGAGGAAGAGGAGGTGGACAAGGAGGAGGTGGATGAGGAAGAGGAGAGTAGGGAGGATGATATGGATGAGGATGGGGAGGACGTGGAGGAGGAGGACGAGGATAGGGAGGATGAGGACGAAGAGGCAGAGGAGGAGGAGGGTGAGGATGTGGCGGACATGGATGAGGAGGAGGCCAAGAGGGAGGAGGAGGACCAGGAGGAGGATGAGGAAGAGGAGGATGAGGACAAGGACGAAGATGTGGAGGAGGTGGAGGAGGAGTAGGCCCTGGACGAGGAGGAGGATGAAGAGGAGGAGGAAGACAAGGTGTAGAAGGACGAGGAGGAGGAGGAGAATGACGATGACAAAGAGGAGGAGGACAAGGAGGAGTAGCAGGAGCGGGAGAATCCCACTGCTCCCACTGCCCGCACACTGAGCCTGCATCAACCTCAGCCCCGAGCCGCAGGTGAGGGCGGAGGCTGAACTTGCCCCAGCTCCAGCCAGGGGTCTCCGGGAGGATTTTTTGGAGAGTGTTCGGAGCCGGCAGATCCCGGACTCGAGCCCCGGATATCTCCGGGCTCCCTAAGAGCAGCTTTTTCGGGGGGAGAGGAACCGCGATTACCCCTCGGGAGGGCCCCAGGGGTCCACGTGGGGATGGCCCGGTACCGACAGGGCGGGACATTGGTTTTAGGGATCCCCGTGAGAGCCGGGGCTGTGGAACCGGGGACCCCCGGGGCGGGGAGAGGGGAAGGGGCGGTACCGGAGCTGGGGGAGCCCCGGCAGCCCGGAGATGAGGCGGGGACGGGACCCCCTGACCCTGACAGGAGCGTGTCCTGGGTGACTTCATGATACTTGTACCCCATCGGTCTGTTTAGCCTAGAAATGAGTTCTGCACCTTGAAGGCTGGTTCTGAGACCGACGGGGAGGAGGGAGAAGCTGCAGTTTGTTTTCATACACTGCACTCACTCCTCCACATTCCGGCTCCTGGACTGTTGTGATGCCTTAAGAAGCTGGAACAGAGCCCAGACAGAGTTAAGAGAAGTAAAGTGGATTTTTACTGAAGTGCCTTCAAAGGCCACACCCTGCCAGTACCGGAGCCACAGCTGGGGCTCTGCCTGGATGAGCAAAGGAGGGCTTGATTGCAAGATCTCACATTTTTATAAGTTTTAATCCATTTGCACATAACTGTCCAATTAATAACTTCAAATTATGAAGTTTCATCCTCCTTGCTAACCCACCCTCTTTTCACATTGTTTATGCTTTGGGCCTGAAGTTTGAAGAGATTGTCCTTGAATCTCCAGCTAGAACAGGATTGTTTTGTCTTCATCCTGAGAAAAGATCCCAGTAACATTTAATATAAAGCTAAAAGCTGCTCACCAAAACAGAACAGAAAAACTTAAAACCTAAGGTATCAGTTGTCTGCTGACAGATAGACAACAGGACAGAGCTCTCCTTTGCTTTTAGTTAGTTTTTAGCTTGCTGAGGCAGAGAGGTTCCCTGGACTGTGGTTTTTCTTTTTCTTTGGAGCTGTTTAAACCTGCTCTGGACTGAACACCCAGAACACCACTGGCAGCTTGCACCTGTGGCCCACCAGGCTGAGCCTAGGCTGTGGCAGTTCCAGCGCTGGAGGGACTTATAAGAGACTGATAAGAGACTGATAAGAGACTGAGTGAGCCGAGCTACAGCCCACAGAGGGACTTTCTGAGTTTGTCATCTATTTTGGAGGTGCAAGAGGTTTTATTTTTTAATATTGTTCATTTTTTGTGCTGATGAATGTTTTGCCTGTTAAATAAACAGGTTTTCCCCTTTTCTCCATGAAAATATTTTCTCGATCCAGTTGGGGGAGGGGCCACTTGAATCTGCTTTCAAGAGGAAACTCTTTTGGAGATTTTCTCACAAATTTGCTCTAAACCAGGACAGGGTGGTGGGAAGAGGGGAGAGCCCCAAGTGATTGGACTGGGGTGAGGCTGGAGAAGGGGACCCCAAAACCCCCTAGCATCCCTAAGCAGGACCCTGGAGAAGGGGGATCCTCAGTGCCCATGGGATCTCCAGCAGCCCTGAGATGGGGGTCCACCAGAACCCCAGAGACTGGAAATGGGAAAATCTAGTGGCTTTTTTTTATTCACTCTTGATTTTTGAAGGTTTTTATGGACACCAGATGACTTCTAGTGATGGACTTGGGTGGGAGGAATCCCCAAACCAAGGCATTCACACCTTGTTTTTCCCCAAACCAGGATTTCCTGTTCCCAAACCTTGTCAATATGGAGGAGGAGAAGGCTGCGAGGAAGAGAAAGATGCCCCGGGACACCCAGGCAGGTGAGGAGGAAGTCAGTGCCCCTTTCCCCCTCTCTCCTGCTCCATCTCCCAGCCCAGCACAGCCCCTGGCTGCAGGACAACCCTGCTGCCAACCCTGTCCTGCTGGGGATGCACTGGGGGGATCTCCTTCCTCTTCCCTCTGGCATGGAGGCAAAACCCATCCTGTCCTTGTCCTTCCTACCCCAGAAAAGGAGCTGAGGATGAAGACCAGGGAGGAGAAATCCCTGCAGCAGAACCTCGTAGAAGAGGCTGTTTTGAGTGGCTCCGTGGTACAGGAACCCAATGGGGAGGAAAAGCCCTGGGCAATCCCGCACAAGGATGGGCTCCAAACCCAGCCCAGGGTGTTCTGAGGAGGAAAGACCCACCCTATGCCAGGAAGGTGGACAGAGCTTCAGCCAGAGCTCAGAGCTGGTGGCCCAGGAGCAGCTTCTTGATGGGGAGAAGCCCCAGAAGTGCTTGGAGTGTGGGAAGAGCTTCAGGAAGAGATTCAACCTGCTCTGCCACCAGAGGATCCACACTGGGGAACAGCCCTACGAGTGTGGGGAATGTGGGATGAGCTTCAGCCACAGGTCTGACCTGGTTTTCCACCAGAGGTTCCACACCGGGAAGAGGCCCTATGAGTGTCCCAAGTGTCAGAAGAGGTTTCACACCAGCACCCACCTCCTTTTACATGAGCGGATTCACAGGGAGAGGCCCTTGCGCTGCCCTGACTGCGGGATGGGCTTCAAGCACAACTCCAACCTCGTCACCCACCGGTGCATCCACACTGGGGAGAGGCCCTACGAGTGTCCCCAGTGTGGGAAGAGCTTCTCAGACGATTCGTTCTTTACCTGACACCAACGGAGGCACCGGTAAGGGAAGCCCTGCGAGAGTGCCAGGTGCAGTAAGAGCTTAATGCATTGCTCCAACTCCAGCCCCATGAGAGGACCCACATCGGTCAGAGCCCTGGTGACCCACTTTCCCTTTGATACACAGTCGGAAGTGGCTGGTGTTCCTTTTATTTTGCCTCTCATTATCTTTTGATTTATCTCTCTCCCTTGAAATCACAGAAAATCAGGGTAAAAATCAACAAATTAAAGGCATCTAAAGCCTCACATTTTACTTGTGTTTTGGGGGAATCATGGATTCCAGGACATATCTTGGATGATATGGGGGAGAATTTGTGGGTATTTGGTTTTACTGTGTTTATTTCTTGGCACTCCAAAAGTCTAGAGGGATTGATCTGTCAGCTCAAAACTGCTCAATGCCACTGAAAACTACTCAATCCCACCCTGAAATTCCTATGTTTCACAGCCCTTTGGTGTGGAATGTAGTTGGGAGGGGATTTGGGTGAAGTGGGCTTCAAATCAGGAGGGTTGAGATGGGCATTAGGTGGGGCAGGATGGGTGGGATGGGGTTTTGGAGGTGGGAAATGGGGGAAATACAGCTTGGGAAGGGGGTCTTGATGTCCAGGAGTGGTGGAATGGGTTGGGGTTGGGACTGAGAAGTGGGCTGGGGTCTGGAATGAGACAGCCAAAGTTTGGGGATGATGAAGGGTGGGGGACCCCATTACTGAGTGAGTTTTTTAATAATCCATATTCCTGAAGAGATTTTGAGGTATCTCACATTTCTGAGGCAGTTTTGGGGCACTCCCCAGCTCTTGGGGGCGTTCCTGAGAGCAGCTCCATGGAGCCCCATTGACAGGGGTGGTTGCCTTGGGCACGAGCTCAGAGCTGTAGCCAGAGTCTGTTGCCTCGGTGCTGGAGAGCAGAGAAATGATGAACGGCCCCAGACATCTCCAGTGTGTGTTTGGGGGCAGGGAGAGTTCTGCATAGGTGGGGTGGTCACTGCCCCACCCCAGCCACTGCAGCCTCTGGTGCAGCCCCAAAGTGGCTGCCAAGCCCCTGGCACCCCGAAAACCCCACCTGAGCGAGGGACCAGAGCAGGTCAGGCTGTGACACTGACACGTCCCACGGCCCCAGAGCTCACAGCAGCTGAGATGGTGCTGGATCCAAGGCTGATTGTGGATCTCTCTCCCTCTCCTCCTGACTTCCTTTTCCCAAAATCTGCATAACTTGAAGTTGGACAGGTTAGAGTTTGCTCAGTCAGTGCTTTGTCAAGTGATTTACTGTAATTCAATGCTGTTTCAGATTTCCCAAGTACCTCATTCTCTGAAGTTTGCAACTAAAAGTTTGTTCTCCACCCCCCTGAGAAGTTTGTTTTTTTTCTCCTCTTGGCCATCTGTCCTGCAGGCTGTGCCCCTGTGCTTGCTGCTCCTCTGCCCTGGCCAGCTGCACTCGCCCATCTCGCTGTGCCCCAGCATTTCTCACCCAGCGTCTCTGTGCCCTCCCTGGGCTCCCTGCACCCAGCGCTGCCGGCTCCTGGCACACAGAGCCAGGGCAGGAGCCCACCCTGCCAAGGGGCTCTGGAGCAGGGCGGGGGCTGCGATGGCTTCTGAGCTCAGCAGCTGCTCCTGGCATGGTTCCATGGGGACCGAGCACAGCAACGCTGCTGAGCATTGTCCCTGCTGAGGGTCACACACTGCCGGGGCACATTCCCTGCCTGCAGGATTGCTGAGCATTGTCCCTGCTGAGGGTCACACACTGCCGGGGCACATTCCCTGCCTGCAGGATTGCTGAGCATTGTCCCTGCTGAGAGTCACACACTGCCGGGGCACATTCCCTGCCTGCAGGATTCGGGCCTGACCCAAGCACTGCACTGATGGCTCCAGCACTGCTTTCCAACAAAAACAGGGGAAGGCAAACTGGGTATTTTACAGTGGCTAAAGTTCACTAAGTCATTGATCTTAAAGGTGAGATGCATTTGGAATTCATGGCATGGAGAAGCAGTGCAACATGGAAAGGGGGAGCACAGAAATAAATAGAGGAAAACATTTCAGATGATTTCTTTCCATTTTCATTTCACTTCTGGAAAGCTGGTTCAGTTTTCCAGGAATCTTCTCCACAGTCCTCTCAGCTCTTCTCAAAAACCTTTCCTGGAGAATGAGGTCAAGCTCCTGTCACAAGATGTGTCCCCACCTGCAGCTTCTCTTGGCTTTCCACACTATGCGTGCAGCAAGACTCGTGCAGCAAAGCGGGACAAAGGTTTGGAGAACTTGACAGCTTGTCCTTTTATTTTCCTGGTGGACTGGAGAATTGTGCCATTGGTGAGGTTTTCATTGTGGCTGTTCCAACCTTGGAAAACAGGAGGTGGTACCAAGACTTGTTGGGGAAGGCAACCCTGACTGAATTCAGAGAAAGAATTTCCAGAAGCTGCAGCCAGAAATGGGGAGTTGTGTGATAATCATTCACACATCTCCATAAATACCTGGAAAGTGATCTAGAACATAAAAACTGGTTGTCAGAGGCAGTTTCTTTCTGTTTTCAGTTTAGATGATTCTACCTCTCGTGCTGGTATAAATCAAGAGCAGAATCAGTTCATGATAAGCAGCAGAACAAACTGCACCTCCCAGAGTGGAAGACTGAAAGGATCTGAAAAGGAGAAATGCAGGGAATTACTTGGTGAACTTTGCCTGTAAGAAGGGTAATTTTTTCTAAGATATTCCAATCCATTTTCTCTGCTTTTCTCCTTCTTAATAATGCCATTTCCATCCCAGACTCACCATGAAATGAGAAGCCTGAGCTTGTGGAAGTGCCTGAAAGATGCCCTGTTCCTCTGCAGGGACAGTCAGGGTGAAACAGGAAGCAGCGGGGATCCCATAGACAAGGATCCCATGGCCGACAGGACACGTAGGATTGAAGGGTTTGTGGGGACTTGGGAGCAGGGTTCACCCATTGGGGAAACTGTGTTTGCGCCGGCATGGGAACCCACAGCAGGATTCCCAGCCAGCACACACCAAAGTAGCCGGTGGGCTCTGCTGTTACCATATTTCTAGAGTCCCATACCTTCTGGGTGGTTTTCTCACAAGCAGCTCTTCACAGCAGTGTCATTCCTGCTTCTTCCTCAGTGCTTCTCCAAGGCTTTCCCTAACCAACCCACCCCCTTTTATCCCAATTATCTTCATTAGCCACAGCTGCCACCCAATTAAGGACATCACAGCTGCAGCCCATTTAGAACAACTAGGATCGGGGCAAGGCCACTTATACAATACATATATTTTACCGAGACTCATAGGCCACTTATGCAATACATATATTTTACTAGGACTCAAAGGCCACCTATACAATACATACTAAGATTCAACGGCCACCTATAAGCTCCACATGGCGTGGTGGCTCGTGCAGTGCTCAGAGCAGGGTCAGCCTCTGGGGCGCGGCCAGCTCTGTAATTTCCAAGGCCAGCCAAAGCTGGGCTGGAAGTGGGGTGATTGCCGAGGGGTTTGCTGCAGGGGGTCATCCAGGAGCCGGTGGAGCAGTTTGTGTGCTGTTGAGTCAAGGGGCTCGGGGCAGTCCGGCCACCAAGCCAAGTCATGTCAGGGCAGAGCCACCAAACCGAGGGGGTCAGGCTGGGCCAGCTGCTGAGCTGAACCAAATCAGGGCAGGTGCAGCCACTGAGGCTGAGCTGAGTCAGGCCGGGGGCAGGACCACAGCTGCCAAGATGAACTAGGGTGAGCATAGTGCATGAAAGGTTAGTGGCCATAGAAAAGAGAAAGTTACCTTCCAACTGGTCAGCCCAAGCGTGGGAGCTATATGCCCTAAAACGAGCTCTGGAAATATTAGCACAGAAAAGGAGAAAAATATATGCAGACTGAAAATACACTTTTGGAATAGTGCATAACTTTGAAAAAAAATTTCAGAAGAGAGGGAGCTATTCAATTCAAAGGGAAAGGGATTGATTCATGAAAAATTTTCCTAGAAAAGTTAGAAACTTTACAATTATTAGAGGAAGAAGCTGTGGTGTATGTTAAAGGACATCAAAAAGAGGAGACTCAGGAGGTGTGAGGGAACAATTTAACCGATTTAGAAACTAAAAGTGCAACTGAATCAGAGACAGAAAAACTAATAATAGTATTAACACCCATGAGAGAAATGCAAAAAGTCCCTGTATTCAGTGGGACAGAAGAGGAAGAACTCCTTAAAAGAGGAGCCAAGAAAAATAAAACAAAGGGAAGTGGAGATTAATAGATGGGAGGCAAATGTTGAATAAACTCCTGGCCAAGAAAATGCTGGAAGGCATACATGGAACAACATGTTGGGGTACACGGGGCTAATTGATCAATTTCTTAGGGATGGGGGATGCATAGGAATTTTCAGAATAGCTAAGCAAGTAATTGAATGGTGTGCAATATGTCTAAAAGTGAATAAGAAAGTCATGAGGTAAACACACAGAGGAGGGTGACAACTAGCCTTACAGCCTTTCCAAAACATCCAAGTAGACTTCACTGAGCTTCCCCAGGTACAACAGTGGAAGATTTTGCTAGGGATAATAGATCATGTGACTCATTGGGTAGAGGTGGTACCCACTGTGAAACCAATGCCAATGTGGTGAGTAAAACACTTCTAGAATCAATCATTACCCGATATGGGATGGTAAACAGGATTGATTCAGACTGGAGAACTCCTTTCACATGGAAGATATTGAAGAAAGTTGTTCAGGCTCTGGGTATGAAATGGGAATTACACATTCCAAGGTATCTACAGAGTCCGGTCGGGTTGAGAGAATGAATCAAACTCTTAAAAGAGGTCTAGTTAAGCTAATGATTGAAACCCAAATGTCATGGAAAAAATGTCTCCCTTTGTCCTTTCTGCCGTCGGCACGCTATATACAGACGCGAACAGGACGGGACGCTCGAAATCAGTATAATGAGCTGTTTATTTCAAACATCAGTCTCAGTACATTGTTAGGACAATGGAGACGGGATATGTTTACAGTTCGCTGATTCCAATGGAATGACAAGGAAACGTAACATCACAGCATAGCATAAAGCCATCTCAGTCCAAGTTTCAGCCAATCACTCATAGAGCAAAAACATATTGACAATAATTCTATCCAATCATATGAAACACACATAACGGTAGTTAACACAATGGAGACTTATTTTCTAACACAATGGCTCATTTATGAGAGACAAAGCACAGATGCATTCATGTTAACCTTCTAAAGATATACATTAAATAAACTTGTTGCAACGTAAAAGGGCAAATCACAGAGGCTTATTGTTCTATTTCTCACGTCTGCTCGACAGCTTAGAAAACTTTCTGCTGCATTAGCAATGTTCACAAATTTGCTGTCTGAGGCCTGGCTTTTTTACCACTTTCTCAAAACCCTCTAATTTTATGGATCCCAACATGTCCTTATTAAGAATTAGCACCCAACCCTAGTCAGATCTGGAGGTGTCACCCTATGAAATGATGTTTGGGTTACCCTTCCTGACCTTACCCCAGAACCTTGCCACCTATGAGGAAGGGAAGCCAATGCCAAGAAATAAGTTATGTCTATAGTACAAACCTTAGAAGGGCTAAGACATAAAGGGGCAATTCCTCAAACTACCACCCTGGATTTCAGAATCCATAATATTAATTCCAGGGATTGGGTGATGATTTAGTCATGGAGAGATCAGCCTCTAACTCCTCAGTGGGAAGGTCCCTTTCAGGTATTGCTCACCATGGAATCGGCCATGTGAATTGCAGAGCAGGGATGGACTCATGCCAACAGAGTCAAAGGCCCAGTAGAAGAACCCAAAGAATGGACTATAAAACCCATGCTGGGTGAAACAAGACTGACTCTCAAGCAGAGACTGAAAGATAAGCAGGAAAACACCAAGACAACCAAAAAGTAGAGTCAAGGTTCCAACCAATCAGCTCAAGAACTGTCTTCCTGTTTTAATGGGTGAGGATTACCAGCATGTTGAGGAGAAGTACACAAGGAAATGAAAAAGGTAATGGGACAGCTTCTCTAAGCAAACAAGACAAAGGAAGGAGGGCAAGACCTGGTTGACCCCTTTGTTTGCTACCAAGAAGGTTTCATAGTCCTGCTGCAGTTAGAAACCCCGTAGGCATGGTAAGGTAGGGACAAAAGGCCATACTGGACCTCTATAATTCCTCAGTTGTCTTTTAATTCAACAGGGACTGGAGGGCAGGACCGAGTTGGCCTCTGTTCTCACCCCTAAGATACACTGACTATGGGTTGCAACTACATAGGCACGGTAGATGGGAGTCAAAGCCATACTGGACCTCTGCGATGCCCTTTTGTCCATTCCAAATAAGTGTGTGTAAGGAAAAACTGAGACTCTTTCTCCTGTTCCCACTGTCCTCGCCCACATCAACCAATGCTGCTATGACTCATCCAAGAGAAAATCTTTACTTAATTATTCACACAAAATGACTTAGAGAAAAATAAAAGGGGGGGGGGTGTTATAGATGAGTAATCCTATGGTTGACTCTCACAATTAAGGGGTGAATATTAAATATATATATTAAGAGGAGTTTTGTAGATGTACAGTTATCCGTCCCCTCCCCCTTGCATTGTTATCACAGGATGGCCTCAGTAGTTGGGGCATTTGGGAGGGTCGGCTTTTTACTGTGGCAGCACCTGACCTCCAATCAAGGTGTAAGACAGTGATCTCTGCCACTGGACAGTGAAGAAGGCGTCAATTGACAAGACTTTGGGAGAGGCCAGAGGTGTAAAAGACAGAGCATCCATTTTGTAGATAAGCACATGGTGACTGAATTCTTTGTTCCCACTGCTCTATTCTTTTCTTTATTCAGTCTTCTTTTGTATTTTGTTAAGGTCTTAATAAATCATTTAAATTTTTGAAAGTAAAAATAGTTTCTCACATGCACTTGGGGAATGACGGCAAGGTTGTCCACATTGGGTCAGCTCTCAAGGTACAACTTCTCTTATCTGGGCAGACCTCCTTAGGAGAGACCATGGATCAATATCAATCACAGAATGCTGCAATCACCTCTTGTATAATAGGAAAAGCAATAAAAGACACCCTTTAGGATAGGAATACATACTGCTTAGAAGTTCTTTGAAATATTTCTCCATAACTGTAAAAGGAAAAATTCCTAAAGAACTGCTCCAGACCAGAGGGAAACCAAGGCAGAGCCATGGTTTGTCAGGACTTCCTTGATCCTAATGAGCCCTGTGGTGCATTTGGAGCTGAGCCCTTGAACATCAGGGCCTGAGAGGAGATTGCACAAACCTTTCCAGGAGTCAAAGTCAGCGGTAAAACTCAAAGTGTCTCAAAGCATGAATGGGTCTCACTGATGTGATTACCAAACACAGGGTCCTAATGGACGCCATGGAAGAGAGAATTGGAGACCAGGATAGCACAAAAAACCTCTAAGAGATTCAGTGTAGAAAGAAAAATCCAAAGTACCTTAAAAACCTTGAGTATCTCAAAGTATTAATGAGCCTCACTGAGTGTCAGTACAAAGCTCTCGAGGGACTCGTTAAAGCAGATAATTGGGGCCATGATTGCACAAACCACACACAGAGTCTGTATCAAAAGTGAAACACCGAGTAGCTTAAAATAACTGAAGTACCCTGAAGCAATAATGAGCCCAGTGAGTGTCATTTCTGATAAAAGCTCTAAAGGGACTAATTAAAGAAGATAATTGTAGGCTGTGAGTGCACAGTCTTTCTCACAGAGTCTGTATCAAAAGGGAAACAAGTACCTTAAGTAACTTGAAGCATTAATGAGCCCCACTGAGTGTTGCTACTGACAAAGCCTCTCCAGGGACTAGTTAAAGCAGATAATTGGAGGCCATGATGGCACAAACCTCTCAGAGACACCAAGGAAAAAGCCAAACCCAAAGTCCTTTGAAAAACCTGCAGTCCCTGCAGGGAGAATGAAGGAGCCCCCAGGGCCATTCCTGAGCAAGGCTCCCCAGAGACTCCTTCCAGCAGATCCTTGAGGCCACTGGGATGTGGGCTAGGGGGGGATGCAGAGGGCAGGACAAGGGGCTGACAGTGCCCAGCCTGGCTGGGGCTGTGCCAGGAGGCCCCAGGGCCTCAGGACAAGGTGTCTCCTCACAGCCCTCAGTGGCACAGACCCTGCTGTGCCCCAGTGCACCAAGACTTGGCTTCTCTTTGTCCCCACCTGTCATCACTGCCTCCAGTTCTCTGCTCTGCCTGGGGTCTGGGGACACTTTCTCAGTCATGTGCCTCAGTGGGACCCATTAAAAGCCCAAGAAAGTTTGGAGTTGGATTCTGACTTGGAGTTCTGGAGAGGTTTCTTCAGCTCCCTCTCAGGGACTGATGTTCAAGGCCTGAGCACAAAGCCCCAGATGCTCATTAAAGTCCATGTGCTCTGTCTGTACTGCTGAGCTGGGTGGGCTCCTGGCACAGAGGCAGCTCCTGGTAACCAAGAAGAGCTTCAAAAGCAGGTTTCTCTTGAAGAGCAGCTTTTCTGCCAGCCTAGCAGGGCTGGGGCACTGCCTGCAGCCACCCCGGGCACAGCACAGAGGCACAGAGAGCTTCAATCAGTCAGGGCTGGGAAGGTGCGGAGAAGTGCCTGGGGCACAATCACTGCCAGCTCTTGGAACAGGAACTTCTGGCTGCAGGACAATGCAGCTGCAGCTCCTGGAGCCATCTCCTAAAGCTGGAACATCCCAATGCCTACAGACTCTGTGAGTACAACTCTGAGTATTTCTGGTGCAGGGGAGGTGAAATGCTCATGAAGCTCTGACATGCTGAGGGCTTCTGATCAATCATAGAATATTTCCAAAATAACAATTTTGATAAAAATGAGGAACTCTCCTAAGAGTTTTTAGTCAGTTTCCTACTACTTGAGAACGGCAGGGAGATGGGGATAAATATTAAAGTCTGAGTATGAATTATTATTACAAGTTCTCACAAATGCTTGAGAAATCTGACCTGTTCCTTTAAATGATCACTAGTTTCACAAAAGATCCACAATGTGCTTTCAGCTTCTATGCCCATGGACAGCACCAGCATCATCTTTGCTGGAGCCATCAGGCTCAGTCTGATCTGTCCTTTCACCAAGCTGCAAAGAGAACTTGCTCCCAGGCAGTGTCCTGCAAACAGACAGGGTTCTGTCAGGCCAAGGAAAGTGCACAGAGATTTGGGGTCTGTGAGTGCTGGCAGGGAGAGATCAGGCACAGGGAAACACCTGCAGGAGGAAAATCTGCAGGAGGAAGAGAAAAAATCAAGCAATGAGAGAAAACAAAACCCAGCAATGCTGTAGCCGGGAGAGTTTAAAGATGCCCACAGGATCCCCTCCAGGGCAGCCCCTCCCTCTGAACAAGCCCCCTCCCTCCTGTGCCCCCAGCCAAGCCTCTGCTCTCAGGGCTGGGGCTCCAAGGCGTGCAGCCCCTCCTGTGCAGGCAGAGCTGCAGCAGAGCCGTGGGGCAGCTCTGCAGCCCCGGGCCCAGTTCCCTCTGCAGAGCACAGGGCTGGGAGCAGCTGCCCGGCTCTGGGGGCTCTGGCAGGGGGCACAGCTGGGTCAAGGTGATGCTGTCTCCAGTGCCCATCTCTGGGCAATGCTGTCAGTGCAGCCAGGGAAGGAGCTGCATCTCCCTCAATCCAATGCCATTATAAGGACACTTAGAATACTTTCTGAGATTTCAGTCCAAGCTGGGAGCTTCAATCCAGGATGCAATCCTGTCCTCTAACATCTCTGAGTTAGGGGATAATGGGGACAGATGGAGGTGTTCTGACACTGAAAATGCTCTTCGGTTGGTGAATTTATCAATGTGAGTCCTTGGCTGCAAATATGGAGCTGGGCTGCTGTGGATCCATCTGCTCTCAGCAGTGCCTGGTGACATTTTAGGGCATGCATGGTAAAGTGATCACTCTCCAGCTGAGAAATTTTAAAGCCCAAAGAAACTCAAAACAGGTCAGAATGCCTGACCATCCCCCCTCATGCTCCACTCATCACATTGCCTCACAGAACTTGCTCTGTTCACCCTAAGAGCAGCAGAAACACTGAGCGTTTCTGATATTCAAGAACACCAGCAGAGATAGAGGGAGCTTATAAAGAAAAGCCCCAGAACTCTCGAAAAATAAAGGATGTCTCTGTGTTCCATGGGAGGGTGTATGGGAAATGGCTTTGATTTTGGTTACTGGTATCTCCTCCAAATCTTCACTGTCCTTTTCTCCATGAACAGGTGCCTACGCCCAGCCCCAGCAAATGCCCAACAGCAGCTCCATCAGCCACTTCCTCCTGCTGGCATTGGCAGACACGTGGCAGCTGCAGCTCCTGCACTTCTGCCTCTTGCTGGGCATCTCCCTGGCTGCCCTCCTGGGCAACGGCCTCATCATCAGCGCCGTAGCCTGCGGCCACCACCTGCACACGCCCATGTTCTTCTTCCTGCTCAACCTGGCCCTCAGCGACCTGGGCTCCATCTGCACCACTGTCCCCAAAGCCATGCACAATTCCCTCTGGGACACCAGGGACATCTCCTACACAGGATGTGCTGCTCAGGTCTTTTTCTTTCTGTTCTTCATCTCAGCAGAATATTTTCTCCTTATCATCATGTGCTATGACCGCTACGTGTCCATCTGCAAACCCCTGCATTATGGGACCCTCCTGGGCAGCAGAGTTTGTGCCCACATGGCAGCAGCTGCCTGGGCCAGTGCCTTTCTCTTTTCACTGATTCACACAGCCAATACATTTTCCCTGCCCCTGTGCCATGGCTATGCAATGGGCCAGTTCTTCTGTGAAGTGCCCCAGATCCTCAAGCTCTCCTGCTCCAAATCCCACCTCAGGGAATTTGGCCTAATTGCTGTTAGTGTGTGTTTAAATTTTAGTTGTTTTGTGTTCATTGTTTTCTCCTATGTGCAGATCTTCAGGGCTGTGCTGAGGATCCCCTCTAAGCAGGGACGGCACAAAGCCTTTTCCACCTGCCTCCCTCACCTGGCTGTGGTCTCTCTGTTCCTCAGCATGGCATCATTTGCTCATCTGAAGCCCTCCTCCATCTCCTCCGCATCCCTGGATCTGGCCCTGTCAGTTCTGTATTCAGTGGTGCCTCCAGCCCTGAACCCCCTCATCTACAGCCTGAGGAACCAGGAGCTCAAGGCTGCAGTGTGGAGACTGATGACTGGATGGTTTAAGAAACATTAAACTGCTGGCTATATTCTGCAAATCACTTGAAATAAAAATCATCTTCAATACTTCTTATTTTTTCCCTCATTTTAGATATTAATATTGTCCACAAAATTGCCACTGTACCAATTCTCATTTTGTTTCTCTCCATCTTCCCTGTGGCCACAGACTGTGTCAATGAGGGGCTGCACTCTCGGTGGCTTTAACGGAAAAAAAAGATCTCCCAGCAGAGTTTTCTGCAGAGATACCTTTTTGTTACCTTCTCTGGAGCTGCAGCAGCAATGTCTGTGTGCAGAGCTGGGGGCAGATCAGTGCTGGCCCAGCAGCTGTGCCCAGCAGCAGCAGCAGGACTTGGTGTTGCCAGTGCTGCTGCCGTGGCTCTGCCCCACTGCCCTGGTGGCCCTGGTGTTGCAGCAGGGCCTGAGTGCTCTCGGGGCTGGGCACAGCCCTGGGGGTGGCAGTGCCGGGGCTGCAGCAGGGACAGGCCATGATAGCTGCTGGGGAAGTGCTGACGCCTCAGCCTAGGACCTGGGGGCTCCAGGCTCCTTGGCCAGGCCCTCTCAAGAACACCACCAGGCCAATGCTCAGAACAGCAAAGTCCCATGAGCAGCCCATTGCTGTTGGTGTGGAGACATGATGCAGAAGCACAAATGCCATCAGCCCTTGGGGCCAGCAAGGGCTGGGGGACACCAAGGAAACCACTCAGCTTTGTCCTGGCCTCTGCAGTCAGCCAGAAAGTTTGTTCCCATCAGCTGGAAGTTTCCTGTCCTACTGCAGACGCTGTTGCTCAGAGCCAGGGCTGCCTGGCAGCCACCCCCAAACTGCCCTCACCATTTCCTTGGCTTCATTGTTGCTTTCTTTACTCTTCCTTGGCCCAGATTTCTTCCCATTGCACACTCCTGTTCCCTCCCCTGCAAACAGCCCATCCCTGTTTGCCCTTTCCTCTCTGGCCCTACTCCCCATTGCAGTTCCTGACTTGGCTCCATGGGAACGTGCCTTGGGCAGCAGGATCATCCTACAAGTGCTGCAGGAATTGTCTGCAGGCTCCTGCAGGCTCCTCGTGCTGCTCCCTTGCCAGTGGCACCCCAGGCCAGGGGGGCACATCTGGGCTGCTGTGTCTGCCTCTGGGGCTCCCTGTTCTGGGCAGTGAGGAGGAGCTGCAGAGGCTCTGCAGGACTGACAGGATGGGCTTTGGGGCTGGCAGGAGAAGCTGAGGGACCTGGGCTGCTGGAGCTTCTGAAGATGAGGCCCAGGGCTCATCCTGCAACTGCTCCAAGGGTGATTTCAGAGAATCCCAGAATCATTGAGGTTTAAAAAGACCTTGGAGATCATGAAGTCCAACCTGTGCCCTTACACTGCCTTTTCTCTCCCGAGCCTCCTCTTCTCCAGGATAAACAACCCCAGCTCCCTCAGCTGCTCCTCAGGACTTGTTCTCCAGACCCCTCACCAGTCTTATTGCACTTCTCTGAAAACGCTCCAGCCCTTCCATGCCCTTCTTAAATTGGAGGGCCCAGAACTGGACACAGCACTCCAGGTGCTGCCCAACCTGTTCCCAGCACAGGGGAAGAATCACTGCCCTGCTCCTGCTGGCCACACCATTCCTGATCCAGGCCAGGAGCCATTGGCCTTCTTTCCCACCTGGGCACACTGCTGCCTCATGTCCAGCCTATTGTCCATCAGTACCTGCAGGTCCCCTTCTGCCTGGCTGCTGTCCAGCCACTCTTTCCCCTGCCTGTAGCGCTGCAGGGGTTTTTGTGGCCAAAGGGCAGGACCTGACACTTGGACTTGCTAAACCTCACCTTGTTGGATTTGGTGCCTGGATCCAGCCTGTCCAGGGCCCTGTGCAGAGCCTCCTACCTTCCAGCAGATCAAGACTCCCAGCACTCTTGGTGTCACCACAGATCCATGAGGCCTCAGAGTGTCCCAGTGGTCTCCATGATTCCGTGAAGCCTCCCAGTGTCACAATATTCCTTTGGTTCCATGGGACCCCTTGGTGTCACAAAGTCCCTTGGATCCCTGGGCCCTGGAGTGTCACAATGGATCCCTGGTCCACCAAGGCCCTGCAGTCACAATGGATCCTTGGTTCCATGAGGTCTGGCAGTGCAGCAATGCTCTCCTTGGTTCCACAGTGTCACAATGGCCTCTTGGTCCCAAGGGCCACCATGGTGTCCAACATATTTCCTTCATTCCAGTGATCCCTGCGGAGCAGCACTAGCCCATTGGTTCCATGGGGCCTGCAGTGTCACAATGGCCCCATCATGACACCAGATCCGGCTCTGTCACAATGCTCTGCATGGTTCCACAAGGCCCTGCAGGGTCACAGTGGCCTCTTGGTTCCATGAGGCCTCAGAGTGCCACAATGAATTTCTTGGTGTTGCAGTGTCACAGTGGAGCTCTGGTGACTCAAGATCCTGCAGTGTCACCAGGGACCCTTGGTTCAATGGGGCACCACAGACTCACAATTTTTCCCTGCGTTCACAGAGTCCTTGCAATGGAGCAATGGCTTCTTGATTCCATTGTCCCCAGGCTCTCCCCAGGGTCTCCTTCGTTCTGCAATGACACAATGGCCCCTTGGTTTCACAGTGTCACAGTGGCCTCTGTGGTTCCACCAGGACCCAGACTGTCACTATGGACTCCTTGCTTCCACTCAGCCCCACAGTGTAACAATGGCCCCTTGACTCTGTGCTGCCATGTCATACACAGTGTCACCATGGTCCTCTTAGTGCCATCAGGCCCTGCAGTGTCACAATGGCTCCTTGTTTCCCCAGGGCCCTGCAGTGTCCCAATCATCACAGAATCAACCAGGCTACAAAAGACCTTGGAGACCATCAAGTGCATGCTGAGACCCAACACCACCTAGTCACCCAGACCATGGCACTGAGTGCCACATCCAGTCTTTCCTGAAACATTTCCAGGGATGGTGGCTTGCCCACCTCCCCAGGCAGCCCATTCCAATGCCCAATCACCCTTTGTATGAAGAATATTTTCTAATGTCCAGTCTAAACATCCCTTGCTGTGCAGCTTAAGGCTTTGTCCTCTTGTCCTGTCACTGTTCCCTGGGAAAAGAGCCCAAACCTCACCTGGCTGCACTCTCCTGTCAGGGAGTTGTGGAAAGTGATGAGGTCTCCCCTGAGCCTCCTCTTCTCCAGGATAAACAACCCCAGTAGCTCCCTCAGCCACTCCTCACACTATTGTTCTCCAGACCCCTCCCCAGCCTTGTTGTCCTTCTTTGGGCACGCTCCAGCCCCTCCATGTCCTTCCTAAATTGGAGGGTCTAGAACTGCACACAGCACTCAAGGTGCTGCCCAACCAGAGCCGAACACAGGAGAGGAATCACTACCCTGCTCCTGCTGGCCACACCATTCCTGATCCATAGGAATATCAGGGATTGGATGAGGGACATGGTGGGGAGGCAGTGGAGACAAAGTGTTTTTGATTGTCAGCCATGAAGGGTCTTTATTTTCATTTCAATTCAGACTGCATTAGAATGTGCTGGGGGTCAATATCAATTGGACATTGCTGATTTCAATCTGTAAACAGGAAAAGAAAACTTAAGAGGAAAAAACAATTCTCTCTGCATTGTTTCCAATGTAGTACATTCACTTAGAATGCACTTCTGAAATCTGTCCGATTACCCACAGAAGAATTGAAAACTTAGATTATTCCCAGTGGCTTGTATTGCTTGAGTGTTTTGAACAGATGCTTATGAGCTTTTCCCACTGAATTCCTGAACCGAAGACTTCAAGAAAGAAGAAGTCTGTGGATTAGTAAAATTCATCAGCACCCTCCAAGTGGCTGAGGATTCATTCTCATCAGAGCAGCAATGAACAGAAATGGGCACAGCTTTGTGGCTGCCCCAGCTTTGGCACGGGCCCTGGGCCTGGAGCAGGAGCAGCTCTTGAGGGCCCCAAGGCCGGGGCTCTTGTGCTGCCCTGGGCAGATGGGATGGCAGCAGGGACTGCAGAGCTCTCAGCACCTTAGGCAGAGGGGAGCAGGGCAGCCAGGGAGCCTCCTTTGGCCTTGGCCAAGCACCTTCCCCCATAGCTGGGGCTGAGTCCTGTGGCAGCTGCAGCTGCTGCTGTGCCCTTGCCAGGGGCTGAGGCCATGGGGCAGTGCCCAGAGCAGCCTGGCCTGAGCAGAGCTGTGGGGCCAGAGCCGGCTGGGCTGGGCTGGGGAGAGGCCCTTGGTGCTGCCCAGAGCTCAGGGCAGCTGGCAGAGCTTGCAGGGAGCTGGGCTGGGCTCAGAGAGCCTGTCCCAAAAACCATCAGTGTCCATCTCAGCCTGGCTGAGCGTGCAGGGGCAGGACTCAGGCCAGGCCTTGTGGGGCAGGGCCAGCGCCTGTGCAAGGCATTGCAAACAGGCAAGTGGCCCAGAGAGGAGCCTGCTCTATGCCCTTGGTGGCATGGACAGAGCAGGGAGGAGGCCCAGGCTGCTGTGGCATGGGGAGGGCATTGAATTCCAGCACACACCTCAGTCCTCTGATGGTCCTGGCACCATGCTGGGCTCTGTTTCAGACTGGAGCAGAACAGATGTTGATGGGACAGGAGCCTTGCTCCTTCCAGAGTCTCCCTTGTCTGGCTTCATACTTTAAGCTTCAGGGAGTTGCCCAATCTTTCAGAAATTTAAATAACTCCTTTGACAGCATCTTAATTATCTTTTTATCTTTTCTATCACCTCTTCATATATCTTTGTCTAAAATCCTTCCTGTATGGCAATCCCTTGTGGGTGGTGGACATGTCCGATTTTGCTGGGATGTCACAAGGAGCTCAGAGAAGTGTTTTGCTGTTTCCTAAAATATAACATGTTCTAATTTTTTATGTGTGCCATGAAGAGACACCTTTCTGTGCCTCTGAGTCTCACCAGTTCCTGGTCCCTCAAAGGACACAAGCCTGATGAGTTGTGGTTCCCACTCCAGTGGTGGCACTTGGACCTCCCTCCATAGCCAGAGCAGAGCTCCCTTGTCACAAAAAGTCCCTGGCAATGCCAGGATGAAGGAAACAGGACAGACTGCGGGGATCAGGGGCAGGGCAGAGCCAGGGAGCAAAATGACTTTTGCATTTGATGGAGCTCTGCCTTCCCTCGGCTTTGTTGGCTGACAAGAAATGAACATCCCTCTGTGTCTCGGGCAGCTCCTTCTCCAAGGAAAGCAGGTGGGAGTTGGAGCCAAGGAGCTGAAAGCTGCAGGTGCAGCCTGGGCTGGAGGGAGTTCAGATTTGCACAAGGCTGCTCTGAGTGCCAGGGCTTGGATGGGGGAAATGGTGGGGTGGGGGCAGGGACAGAGTCTGATTGATTGTCAGCCATGAAGGGTCTTGATTTTCATATCTATTCAAACAGCATGAGGAGGTACTGGGATTCAGTGTCAATTGGAGATTGCACATATCAAATAATTACCAGGGAAACAAAATTAAACAAGACTTTAAAATCTTTTCTCACTGTCTTTTTAAATATCATGTATTCACTTTTAATACACTACTGAGATCTACTTAACCACAATAGATTTGAAAATTAAAATCAAATTATTCCCAGAGTCCTGGCTTGTTAAGGTGTTCTGAATGTTAATGAGCCCTGGGACACTGAATTCCTGCACTGAAGAGCTGAAGGCTGAACAAGGCTCTGGAGCAGTAAAATTCAGCAGCAGCCTCCAAGTTGCTGAGGATGTCAGCAGCCCCCACTGAGGCCATCCCTGCCCAGAGACCGTGGGGGAATGGGCAGACAAGGAGAGCGTCCCTGGGGCTGGGGCAGCACAACTCAGAGGCACCAGCGGCTCCAGCTGGGAAATGGAGTGTGGAATGTGGCTGGGAAAGCCCTGCCTGGGCTGTGCCAAGCAGGACAGACAAGCCCTGACTCCCATTCCCCAAACAAGTCTCTTAGTGAGACATTTAAAAGGAATTACAATTTTTTGTGTTCTCTGAGTTTGACTTCCTGTAGAAATACCAACAAGAAATTCTTAGGAGCTTAAAAGAAAAAAACAGTCATTACTGGGAGCTTTAGAAAATCAGATAAACTTTGGCAAATGGTTTATTGTGAGATTGTCATGGTTTTGGTTTGTTAATTTAAGATTTTTCTGTTCTTGAGATTTCTTAATTAATGTATAGATGAGTGTGGTGGTTTTTAGTGTTAGTTAATTGTTTATGTATTTATTTTGTTGTGAGATAGAATTATGGGAAAGGTAAAGTAGGCCTAACATTTTAAAAGGGTATAAAGAAATTTTTATTAAAAGTAAATTCAAAAAGAAAAAGGTAGTAAAAATTAAAATAAACCCCTTAGAACACTTTTTTTTCTTTATAAATTTTTCTTTTTACTCACAATGTAAAGTAAACTTAAAATTTCTGGTTGGTTTACTATTTCTAGAATAGTCTTTTTTTAATTTACTTTGGGAGAGAAGTTTTTCTTGTAAGGGTTATGGAGATTTTTTTACAAGAAGAAAAAAACTTTTTTTTGCGGTTCTTAATTCTGACATGGATAACAGTTGTCTGGGGAACTCTGTTATTGTGAAGTTGTTTTTTTTGCAACAAGCTTTTTTGCAGCTTGTAAATGGGCCATGTCGACTTATGGGGTATTGTTTTAAAGATGAGTTCTTTAAGGGTAAAAGATTTTATTTTTTACTTTTAAAATTATTTTAATCTCTGGGAACAGAGATCTTCTCTTGAGGAAATTGGACTACTTTTTTTTTTTCCCCTGTTTAAATGTATTATGAAATTACTCTTATTTTAACATTTGTTTAATTTTGGCACACAGGTTTTTGTTTGATATCAAATTTTTTGAATAGATTTTTGTACTATAAATAAAAGTATTTTTTTCTTTATAGTTTATAAAACGATTTTAGTTTTAAGATTAAGGTATTTTTTCTTCTTTTTTATTTGGGATTTAATTTCTTCATGACTGACTTTGATGGTTTTTTGTTGTTTTTTTTTATATGCTTGTATTTTGTGGTTTTTTTTTCCTTTTACTTGAGGGAGGATTCAAGTATTGAAAGGATTACACCTGAAACACCTGACCTGCTAGTAATTTGTGGTGGAAGTTGTGGTGGGGTTGTGTTAGGATTGGTTTTACGGTTCGTTTGGGGTTTTTTTTGTGTTTAATTTTAGGTTGTTTGATTGTAGGGTTATTTTGTATAGGTTGTAGGTTGTAGGGGTTTTTGGTTTTAGTTCTGTTGGGGGGAGAGGACTTGATGGTAAGATTTTAATAGCTGTGGCTAACTTTGTTCTGGTTGGGGTTTTGTAGTCTCTTTTGTTTTCCTGTTTGGTAGTTGTTGGGGTTTGGTTTGGTTAGAATGGGGCCAATGTGGAAGGGAGAACAGCCTGGGGAGGAGGGAAGGGGCTCAGCCCACGGCAGGGTTGCTTTGTTTTGTTTGGTTTGGTTTGGTTTGGTTTGGTTTGGTTTGGTTTGGTTGAGATGGGGGCTGGGGCCAGGGCCTGCTGCTTCTTTGCTGACTGGAAAAGAAAGAGGAGGTTCCTGGGTTTTTTCGTCTTTAACATATGTGTTTCACAGAGGCGTGTTCAGTATCTTAGTGGTTTAATATATTGTCAGTTACACAAAAAGTTTTATATTACTTTTAAAAATTCTTCTCATGTCAAACTACAACAGACATTCAATCAACAAAAAACACTTCTCAAAGCATTGACTTGGCCCATTCAGCTTCACAAACTCTAAGCCTGTTCAATTTAATGTTAATCAAAATTTGCAGGAGCACAGAAACAGAAGAAGAAGACACAGACAGAGAGAAAGAAAGCAAAAAAGAACAGAGAAGCACGCACACAGCTACCAACTCCTGGATTCCAGCACTGTTCAGATGGAAATTCCATCTGGGGCTGTCCCTGGGGCTGGGGCAGCACAACTCAGAGGCACCAGTGGCTCCAGCTGGGAAATGGAGTGTGGAATGTGGCTGGGAAAGCCCTGCCTGGGCTGTGCCAAGCAGGACACACAAGCCCTGACTTCCATCCAGTAGAAAACTCTGTCAAGGAGATATTTAAAAGGAGTTACAATTGTTTGTGTATTCTGAATTGGACTTCCTGGAAAAATACCAACAAGAGATACTCAGGAGCTCAAAACACAAAACAGCCTTTACTGGTAATTTTAGAAAATCAGAGAAACTTTGGCAAAAGATTTAATATGACATTTAATCAACAAAAAACACTTCTCAAAGCATTGACTTGGCCCATTCAATGTCACAAACTCTAAGATATTTGAATTTTACATTACTCAAATTTGCAAAAGGACCGAAATAGAAGAAAAGGACAGAAAGAGAGAGAGGCAAAAAAGATACAGAGAAGCACACACAGAGCTACCAACTCCTGGATTCCAGCACTGTTCAGATGGAAATTCCAAGAGGAGGTAGGGTCAACATGTGTGCTTGCCTTGGGGTCAGCTTTAACTACCCCTTGGTCTTCTTGGGCCCTTCCCACAGATGGGACTTGGGCTCATTTGGTCCTTCAGGAGCTGGGCTGGGGGCTGCAGAGGTGGCTGTGGAGCATTGCCTGTGCTGTGCTGGGCTGGGATAGAGGCTCTGGAGGGATTGGGGTTCCAGGGCAGGGCAGTGCTGGGGTTCCAGGGCAGGGCAAGGCTGGACCTACCCCTTCCTCCCCCATACATATAATGTTTTCAGCCAACAGTCTCATCCAGTCTGTCACAATAGGGAATGTTGGAGGTGAAATCCCAATTCTGGCCTTGGGCACCTGGACGAGCAGGACAGTTCTTTTCCATAGGAAAGAAAGCACAGAGCCCCAGTGTTTGGAAGGCAGGTGAGAGCCTCACTGGGCCAAGGCCAGCCAGACTTGTCAGGAATGGTAGTATTTTTCTGGGAGCAATCTTTGAATATAGGGAATTTTGGAGGTGGAAACACAATCTCAGCCATGGGCACCTGGAGAAGCAGGACAGTTCTTTCCCATGGGAAGGAAAGCACAGAGCCTTCCCCAGGGTTTTGGGGACAGATGGGAGTTGAGCTGCATGAAGCTATTGCCATCCAGACTTGTCCTGGCAATATTCCTATGGGAACAATCCCTGGACGTAAGGAAATTTGGAGGTGAAATCCCAGTTCTGTCCACGGGTGCCTGGAGGAGAAGGAGAGCTCTTTTCAATTGGGAAGGAAAGCACGGAGCCCCATAATTTGAACAGGAGATGAGAAGAGACTCTCAACATGCAAGGTCATTTGTCAGGCAGCCATTGGGAGGCCAAACCAGCCAGACCTGTTCTGTGTTCCCTTGGTTTTGTGGGGCTCCATGGTGTCACAATGGTGCCTTGGATCCATGAGGCACCACAGTGCCATAATGGTCACTTGTTTCCATGGGGTCCCATAGTGTCACAAAGGAGCCTTGGTTTAATGGCGTCCCACAATGTCACAGTGGCCCCAAGGTTTCAAAAGGTCCCAAGTGTCACAGTGGTACTAATGATTCCATGAGGCCTTGCATTTTCACAATGGTCTCCGTGGTTCCCCAGGCCTCATAATGTCACAGGACTCCTCTGTTTCATGAGCCCTGCAATGTCACAATGGACCTTTGGACCCTGGGGGTTTGCAGTGTCACAATGGTCTCCTTTGGCTTCACAGTGTCACAATGGAGCATTGATGATATGAGGCCCTGCAATGTCACAATGGCCCTTTGGCTCCATGCAGCCCTGCAGTGTCACAAAGGCCTCTTGTTTTCATGAGGCCCCACAGGATCACAATGGTCCTCTTGGTCCTGTGGGGACCCCCAGGGTCACAATGTTCTAACTGGTTCCATGAGTCCCCTCAGTGTCACAATGGCCCCTTGTTTCCATGAGGCTGTGAAGTGTCCTAATGGTGTCTCCATGGTTCCACAAGGCCTTGCAATGTCACAATGGACCTTTGGCTCCATGGAGTCTCGCAGTGTCAAAATGGCTCCTTGATTCTATGACACCCCAAAGTGTAATAATGGTCTCCACAGTTCCATGAGGCCCCGCAGTGTCACAATGGACCCTTGGTTTGATGGCGCCTCTCAGTGTCACAATGATCCCTACATTTCATGGAGCCACACAGTGTCAGGACAGTCCCCTTGGTTCCATGAGACGCAGCAATGTCACAGTGCTCTCCATGATTCCATGAGGCCCCACAGTGTCACAATGGTCCCTTGGTCTCACAAGGTCCCATAGTGTCACAATGGTCCCTTGGTCTCACAGGGCCCCACAGTGTCACAATGGTCCCTTGGTTCCATGGGCCCTGTACTGCTGCATTCCCTCCCCCCTTCTCAGGCTGCCCTGCCAGCTGAGAAATGCTCCTTGTGGCTCAGCCTTGGCCAACAGCCCCTGGGCTCAGCTCCTCTGCATCTTGTCACAAACACTGTCTGCTCCAGGCACTGCTGCTGCCCAACCAGCTCCTGGTTTCTGCAGGAGCAGCCCTGGGAACTGTTTTTGTTCCCTCAGTGGCACAACATCCCTGTTCTCACACTGCCAAAGAAAGCTGTTGGTGCCAAGTGTGGCCAGGATGAACCATTGCTGGGACTGCAGGCCCTCTCTTGGGGCCCTACAAACAGTACTTCAAAGCAGCCCTTGGAGCTCTCCTGGACCAGCAACTCCCTCTGAGTGGGGCCTCTCCCAGCTGGAATCTCTCCTGTTTGCTGCACTCGGGGATCCTGAACAACAACAGAGCCTGGGCCAATCGCCCCACTCTCCAGGCTCAACCCTTCACCCACTGAGGAGATGCCAAGGGATCCACAGTGAGCATTTCCTGCCCTCAGGGGAATTTCTCACGAGTGCCTTGCACTGACTCTTGGGGTCTGTGTGCACACAGGAGTGCCTGTGCTGGGGAAATGTGGCAGAAGATTGTGACAAGGAATGTGACAAGAACAGACAGTCCCTGTGTGCCGAAAGATCAGTCGATGGGGTAAATGTCCAACCTGGCTGGGCAAGGAGGTTTTGGAGGAACTTAGGAATAAAAAGAGGATGTATCAGCGTTGGAAGAAGGGTCAGGTCTCTAAGGAAGTATTCAAGAAGGTTGCTAGAGCATGCAGAAAAAAAATTAGGGAGGCCAAAGCTCAGTTTGAACTTAGAATGGCAACTTCTGTAAAGGATAATAAAAAATGTTTTTACAAATACATTAATGGTAGAAGGAAATGTGAGACCAGCCTTTGTTCTTTATTGGACAAAGGAGGGCACTTAGTATCTGAAGATGAGGAAAAGGCAGAAGTGCTTAATGCCTACTTTGCTGCAGTTTTTAGTGGGAAGATGACTTGCCCTCAAGACACCTGCCCGCCTGGGCTGGTTGATGGTGTCAGGGAGCAGAATGGTCCCCCCATTATCCAAGAGGAGGCAGTCGTACAACTACTGAAATGCTTGGATGTTCATAAATCTATGGGACCAGATGGGATCCACCCCAGGGTAATGAGAGAGCTGGCAAATGAGATTGCAAAGCCATTCTTCATCATTTACCAACAGTCATGGCTTACTGGTGAGGTTCTGGATAACTGGAAGCTGGCCAATGTGATACCCATTCACAAAAAGGGTGCAAAGGAGGATCTTGGTAATTATAGACCAGACAGCCTGACCTCAGTACCTGGCAAAATAATGAAACAGTTAATATTAAGTGCCATCACACAGAATTTACAGGATGGCCAGGGTATCAGACACAGCCAGCATGGGTTTAGGAGGGGTAGGTCATGTTTAACTGACCTGGTCACCTTTTATGACCAGGTAACCCGCCCAGTGGATGCAGGGAAGGCTGCAGATGTTGTTTATTTGGATTTCAGCAAGGCCTTTGACACTGTCTCCCACAGCATACTCCTAGACAAGCTGGCAGCCCATGGCTTGGACAGGAGCACTCTTTGCTGGGTTAGGAACTTGCTGCATGGCTGGGCTCAGAGAGTGATGGTGAATGGTGCTGCATCCAGCTGGTCGCCAGTCACCAGTTGTGTCCCTCAAGGGTCTGTGCTGGGGCCAGTTCTGTTTAATATTTTTACTGATGACATGGATGAGGGTTTAGAGTCTTTCATTAGCAAATTGGCAGATGACACTATGCTGGGAGCGTGTGTTGATCTGTTAGAGGGACAGAGGGCCTTGCAGAAGGACTTGGAATGGTTGGATGGATGGGCAGAATCTAATGGGATGAAGTTCAATAAGTCCAAATGCCGAGTCCTGCACTTTGGCCACAATAATCCCCTGCAACGTTATACGCTGGGGACGGTGTGGCTGGACAGTGCTCAGGAGGAAAGGGACCTGGGGGTGCTGGTTGACAGTCGGCTGAAAATGAGCCAGCAGTGTGCCCAGGTGGCCAAGAAGGCCAATGGCATCCTGGCCGGTATCAGGAATAGCGTGGCCAGCAGGAGCAGGGAGGTCATTTTTCCCCTGTACGCGACACTGGTGATGCCACACCTTGAGTACTGCCTCCAGTTCTGGGCCCCTCAGTTTAGGGGGGATGTTGAGATGCTTGAGCCTGTCCAAAGGAGAGCAATGAGGCTGGTGAGGGGCTTGGAACACAAGCCATATGAATAAGGACTGAGGGAGATAGGGTTGTTCAGCCTGGAGAAAAGGAGACTCAGAGGTGACCTTATCACCCTCTTCAACTTCCTGAAGTGTGGCTGTGGTGAGCTGGGGATTGGTCTCTTTCTCCAGGCAACAACAGATAGAACAAGAGGACACAATCCCAAGCTGCGCCAAGGGAGACAGTCTAGAATTCAGGAGGAAGTTTTTCACACAAAGAGTGGTAATACTGGAATCATCTACCCAGGGAGGTGGTGGAGTCACCATCCCTCAATGTGTTTAAAAAAAGACTGGATGTGGAACTTGGTGCCATGATCTAATTGAGGTGTTAGAACATGGGATGGACTCAATGATCTTAAAGGTCTCTTCCAACCCAGAAATTCTGTGACTCTGTGATTCATGGAACCAAGGATCCACTGTGACACTTCAGGGCCTTGGGGGACCAAGGGCCATTGTGGCACTGCAGGGCCAAAGATCCAAGGGACTTTGTGACACCAAGGGGTCCCATCGAACCAAAGGGACATTGTGACACTGGGAGGCCTCATGGAATCATGGAGACCATTGGGACACTCTGGGGAACCATGCTGACAACAAGTTGGGTGCAAGTTTAATCTGCTGGAGGGTAGGAGGGCTCTGCACAGGGCCCTGAACAGGCTGGATCCAGGGCCCAAATCCAACAAGGTGAGGTTTAAGAAGACCAAGTGCCGGGTCCTGCACTTTGGTCGCAACAACCCCTGCAGCTCTACAGGCTGGGCACAGAGGGGCTGGACAGCAGCCAGGCAGAAAGGGACCTGCAGGTACTGATGGACAGCAGGCTGGACATGAGGCAGCAGTGTGCCCGGGAGGCCAAGAAGGCCAATGACTCCAGGCCTGGATCAGGAATGGTGTGGCCAGCAGGAGCAGGACAGTGATTCTTCTCCTGTGCTGGGCACTGGTTGGGCAGCACCTGGAGTGCTGTGTCCAGTTCTGGGCCATCCAATTAAGGAATGACATGGAAGGGCTGGAGTGTGTCCAGAGAAGGGCAATAAGGCTGATGAGGGGTCTGGAGCACAAGTCCTGTGAGGAGCGGGTGAAGGCCCTGGTAGTTGTTCAAGTTCTCCAGCCCTTGCTGGCCCCAGGGCTGATGGCATTTGTGCTCCCTCAGGTTCATGTCCCCACACCAACAGCATGAGGGTGCTCCCCCTGCTCTGTGCAATGCAAACAGGGGCTGCTGAGCCAGTGCTGCCGTGTCTGTGCCTGCAAGGATGGGGCACCTGTGTTAGCTCGGGAGAGGCCAGGGCTGCAGAGGGGGGATGTTGTTGGCAGCTCCATGAGGACGCTCTGGGACACTGCCCTGGGCTGTCCAGTGCACTGGGGATGGATCAGCCCCTGCTCTGCTGCTCCTTCCCATCTCCCCCAGGGCCCTTGCAGAGCCCCAGCCCTGCTGTTTTCCCCCAGCCTGTCCACGGCCAGCCTGGGGCTGCTCACAGGGCTTTTCTGTGCTGAGCATTGGCCTGGGCATGCTCTTGAGAGAGCCTGGCCAAGGAGCCTGGAGCCCCCAGGTCCTAGGCTGAGGCGTCAGCACTTCCCCAGCAGCTCCCATGGCCTGTCCCTGCTGCAGCCCCAGCACTGCCACCCCCAGTGCTGTGCCCGGCCCCGAGAGCACTCAGGCCCTACAGCAACACCAGGGCCACCAGGGCAGCGGGGCAGGGCCACGGCAGCAGCACTGGCAACACCAAGTGCTGCTGCTGCTGGGCACAGCTACTGGGCCAGCACTGGTCTGCCCCCAGCTCTGCACACAGACATTGCTGCTGCAGTTGCAGAGAAGTCTACAAAAGGGCATCTCTGCAGAAAACTCGGCTGGGGGATCCTTTCGTTCCTTTAAAGCCACTGAGAGTTCAGCCCCTCATTGACACAGTCTGTGGCCACAGGGAAGATGGAGAGAAAAAATGAGTAATTGCAGAGACAATGACATTTCTTTGTGAACAATACAGAACAAATAAAGAAAAGAAAGCAAAAATCTAAACCAAGAAGGAGTATGAAAGATGATTTTTATTACAATTAAATTACCAAAACAGACTAATAGTTAAATGTTCCCATAAGCATCCCATCATCAGTCTCCACACTGCAGCCTTGAGCTCCTGGTTCCTCAAGCTGTAGATGAGGGGGTTCAGGGCTGGAGGCACCACCGAGTACAGAACTGACAGGGCCAAATCCAGGGATGGTGAGGAGATCAAGGGGGGCTTCAATTGAGCAAATATTACAGTGCTGACAAACAGGGAGACCACGGCCAGGTGAGGGAGGCAAGTGGAAAAGTCTTTGTGCTGTCCCTGCTCAGAGGGGATCCTCAGCACAGCCCTGAAGATCTGCGCATAGGAAAAAAAAATGAACACAAAACATCCGAGTCCTAAACAGACAATGACAGCAATGACCCCAAGTTCCCCGTGGTTTGAGTGTGAGCAGGAGAGCTTGAGGATCTGAGGGATTTCACAGAAGAACTGGTCCAGGGCATTGCCATGGCACAGGGGCAGGGAAAATGTATTGGCTGTGTGCAGCAGTGAATAGAGAAAGGCACTGGCCCAGGCAGCTGCTGCCATGTTGGCACAAGCTCTGCTGCCCAGGAGGGTCCCGTAGTGCAGGGGTTTGCAGATGGACATGTAGCGGTCATAGCACATGACGGTCAGAAGGGAAAATTCTGCTGAGAGGAAGAACACAAAGAAAAAGACCTGAGCAGCACATTCAGTGTAGGAGATGTTCCTGGAGTCCCAGAGGGAATTGTGCATGGCTTTGGGGACAGTGCTGCAGATAAAGCCCAGGTCAGCGAGGACCAGGTTGAGCAGGAAGAAGAACATGGGCGTGTGCAGGTGGTGGCCGCAGGCTACGGCGCTGATGATGAGGCCGTTGCCCAGGAGGGCAGCCAGGGAGATGCCCAGCAAGAGGCAGAAGTGCAGGAGCTGCAGTTGCCACGTGTCTGCCAATGCCAGCAGGAGGAAGTGGCTGAGGGAGCTCCTCTTGGACATTGGTTCTGTCCCTGCATGGGGTTCTGTAAGAAAAGAAATCATGGAATTGTTTGGTTTGGAGAGGACTTTAAATATCCCAGCAAAGCTTGAGGGCACTTTCCCCCCTGCCTGCCCAGGGCTCTGCTGCCTGGAACTGTCCCTGCCAGCAGCCGCTTCCCTGTGCCCAGGGCTGGGCCCTGCCAGTGCTGCCAGAGCCCAGCCCAGCCCTGGGAGCTCAGCTCTGCCCTGCAGACACCTCCCAGCTCAGGCACTGCCCAGGGGCAGCTCTGGCTCTGCAGGGTCTGATGGAAACATCAGAGCAACCCTGAGGAGGCTGGAAAAGTGACATTGATGCTGCATCTATGGAGCCCTGTGCTAATTTCTGTCACTTCCTCATTAGTAAGTTCTGAGAAAAAGGTTTTTTCTTTTTCTGAACCTGAACTGAGAGATTGATATCAATGTGCAATTTCCCATCCAGGCAACCCAGAGCAGTGGATTAATAAAGCAGGATTTTTCCTTTCATGCAGCCCCTGACTTGCTGTGTTACCTGTATAATCTTCTTGGTAATTTTCTGCAGTTAAATGTCATACTGTGAGCAGCCCTGAAAAATGGAGCATCATCACCACAGAAGGAGCACATTTCCAAGCCTTACCAGCTGTCTTCTGCCACCCAGATCGTATTCCCCAGTGCTGGGAGCAGCTGCCAGGGCTGGCTGAGAGCTGTCCCTGGAAGGCAGCAGAGTCCCTGCCCCAGCACAGCGCCCTGGGCTGCAGGACCCTGCTCTGCACGACAGCCCTGGGCACCCCTGGCTGCTCTGCACAAGAGACAATCAGAGAATGTACTCACAGGGTCTGTAGGCATTGGGATGTTCCAGCTTTAGGAGATCATTCCAGGAGCTGCAGCTGCATTGTCCTGCAGCCAGAGATTCCTGTGCCAAGGGCTGGCAGTGATTCTGCCCCAGGCACTTCTCAGCACCTTCCCAGCCCTGACTGATTGAAGCTCTCTGTGCCTCTGTGCTGTGCCCAGGGTGGCTGCAGGCAGTGCCCCAGCCCTGCTGGGCTGGTAGAAGAGCTGCTCATCAAGAGAAATGTGCTTTTGAAACTCTGCTTGGTTACCAGGAGCTGCGTCTGTGCCAGGTGCCCAGCCCAGCTCAGCAGCACAGACACAGCACAAGGACTTTAATGACCCTCCAGGGCTTTGTGCTCAGGCCCTGAACATCAGTCCCTTAGAGGGAGCTGAAGAAGCCTCTCCAGAGCTCCAAGTCAGAATCCAACTCCAAAGTTTCTGGGACTTTTAATGGGTCCCACTGAGAGATATGACTGAGAAAGTGTCCCCAGGCCCCAGGCAGAGCAGAGAACTGGAGGCAGTGATGACAGGTGGGGACAAAGGGAAGCCAAGTCTTGGTGCCCTGGGGCACAGCAGGGTCTGTGCCACCAAAGGCTGTGAGGAGACACCTTGTCCTGAGGCCCTGGGGCCTCCTGGCACAGCCCCAGCCAGGCTGGGCACTGTCAGCCCCTTGTCCTGCCCTCAGCATCCCCCCCTAGCCCACATCCCAGTGGCCTCAAGGATCTGCTGGAAGGAGTCTCTGGGGAGCCTTGCTCAGGAATGGCCCTGGGGGCTCCTTCATTCTCCCTGCAGGGACTGCAGGTTTTTCAAAGGACTTTGGGTTTGGCTTTTGCCTTGGATTCTCTGAGAGGTTTGTGTAATCATGGCCTCCAATTATCTGCTGTAATTAGTCGCTGGAGAGGCTTTGTCAGTAACAGCACTCAGTGGAGCTCATTAATACTTCAGGGTACTTCAGTTATTTTAAGGTACTTGGTGTTTCCCTCTTGATAGAGACTCTGTGAGAGGTTTGTGCAATCATGGCCCCAATTATCTGCTTTAACAAGTCCCTTGAGAGCTTTCTACTGACATTCAGTGGTGCCCATTAATGCCTTGAGATACTCAAGGTTTTTAAGGTACTTTATGGATTTAAGACTACTTCTAGGTACTTTGAAGTTGTTTCCTTCCCACACTGAGTCTCTGAGAGGTTTTTGTGCCATCCTGGCTGCCAGTTCTCTCCTCCAAGAAGTCCATGAGGAGCCTGTGTTGGGTATCTTCCTCCCTTCTGTTTTATAACAAAGATGGAACTGAAAGAATTTTGTAAGACATTCTAGAAGGATCCAAACAAACATGGGACAATTAACAATACAACAACAACTAAGATAATTAATAGTCCTGTTTTAGTTAGATATCATCCATCCCTTTAGTCCCTTGAATTGGAAGAGTTTATTGAAGCAGTCTTTGTTTTGCACTTGAAGATTCTTGAATCCTTCAGTACCTGAAATGCTCTTGTGGATTGACTCGCTGTGGCTGGAGGGGTTCAGGCAACACATGCCCTCAGAGTCTACACAGCCATGCCCATGTGCCCAGATTAAAAACTGTATCACTGTTCTCGAAGGTGGCATGTCTGATGGTCTCTGTGTCTGAGAGCAGGCCACTCAATGTGAGGGAGGTAGCATTGGTTTGCTTACTTAACAGGCACCCAAGATGGTCTAATTGTCCTAAAGCTTCAGCTGCAGCCACCCAAGGTAGTCCAGATTGGGGGTGCTACCATCTGATACCTGGATTAAAGCTTTCAAAGCCATGTCTTTGATATCATCCAAGACTTCTCTAGGGATACCTGCTACTTGATCATCTGGTAGGCTGTGTTGTCCTTCTCCAGCTAGATGATTGATTGTCAATTCTGCCCTTGCCTCATTATTATCATAGTCTGCTATTAATTGATTTAGTGAACACTTCCATCTCCCTTCCCACAGGGTGTATTCTGTAGGTGACAACAACATGGTCATAATATATTTTAAATCATAGGAGGTTAAGACATGTGTTGTAACCATGGCCCTAATTAGGCCATTAAAACAAGCTAAGTCCTTCCAATGGTCTTTAGCTGCCCTACACAGATCCCTGATATCCCCGTAAACCAGTGGCTGATGCCTGGGATTCTGCTCCCTTCTCTCATGACATACCAGGGCAATGAGAACTTTTGAGACAATTTGCCAGTCTCCTTCCTTACCTGCTTCTTTCCAGATCCTTTCCCATGGGTTTTAAGGGGTTGAGTGGTGAGGTGGATCTGAGGAATCCAAACTGTCTTCTGGGGAGGAAGAATAACTTGGTGCAGAAACATTTGTATTAGAAATAGTGTGACCGTTTGGCTTAGTATCTTTGACCATGGGGTTACATTTTGCCGGAGGGCGAGGCAAAGGGCGCGGCCATTTTGTCAGTTGTTGGGAAGGAAGGCCTTGATTTAGGATGGCGGACTTCTGGGGTTGAGTTCTGGAGGCATGGCCAAGGGTGAAAGTAGAATAATTGACAGTGGTGGTGTTACCCGCAGTTTTGGGGGTGGAGTCTGGAGGCTCGTTCATGGCAGGAGAGAAGGTTGTGGTAGCAGGAAGTGGTGGAGCCAAGATGGAGGGAGCATGGTTGGGCTCCCAAGCCACATTCAGGCTCATTCTGTCTTGAGTCTCCAGAGAATAATGCTCCAACCCCGTGGCCATTGCCATCTTGGACCATCGTGGAAGGTCTGAGAAGGGCAGGTTTAAAGGGGAGGTCCTGAGTTTGGAGTGACCAACGGATTGAGTTTTCAACACACTGCTTGTTGATCAGGGTGGTGTGGAAGATGGGGAGCATGTGGCATACAATGGGGTCCCTTTTGATCGAAAATTGTACAGTTTAACTCCCACTGAGTCCTAAAATTCAGTGGTATGGATTTCATCAGCAGAGGCATGTGCAAAACTTTTAATGATCCACCTCATAATTGATTTTAATTTGTTCTTTGAAAATATTATGTCATGATCAGTGAGAATTAAAGCATCCATATATGATCCTTTCTACTTTGGACATCTGGCTGCCCATTTTTCTCTTTCTCTGCCTTATGGGGAAGAGCCACCGGAACAACCCAAATCAGTTATGGGATATGGGTGCATATTGTAAAAACACAGTGGCAAAATCGGCAATAAATGTCTTCCATTTCCCCAAACCCACCTGTAATCCTATGCAGGTGAAACCATCGTTGTCCCTGCCGATCCTGGGCAAGGTTCCTTGAAGCAACAATGAATCCGCCGGGCGTGGCACAATCCAAAATCCCGGGGAGCGCTGGCCTATCCATCAGCTAACCCCAGCTGACATGACACAGGCAGCCCTGAATGTCATGATCCCTGTTTGAGCACCAGCTGTCAAAGTGAGAGTGGATGTGACAAACCTCTCTGGTTCCCTGACTTCAGGGTGAGGGTGGCAAAAATAAAAAGGAGCAGGATTGATGGAGTTGTTTAAAAGGAACTTTAATAACAGAGTGAGAAACAATAAACATGGAGAAGTTGAGAACTGTATTAGGGGCAGGATCCAAAGACCCGAGCCAAAGGGGAAGCAATGACATGTACACTTGGGGTAGAACACTCTAGAACAATATCCATCTAGGGAAAACAAGTAACCAATGGAGAGTAGAACTTCGACAAGTTAACATAGCAACACTAAAGGCTTATGGGGGAACTCTCAAGCTCACCCTAAGTTAAACAAATGATTCCCAGGGCTTGAAACTCATGCTCAGTTCTTTCAGGGTAAAACCTGGCTGCCTCTGAGTTAAAGCTGGGCTAAATACCACACCACTGCTTCACACTGGCCCCTTGGGACCATGTGGCCCAACAGAGCCACAATGATGTCCTTGGTTCCATGAGGCTCTACAGTGTCACAATGGTCCCTTGTATCCATGGTACCCTGCAATGTCAGTATGGCACCGTGCATTTCACAAGATGCCAAAGTGTCACAATGGTCTCCATGGTTCCTCAAGACTCCACAGTGTCACAATGGCCCCTTGGATCCATGGTACTCACAGTTTCACAATGATCCCCTTGGTTCCACAAGTTCCTACAGTGTAACCATGCCCTTTGGCTCCACAAAACCCCACAGTGTCACAATGGTCTCCATAAGAAGGAAACAAGTGAGCCCCAGTGAGGCATGGCCAGATGAGAGGCAGTCACCAGAGGCCAAGGCTGGCCAGACTTGACTGTATTGGTAGATCTTTTTGGAGAATAACCCTTGAATATACGTAATTTTAGAGTTGGAATCCTAATTTCAACCATGTGAGCCTACACAAGAAAGATAGTTCTTTTCCATAGGAATAAAAGCATGGAGCCCCAGTGCTTCACGGTCAGATGGGAGTCGCTCTTGGCACATCTAATTCAGTGGGATCTATGAGACAGTCCCAAGGAGGCCAAACTAGGCAAACCTGTTCCACGTTGCCTTTTTTTGAATGGTTCCCATATCGTCACAATGGTCCCCTTGATTCCATGAAGTCTTGCAATGTCACAAAGTTTTCATGGTTTAATGAGCTCCAGCAGAGTCACAAACATCCCTTGACTCCATGTGGCACCCCTGTGTCACAATGGCTCCTTGTTTCTATGGGCCCTACTGTTTGATCACTGACCCTTGCTTTTACAGGGCCCCTAAGTTGTACAATGGCCTCTTTGATTCCATGAGGTTCCCCAGTGTCACCATGGTATCCTTGGACCCACATTGTCACAACTGACCCTTGGTTCCAGGAAGTTCTGTAGTGTCACTGTGGTTGCTATCAGAGTCTGGATGAGATTGATGTCCCAAGACACCTTGGGATGCTCGGAATGCCCATGGTAGGGTCAGGGCCGAGTCAGGCCTTGGTTTGTGTTGGGACAGAGCCCCACCCCCAGCCCTGGCCTGGCAGAGCTGTCTGTCAAACAGCAGGGGAGATGGTAACCCAGGTCTGATTAACTGAGCTGTCAATCAATCACACACCAGCAGCTAGTGCCTACCTTGACTCTGATTGGACAAGCAACTGGCAGTCCCACCCAAGGGGCGGGCCCATGAAGGGCGTTAAAAGCCGGAGCACAAGGCCAGCCCATAGTCTGGGTCGTGCGCTCTCTTGGGGTTCCTTTGTTAGTGACGCTGGGACCCAAGCAGTCGCTACCTATGTGAGTATTTTTCTGTGGGTCTTCTGTCTTTCTGTTTGTCCTGGTTCAGAGCAAATCTGGGAGAGAACCCCCAAAGGGGCTTCTCTAGGAAATCAAATTCAACTGACCCCTCCCTAATGAGCCTTAATTGGTCTTGTCCTAAACAAGCTATGACAGCTCCAGAGGTCAGCCCCCAAGGGGACTGAGTGCCAGAGGCCAGCTCGCTCAGACCAAGTCTGTGGGTCAGCCCCTAGCAAGCAGGGGGATATTCAGCTCTCATAGTGATTAGCCAGCTCTTATGATTTCAGCTTTGCTTGCCAGGTAGCTTGCCCTTGGCTTGAGGCTCCAGCAGATGGTAGAGAGGGGAGAAGGAGAAGACGCTGGTTGTTCCATGAGTATGGCTTTATTGGAGGGGTCCGTGAAGGGTCTCAGCTCTTCTTCTTCTTCCAAGTTAGTAGGGTTACAGTATGCTACTTTTATACCCTTGGTCTGGTTCCAATCTTGAACAATGGCAAAGGTTAGAGTGACCATAAGTGACCAATAGTAGGGTTAACAAGATATTACCTTACATGGCTATAGGGATAGGTTATAGGGTGGATGTCCCTGGAGTCAGGAAGCTTCTTTGCTGCTGTATCAGAATTTCTATTATTCAGATTCTCCACGGGGCCCTGGCTAAACTTGTGGGTTTCACTACACCTCCCCCGAATCGGTTCGGGAGAAAATATCTCCTTGGAGAAAAGTGGAGAAAACCTATTTATTAAACAATAGAGCCTTAGCAATTTTAAACTATAAAACCTCTTGCTGCTCCAAAAGAGATTACAAACTCAGAAAGTCCCCTCCCTCGGTTGCAGCTTGGCTCAGTCTCTTATCAGTCCCTCTTGTGCTGGAAATGCTGCGGCCCAGGCCCGGCCCGGTGGGCCACAGGTGCCAGCTGCCGGTGCTCTTCTGGGTGTTCAGTCCAGAGCAGGTTTAAACAGTTACAAAGAAAAGGGAAAAAACCCCACAGTCCCGGGAATTTCTTTGCCTCAGTAATCTAAAACAAAGGAGAGCTCTGTCCCACTGTCTGTCCATCCACAGACAACACAGTCCAGGAGCAGGAATGTGAAGTGAGTGCCATGTCTGAAAACAAACTGCGCACTTCTTCTCTTCCCCCTTCACTCTCTGGAACAAATCTTAAAGGTGCAAAATCTCTTATTCAGCATAAGTTGAACAAGAAAATTGGGGAATAAAAGAATCATATAGTCAACCTAGGACATTCCACCCCTTATCCCCATATCATCAGTTTACTACTACAACTAATGTATATTCTAACTCTACAAACACGTACATTATACATCCAATATACAGCTATACACAGATAATGGTAGTAACATTCAGCAAACAGTAATATTTACACATAGTTCTCACCCAACAATCCGATCTCCCTGAGGTACACATCATGTTCTTCCATCTTTTTGCATTATCCACCATGTGCAACATGGTCCCTGAGCAAAAACAACCCCATGAATGGGTTTGTCTGTACTTGAGGCAGAATTGATCTACACAGTCTTCCCTAACAAACCTCTGACATGTACCACTGGGACGTTGTCTCCATTTACTCTATGCAAAGGCTCAGACTGGGCAGGGCCCACTTGGTTAGTACAGCCTCAGGTGTTAACGAACCACTTGGCTTTTGCCAGTTGCTGTTCCCAGTTTTTGAAAGATCCTCCACCTAATGTTTCGAGGTGGTTTTTAACAGTCTGTTGTACCTCTCCACTTTTCCTGCAGCTGGTGCATGGTAGGGGATATGGTATACTCACTCAATGCCATGTTCCCTAGCCCAGGTATTGATAAGGCTGTCCTTGAAATGAGTCCGATTGTCTTACTCAATTCTCTTAGGGGTATCATGCTGAACTGGGAACCGCAGTGCTGAGCAAGGCCTGGGCTGGTTGGGGGAAGCAGAAAGACCAAGCCCTGAGCCCAGCCTGGGACAGCAGGGCCTGTCCCTCACAGGTGGCTTGGGGCTGTTTTTGGGGCAGTGGGATGTGAGGGGCAGCAAGGACAGATGTCATAAACCTGTGTGACACTGCAGATCCTCATGGAACCAAGGGGCCAGTGGCACACTGTGGGAAGTTGTGGAACCAAGGGGATCATTGTGGCACTGTTGGGGCCCATGTAACCAAGGGGCCAGTGGGACACTGTGGAGCCTCATGGAAACAAGAGGCCACTGTGTGCATTCAGGGCTGGAACCCCCCAGAACACTGAAATGCTGGGGGTAACCTGTCGCAGACATTTCTCCACAGAAATCCTTTCTTTCAGATTTCTGTGTCTTCTGGAAGGCAGAGGCCTCAGAAGGGAAGGTAAACAATTGTTATCAGCTGCTGTGGAATGCAATAGGATTCACCTTGATTGGCTCATTTTCTATGTTTATAATTAAGGGCCAATCATCAGTGCAAGCTAGAGGACTGAGTCCCTGGACACAACTTTGTTATTCTTCTTTGCTATCTCTTCCCAGCTAGCCTAGCTGCTCTGCAAACCTGTCTCCATATTCTTTTTAGTATAACTATAATGTATTATATCATATATTAATAAATCAAGCCTTCTGATTCAAGAAACAAGATTCACCGTCTCTCTCTCACCAGCTGCGCCCACTCAGGCGCAGTAATATCTGGTGACCCGACGTGTGAGAGCAGAAATTAATTTAATAAGACCAGAGGAGCAAAATTGCTGCACTGGGTAAAATCCTGTATGTGTGGCATTTGATGGTTGCTTTGAAGTGACCACAGAAAGTACATTCAAGCCAGGAGCTGAAGAACTGAAGATTTGGACAGAGTTCACAGCCAAGGCTGACCACAAAGAGAACCTTCTTCTGGAAAACCATCAGGAAAGATGATGGAAAAGAGCAGCAGACCTGTGGAGCTGGCCAGAGAAAGCTGGACTCTTTCAAAAGGTACTGTGGGCTTTTCTATCCCTGATGAACCAGCCCTTCGTAGCTTGTGGCTGTTCGTATGGCAGACACATGCCTTGCCAGAGGAGATTCAATTCTCCCCTTCAGAGGAGAATATCATAGCCCTCTGGAAACATTGGTGCAGGGAAGACGGTTTCCTTTTGTCAGAAACAGATATCTATGAATTCTCTTGATGGGCAAAGCTTTTTGGGTTCTTTGCTGATGTCTTATATGCTTTAGATGTTTTTGTCTGGGAGTGCATGGACTCCATTATCCAGCACGTCTACATTGAGGGACGCGTGTTGATTCTATCTACCAAGCATTTATAAAGCTTTTCCCTGTCCTGAAATGCAGAGCAGCTTGTTTTCAGTGGATCTCTAACTGTTATGGTCAAGCTCCGTTTCCCCCCCCCTTGGCAAAAGACCCCGTGGGTGATGACTTTGGGCTTTTTCCCCCCCCCCCCCCCGCTTCGCGGCAGGGGGGGCTGAAACTTCGCGGCACGAAGAAGTTTTTTTTACTCTTGCTCTGGAGCATGCTCAGATGGAGCGTTCTCCTTCCCCCCCTTCTCTCTCTCCGGGGGGATGGGAGTGGCCGCTCAAGCCAGTGCCGGCCTCTCAGACTCCGCCTTCAGACATGGGGGCGGCACCGGTCTCTGAGGCTTCCTCCATGCCCCTGCCAGAGCCGTCACTCCAGGAGATCCCGTCTCCCCCTCTCCAGGAGGTCCCGCCCGCGGTTGCACCGGCCTCCCCGCCCCCACCAGAGCCTGTGTCGGAGAAGGCAGAAGAGACAGCACTTCCGGCGATTGACCTGTTGCTAAGCAACAGCGACGCTCCGCCGCTTCTCCAAGCTCTGCTTCTGCCCGTGCCGTGCCTGCCGCCACTTTCAGAGTCAAGGGACGCAGCAACAGCGTGTTCCCGCGCGTCCCCGCCTCCTCCAGCTGAGACAGTTCCTGTTCAGGATGGGGCTGAAAACGGAGTTGAACCTGCGGGACCCTCGGAGCAGTCCGCAGCGGATCCCACTCTCAGCGCGGTTCCCTCCCCAGTTCCAGCTCCCTCCCCGCTCCTTCCACCGGATGTCCCAGGAGTCGCCCCGGCGGGGGGTCTCTCCTTCCGTGGAGCAGGGGCTGCCCGCCAGCTGACTGTTGTGGCAGTCCAGCTGCCTGTTTTTAAGATCAGGATTCTCGGCGGCTTGGGGGGTGGTTTTTTGGGGATTGTCCCATGGAGGCCGCCGCCTCTCTTGTGTCCTAGTGGCATGGGGAGGCAGGTGCATCCAGAGAGTTCTGCCTTTGATCCCCAGCCCGGAGGGGATGGGGATGATGCCACGGGGCGGATGAGAGACAAACCCGATGCATTGCAGAGGGAGAGGGCACATTTGGAGGAGACCATAGCTGGTTTGCTGTGGGAAACAAACATCTCCAGACCCCAGATGGGATTTCTGGGGAATGCTTCTATTTCCCTGCTGCTGGCATGCCTCAGTGGTTTAGGGGAAAGGAAGCGTCTCCCTACCTGTGCTGCCATTGTGCTGGCAGCAGGGTTCAGGCCTATGGATATGCACAGCCTTCCTTATGGGTTTGGCCTGGGCCGTTTGGCTAGGAAATTCCTGCGCCAGGGCCATCACTTGGCCTCCTTATGTTTTTGGGGATTCTGGTTTGTCCTACTGGTCCGGGTCCCCCTTTGTGAGCCAGTTTTGGGGTTCCTGGTCCAGCATGGGCCAGGGCCCCCAGGGCCTTTCCTTCTCTGGCACTGCTCTGCTGCTGCTCTTTTGCTTTCAATCAAAAAAAAAAAACAAAAAATTTAAAATTAAATAAAAAAGATTGAAAATAGCAGGCAGCAGCTCTGAAGCGCTGAAGCATTGAAGGGCCAGAAAGGACATTCCAAAATTGTACAAATTGTTTTAAATTGTTTTAAATTGTATTAAGACTGTCAATGGTTTTTGATAACTATTGATGGAACTCTTTTGCAGAAGTCTGTTTCAGGACCAAAAGGACTCTCAGATATTCCAAGGGAAACAACTTCGGCTCTTGGACTGTTCCTGAAACTCAGCTGCATGGACTTCAATTTCCTTTGCATTGTTTTTGGCATTTTTCTTATATTGTAGGATTGTTTTAGTGATTTATTAGTCTTCTATATTTTATAGGTGAAGGAATTTCCTGTTCATTCCACATCAGCATTTTTCTTTTATTTTTATACAATTTAGAAAGGTGAGATGTCGCAGACATTTCTTCGCAGAAATCCGTTCTTTCAGATTTCTGCATCTTCGGGAGGCCAGAGGCCCCCGAAGAGAAGGTAAACAATTATTATCAGCTGCTGGGGAATGCAACAGGGGCACCTATTTTGATTGGTGACTGGTTCATGTTTTATGTTTATAATTAAGGGCAAATCACCAGTGCAAGCCAGGGGACTGAGTCCTTGGCCACAGCTTTGTTGTGGATTCTTTTCTATTCTACTCTTAGCTTAGCTTGCAGCTCTGCAAAACCTCTCTCTATATTCTATTAGTATAGTCATAATGTATTATATATAATATCTTAATAAATATGCCTTCTGATCAAGATACAAGATTCACCGTCTCTCTCTCACCAGCTGCGCCCACTCAGGCGCAGTAATAGGGTTGTGCTGCAGAATCACAAAGGACTTGATGTGTTCTCCTTGAGACTGATCTGAGCAGGGCTTGGGCTAATGGGTAGGATTCTAACAGTCATGGGAAAGAGTGGGAATTGGGTACGGAAAAGTGCCATGGATCTGAGAAATATACCATGGCTGGGCTGGAGGCTCTCTCCTGAGAAATGCCTGCAGTACAGTTTTATCTGATCACGCCACTTGGATGTGTCTCCTGGACATGTGTCTCTTGATAAGCATAAAACTAGAAGATTAAATAAAGGTTGTTATCAAAGTCTCTGGTTTTTCTTTGGGGGCACATGGAAAACACCCTGTGCTCTCTATTTTTCCTGTAACCTGATGTTCTTTCAAAGTAGTTCTTATTGACAAAAAGATAGCATTCTCTTATTGACAAAAAGATAGCATTCTCATGAAAATAAACTGCAGATGTAGTAGTGGTAACAGGAACAGTCATAAAAATGACATCAGTAAGACGTGGGGTAGAAGGGCTCCTTCAGGATGGAGAAAATGCAACAAAAAACCCCCACCAAAAATGAACAACACTAAAGCAATCCCCCCCCCCAACGTAAAAAAAAAAAAATCCCCAACCAAAAAGACAAAACTCCAAAGCCAGTCTATTTCTGTGAAGTTTTTTTGCTCTGATGACTGGTTGGTAGTCAGGAGTCTAAGGAGAATTTAGGAAGCTAAAAATTCTGTTCAGTTTGGCCACTAGCACACAGGACTTGCCTAGATCATTTGCAAGGTCACAGCCTTCTGCTGATCCAACAACAATCCCTGCTTCAGCCTTTAGCAGAGAGGGAAGCTCAGGCAAACCCAAGCCAGTCCCAGGTGCCCTCAGAGGCAGCAGGAACACCCAGAGCTCTCTCTCTGCCTCGGAGCACAGCACTTCCTCTGGGGAGTCCTAAATGGCCCTGTGACACCAAGCTCAGGAGGAGCATTTGGTACAGCTCTGCTGACACCTGCCCAAAACACACTGTCCCTCAGATAAGAAACACCCCAGACGTACCCAGCAGCTCCAGGTACTCCTTCTCAATCTCCTGCTCCCAGGAACTGCCTGAGCCTGAGTTCCCAGGTTTCACAGAAGGGCTTCCTTGAGGTGATGCTGCTGCGGCAGCAGGTTCAGAGCCCATGATGTGCTGGACCTGGAGCATTTCTGGTGGGCACTGTTCCTGTGCCTCACTCCTAACTTGGGGTCCTTCATTGCCACACATTCCCTGCAAGTCTTCGCAGGCTGCCTGGTGAGATGTCAACACTTGCACCTTAAGTCAAACAGAACAAAGCAGTCAGACACTACAGCTTGTCCCTGTCAGCCAGGAGTCATCAACTGTGAGGAAAGGCAAAGAACAGATTGACAGGGGATACAACAGCTTGTTTCAATCCTCCATCTGGGTCACCAAGTTCCACTGTAAAAACACCTCAAGAAAAAAGGAGAGCAGGAACAGGCCAGCAGGAATCAATTTGGATGACTGCTGGCCAAAAGGCCAAAGGACAAGTTTCATTGTCCAGGGCAGCAGTTGAGATTCAGCATGCTAGGAAATGTCCTTCAGAGTGACTGTGATACACACTAGAGCAGGATGGCACTCAGAGGCATGGCCCCACTCCCTGCTGCTCTGAGTGGAAAGGCAAGAAGGGCAGAAACCAACAGTTTGGTGACTGCAGTGGCTGCATCCCACTTTCACTCATTCTAGAGCCTGAGGGAGGCGATTAAGTTTCTCTCTGACAATTTTAATTTCTTCCTCCAGCCTCTTCTCCCTTGCCCTTTTGCTAGCCTCAGAGTCCTGCAGCCCTGCCTGCACGTGTCCCTTGATAGACTGTAAAGGAGAAGGGAGAGGACATTTCATGGGTGGAGTGGCTTCCACTCTTTCACTCACCTGGTTTTGTTGACCGCTCCTGTGCTGATGGAGATTCTTCTCCTGAATTCTTCCCATGTCTTCCTTGTTCCTTCTCTTCACATCCATGATGGCACTCTGAGCTTCGGGCAGCTCTGCTTGTGGCTCTGCCTTGATTATCTGTGCACACAAATGCAGAGCAAGTGACTAGGAGCTGCCATCAGGCTCAGCTTTTCCCTGTTGCAGCCTCAAAATCACATTTATTCAGTCACTTCTTTCTGCTTCCCTCCCCACATCTGCTTCCATTGCAAACCTCCTGTCCCAGGGCTGATCTCTGCAAATTTCAAGGCCCTGTGCTTCCAGTGCCTGTGGGACTTCCTGGCCTCCTCAGTCCCAAGAGCTCTGGTTTATGCCCCTCTTCCTGCCCTTCCCTCTGTCACCTGGCCACTCAGGCTCACCTGGCCATTCTCCTGTGGCTCTTCCACCTGCTGCCTGAGCTGCTCTTCCTGCTCTCGGGTGGGGAACAGCTCTCCCTGAGTCTGGCATGGCAGCTCAGATGAGGCAGTGTGCTCCTGCTCTTTCTCTAGAAGCACCTGCACAGAAAGCAAGAGAAGATGGGTCTCAACTTCCCATACGCCCTTTGTGGGCCAAGACTCACAGACTGCCTGGCTCACACGTTCCCAAAGCACTGTGCTGCTGCTCTCCTGGGTCGTTCTCTGCCCGAGGGGAGGCACAGATTCCACAGTGACCCTGGCCCTACAATCAGGGGCCATCTGGGACTGAAGCTCCAGCAGCCTCTCAGGCAGCTGACAGGGAAGGAGTGGCATTTCTCAAGGGTCTGGTGAGGGCCTCCCTCTGCTTCTGCCATGTCCTGTTTGTCTTTCAGTAGTGACTGACACCCTGCCCTGTCCCACAGCTCCATCCTGGCTCTGCAGGGGCTTCCTGGGTGAGCTCAGCCCTTGTGAGAGACACTTCTGGAGTTCACCTTCTCTTCAGGCCTGCACCAGCATTTCTGCCTTTCTGACATCCACTCTCTTGTTGGAAAACCTGGTCATTCAGGAGATGAGGATGCATGCAAAGATCTCTGATGGAGGTCACAGAGCCTCAATGGCCATCTCAGTATATGGAGGAGGACCAAAGTGTTTCTTCTCCCTCTTTTGTCAACGGAGAATTCTGACCAGCAGTAACAGAGTTTCTCATAAGGCCCCATTAGCGAATGCACTTACACCATCCTGGGGATGCCAGTGAAGGAAACCGTGTGTCATATAATGCATGGCATGTATGACCAGAGTCACCAAAGACCACCTAAACATGGAATTGTTCCACCTCTCTAGGAGAGGCAGAAATTGAAATAATTAACTGGAGACATCAGGGCACAAGAGGCCAGAAGAGGAAAACAACTCTGAATGGAAAAACCATCATATCTGGAGGAGGAAACATCTCTGCCTGCTCAGAACTGGTTGAGGGAAAATGTCTCTAATCCTCTCCAGAAGGGATGGTTTTGGTGATCTTTGCACCTCCAACTGCCTTGGACCAGAGCCAGGAAGATTCAGTTATGTAAATGTTACATAGATAGATAGATAGGAAGATAGACAGATAGATCTCACTACTATAGTCTCCAGTTACTGCCCTCTCAGTTGCTGCACACATCAAAACATGATAGCCAGTGTGCCAATCAGCAGCAATCCTGAGATTGCTCTCTTGTTCCTCAAAAGAGCACACTCTTGGGGAATGAGGAGCATGTAGATCCTTATGGAAAGTGATCAGACCCAGAGCATTGTACTGGGAACTGCACTCTTTGTGCATCTGTGCTTGGGCAAGTTCTCTTGGACTCAACCTCACTGATGGTGCTAAAGTGGCTGGAATCAGAAATGCAGCCCAGCCCCTTCCAGTTTCTGTGATCTCTGAGGAGCAGCTAGAATGCAAGGGCTGCTAAATTCCCAAACACAAGACACAGTGATTCCCTGGGCTGTAGAAAGTCGGAGACAGTGTTAAACTCAAAGTGAACTTTAAGGCCATACATGAAGTCTTGGAAACACAAAAGCTCCATCTGCATCAAGGTACAAAAAGGGAGCGAAATGCCTTCCAGAGCTTGATAAGGGCAGAAAAGATGGTGCAGCAGCATCCTTGCTTTTTGGAAAAAGAGAAAATGAACAGGGCTTCTCTTCCTAGGAGACCCACAAACTACAAGATGGAATTGTAACCAACACCTCGTTTGAAAGGCCTTGGATGCAGTGATGGCATGTTTAGTGCTGAAATAGCCCTTGTGCTGACAACTGTCATGAGGGGATTGACGAAAGTCTGCCTGGAAGTCCCTCAAGAGCCTCCCATTGTCCAGGCTAAAGCTCCCTCAGCACCCCCTCACTGGCCTTGTGCTGCACCCCCTTGCCCAGCTCCCCTGTCCTTCTGTGCATTCGCTGCAGCCCCTCCATGACTTTCGGCTTCCCAGGGCCCACAGCTGCACACAGCACTCCAGCTGTGGCCACAGTTCTGCCCAGCACAGGGCCACGCTCCCTGCCCTGCTCCTGCTGCCCCACTGCTGCTGGCACAGCCACCGTGCCCTTGGCCTTCTTGGCCCCCTGGCCCCACGCTGCCTCATCTTCAGCTGCTCAAGGCCGCCAGCCCTACGTCCTTTTGGGCCATGCCGTTTGATGCCGAATTTTGCCCCAAAAGGCGAGAATAACTGCCTAAGAGACTCAGCTTGAGTCTAATAAGCAGGAGGTATTTTATTGCGACGCGTCGGGGAAATCACAAAGTAGATTTCCGAGTTTCCCATACCAAAAGCAAGCTTTTTATACAGTTTTGAATATGGGATTACATCAGATAATTACATCTTTGCATGAATATTCATATGAGGCGTGGCATAGGTGGAGCGTGGGCGTGGACATTTCTTTTGAGGATCATCTTGGTGGTCGTTCCGGTCGCCTTCATCATGGGCTTGGGTCTCCTGATGAGTCTTCCTCTTTAAACTTTTGAACTTCTTTCCTAATTTGGTCAATTCCCGGTGTACTTGGCTTGGTCTCTATGGCTTGGCAAAGTTCTTAGGGTCAGTTTGACATTGTTGGCTCTGAACATGCTTAGCCCATCGCTTCTCCTATTCCTATCTCTTTCCTGTCATTGTGTTCCATGCTTTAGCTGATTAATTGCTCTATGTGTTTCTTAATACTATACCTTCTTCAAATGCCTCACATTCTATGTTTTAACTCATTATTTCTTGAAGGCTATCTATTTTGGGGCTTCATTTCCCCCTTTTTCTTATAACTTATGAATTCTTTCGGCAAATTTTAATCTTATAGGGCGTTGACATGCTCGTACCATAGCCCAAGTTTTAAACTTTTTAGCCATTCATCGATTCTTAGCTCTTCTTCTTTCTTTAACTAGTGGACTCCTTTTCGAATGTCTCTAATCTTGCTGTGAATCAATGCAGAATGATCAGAGAGACTCATGCAACACATTTTTCAAACTCCTCACAATCATGGCCCGGCACTAAAACGAAAGTCTGTGGCTGCTTTATTCTGTAATACGGCATGATTAACACTTTGCACACCTGTAATTAATAAGCCTAAAGCTTCTATCGTTTTATTTAGCCCATCTTTGGCCCAACATCTCAATTGTTCAGCTCACTAACAATAATATAACTGCAGCAATGAAATGCTTCTTGTGTAGCTTTCACTTCTTTTCTCTCTTCTTTCTTTTGAGTTTTGCTGTTCCCCACTTTCTTACCCTCAATCTCTGAAGGTTCTCAATGCACTGATCTAATGCTTGGTCAGGATCTCCCTCAAAGGGCTCTACCACAGATGTTTGGGTCAGTGGGACTTGTTGTCTACACCGGGCAGCTACAATGTGAGAATTTCTCTTTATTTCTAGTCTCTTTAGTTCGTGATTCAAATGCTACCTCACAAAAGCAGTAATTATCTGTTTTGCACTTTCATACAAATTAAGTCCCTCTCTTCTTGGCAAACCTGTAAGTTTACTTAACGCTCTAATCTAGTTACGTTCTCTTACCCATTGGCTACAACACTTCTGACACTAAATTTGCCACACAAGTGCTTGATCATACCAGTAAGTATACTCGCACTCAGCACACTTTAGAGCAACCTAAGCACAGCAAAACATATTACTACAAGCACAACAGGTTGTACTACTCAGTGGTTTGGATTCATCAAATTGCGTGGTAAGAACTCAGTTTATCTAATCTTGTGGTGGGTCCGTTAGGGCTCTGGCAGCTGGTTCACTATATTGCGGGAGACTCTGGAGGTCTCATTTAGCAGGTATCTAGAGAGTCCCTCGAGAACTCAATGATCAAAGATGTAAAGGTTTGAGATGGAGTCAGAATTATGATGTCTGCTCCTCTTATTTGTTCTCCGGAGCTTTCTTGACCCGTGAGAGTGGATTTACGTGGGTCACTCCTTGATCCGAACCGCGGTGAAGGTAGTCAGCAGCACTTGGAAAGGTCCCTCCTACTTTTCTTGTAGGGATTTTCTTGAAAGATTCTTAACATACACTCAATCACCGGGATTAAACGGATGCAATTTGCAATCAGGTTGTTTAGGTTGGTGCTCTATCATCACAGTAGCGTTTTTATCAAACTGTTTCTCCACCGTAATCACATAATCGTAAATGTATTGATTTCCGATTTGGTCTATGGCTTCCCCATTTACAACTTGCATAGCATAAGGTCTAGCATACAAAATTTCAAATGGGCTTAACTTTTCTTTTGATCTTAGTTTGACTCTCAGCCTTAGCAGAGCAATAGGCAAAGCTTGATACCACTGCAAATTAGTCTCCTGGCATATTTTGACAATTTGCTGTTTGATAAGATGATTCATCTTTTTCACTTGCCCACTGGCCTGTGGACGGTAGGGCGTGTGTAATTGCCATTTGATTTGTAATGCTTTACTTATTGCTCTTACTACTTTTGCACAGAAATGTGTACCCCTATCCGAAGAAATGCTCTTCGGTACCCCAAACCGTGGAATAATTTCATTCAACAGTACTTTAGTTACCTTTCTTTCCTTATTTGTCCTACAAGGGAATGCTTCAGGCCACCCAGAAAATGTGTCAGTTAACACCAACAAATACCGAAACCCTCCTTTTCTTGGCAGTTCAGAAAAATCAATTTGCCATACTTCACCTGGGAATTTACCTCGATTTATGGCTCCTTGGTTTACCTTGGTTCCCGTATTCGGGTTGTTTTTCAGACGCCGCTCGCATTGGGACGTAACGTGTTTTACAGTAATAAATAATTTCGATCCTGCTATCTTGGTTTGTAAATATTGGTAAAGCAGATCTAGACCCCAATGGGCTTTCTCATGTTCTGCTTTTACAAACTGCCACATCACGTTTCTTGGTATTACTAACTGTCCTGTTTCCAATTGACCCCAACCATTTTCTAATATTTTGCCCTTATTTCTTTGAATCCATCTATGATCTGATTCCTGGTAGTCTGGCTGGATATCGGTATCTAGCTCTCCTGGTATTAGGGCCACTATTTCCACTTCCCTAGTTCTTGTGGCAGCCAATTTAGCTTTTGTATCTGCCTTTCTATTTTCTATTTCTGGAATCGAGTTACCTTTCAGATGTCTCTTACAATGCATTATAGCCACTTGTGCTGGGAGTTGGACCGCCTCTAGCAATCGCAGAACCTCCTCTGCGTGTTTGACTGTTTTTCCTTGTGTAGTCAACAGTTATCTTTCTTTCCAGATGGCCCCATGAGCATGTACAACGGAAAAGACATATTTGGAGTCTGTCTATATATTAATTTGCATGTTTTCTGCCAATTCCAGGGCTCGGGTCAGAGCTATCAGCTCTGCCTTTTGAGCTGAAGTCCCTGCAGGCAAGGGGTTTGATTCAATTACCCTTTCTGTAGTAGTGACTGCATAGCCAGCCATTCTTACTCCTCGCTTCACGAAACTGCTGCCATCCGAGAACCAGTTGTCCGCACCTTCGAGCGGCTCTATTTGAGATCTGGGCGACTGGAGTAGACGGCCTCAATTGTTTCTAGGCAGTCATGTTCGATGGGTTCTGCTGGGGCTCTTCCTTCTAGAAATGAAGCTGGGTTCACAATGTTAGTTACCTGAATGGTTACGTCATCTGATTCAGCCAGGATGGCCTGGTATTTTAGGAATCTGGAAGGCAACAACCAATGGTTGCCTTTCTGTTCCAGCACAGCCAACACAGTGTGAGATACTAACACAGTCACCTTTTGGCCCAACGTGAGCTTCCTGGCCTCCTCTATGTTAATTATCACTGCGGCCACTGCCCTCAGACAGCCTGGCCATCCTTTACTTACTTCATCCAATCGCTTGGAGAAGTAGGCCACAGCTCTTTTGTGTGGTCCCAACTGCTGTGCTAAGACTCCTAGGGCCATCCCTTGTCATTCGTGGGAAAACAGCCAGAATGGTTTTGATACATCTGGGAGACCTAAGGCCGGTGCTCTCATTAGCTCCAGTTTCAACTTCCTGAAGGCCCCTTCTGCCTCGGGAGTCCAAACTAGAACGTCCTTAGTTTCCTTCAATAAATCATACAGTGGTTTAGCGAGTATCCCGTACTGATAGATCCACAGCCGACACCAACCTGTCATCCCCAGAAAGGCACGAAGATCTCTCACTGTCTCTGGTTTAGGCATCTGGCAGATAGCCTCTTTTCTAGCTGCTCTCAGGGATCGCTGTCCTCTGGAGACTTTGTATCCCAGGTACACCACTTCTTTTTGCACCAGCTGTGCTTTCTGTTGAGAGACTCGATATCCACTTAAACCCAGGAAATTTAACAAGGAAATAGTCCATTCAATGCATTCTTCCTCTGTCACCGTTTTTATTAGGAGGTCGTCTACGTACTGCAGAAGGGTGCCATCTCCCAGCGGCCTTTTTCACTGTTCTAAAGCAAAGATCTTTTGACTCTCGGGAGCTAAAGGAAGGCAGAAGAATGCGTCTTTTAAATTTAATACTGTGAACCAGGCCAAGTCGTCCCTCAGTCTAGTTAAAAGCGTGTATGGATTAGCAACTACCGGATGTAATGTCTTGGTTATTTTGTTTACTGCTCTCAGATCTTGAACTAGTCTATAAGCTCCATTAGGTTCTTTACTGGCAGGATTGGTGTATTAAAATCTGATTCACATTTTACCAATAACCCCAGTTCCAGAAACCTTTTGATTATGGGCTGAATCCCCTTCCTTTCTTTTATCCTCAGAGGGTATTGTTTTCTTACCACCAGTCTTCCCCCAGTCGGTGCTACTTGTTTTGATTTCAGGGGGAATTGTGGAAGGGGCTAACAGCGGGCCTGTTAGCTAAAGGAGCGAGAAGTAAGAAGAAGCTGATAAGGAGCTTTCTCCAAGGCCTTGGCAGCTTTCCCAAAAGCTTTGGCAGATTTTTTTTTTTTTGGGTTTTTTTTTGGTTTTTTTTTGTTTTTTTTTTTCCCAGAAGTTTTGGCAGCTTTCCCAGAAGCTCTGGTAGCATGCCAGGTAACTCCCATGGCATCTGAACCTTTTTCACCAAGTTCCCCATCAGAGCCCCCTTCTATCTCAGCCCCCCCCCCCCGTCAGGTATCAGCCCCGACTCTTCGTCTGCATCTTGCCCCGTTTTTCTTTATTCTCCATTTCTTTAAAACCTCAAAGAACGAGTTTTAGGTTCCTGCTAAATCAACAGCTATTTTATCTCCCACTCGAGCAGTAGCCCAGACTAATGGGTGAGTCTCACTCAGGATTTGCTTGAAATTGTGATTTTCAGCTTAAGGTTCCACACAGCTGATGAATTTGGTAAATATAAAAACTGATGAATTCTCATTTATTTCCCAATATTGTATTTAGTGGGTTTTAAAAAGTAAGGCTTTTCTGGTTGGCCTGTTGCTCCCACAAATTGTACCAATTCCTGATTTAAAACCGAAAAAGTTGCTCCCGCATTAATCAAAAGTACTGTTTGAACTGTGCTTTAACCCACTGAGTTAATTGATCTACTATAATTAACAGATATTTCCACCGACCTACTTTAAGCAAGTCTACAGAATCAACCTGGATCTTTTGAAATAGCCACTAGGCTGTTTTGCATCCTCCAGAGGGAGGGCTTTTAAACACCTTCTTATTTACCTTTTAACAGGTGAGACACCCCTGGGTAATTTGCCTTTTAATTTCAAATATCCCCATACACCAAAAAATTTTAAAAGGTGATCACAAAAGGCTCTTGTTATCCCAGTGTGTCCGTCTATACAAGTTATCTAAGATCTAATGTGCCCCTGGTTTTGGCATCGTAATTCTATCATCAAGAAAAACTCACTTTTTTCCTTAAATGTTGCTCCTAATTTCCTTATAGCTACCAATTTTACTAGCAGGAGGGAAAGAGTCTCCTGCTGAATTTCTATTTTTATTTTTGTAAGGTCATGATTTTAGTATCTCCTTTTCTTGAGGTCGCTCTTTTGCTTTTTATCAGCCAAATTATTTTTCTGACTCTATTATCCTTAAGTCCCCTTTCCTTCCAAACTTCTTTAAAAGTATGTACTACACTAAAAGCATATTTGGAGTCTGTATAAATAGTCCCTTCTTGCCTTTTTAAAATCCACAGGCTTGCGCCGACCAGGAGGGACTAAAGGGACCAGACTCCTTCACTCTAAACCTTTTTCTACCTCACTTGGATGCCAACCCATGTCATTAATTTCTAAATTGTCTTCTTCAGGTAAAGAATGAATTTCAAGTTTTCCTTCACAGGGTTTTATCTGTAAATTTAGGGCTATTATTAGATCTCTGCCTAACATATTTTTCTCGGCCTCTGGTATCAACAATAAATCATTTACTCCAAATTTGTCATTCGTTTCAACTTTTACTCCTTTTATTACAGGAACAGGGAAAGCTTCTCCTGTAATTCCGATTACTGAAACTTGTTCACAACTGATCTCACATCCCTGGGGTAATTTCGTCACTGTTGACCGAGAAACTCCTGTATTTACTAAAAATACAAATTCTTCACTCTGAGGACCTACTCTTAGTTTTATTATCAAGGGCTCTACTAGGTGTAATTCGATCCTCTTCGTTAAACAAAACTCTTGCCCTTTCTGATTCTCCTGAGAAGTTTTCTCATCTTGCTGTTTCTTTCTGCAATTTTTTTGCAGGTGCCCCTTTTTTATGACAATAAAAACAGGTAGGTCCCGCACCCTTCAAAGTGGGGCAAGAATTTTTAAATTTTTTTTTTTTTTTTTTTTTTTTTTTTCTGCAGGAAAAATGCACAGGTCTTGTGTTCCTAAGAACAGATCCTGGCATCCACTGTTTGTCTTTCCCTGCAAATTTTCTGTATTCAAAACTGTCTGCAATTCTTGAACTGCTGCCACCAAAATTCTGGCATCTGCTTTCTGCTTTTTCTCATTTCTACTACATGCATCACAGCAACGTTCTTTAGGCTTCGAACCTTTCTTATCCTTTTCCAGGGCGAGTACCAGGGGGTCCTGAGGTGCTACGTTTACCCCGCACTCTCTTTGCCACTCCGGTTTATTTCTTAGGGTAAAGAACATGTCAGCATACATCACTTCGTACTCTGTTGACCTCCCATAGTTATTCCCTGTGTCGGTTTAACACTTCACACACAATTTTCAGTCGCTTTGTCCTGTCTTCTCGCGTCGCAGCAATGCTGCGTCTCATTCACTCTCAGCCATACCCACACACCTTTATAAAATAGTTCCTACCTTATGGTCTATATCAGAACAGACTGTTTTACCAGGTTTGGTCACGAGAGGTCGCTTACAGACCATGAGACACCGGTTTGCCAGATTCATACAATTGCAGTCATAGACAATATAGCAATTGCAAGGGGTGACAATTTTCTTCTGGATGTCTATCAACTGATTCTCTTCTAGAAGATTACAGAGAGAGTGACAAGGCGTTTCCTGTAAAATTTTGCAACAGACACATAGAACAGACACAAGAAGATCACCGGCCGACAAACCTCTCAGATAGCAGTCTCAGTTCTTAACCCTTAATTCGCAGTATTATAACATCAAACACAATGTTGAGACAGTTTCCCATACAGTATAAATGAACCAAAGATACCAAGATAAACAAATACTCCTTTCAGCAGGACTTTAACCTGCGTTCTCCCTCTTCTTTGTTTTTTTTTTTTTTTTTTTTTTGGTTTTTTGGGGTTTTTTTGTTTTTTTTTTTTGTTTTTTTTTTTTAACCCTGTGTTTCTATTACCAGGACTCTAACCCAGTGTGGCAGGACTTTAACCTGCGTGGGATTCTTTACTGGGGTGTCCCCCAGCTTTCCCTTCGGGCGGTCACGTCTGACCCCCGTTTCCCAACAAAGCGCTTTATCCCAAAACCAATAAACAATTAAAATACCTCTTAATTGGAGCAGGAGATGCAGGGAACCCTTCGTCCTCCCAAAGCACTGGTCAGGGGGGGGAGTCTCTTCTGACAAAAATTCGTCAGGGGCGCCCAGAGAATCCCGACCCCGGACTCGGCCCGGGAGGACCTCTTAGAGCCTGGATCTCCTGTCTGGTCCCATCTGGGGTGCCAGAAATGATGCCGAATTTTGCCCCAAAAGGCGAGAATAACTGTCTAAGAGACTCAGCTTGAGTCTAATAAGCAGGAGGTATTTTATTGCGACGCGTCGGGGAAATCACAAAGTGGATTTCCGAGTTTCCCATACCAAAAGCAAGCTTTTTATACAGTTTTGAATATGGGATTACATCAGATAATTACATCTTTGCATGAATATTCATATGAGGCGTGGCGTAGGCGGAGCGTGGGCGTGGACATTTCTTTTGAGGATCATCTTGGTGGTCGTTCCGGTCGCCTTCATCATGGGCTGGGGTCTCCTGATGAGTCTTCCTCTTTAAACTTTTGAACTTCTTTCCTAATTTGGTCAATTCCCGGTGTACTTGGCTTGGTCTCTATGGCTTGGCAAAGTTCTTAGGGTCAGTTTGACATTGTTGGCTCTGAACATGCTTAGCCCATCGCTTCTCCTATTCCTATCTCTTTCCTGTCATTGTGTTCCATGCTTTAGCTGATTAATTGCTCTATGTGTTTCTTAATACTATACCTTCTTCAAATGCCTCACATTCTATGTTTTAACTCATTATTTCTTGAAGGCTATCTGTTTTGGGGCTTCACATTCACCACTGATAAAGTTTCTTACTTCAAATGCAGCGTCTGGCATATCAAGATGTCCTTCTTTTTCTATGCCTGCATCTTCTATGGTCATTGCATTAAATTTATGAGAAGAGAATTCTCAGTTACTTTGACTAAATTGAAATCAGATAATTCTGGTCTATATGAAATTGCTCTTAGGTTAATATTCACCTCTAGATTCTGTCAGGGAGCGACATTCTATCTGTCAAACTGAGATGGAAAGTAGGAACTATCCACTTATGCCTTTGTTATTTTTGTTGAAGGCATCAAAATGGATTTTCTTTTGGCCTCCCTCTACACTCTACTGCTACTGGCCAAGCTGACAACTGGGTCCGTAATTTCTTAACACCAGGAACATGAAATCTCACTCACCTCAGGATCAGCACCGCTGAATACACACTTCAGGTGACCTGTAGTGTGCAGAGGAAAATGAAACCAGATGCTTTGAGAAAACTACTTGAGCTTGTGAAACCCACAGTACATGTCAACCCAAACAGAGATGATTTCCCGTTTGACAACATCCCTCCAGGATACACATTTCATTCACACAGCCAGCAACAGATCAGGACTATATTCTTGCTTTTGCCTACACTTTGACCAGTTTTGCCAATAAATGACTACATACATAATCCATAAAATTCAAATTGTTCTTTAAGATTTGCTGTTCCTCTTCTACCAAACACCTAAAGCAGCTTTTTCATCTCTCCCTCGGGTACTTTTTTTTAACAAAAAACAGTTGCATGCACCAAGTCTCGTTAACTTGCTGGAAACTGTTGCCCAGAAAAGCTTCCCCAAAATCCCCCTGAGCTGTAGCAGTTCTGTTGTGAAACAGCACAACAGTAACTCTAGGGTTGTGATGCAGACACGCACTGCTTTCGAGTTTGCATTTGATTGGAAAGGCACTTTCTATTTTCGCACTCAGTAAAGGGTCAAGTTAGACAGTCAAATCCTTTCATGACAAAATTTAGAAAGAAAGAAGCTTCCCCTGAATTCTGGGAACAACTGCAGAGTTTTTAGAAGGCCTTCCCTGAAGGCCTGCCAGTCTACATTTTCAAAGGTGTCTTGCTTGTCCCAACAAACTGAGGAAATGACAGACTCTGCTGCCACAGACTCTCCCATGGAGGGAACGGAAGCCCTGCAGGTTCCCTTGCAAATGCTGCCCCTGTGGCTACAGACACCCCCGTTTTAGCTGGACCTCTTGACAGGAGCTTTACCAAACCAGTGGCATCCTAATGCTCTTTCTGTTTCAAAATCAGAAACTCAGTCACTAAGAAAGAGCAGGAAGACATACAAAAGCCAGGTTATGATACACCCTAACCTAAGTAGAGAGGAAACATTTACTTACGTGTGAAGTGTGTCAGAAAATAGGCACCATAAGTAATTCCATAGGCAGCGAAAAGCAAAGGAGCAATTCCCTCAATCATTTTAACACACTCCTGCAAGTTTGCAGGCTGTGCTCACACACTGGAAAAAGCAAGGCTTCTGTCAGTGTGCAATACCCCACTGACAATTGCCTCAATCAGGAGGATTCTCCTGATCTGAGCAAGGCCTAGGGCTGCTCTGACACTCAGGCCTTCCGTGCACCAGGGCAACCTTCTGATGTCACTACAACAAGGTGGCAACCATGTCCTGACATCACAAAGCAAACGCTCCATGTTGATCTGTGAATTTATGCCAAGCAATAACTAACCTTCCCTACAGCAAACACAAAACAGTCTGCAAAGTCCTCCTGTGTCACAAAGCAGCACAAATTCCCCTTGTGGGCCAAACCCTGTCTTTCAAGGGATCCAAAAGGAACTCCAGGAGTGCACAAAGCACCTAGAGCCTGTACCCCAACTGAGCACTCAGATGGCACTCAAACAAAAGAAATCAGACAAAGAAAATGGCCCAAAGCATTGCCCATCTGAGAAACTACCTGTTGGGATCGGCGGGAGAAATGCGGCACACAATATGAGTGATCAGCAAATCTCAAACTTTATTGATAGGTACAGATCTTTATATCGGTGTTAATGAATCTCATACATATTGCAAAGCCGAGCTCACTATTGGTTAGTTACTTATCAGGCAACTATGCCTACTTATGCATTCTTGTGGATATTTTTATTGAAACTTTTCTTCGTATTCCTGCCAAAGATGCTCTCCCCTATCCTACTGTTGCACTAAGGGCACAATGTCCTTTCCTGTCATTGGACACTGACTACTCACTCCTATACTTGTCCCCTTCAAGCTTAACCAGCGGCATTATGTAGACGTGAACTTTCTCCGCTAACCAACTGTCCACAAAGCTCTCCACACTTCCCTCGTTTTTCTGCTGGACAAGCATAGTCTGATTAAATGCAGCGGATATCATCCTTTGCACCATGTTCTGTAAGCACATACAAAAACACGGCAAAATTAACACTACTAACAGAGCTATAATGCCCACTATAATGCTAACTTTAACAACAGAACATAACCATGATCCCAGGCCTAACGATGAGAGCCGTCCATCAATACTGAAACCTGATTCTACCTGTAAGTTTCCAGTTAACCTTCGCAATTCTGCAAGCTGGGCATGGATGGACTCCGAATGGTCAGAAAGATTCATGCAACACATGCCCTCAAATTCTTCACAGCCATGGCCTTGTGCAAGTAAAAGAAAGTCAATCGCAGCTCTATTTTGAAGCGTTGCATGACGAATAGAATCGACATCAAGCAAAAGGCTAGAAAGTGCCAAAGAGGTGGCATTGGTTTGCTTTGCAAGCCAGCATCCCAACTTATTTAGGGCACCATGGACACCTGCAGCTGCCACACCTGGAGCCAAAAAGGATGCTGCAATTATGGCCCCTGGGGACCAAAATTTTACATTGTCCCTATAGTCAGCAGTAAATGCAGGGATCATTCTCTTATGTCGATGATGGTGGCGGCTCATGTTTAATATCATGGACGTATTGGGTGTAAGCAGAGACAGCCGTCCAATTGTACATGGCCCCTTGTGCCGCATTGATGGGACACCAGGCCAAGCACGGTCCCCACAGATTAAGAAGTAACTTGCTGGAAGTTGAATAGGGTCATTTGATGAGATTGACATTTTCCCTGTGGTATAATAGCACCAAGCTGTTGCATTACGATACACAGCCATGCTGGAAGTTACAACAGTGGAATGTTTTTTTGCTGAAAGCTGGCTTCTATAGTTAAAATAAATACATGCGTCTGCCATCACTGAACCTAACAGCTCCAATTCTTGGGGTTCCTGTTGTGCTATGGGGAAGTGAGAAACCCATTGGTCCCAATTATCTACACTTGTCTTAGGATTGTCAGTTTTGCAGGTGGGTACACCTGAGGGACATGGCCAGGGATCTGCTGGTAGCCCTACCAAGCAAGTTGTGAATGGATTACTGGGAGAAGATAATGACAGGCAAATAGCCTCCTGGTTAGTTAAGTTTGCCAGGGTGACCCAAATATTAGTCTTAGGCTGAGGTGGGGCCCATGCATGATGAGTTTTCACTTTTCTGGCACCATCTGCACTGTCTGCTGAGAGGGTGAGGATTAGCAAGGTAGCAGCATAAATGTGCCACATCACCGTGGTGTCCCCAGGTGCTGCTTTGAACCACCCACACATTTGGGAGATAAACGTGTTTCCAAAAGTCGTTAAGAATGTCTCTTCTTTCCTTTCCCCTTCTTTCTCCTCTCCTTGATCTGCCCAGATTTAACCTCTTTAAGTCTCTCAGACAATTGTCCCATCCTTGGTTGGGATCTTGATCGGCAGAAATTGGACCTATTATACTCCTTTGTGAAAGGGGGATACCCTTACCACACTTAGTCTGTAAAATATGCGACTTGGACTGTCCCAAAGCACGTTTAACTAAATGCTGGGTTTCCCACCTAAACCATGCAATAATTTTCTGTTCTGGTGACTCATACAACTGTAACCCTTGGTAGCCAGGTAATCCTGTAAAAGGCCCGGAGTTCAGCTTGCCAGGAGCCGAACCACCAATAAAATTCACAGTTCCTGCACCACAAGTCAGGTAATTGAGTCTGATGTACCCACTTAGTTTGCTGACAGCCCCCACAGAAAAACAATACCCATGCAGCACACTGCCTATTATGACAATTAATACAAGCTCGGTCCCTAGGCCCTCTAAAATCAAATGTAGAAAGCGCTTGAAGCAGGCTTAATATATAATCTAAGAATTTACACCGATGAATCGCTTGGTCGATAGCCAAACTACACTGTCCTTTCAGCTTAAGAAGTATTGGTCGAAGGATGATCACCAGCTTTGTCTTCACTCTCTGACGGTCTTCTGTGCTCAGTTGATGGAGTTCTGGTGGTTCCATCTAACACAGCTGCTCGGGTCCATTTAGCAGGTACCCATAAGGATCCTGTAGGGGTAGAAACACAAAGATATCCGTGGCCCCAGTATAACACCTTAGCAGGACCTTGCCATTGTCCTGTTTTGGGATCTCTGTATTTTACCCTTACATCTTGCTTTATACTTTCTTTCTCCTGTACACAGTGGCGAATTACAGCAGGAACCTTGCTTTCCCCAAAAGCACGCAAGTGATTTAAAATAAATAAACACCTTAACAGTCTTTCTTGTGGTTCTCTAATATCCTTGTATTTACCTAGATATCTTTTCAAGGTACCATTAGCTCTTTCTACGATTGCTTGCCCTGTCGGGGAATTAGGAATGCCTGTCACATGTTCTATTCCCCACATTTGCATAAACTGCTTTATTCTTTTGCTGCAGTAGGCAGGCCCGTTATCTGTCTTAATACACAGTCGCACTCCCATTACAGCAAAGCAGCTGCTGAGATGCCTCTCCACTTGTCCGGCTTTCTCACCAGTCTGCTGTAGCCCATATAAAATTACTATAGGTGTCTATAGTAACATGCACATACTTCATCCTACCAAACTCAGCAACATGTGTGACATCCATTTGCCATGTCTCATTTGTACTCAACCCTCTTGGGTTAACTCCCAGACCTAACCTGCAGCCCCCATTATGTTGACTACATATGGGACAGGCTTTGACTTTTGCCCGTGCCTTGCCCATAGATATCTGAAATTCTCTATGGAGGCCTCTTGCATTTTGGTGAAACATGGAATGTGCCTCTCTGGCGATAATCTGCCTGGGAATTGGAGTCATTTGTGTGATTGAGACTAGCTTATGTGCTCGTGCATTACCCTCTCCCAGACCAATATCCCATTTGTGACTTCTGATATGGATAACAGAAAAGGGACGTTTTCTCAGCTTAATTGCACTCTGTAACTGAATAAACAGCTCATGTAACCTCCTGTTTTGAACCTCTTTTATAGAGGCATCCTCTATCCGCTCACACACTCCTGCAACATACAAAGAATCTGTCACTATGTTGAGGGGCCCCAAAAAATGCATCATGGCCCATACAACAGCCAATAGCTCCATCGTTTGTAAAGTATCTGACTCGGAAGCCTGGAGAATTTGATGGTGCCATTGGCCCTTTTCCTGCCAGGTCACTACAGCAGTTCTTGATTTTCTTCCTGCATCCGTGTAGGCTCTTATAGCATCAGACAGGGGCTTCTGTGATCCTTTTGGGCATTGAATCCAACCCCACTGCCCTGCCCAGTTCAATGGTATATTGGGAATATCATCAGTGGCAATCAAACTTCCAGCTCCCAACGGTGCCTCTTGTAATTCCATACTGTTTATCAGGTACCAGGTCAATGTATCTTTCTTCATTGGTATCCATATCTGATCAGGCTCCTTTCCCGTAATCTGTAATGCCTGTTCACGACCCTTCTTAAGCAGGTCAGCCAAAATTTCGATTTTTTGAAGAAGGGTTTTATGCTGTTGAGGTGGAGGAGATATCCATTCTAAGGCCCACGCCTCCCCTGTTTTTCTGTTTTGCTGAATAAGTGCACCTAGTAAAAATTTAGTTCCACAGCTGTATGGGGAGGTTAAGATCTCATCTCCAGACACCGCCCTGCGTCCCAAAGTCCAATATCTGTTGAAGTGTCTTAATATGCTCAGAGCTTATATGGACAGGTTGTGCTGGGTCAGTCCCTTTTAGTAAAGGTCGAAGTTCATCTAACAACTCATTTGGGATGCCCACAATAGGGTGCAGCCATTGCAGATCACCCAGTAACTTTTGAGCATCATATAATGTATATATTTTAATATTCAATTGCAATTTCTGGGGGGTAACAACCTGATCAGTAAGTGTCCATCCCAAATATTTCCAGGGTGCAGATAATTGAATTTTTTCAAGAGCTACAACCAAGCCATGTAGTTCCAGGGCCTTATGTATTTCTTGAATTTGTTGACCTGTAAAAGGTTGTGGCTGCGCAAATAAAAGATCATCCATGTAATGATAAATGGTTGTTTTGGCCCAGGCCTGTCGCAAAGGTTGTAAAGCATTGTCAACATACAGCTGACACAAGGGGGCGCTGTTGCACATTCCCTGTGGGAGAGTAAGCCATTCAAATCTCTTGTCCGGTTCTTCCCTATTTAAAGCCAGTAAGGTAAATGCAAAACCTCCAAGTGTGTCGAGGATGAAGAGCAATAGTAAAAAAGCAGTCCTTATGATCCACCATTAACAGTGGCCAGTCCTTTGGCAACATGGCTGTGTTAGGCAAACCTGGTTGTAAGGCTCCCGTAGGCTCCCTTTGTTCATTTACAGCCTGTAAATCTTGTACTAAACGATACTTTCCCAACTTCTTTTTAATAACAAAAATAAGGGTATTCCATGGGCTTACTGACAACTGTAAATGACTCTGCTCATATTGTTCTTGTACTAGTACATGTGCTTGTTCCAGACTTTCCCTTTTTAATGGCCATTGCTTAACCCACACTGGCGTGTCCGTGGTCCAAATGAGTGGGATTGGGAAAGTCCACGCAATGGCCATTAGCCCAAAGAGTACTCATTTGTCAGCACAACCCCCATTTGAGCCAAAATGTCCCGACCAATGAGGCACTGCACAGTAGGGGGCAAAGGCACAACAGAGAAAACTCTCCGTAAAATTTTTCCGTCGATAGTTACTGTTAACATGGGTGATTTTCTTGCAAACATTAAGCCTCCAATCCCAGTAACTGCTACTATGGTTGGCTATAACATCCAGTTGTGAGGCCAGCAATCTAGGCTGATAATGCTGGAGTCTGCGCCAGTATCTAATAAACCTTCCAAGGTTTGCCTTTCACCCTGATACTCTATCAATACAGCACGTTTTGGCCGATCGTTTAAATTCATTGTTAATAGAGTAAGTCCTCCAGTGGAGCCAAAGCCCCGTTCCCCCCTGGACTGTGATTGATGAGGGGGTAATGTTTTAGTCATTTGTTCCAATGGAACTAACTGAGCTATCCTCTGTCCTTTCTCAATTTGTATCGGTGGAAAAGGAGTATGTACCATAACACAAATTTCCCCAGTAAAATCAGCGTCTATTACCCCAGTTAAAACAAATAATCTCATCATGGTAGCTGATGATCGCCCCAGAAGCAAAGCTCCCATAGGTTGTCCATCAATGATGATTGGTCCCTTTATTGCAGTCGGGACCTTTTCCGGTTGGGTGGTCATCAATGTTACCACTACTGAGGCTGCCACGTCCAGCCCGAGGCTCCCGGTGGTGGCTGGTTGAAGGGGGGCTGGGCTGAGGTGTTGACAGCTGCTACTTGTGTCTGGGCGCCGCGGCTGTTGGGCGTGCTGGGCCTCGCGTTTCCCGAGCGGCGTCGGCAGGCTCTGGTGTTGTGGGTATCCAAGTGACACCTGTGACACCAGACGTTAGCTGCTTGGGAGGCTCATCGGGTATGTCCCATACCTCTGCACCGGTAAAATTTAAATTGGCCAGTAGATGGAGATCGTGGACTATTTGTTGCTGCTGCCTGTAGGCGCACAAGGGCAGCAAGGACTTGGCTCTGCGATGCTGCTGCCTGCTCCTTCAATCCTGTCCCTAGCTCTTTAATAGCTTCTACTAACATTGCCTGACTCCCTAACGGCACATTTGCCATGTGTTCTAAAGCTTCTTCTATAGTCCAATTAGCTCCTAGGGTATTTAACACATTTTTCGCAGCCTGGTTGCTATTTTGAATTGCGCACTGCTTGAGTAAGGCCCCTTTTATAAAATCTGCTACTCCAGCTCACTCAATAGCATTGGCCGCCTTATCAATAAAAGATCCAAACAATTCATCCCTTCCTTGTTTTATACCCATGTATGAGGGAACCCTGCCTCATTCTTTTATCCTGTCTATAGCCAGTCTCACCAGTCGCATAGCCTCTCAACATTTATCAGGACCGATTAATGCTTGTGCTTCTGTTCAAGCAAAAACCCCTATACCCAATAATTCATCTAAGGTTACCCCATGTAAAGGGTCACCAGGTTGCTGAACTACTGCTATGCACTCCTGGCAGAGTGCTTGCCAATGTGCATTAAACAGAAGCTGCTGATGTTGAGTAAAAATAAGCTTCACTATTCCTCTACAATCAGCTGGCAATAACACCTGAGTCCCCCAAATATAGTCAAGCATTTGCTTTGTGGGCTCACTGGTCACCCCAAATTGACTAACTGTGGACTGTAACTGCAACAACAGTTTCCAATCTAGGGCAGTAATTGCTGCCTGTAATCCACCCCCGTCCAGAGCAGTATACACCACCGGGCAAGCCACTTCCATAGCTGCTGCCACAGCCTCACAATCCCCCGAATCCATGATCTCTTTTGCTACCGCTGCCCATGCCTTCCTCCACTCTTGTGCAATGGCCCCCGCTAGTCACTCTCTGCCCCAGGGATCGGCTCATTGCTAGGAGGGGGAGAGGGAGGGTCTGGCCAGGGCACAGGTGGTGCGGATGGTGCTGTTATGGGGGGTGAGTTGCTGCTTGCAGCAGGAGCCGATGTTGGTGGCAAGATAACTGTGGATGTGGCAGGGGGTAATGGGCAATCTGACCAATCTCCATAACTTTTATTCTTACTATGAGCAGCAGTAGCTTGCTGTGCAGCTTTCTTTTCTACCTGATATTGTTCTAACTCATTAGGCACCACTCGCCATAACTTTCCTAACTCCTTTGCAGTTTTTTCATCATCTAAAACCACCTCCCACAGCTTATCTCCAAACTTTCTCCACTCACTTAATTCATGGACTGTATGAGGATTTTGGAATAATCCCTGTGCATACCCATAAGCTAATAACCCATAAAGCTCTTTCTGCAAATCTATGCCCTTAACCTGTAGCTTTTTTAAAAAGCAAGTAAATAAATCATATGCTGCTTGCCTTTCCATTTTAAAAACGTCAGCACTGTTGCAGCCCCACAAGGTCTCAGCAGCATGTATCAGCCGGGCTCTCCTTTGAAGTCACCCAGGGTGCAGCACCACCCCCGTTTTCAGCGGTGCTTTTTTGCCGTCCTTGCTGCAACAGGACCCGAACCCCTTCACCGATCCCCCGTGGTCGCCATTACCAGTACCACGTCGTTGGGGTCACCATGTTGTTGGGATCAGCGGGAGAAATGCGACACGCAATATGAGTGATCAGCAAATCTCAAACTTTATTGATAGGTACACATCTTTATGTCAATGTTAATGAGGCTCATACATATTGCAAAGGTGAGCTCACTATTGGTTAGTTACTTATCAGGCAACTATGCCTACTTCTGCATTCTTGTGGATATTTTATTGAAACTTTTCTTCGTATTTCTGCCAAAGATGCTCTCCCCTATCCTGCTGTTGCACCAAGGGCACAATGTCCTTGCCTGTTATTGGATGCTGACTGCTGACTCCTATACTTGTCCCCTTCAGGCTTAACCAGCGGCATTATGTTGACATGACCTTTCTCAGCTAACCAACTGTCCACAAAGCTCTCCACACGATTCTCCATCTAAGATTGCATCATGAATAACTCTTGACCAGCATTGCTGTATTGGATCTTTTTCTGGCTTGGGAGCCTGTGGAGGTGACACAAGCCACCCAGGGACTTGTAGAGCAGTAGGAGTGATAGGCACTGAAGTGGAAAGGGGTGTAGGTAAAACTTCTGATTTTTTCACATTTTCTGTTTGTTTTTCTAATTGTTCTTGCCAGGAGGATAATTCTGCTATTTTCTTTAGTATTTCTTGAAGTGGATCATTAAGTTTAGGGTATTTTGATTCACGAGTTTGATTTCTTTCTTCTTTTTCCTTGAATTCATCTGACAATGTTTCAGGCAAGGGGGGATACAAAGGGGAGCAGCACGGTGAATGACACAAAGAACGAGAACAATATGGAGAAAAATATTCTTTTTTCTTTTTATCTTGCCTGCAAGCTGTAACTTCTCTTTTTGGTCTCACACCACTAATCGCTCTGAGTGATTTATTGTTCTGCTTTTCTCCTGCAAGAGGGCGATCAAGTACTTCTTTTTGGTTTTGGTCACCTGTAAAAAGTTCCTGTGGGGAAACTTCTTCTTTTTGTGATACACTACCTATCATTTCTTGCAAAGTAGAGCAAACAGGAGTGGTAATTCCATTCAGAGGTTGAGTATTTCTGACCCCAAAGAAGGTAGCAAGACGTGATGGTTTAGGAGATGTTGGGGTTTTTATCTCTCGTTGCCGTTCACTAACATCGCCTCCTAAAGCTTCAGTGGCTGCAGCAGCCATGTTTTTCTTAGCTTTCATAGTTTCTAAACTGTTAATAATAAATTTACAGGTGGCTCCTAACTCTTTTGCTTCTTTTCCATCTTTTCCTCCTTCTATTGTGCTATCCCAAAGATGGTTTCCTACCTCTTTCCACTCAGTTGTACTAAATAGCAGGGAAGGTTCAAGAAATTGTTTTCTTTTTCATGCCCATTTCACTAGGGCTTCTATTTCTGTTTCTTTTATGTCCTCGCCTCTCTTAGAGAGGATACTTGTGAACAATCTAATTGCCGCATCTAATTCCATTGCAGTCTTACCTTGGCAGGGGCTTGTTCGGCCACTTAAGCTCCGGACTCTGGTCTCTGTGTTTGCCCACCAGGTCTCTCCTGCCTCCGACTCTCTGGATCCCAAATCAGGTTCCTTCCTGATGCTTCAGAGTCTTCCACATTTAGGCAAACCGCATTCAAGCATCTCAGAGGGTCCCTGTTCATGAAGCCAGTATGAAGAGGGTCCCACGGAGAGTCAGCTGAGTAATGACAATCACACCAATGTGGCTACATGTCCTCTTCCTTTATTTAGCAATTTTGTCATATTTATGCTTCTATACACTTGTCTCACACCACCACTGCTTAATGCTTATTGGTTAAGTGGCTGTATTCACACATACATGTTACTTGTGGATAGGTTGCCACACTGTAAGCGTTTTAGCTAAGGTGAGCTAAATTAGCAGTTGTTTGGCATCCGGCTTCGTCCTTGCACAATGCTTATTCTTCCTTGTATCTATTCAAGGACAGGACATGGTCTATCTTGTGCCGAGGATGGTACATGGTCTTCAAAGTAACTCTGCAATCTGCAGGCCAGGGTCATCCAATTCCTGTAGGAGTATAGCATGCCCTTGTTCTGCCAAGAATTCTTCTACAAGCCTACTTCCAAGTTTTTAAAACTAGGGCAGCCGCTTCCAACATGTCCAGTCCGTGGCTCTCACACCACGGACTTAGGACTAATAAAGACCAGTCATCATATTTTTCAAATATTTTCTTTAAAATAGGAGTCCATACCTGCAGAAGGGATCCACCAGTTTCAAAGCCCCTGCTCCCATGCTAGTGGTGTCTTCCCCTTTATGGTGGTTGGACCGGAAATGGGATTTCTGGGATGCTGTGGTCACTACCATCCCAGAGCTGCACGCCCCGGGAGCTTCTTGGGACATCTGTCGGGAAAGGCTTTGGATCTCTCCCCCTGTCCCAGCTGCCGGCTGGGTGGGGGGAGGGGAAAAGCCACGCAGCCATGAGGTAGGCCCAGCCCAAGGATGGAAGGGTGGAAGAGACCAAGAGACATCAGGCAGCCCCCCCCAGGGAAGAGAGAGAGAGAAAGAGAGAGAGAGAGAGACAGTGTCTGAATTTGATAGCGGCGCTGGCCCAGGAGGAGAAGGGGGGGGATCTCTGGGACAGGCAGAGACTGAAAATTTTAACCCTTTTCCTGCATGATTGAGACCTTGCAAAATGCTGATCCTCCTGGAGCTGAATAAGAAGAGAGATAAGAGATGAGATGAGATAACAAGGAATAGGCCCCAGGGAAGTGGAGAAGACTCTTGAGTGGGAGAGAGATGACGGAGTGGCCTTTTGGCTGGACTTTTCTTGTGTGGCCATAGACTGAACCAGTTTTTTCCTGTGACACAGAGACTGCATTTAGGGGGAGGCAGTGCCTCAGAACCGGGAGGGTTCAGTGTGAGTACCCCTCGGCCCCAGGGGGTGAAAAAATGGGGGGAACAGATGTCCCGAAGGAGAGACTGTGCCTTTTTGGAGTGAGACAAGGCAGCCTTGAAAGACAACCCTAGAACAAGGTCTGCTCCATGCACAGTGGTGAGAGCACTGGGCATGGAAGGAAAGATGTCACGATGGCAAAGGACTTTCCCGGCGGTGCTGAGTGACATGGAAACACACGAGGTTTCAACGTGTTTCCAAGGGAAGCCTATGGTACAAGAAGGACTCCTCTCCTCTTCATGAACTGAAGATTGAGTATTCTAAAGGGTGGTGCTGGACTGAGAGTTGGTGGTTTGGGGGAATGTATTGCATTGGGAAATTTTGGTGGGGAGGAGGAGGAAAGTGCTTTTTGTAAGGTTTTCAATTTTTTTTTCCCTTATAGTTTTTTCTTCTTTTCTTGTAGTTTAGTTAATAAAGTTATCTTTATTTCTAAGCTGGATCCTGCTTTGCTTATTCCTGGTCACATCTCACAGCAGACACCAGGGAGAGGGTATTCTCATGGGGGCACTGGCTCTGTGCCAGGCCTAAACCATGACACACAAAAAGAAAACTAATAAGAAGGAAAAAAAAGAGGGTCCAGACCAATCACAGCTCTTTATGCCTCTCTTTGCAGCTCAAAGGCTGAAGGAAACTCTTCCTGGTTGCCCTGCAGTGCTGGAGGCCGCCCTTCACAGCTCAAAGGCTGTGGGCAGCTCCTCTTTGCCGCCCCATCCATCTCTCCACTCTATCAGCAGCAGCTGTTGTGATCACGTCAGGGTCACCAATGGGGTCGCAGTGTCTGAGTAATATCAGACAATACCAAAAACCCGAGGAAGCCTTTGCCTGGCGTGTTCCTGCTGGGAATGCCAGCGGAGCGCAGGCACTCCGCAGCTCTTCCCGAGACACAAAGTGAAGTGTGAGAACAGGCATTTCACTCCTCTCCCTTGCAGCAGCAGCTCGGCGCAGCTCTGTCCTATTTTAACCCTGCCATCTGCTCGCAGCTCCTCCCGTCGCTGGGCGGGCAGAGCAGCTTCATCGGAGCCTCCCTGCGCTCCCACCCGCCCGGCTACGGCCGTGCCCCGGGTACCCCGGGAGGGAGGGAGGGAGGGATGCTCCTTAAACACCCATTCACTCATCGCTCCTGAGCCTTGGCAGGCCAGGGAAGATGCTGGATCCACCCCACTGCCGTGTCACTCTGGCTCTTCCCGGTCCCAGCGGGTTTAATGGTGCTATTAGAATCGTTTTAGTCGATAAAAGTAGATTTGTTTGACTGAGTCATGACTCAAACCCAAGACTTTGCTCCATTTACAAAAGCAAATCACCATCTTGCACATGCCAAGCACAGATTTCAGCTCTGAAAGTGAAGCCTGGGGAGTGTTTCCAGCCAGAGGGAGAATGGAAAACTGCATCTGCAAAAGCTAGGAAACATCTTTCTCATTTACCTTGTTTTGATAAACAGAGAGGATATCCTGTGGAATACCAGCTCCTGAAGAAACCTGATGAACTCATTCTACATCAAGCGACTTAATCATGGATTAATAGAGGGGAGAGCAACAGCAGGAGATGCCATGGGACCAGGGACTGCAACACAACCCACGGATAATTCCAGCCAGTTCCTAGGTTGGAAGCCCTCGAGGAGAACTTGGGAGCCACAGAAAGCACCAGCAATTCTTTCTGCTTTCTGATTCATCCCTACTCACCCACCCACATGCCACGGAAGAGGAGGCTGTAACTGCTACATTTAGGATGACATTTAACAATCAAGGTTGTGCTGCTGATGGTCATTAAAAACCCCACAGCATTTTTCAGAAACAAGTGGGTACTCACATCAGTGTCCCTGCCAAGTATCAGCACAGCAGTCATTTTTTTCTAGCAACTTCAATTAAAAGATAAAAGAAAATTGTCCCAACCTATAATTACTGTTATTACTGTTGCTGTTAGTTTTTAAACATTCACTATATACCTTTACATTTCCTAAATACAAATTAAGAAAACATTCCCCTGTCGCAGACATTTTTTCACAGAAATCCTTTCTTTCAGATTTCTGCGTCTTCTGGAGGGCAGAGGCCTCAGAAGAGAATGTAAACAATTGTTATCAGCTGCTGTGAAATGCAATGGGATGCACATTGATTGGCTCATTTTCTATGTTTATAATTAAGGGCCAATCACCAGTGCAAGCTAGGGGACTGAGTCCCTGGACACAACTTTGTTTTAGATTCTTTCTTTCTATTCTTAGCTAGCAGCTCTGCAACTTCTCTCTCTTTATTCTATTTAGTATAGTTATAATGTATTATATATCATAGATCAATAAATCCAGCCTTCTGATCAAGAAACAAGATTCTCGTCTCTCTCTCACCAGCAGCGACTCCCTCAGGACGCAGTAATATTCCCCCAAACATTTCCAAGTGTCAGATTCATCTCTGTTAACATCAGACAGCTACAATTAAGACTTCCAGCCCATAAGAACTGCCTGGGCTTCCTCAGTAACATGTCCTGACCTGTGGTCTGCATGTCCCTAGAGACCCCATGTCTGTTTTTCCATGGGACTTTCCCTGGCTAACCCAGAGAGGCAAATCCACTGCCTAGAGCTTTAGGGTCACTCTAAAGGGGGCTGCATCTGTTCTGAAAAGCATCTGAGAAATTCAAGGTCAGCAGCAGCAAGCAGAAAAGATGATTTATCTAATGGGAGATGGGGCTGCCTTTGACTCCTGCCTTAGCTGGAATGATTTGCCTGCTGGAAGATTCCCTGTCCCTGGCTGGATAGCCAGCTCCCACCTCACCCCATGGCTGGTGGCACCCAATGGCACCAGCACAGCACGGTGACACCTTCCCTATGCTGGGCAGTGCAGAGTCCAGGTCACAGCATTTGTGGGTGATGTCTGGAAACCATCACCCCATGTAGAACAGCCATCACACTGACCTACCTCCTTTCCATTCTCTGCCTGTTGTGCAGAAGCAAGAAAAATCCTCTGCTTGATCTCAATCAGCCATTTTCAAGTTCCACAGTGGATAGCAGCTATTCCATGGATTCACCTCCACTCTGGAGACAGGCTGAAAGAGGTGGAGGGGAGAATGGAATGCTCTGAGGAAACCTCAGAGCCCCTTCCACTGCCTAGAAGGCTCCAGGAGAGCTGGAGAGGGACTTTGGACTAAGGCCTGGAGTGACAGGACAAGGGGGAATGGCTTCACACTGATGGGGGCAGGGTTAGATGGGATATTGGGAAGAAAATAAGAGCCTTGCACAAGGTTCCCAGAGCAGCTGTGGCTGCCCCTGGATCCCTGGCAGTTTCCCAGGCCAGGTTGGACACTGGGGCTTGGAGCTGCCTGGGACAGTGGAAGGTGTCCCTGTCCATGGCAGGGGGTGGAGAATGGGATTGGCTTTAAGGTCCCTTCCAACCCAAACCATTCTGGGATTCTGTGATTCTCCTCTCCCAAGAGGGCTGAGTGCCCAGAGGAGCTGGAGACAGACCAGTTCTCGTGTTGGGAAGCAGGACTTGGACAGGCTTGGTTTAAGTCCATCTTGCAGAACCATTATGTTCAGTTCCAGTTCCCTTTCTTTTCTGTGTGTTCACTGTGAATTCCCCAAATGCAGCACAATCTTTCAGCATTCCTGCCATGGGATGAATCTGGGCAGGTTCCCGGGCCTCACTTGCTGCTCCCTGTTTATGTCCTTCACGCTGTGCTGTGACAGCCCGTGCCACAGGATGCCTTGGACAATCTGGGCCACACATGTATGGCCATGGACCTCTGTGGTTCACAGCACAAATTTGGGAACCCACAGCTGACCATGGACACATCACTCATTCTTGAAATGTAGGCCACAAAGCTACTTTAGTTCTGCTTTTGCTTGTAAATCAAGGGCTTACATATGTAATTGGCCCAACCTTAAGAGCAAACAACAGCAGTGGTAGCACCGTGCCAGCAATTATTCATGCCTGTAATAAACGGCTGTAAAATTGAAAGCCAGCCTTTAAAAATCTGGCTCCTCACTGCACAAACAACAAAAACTCATTTTCAAGGCTTGGCCAGGGGAGTTTTTAATTTGGGGAGAGAGATTGAGGTGGGTGAGGATTTATTTTTTTCTCTTTTCATTCTCTAAAAACACTATTCATGCCCACATTTAGGTCATGGATTACACTGGCTATATTTCAGCACTGTGGAATAAACCCAGTGAGAGGCACAGGGGACAAATCTGCCCTCTGCATTCCAAGAGCAGGGCCCTGGGAGCAGGCACAGCTGATCCCCTTCCCCTGGCACGCGGGAGCAGTGAATCCTTTGCAGCCCTTCCTGCCTCCTGCTGAGCCAGCAGTGAGCCCGCAGATGAGCCACCATCCCTGGGGAAGGCACAGCCACAGCAAACCCCGTGCTGCTGTTCCACACCAGGACAGGCATGCTGAGCCTTGCACAGGCCCTGCCAGTTAACAAGAGCATCCTGGCTGATAAATCACTCCTCAGGGTCAAGCAGCAAACATCCCTCTGTCTCTTGTGCCCTCTTTAACCAACCATGGCTGCCATGCAGCGCTCCTGGACTTGCAGGGGCAAAGGTGTGATGAGATCATTCCTTTTGCTATGCACATTTCTCACCCACAACGCCAGAGCAACTCCTTCTCTTCTAGCAACTCTTCAGAGCAACTCTTCTAGCACATGGCTGAAAATCTCCTTGGTGGTGCTGAGCAATGGCAGCAGAGCTGATCCCCGCTCCCAGCACGAGTAGATTTTTCCCACTCCAGCAGCAAATGACAGTAGCAGGCACCTTCCACATGCTCTGGAAAAGATTAGAAGGTCTGAGGCACTGACAGACTTCCTTACTAGGGAATCAGCTGTTTTACATCCTCCTTTGGCATTTCTGGTTGGCTTCCTCCTGCTTTAAGCAGTGGCAGAGCATGAATGGAAGAGCTCTGTGAGGACTGCTCTCCCTCTCTGCTGTGGAAAGCTTCCCTCGTCAGAAATCCCCTCTAACTACCAAGTTGCAGTTTCTTCTGAAGGAAGCCGCATTCATCACAGCTCAGAAGGGACCTTTTGGCCTAATCCCCACTAGAAAAACTGCCAAACTGATCCTCCCATCACACAATTAGCAGCCACGGAGACTTTGCTACACCGGGCGATGCGGTGCTGCTATGACAACAGGAACGGGAGCCTCGTTAAGGGTCTCATCGAGAGGGATAACGAGCAATCACGGCTCCGAGAGGAGCGGGAATCAATGGGAGCTGTTGATACCAGCGCGTTTTGCTGCATCGGGCCAGGTACTCGGGAGCCCTGGAAGCCTGACTCGCATTGTTACAGCACGGTTGCCGCGAGTACAACTTGTGAGGACAGGCAGATTCCTGGGGAGTAGAGATGAATATTCATGAAGGAGCTCAGTTTGGGAGAGGAAATGAATCAAGTGTGACAAATGCCGCCTATTAGGAAAAGAGGGTGGCATCTATTTTTAGTGGAGTTAAGCCAACATTAAAGCTCACTCTCTAAGAACTCCAAATAATACCACTCCCTGCTCTGCCTCCCCATCAGCAGATAAGAATTTAGCAGCACGTTCCCACCAGCCAAAACCCACTTGCCTCAACAGAACTTTTCTGATTTAGCCTCCTGAGTGTTTTATAAAAATACAAATTTTAATCTCTTATCTGCATAGGAAGATGTAACGGCTTCCACCAGGATTTATTTTCCCCCCCCTTCTCCAGCATCATAAGGCTTGAAGGAACCTTTTTAAGATGGAAGAAAACGCTGCATTGAAATCTCCTAAAAGAGCACTCATGTGGAGCTGTAATCACTTCAGATGCACAGAATTATCAGGAGGAGAAAATTCATCTCACTTAGAATCAAGCCCCAGTTTGAAGCAGAAAGAAGAGGCTTGGTTTGCCACTGTGCCAAGCACTCAGACTTTTCACTGAAGTCAAAGAAGCTACAGCTGCTCTGAGCCATTGAAAATCATGCCCAGAATCTCTAGCGAAACTTGTTTGCAGAGATGGCAGCAGGCTGATAAGGATGTTGACTATTCCAAATAGGCCCATGTTATTTTATATTTTTAGAGATACTTAGTCTGTCTATTATTATTATGAAGCAGAGGTGGAGTATTTACTGCCCTTTTCTAGAAATCTGTACAAATGCTGCTTTTCAGCAGGCTTCTCTGTTCTTCTGGTGAATGTTCTTTCTTTTACTTTTCAGGCTTATAAATGTCCCGTTAAGGAAGAAAACAATAAGAGGATTGTGCCTAACAAAAACACCACCATGCCCACAAAGCTACTTGAGAGGCCTTCATCCCATAAGATAAGCTGCTCCCCAGCCAAGATTATGACCAGAGCATCCGGGGAGCAGTAGGACATGGGTGGTCCTAACAGTGATCCCTAGAGGACCCCTGGGTGGGATGGTGGGGAGATGAGCCAGGGGTGAAGGACCCTTGGCACAAACTCTCCAGGCTCAGTCCAGGCTCTGCTGGCTCGTCCATGCACCAAGGGCCAACTCTTCAAGGCAAATGCCCAAACTTCCCCACGTGCAACACCACATGGCCTCTGTCACCCCTCCTGTAGAGCATCAAACACAGTCTCAGCATGTGTTTAAAAAGAAGTTGCTCTGAAATTAGACATGCCAAGTGTTTATTATCGATACCAGTCTCTGGCACCAACAGCAGAGAGACACAGCCTTTCCCAGAGCATCCAAACCCTGGGAAATCCTCTTTGGCTTTGGGATCACAGGTTGTGTCCCTCCCTGAGCTCCCCTCCTTGGCCCTTCCTTTCTGATTGAGCATCCTCATGATTCCCCCTCAGCTTTCAGGTTACAAGCTCCCCTTCCATGTGGAGGGGAAGACACTCATGGTTAACAAATTGTGACTTGTAACTGGGTGCACTGGGGCAGCCTGCATACCCAGCACATCTGGGACCCCACCAGGACAACAGAGCTGTCCATACATCACCTCCTGGTGCTCAGCAGGGCTATTTGTCAGGGCAGTTGGGCCCAGAGTCCTTTGGAGAGCACATCTCCGTCCCTCACCATGCCAGCCCTCAGCAACTGTTGCCATGGTTATTTTATTGGAGTGCTTTTCATCAAGGAGATGCTGCAACTGCTGAATTGTCTCTTGCAAGAGTTATATAGGAATAACTAGCTGATAAGTAGGAATAACAGATTCAGACTGCACACGGAAGCCAGCGATCCCAATTATTTTTGTTTTGATCCTGCCTTTCTTTTGGTCTCTGCCAGGCTCAGGTTTAAAGCGGGGGTTAGAGATAAGCAGCAGAGAAGGAACGCTTCCTGATGGGAAACGCACTTGGCTCTGCCAGGAGATTAAAGGTCTGTCCTCACACAAAGCCTCTGCTTTTCAATCAACTCTAAATAGGCTCTAACAAGGCACAGCAATCAACCAGGCAACATATATCCATCCTCACCTGTCAGCTTGGGGCGAGGAACAAGATGTATTTCCCGGTTCCATCATGCTAATTGTTAATCAAGATATTATCGGCACAGCCCCAGAGCCGTCCGTCAGTGGGGCAGTGAGGGATGGCCGGGCTGTGCTCCTGCCCACAGCGGGAGTGGCTCTGCCGCCGGCCATGGCTCTGCTGGGGCTCATGGTGAGGCGGCCGCTTGCAGACCCACTTTCAGCATCACAGAATGCAGGAATAAAGCCTGCTCTGGAGACCCAGGGCCGTTTTGTTTAGTGCTCATTGAAAGCTCTGGGTAATGATGGATCTGCTCTTCCCCCGCTGACGGGGTCCCACAGTGCAGGCCGTTAGGCTTTGAGCAACAGAAATGCCTTTTTGTGCTCTCTGCTGTCCCTGGCACAGGGCTTGGGTAGGGAGGTGCTGCCTCAGGCCTGGAGAGGCTCATGGAGCCCACTGCAGCCTGCACAGCCACCAGCAGCACCCAAACCCCAGCCTGTGACAGTGGAGGGGCTGCCCAAGGAACAGGACTCTCCCCACAGACGGATGCAAAAGAGCAGGGGAAGATCTCAGCTTCCTTCACAGGAATGAGCCCAAGGGCAAACAAAACCTATTAGATTTTTCTTTCATCTTTTTTGGAGGCATCAGGCCCAGCATTGCCACACAGGCAAGGGAAGGGATTGTCCTGCTCTATTCTGCACTGGAGTGGCCTCACCTTGAGTTCTGAGACAGTTTTGGGTGCCACAACATCAGAGCCCCAAAGGTGTTCCAGATGCCCAAAGGAGAGGCCAGGCTGGGGAAGGCTCTGCAGGTGCCACCCGAGGAGGGCTGAAGGCACTGGGCTGGTTCAGCTGCACAAGGAGCCCAGGGCAGAGCTCAGGGAAGGAGGGAATGGCTGCAGGGGAGCTTTGGGATGGACACCAGGGAAAGGTTCTGCCCCAGAGGGTGCTGGCACTGCCCAGGCTGCCCAGGGAATGGGCACGGCCCTGAGGCTGCCAGAGCTCCAGGAGCCTTTGGGCACCAGGGATGCACAGGGGGCACTGCTGGGGGGTCTGGGCAGGGACAGGGGCTGGATGGGGTGATCCTGGTGGGTGCCTTCAGCTCAGGATAGTCTGACTCCAGATGTAAGCCAAGCACACCTCACACCTGGAGCTGGACAAACACTCTGTGCTGTGCCATGGAGGCACTCAGTAGAGCCATGGGGTTGGACACGGTGTCTGCCTGGTAGAGACACCTGAGCTGCTACCAGTGGGCTCAGACAGCCAAGCTGGAGCCCCCAGACTTGTGCCAGCCCCTCTCCCTCCCTGGGGCTGAGCTCCCCTCCTTGCACTGGCACAGGCAGACGTGGCTGCAGAGAGCCACAGCCCCTGGCAGCTCCTGGACACTGCAACCACACATGAGGGATGGGCCCTTCCTGGAGAGCGCTCTGCACTTCTGGAACAGCTACAGGCTAAAGACAAAGAAGTGAATGTGGATGATGTGACCCCAGGGAGATCAGGATTCAGCCATTCTCAGGGTACCAGAAGAGACAGAAGATGACTTTGCCAATTCCAGCTGAAATAACTGGATTTAAAGAAATTAAATTTGTCAGTTCATCAGTGTGTAACATAAGAATGAAAAAGGCATTTCTAATTCCTGATCCGCTAATCCACAATCTGCTGATCTGCAATCCCCAGAGTCCCCAGGGAAAGAAAAGAAAATCCACAGCAGCCTCATAGTGTCTCTCCACAACTTCTGGCCAGCTCCTGCAGAGACAGCTCAGCTACAGAGCCTTCCTCCCTGTACAAAACCGACCTCAGCAAACCTGCTGCCACCCTAGGGGGCTCAGGGGTAACAAAAATCAAACTGCACTTGTTGGACTGAGCAAACACTGCATGTTTGGTGAGGTGCTGGGTATGATGTCCCAGGAGTTGGCTCAGCTCCCCACAGATCTGCAGGATCAGCTCATTTCCAGCTCATTTCCACTCATCAGGACAATTAGCAAGGTCCTAATCACCTTCTTAACTGGGAGGGCTGCTACTGCATCACAGGAAGGGGTGCTGGTGCCTGTTAAAACACTGTCCTGGCTGCATTTGGGAGATGCCCTCTGTACCTTGTTCCCAGCTGATGGCCCCATGGATGCTATTTGTTATCCAGTTTGCCCAGCAAGACCAGTTCAGTGCACACACACCTGCTGAGCACACATAGCTGTGGGCCCCCAGCCACGTCCACACTTTAAACCATCATCTCCACAGCCAATTTCAACTTCCCACACCAAATCCTTCCTTAAATTATTGCCAACACTCAGCCCCATTTGGCTGCCTCAGGGGGAGGCACCCACAGGCCTCTCTTTGGCACGTGGGCCATGGCAGCACAGCCTGTGCACAGAAGCCAGACCAGCAGTGAGCACCAGGTGGGAAACTGGGAACCCCCTGGGGCTGCCACCACTGCCCTTGACCATCCCCTTCATGCCATTTCCAAAAAGAAGTGCAGACATAGCTCCAGAATTTGCCCTTGCAGAGCAACTTTGCCTTCACTTGCTGCATCTCCCCAGCTCAAGAGCTGCTCAGGACCTGCTGACCATGAAAGCACCACCATGAGCAGTAAAGCCAGGGAGGCCTGGCTCCCAAAACATTCTCCCAAAGTTCTCTTCCAGAGGAGAACTCTCCTTTCTGCAGCACCTTTTTCTCCTCCTATCCAGCAGAAAATGCTGTAAATGTCAGTGGCTACAAACCTCAGAAATATCCACTAATGCTAAAGCCACCACACATAACACCACATGGTGTTTCTTCATTATTCCTTTCCCTCTCACAGGCAAGGATGGGAAACCTGAGGAAACTGTACAGGTCACACATGGAGCAGAAACCCAGAGCAGAGCTCAAATCCCCATTGCTCCACATTGCTCAGTTTTTTGGAGTGTGCCTCATGAAATAAACAGGGCCAGGAGACTTCTTCTCCTTTTTAATGCCTTTATTAAAAGTGATCAGCTCAGGATTGGGCGGCCCGACGGGTCTGCAGCGTCCGTCGTCTCTCCCAGGGCGACTCAGAGGAGGAGGATATGCACAGCTCTGTCCACCAGGAGCAGAGCTGGGGGATCCAGTCCTCGTGGGAGCCTTTAGGGCGTGGTGGTCCCCGACAGGTCTTCCTACTTTTGCCAGCTGTCTTAGCAGGCCCTCATCTCCGGGGACTATTCCCATGGTCAGGGCGAGAGGCTTCAAAGGCGTTCCGCATCTCTGCAGACTCAGCACTCGGCTCCTCATGTCCAGACATCACTCCAGTCTCTCAACTCTTATTTGGCTCGTTGTTTTTGGGGTTTTCTCCGTGAGTTTGGGTCGGGGGTCCCACAAAGAATGCTGGTCTTGGAGTCACTTTGCACAACCCCTCCCCTCTAGGTCTCTTCTCCTCACTGTTTGGGAAGGTCCCCACCCGTTACTGTCTCGGAGAAGGGCCATTACCTCGCCCTAGCCAGGGCTTTTACTAATATAAAAACAACCATTAACGACAACGACCCGCAATTATCATAACACAGGCAGCAGCCCAGCAGTAGTGGTAGCTTTTTCCTCACAGAAAAAAAATCAACTGAATTTTTGTTCATAACACCTCACAACACTCCCCTGCTGCCTGCTGAGCTCCCTGGATACGGGAGCCATTGTGCCCAGCCACGGGAGGCTCGAGGCAGGAACAGCAGCTCATTACCCAAGCACATCATGCACACAAGGACCCCGAAACACCACCATCCCTCCCTGCCCCCAGCACACACCTGGGCCACCCTGCCCTCCTCCAGCCACAGGTCCCACCAGGAGGGGACAGCTCGGGGCTGGCTCTGCCAGGTGGCAGCTGTGTGTCTCCCCCTGAGCTCTTCATGCCTGCTGAATTGATCCCCAGGTGCTGCCAGGGCAGGACCAAGCCCTGATTCCACTGCACTCTTGAAGGTTTCAATTAATCAGAAAGCCAATTCCATTTTGGGCTCCATCTATCTTTATTCCTTCAGGGACTAATAATGCCACACCGTGTGTTTTCACACACTAGCTGAACTGAAATTAAGACAGATTTCAAAATAAAGTACCTGAGAAGAAAATGCATTTTTTAAAAAGAAATCTCAGAGTCGTTACTGTTCTCAGCTTGGAAAAAACACCTTGTTAAGTAAAACCAGCGGGGTATTAATTTGGAAAACAACTAAGGTGAGTTCCTGCTCATTGCAAGATATGCAAACAAACAAAAATCATATTTAGGGGCTTTTATGACAAAGGATGTATGGAAATATAACACAACCTGCTTCCAGAAGCAGAGGAGGAACATGCATAGGAGCTCACACAGGCTCCCATGTGCAGCCCTGAGCAGAGGGATGCTGGCAGCAGCATCCAGGCATGGCCCAGCACCCAGGAACCCTCTCCAACCCTCCCTGTTGCAGTGACAGAAATAGATAAAATCCAAGAACCCTTGTGGTTCATCGTGTATGGCAGGTTTAAACTGCTAAAGGCTTCAGGAAACCTCATTTACATGTCAGCACACTGTTGGCACCTGGGTTTTGTGTTCCTTCCTCTGCAATCCCCCCACGGGGCCTTTCCAGCCAGCCAGGCCTGCATGTCCACTTCAATAAGGCAATTCCCATGTGGATCTGGGGGGTTTTACAAAACAGCCCTAATTATTGATCTCAGCAGATGCAGCTATGGATTAATGATCTGTTCCTTGGAACTGCCACTGCAGGGCTGTGCCCATTGTCCCCTGGCTGTCAGTCTGGCAGCACCCTCCTCACCCACAAGGAGGTGTTGTCCCACATGGTGACAGCTGAGGCTGGGATGGCCAAAGCCAGCTTCAGGATGATTAACACAAGGGAACAGTTATGGTGAGCCCCAGGAGGGAATAACTGAGGGAGTCATGACCGTGGGGAGCAGCAGTGACAGGACGTTTAGCATGACCCACATTTCGCCTGGGCTCCAGCTAACACCACCTCACTGCGGGAAGAGCCCTTCCTCTCCTCATGCCCTGTGTTCAAGGCATTCAGGAAAAAAGGAGAGACAGTCTGGAAAGGATGTTTGCAAGAAATTATACGATGTGCTCTGTGTTGAATTCATAAGAGACATGTGAGACGTGAGAAGTGCAGAGCGCTGAGGGGCATGAGGATTCTGATGGAAGCCAAGATCCTTTGATGGCAGCCTTCTGGAACTGGCTGCAGTACCTTGGAAACTCATTAAATGCAGCAGAAAGGACAAGATGAGAGAAAACTTATCAAAGCACTGTATTAAGAGAACAGATAGGCTGGAAGATGCCAGACTGGAAAAGAAGTTGATCCCTCTTCAGTCAGGACAGCCCAGGGCTGTTCTTGGATGCCATGGGAGCCTGCAGTTGCTGGTTTGTGTTATTTTGCCTCCTGTGAAAGATCTGCTGCCCTCTCCCTCAGCACAAGGAGAGGAATGGGAAAGAAAATATGGCTAAATCCAGAAGAGAGGCTACAAGAGGAATCGGCAGCCCCCCAACATCCCTCTGACAGCCCAGTTCTGCCAGTTGGCAATGAAATCCAACAAAGCCACCATCAGAAAGGGCTGAGGTGCAGGCAGCAGGACCTACAGAGGCAGAGATGGGATCTGCACCCTTCCATAGCAAAGAGCAAATGCAGCTGCCTCCTCTTGGTGAGTGCTCTACACCTATTGCTTGGAGGGGATGCAGAGAACATGCCAAGACCTGGGAAAGTCACAGTAGGTCAGGAAAATAATGTAGGTGGTTAGGGAGGAAAATCTCTGAAGCCTATGAAGGCATTAGCAGAGTGTACAGGCTGTAGTAAAAAGGATAAACAGAAAACATAGGATCACAAAATCATTTAGGCTGGAAAAGACATCCAAGATCATCAAGGCCAACCATTAATCTCACACCACCGTGTTCACGGCTAAGCTGTGTCCCTAAGTGCCAAATCTGTGCAGCTTTTCAACCCCTCCAGGGCTGCTCCAGTACTTCAAAACCCTTTCAGTGAAAAAAAATTTCCTGAATCTAAACCTCCCCTGGCAGAACCTGAGGCTGTTTTCTCATGTCCTACTGCTTGTTACTTGAGGGAAGAGACTGACCCCTGCCTGGCTCCACCCTCCTGCCAGGGAATTGTAGAGAACAAAAAGGATGAATGAATAGTGGCTGAAGAGACAGAGGAATACATGTTGTGTCCAGCTACAGAACCATGTCTGCACTGGGAAACAGCAAATTTGGGCTGGTTTTTTTGGCAGAAAGTGATTAGGTAACCAGCCTGAACATGTATTTTAAATGGAAGCCACCACAATAACTCAAAGGCTTCAGCAGAGAGCATTTACTAAACACGATGAGACAGAAACAACATGTTTTATATAATGCATGAGCTGGCTGTGGTGAGTCTTTCCCTCCCTGCTGAAGCTCTGCTGGAGCAGCTTCCTGGTGCTCCCCATGCCTGTCACAGCCCCGGGCAGCACTGGCTGTTCTGTGGCACTGTGTTTGCAGGGCAGGACACCTCCCACAGCTCTCAGAGCACCAGCAGCTGTGGACTGAGGAGACCCTGCAGGCTCTGGGAGCACCCAGTGCTGTGTGAAGGACTCAGGAGGACAAGGCCACCTGCCTGACCCCGCGTAAGGGGGAGAAGCCAGTGGAGCCCAGTGCTGGGGGAGTGTGTGGGAGCTCACTGCCCACATGGGGTGTGAGGCCAAACACACATTTCATCCCCACTGCTTGACCTCTGTGTCCTCTCACAGCACCAGCCCAAGTCAGAGAACTCACTGCAGAATTCCCCTGTTTTACAGAAAGGACAATGTCCTCAGCCTAAGCCCAGTCCCTCAGCTGAGGCCAAGGTGTCCATCCCCTCTCCAGCAGCCACAGGCACCTGGGAAAACACACCTGGCACAAGACAAGGGCCTGCCCCCACCCCCTGCCACTCCCAGCCATCAGCATTGCCCCAAATATTTCTCCCTAAAAACCCAGGAGCAAACCTTGGATTCTAGACTTTTCCCTCCTTGTCTTCCTGAGAGCACAAGGATGGCAGTTTACTCTCTAATTGTTAATTACACTTCCTTGTTAGATTTCAGAGGCTGAAAAATGTTTAGGGATTTATTCTTCTGTGTAATTAACCACAATGATGAAACACCCATTTATACTGCACTGCAGTTTTTGTTAAGGTTATTCATAATAGGAAAAGGCTAAATAGGTTGAGTTCATTATCATTACAGAAAAAAAATTGAGGTGACCCAATCAAATTAATTTGAAATTAGGTGCAGTGAGGCTGATAACTTCACACAAGTCAGGAGTTCGAATGAAAATAGAGGAGACAATCTACAAAGCAAGAAATTATAAGCAGTCAAAGAGTGGAGCTGGAATTACTGCAACTGGGAGATGAAACACATGGTGTGGGCAAACAGGGCCACTGAAAAAATCAGGGAAAGTGGATAAAGGGATGGGCAAATACTGCAGGATGTAAAAGGAAAAGCTGGAGGAGGAAGGGATGAAGATGGATTGAAAATAAATGGGTAGGGACAGTGCTTGTTAAGCTAATCAGATTTATTTCTCTGCACAGAAATTCTTATGTCCTTACAAGACAACATTGAAGCAAGGTCTTTAATTTTACTTTTCCTGGGTTTATTGCTTGGGCCTCTGTGTTATTTAAGCAAGCACCAACCAGTTTCAGTGCACAGCTGGACCTAACTCAAACCCCTTAAATCTGGTGGAAGCTCTTTCCTCTTGTCAGAGGCATCCTGGAGGGGCTGCTGCTTCTCCAACAGAGCAGGGAAGTCTTGTGCTCTGGGAAAATGGGCACCACCAGGGGACTGATGAACGGAGCAAGGAGACAGCATTGCCACATCCCTCTTCCCTCAGAAAAAACAATGGAAAAGCAGAAGCAAAACCAGGTGGACCCCATGATGCTGAGCTCTGTTGAACACCCCGGCACAACAGCAGGAATCAGAGCCCATCACTCTAGGAGCTTCTCTGAGGTTTCTCTTGAGAAGTAAACACATGTTTTGTGCCTCTCTTGGCTTTACCAGAGTGGGGCAAGCTCTGAACGGGCCTCACAGTTGGTGATACAAATAATAGTAAATGGGGTATTCAGGATGCACATGATCATCCCTTAAGGGGTTTAATCTCTGGGAAACAGCTAAGACAATCCATGGAAAACTCTTGTGTGTGGCTACAGGATCACGCTTCAATTCTCACCAGTGATGAGTTTACTCCCAAGCCTTTACCAAGCCCTGTGACATTATTTTAGCGCTCAGAGCCAAAAGGGAGCAGTGAGAGCCCAGCAGTGCTGGGCTTGTGGGCAGAGGCTGTGCTGGGACTGTCCTGTGCCCTTCTAGGACACATGGTAGATGTCAGCTTGGACCATCAGTGGGACATCCTTGTCTCTGGCCACCCCACAGGGTGGGCTTTGGAAGGTCTGGCCAAAATGCCACGAGTCTCTCACTGCAGCTGTACAAGTGGTGGCTGCCCTCCCAGTTCCCCACTCTGGTCAGGCCAAAATCTCACCTTCTGAGCCTTCTGCCTTGTCCCCATGAAATACAAACTGCTTCCCTTTGCCTTGAAGGTCCTACAGCTCAACTTCTCTCCATCCTCACCTCCAACTCATCCCTAAGTACACAGGGAGCGTTTGGGATAAAGCTTCAAGAAGTCATTCAACATAAATTATTATTCCCCTTCTAAACGGATTACAAAAATTCTTTTATTACAAAATACTAAAATGTTCAAATTATTGGTGTGGAAAAACATTTCCTGTCGGTAAAATTTTCAAAAATGGAGGTTTTAATCACACACATAATCCTTTCTGCCTAACATTTCCACTCTTGTGAAACATGGAGATACAGATTGCAGAGAGGCCTGGCTGTGCCACGAACAAAGGGAGATGCTGCCTGTAAATAGCTCAGAGGACATCAGAAGACACTTCTCTCATCAGCAATCTTTTTTAGCTTAATATAGCTCCTCTTTGCATAAAACATTGACATTTTTGTAATATTTGGACCCAATGGTGCGAATGCTGATTGTCATGTGAAGATACTGGAGTTTACCTTCAAAATATGCAGGAACATTTTACAGACAGTAGTTTCACTTGCCTCTAAAATGCTGGATCTTAATATTTCATACTTATATATATTTAAATGTTAGTACCACAGGATAAATTCTAACATGCTTTTATGCTAATACAATCACTGGAAATCCAGATAATGCTGTGTATTGGCATATACTGTTAGTGAATTATGGATACCTAAATGTACAACCCCACATGCCTAGCAATTATTTTTGTTAGTGCATTTAACTTTTATTTGCAATCGGAGCACTTGAGGATTGTTCAAATGAAGTTTACTTTTGCAATCCACTGAATGGAAAAACATTTTGTTAAAGGCTTAAAAACAGTAAGAGTGTGATGAGGTTTTAGACTTGCAATAAGGGCACTGCTCAGAGAACTCCACCAGATGGAATGATGTTTGATTTGGTCACAGACTCAGCAATCAAAACCCAAATGCCCGAAGTGAAGGACATATAAGAGAAACATGAGATGAAACCTTGATTTCCTCCCTGTCAAGTGAAGATATCTGCCTCTCCTATGGCAGAGGCTCCCAGAGGCAGATGGATGCCAGGAGGTCAGACCCTGGCAGCTGGACCTGGGACCCTGTGCCCCGAGGTCCCAGTCATGCTGTGCTATGGCTGCTTTTCAAGTCTGCTTTAGCCAAATAAATAGGAGCGATAATACCAGGAAGGGGAAATCCTGAGCTGGCTCTGTTGTGCCTTCTGCTCCTGCTGCCTTTGCTGATCCAAGTCTTGGCCAGCCCCCTGGCCTGTTGGCTCAAGATGCTGATCCCCTGGAAAACCTTTTTGTTCCAATGGGCTTCCAGCACAGCCAGAGCTCTGAGCCAGGTCCTGGCAGGGCCATGTGCAGGCAGGACCTGGGGGCTGCAGCTTTTGTTCCATCCCTTACCTGCTTGACTACCTGAGCAGAGTTAAGGACAGTGCAAATCTGGAGAAGATCTGGGTATTTCTGGGAGCTGAAAAGTTCTGGATGTGTCCCAGGCATGTCTGGAATCACTCTGTGTCCAGTGATTTCCTCCTGTGTTAAACACTTTTCTACAGACAAGGCCAAACTCCCTCTTCCAGACTGAGCTGTGCCAGGAGTTACTGACCTCCTGTGCCAGGCTCTGGAGCTGCTCTCATCATGCCCAGATTTCCCTCTGGGAATGTTTGCCTGGCTTGAAACCATTGGCCTGAGCCAGCCTGGCTGAAGAGACCTGGGAGGTGGCCACAGACCCATTTGGTGAGCAGCAGACCATTGCCTCTTCCCAGGCTCAGCATCCAGCAGAGGATCTGACACCAGCCCCAGGCACACAAGCACCGAGCAGATCGTGTCCCTGTAGCCCAGCGAGCTGTGACACCTCTAGGAATTTACTGGAAAGCCCCACCACCTCTCTAAGAGTCTCAGGAACAACCATGAGGGAAGAAAATAAAAAACAAGCCCTCAGAAAAACACAAAATGCTGTGTGAAGTACCTGAAATGCCCCCAACAGTTTGACTAGAGCATGGAGTAAGCTGAGAAAATGTATGAACAAACGAATTAAACAAGTGAGCACACAGCAGACAAGTTGGCATGTAGGTGTCTACTGAGAAAGCTTAAGCACAGCAAGGGGAGAAAAAGCAAACTCAAACCAAGGCATAATATCCCTCACATTTTGGAGCAGAGCTCTCAGACCATGTATCATCCAAACCACTCCAAATTACCATCTGCCAGAATGTCCTTCAAAGAAAAAAGGTCCACAAGTTTGCAAAGCAGCAGTTTAATGTTGTCATATCAGATGAGAGGCTCTCTCCAAAGAAGATTTTTGCACTTGAGTAAGAAACACTACACAAAAGTGAGACTCTCGTGGCCAGTGCTACACTGTCAGGTACCATGAGACAATGAATTTTTGGAGTCCTGGCCATGTCATGGCAGGTACATCTGGAAAGAAGCTCTTTAGCAGCCCCTGTCATTTCATAAGTTACCTGCAAATGTTTCCAGATCCTCTGCATGATCTTCTCAGTATGCAGAAAGTGTCTACATAAAGAACCTGAGCAAACCATTCTGGTACTCTAATATTGTTTCAGAGACAAAGATACACCAGAATATGAAGAGCAGGTTTTGTTTCTCATGTATCTTCCTGTCATCCCTAAATCAGGCTCTGTTTCAGACTAGAAGCTGGATCCTTCCCTGGTATAAATCTGGGTACCTGCTCCTGTCCACGAGGCCCATCACTCCACACACGCTGAGGGCCAACTGCATTGCATATGAGGTTGCCAAGTAAATGCAGGTCTGTGCATGCACCATGTGTTAGACTAGGCCATAAATAATTTATGATGCTGGAGAAGGTGACTATATTTTTAGGTGTAGAAATATGCAGATAAAACAGTCCTGACCTTCAATTTTCACTCTGCACTTCTGATCCTGAATTTGAGTCCATCCAATGCATTTCTAAAGCCTCTGCACCTCTGACTGAGCAACACATCCCCTGCAAAGCCCCAAAACCCATAAATCAAAAAAGGGGCACCAGGAAAACCCATGGAGCCCACAGGACACCTCCTGCAGCCAGCACTACACAGGATGCCCCAGCATAAGGAAGAGCAGGCTCCTTCCCCTGAACCTCAAACATTCTGCAGGTCAGTCTCCTCTGGATTCTGGCTGCTGACCCTTATTCCTGACCCCACATCTAATCAAAACGCCTTTGATGTCAGAGGCACATGTTCATGGGGGCCAAATCTCTCTCTAAAGACCACGGGAGCTGCTCAAATCAGCACCTTGCCATCCTGAGGCAGCCCAGGAGCAAGGATGAGGAAGGACAAAGGTGCTCACTGGGGTGCTTGTAACTGTACCCTCTGTTACATCTTCCCCCAGAGAGAGCTGTCAGTGGGACAGAAGGAGAATTATTCCTTCCTTGGACTTTGTAGAAACAGGGAGCCCAGGGAAGCCAAGAAACAATCATAGATTTGACACCACATTACTTCTGGATGTATCCAATGAGCAAGATAAGGACACACCGAGGAGAAGGGGAAACAGATGTTGCAAGGGCGAGGAAGGGGACAAGGCAGTTTTGTGGTGTGTCACAACACAGCTTTTGGTCTCTGCTATCAGAAATAAACCAAGGGAGGTGGAGAGAAGCACAGAGCCCAGGTGAGGGCAGGTCTCACCTGGACAGGGCAGCTCCCAGGACAAAGGCAGCGTGCTCCTTCAGCGAGGCCTCGCTGCTGTTCAGCCCCTCGATCACCAGCCGGAGCCCACCCATGGACAGGAAATCCTTGGCATTGTCCACCTGGGAGAGAGCAGCTTCCATCAGCACAAAGCCCCAGCCCCTGGAGAACACCTCCCTTCACACCCACAGCATCCCTTCCCTCCTGCTCTGACCAGCAAGGAGTTTTACAAGGAATTAAAAATTCCAAGGGAATGGCTGTGGCTGAGCTTAGCACAGCCCTGCCCACGAGCAGAGATGTCACAGCTGTCCAGGCACAGTGTCCTTGTGGGAGGACATTGTCACACTCAGAAGGCATCACTGGAAACTCAAATACTTGATTATAGCTATCAAAAATTGCTCTTGCCATGTATTTTGGCAATTCAGGTGGTGTCAAAAACTCAATATATCTGCTGATGTCAAAAAACTCCAGCTCTTTGCTCTCCCCTGAGCAAGCCTTTACTAGGGATCCAGGGAATTGCATGTTTTGCAAATGAAGTTAATTAATTGATGCTGTAATTATAGCACCAGGAGTCAGGGATGTTTAGGAGCCTGTCAGCACCGGTGTAAAGGGGTGCAAAGGGGGCATGGGAGCGAGTAGCATGGGCAGTTCTGGGAGTTCTCCATGAGTTCCATCAACAACTTCCCATAGACAAGGAAGGAAAAAGCCAGTCCCAGCTTGGAGGGGTCATCCAGGAGCTTCCCCAGGGAGCAGCCCCACAATGACTTTTCTAAGCAAACAATAATGGATTAACTGCCAGTAGGGAAAAGTTTGCACATTAGTGGGAATTCATCAGCCTCTGGCTCTAAGTGGATCAGGGGCTAGCCAGGCACAGTCCCAGCGGGCATCTGCTCTTGGAGAGGAGATCAGAAAAGGCTCTGAGTGCTCACAGACAAAATTTAGAGAAACAGCACAAACTACTTCAAGTACAAAATTCAGTCCAAAGTCAAATCAATGCATTTTGGTATTCAATGATTTTTTTTTCAGTTTAAAAGAGGATCTGATGAATGCTCAGAACTGCCTGCACAGAAAAATCAGTTTCTGCCTGCACAGAAAAATCAGGTTTAGAAATTCAACATACCTCTCTGAAAGACAGGGACACAACAGCAATCATTGGCTGATGGAAACAGAATATAAAAATTAGTTATCAGCAGGGCAAGCCGACCCCCTGATGAGGTGGAATGGGACCACAAGCCATGCAGGACATGTGGGACCCTCTTCTAGTCAATGACTTCATGCTCAGTGTTACATTTATCTCAACCATGTACCTTCATCAAAATTGGCCCTAAGTCAGATATTTCAGGTACCCAGGAGAAGAAGAAGCTTTGTGTCCTACAGGTCTGTCGTTACCAACCAAAGCAGGACCTGGGGAGCTCCAGCTCATCTCTGCTCCCCAGTGGGACAATACCCACCTGTCCCTCTGCAAAGCTGCTCTCTGCAGGTCTGCTGGGGCTGATTCAGGATTTGCAGCAGCTTTTGTATCCTTTCAGATGCTGTTCTTTTAATTGTCCCTAAAAACCAGGCCTGCCAGAGCTCTCACTTTTCTGCAGATCCATCTTTATCTACAAAGAAATCTATGCAGCAACCCAATTTCAGCTGCCAGTGGGTCTTTTTATTACTCAGCCTCTGTAAAAACTGGTTTAGTGCTGGAATCAGACATTGACTTCTGCATGAGAGGGAATATATGGACAGGCAGGAATTTGCATCCAGCAGCTGGAGTGGTAAAACCATCCCCTGCTGTAACCTCAGCAGTATCAGAATCCTTTGTGCTGCCCCAGCATCAGTGAGACACCACAGCAGCAGAATGTAAATTGTGCTGTCGTGCTGTAAAGCTTATTCTGAAGATGTGTTTATCTTTTTTAACAGAGTCTGTTGTGAGAGCTCCAGTTCTAAAACTAACAAAATCCCCAAACGTAACAACTTGAAGGTATTAACCTCTCTGGGGAGCAGTGTATGCTGCAAGGCAGCAGCTTCTACCTCACTTCAGTCCACTGAAATCAGCACAGAAGAAAAACCAAAGATCAAAAGAGCTCTTGAGTAAAGTACACAGGCAAAGCAGGTGAGGGGAGGGATGGGAGAAGAGCAAATATGACAGCAGTTATTCAGGGAGCAGGTTTGAATTGGAGGAGAAAGAAAATAGGGAGGGAAGGTGAGAGAAAATGTTAGAAAACAAGAGCGAGGGAAAACAGCATGTCAACTGCACACGATGGAGAGGAAATTAGCAGAGAGAGATGGTGTAGCATGTCAGAGCAGAGGAGAGGGGAAGATAAGCAGAGTAAATAATTGAGAGAAAGAGCCTGCAATGCCTGAGAACGGGTCTTGGCTCCACACACTGCTGTGCAAGCACCGTGAATGCTGTTTATGAGTTACGCTCTGCCTTCTTCACATTTGCATTTGGGTTTTATGCATTACAGATAACCCAGCAAGCCAAACCTTCCTACTCCTTCTCCAAGACGGGCTCCCGAACATGCCAAGCTGAATCGTGGCTGAGGAGAAGCAAACCAAAAGAGCTGGCAACCAAAAGCTGAGCAAAGGCAGAGCCCTTGGGCTGACTCTTCAAAGGCAGGAGAGAGCATCTCCCCGGGCTGGGCACCAGCCATGGCTCCCACGGCACGCTCCGAGGCACGAGCTGCCCCACACCCACTGCTCCAGGGTGACCATGGCACAGAGCAGGGAGCAGCCTTTGCTTGCATGCCCTCCAGGGCATGGCATTTTCCACTCCACAGGGCATCCCATGTCCCGGAGACAGCAGCAGGATGGCCGGGAGCTGAACAGTTCTGAAAAGCCACGGCACGGCATGGTACTGCTCTGATGGAGGCTGGGGAAGGTGGGACTTGCAAAGTGGCCCTACACAAGTCCTTGGCCACCCACACCTGCAAGGATCCCCTGCTCCCACAGCAGGGCTGTGACTCGCTGCAGAGGAGTCCTGGCAGTTCAGCCCTTCCAGAGTTATGCAGCACCAGCATCCTTTGGCTGCTGTTCAGTAATTACATTTAGCCACTGCTGCTAAAGTCAGTCCCAAGCAGAGATAATGCTCTGGACGCATTCAACTGACTGGAAGAAGAAAGAGGAGGAAAAGCCATGCTGGCTTAGAGACAAGTCATATTTCTTATCAGCTTCCTGCCTGACGAGAAGGTGCTGCCCAGCCATCTGCCCTGACAGCGCGGGCACAGAGCAGAGCTGTGATCGGCGCACAAAGGAGCCCTTGTGCTCCTGCCAGCCTCCTGCCATTCCCCCTCTCTGACCCCTTTGATGCTGCATGTGCTTCCCTTTGATGCTCCAGTCCCTGCTCCTCTGCCATTCTGAAATTGTTTGCCCCATCCTGTGCTGCAGGGATTTTCTGCTGGAATAGTCCAGATCGCTATGCTGGAATTCAAGGCATGCCAGGGCATTTGGGGGTTGCTTTTTAGCACAATGGCCTGATGCTCTGGCACCCTTAATCAGGCAAGATTAGCCCTGAGTACAAATATGAAGCTCTTTGGGTGCCCATTGTTCACAGTTATTCTCTGAGTCACACAGATGCCCTCAGTGACACAAAAGCAGGGAGAACAAACAGCAAGGAAGCCTCTGCATGCCCACAATGACAATTCAGAGTGGAAATTCAAGACAAAGAGCCCTGGAAATAACACTTGTATCAGCTGGCACATGGACTCTCTCTCTCACAGCAGCAACACTTCAGCTACCTGCCTCCAAATACCACATTTGGTTCAACAAGTGCTGTTCCAGTGAAAGGGCTTGCACTGGCACCTCCCAAGAGTTGTCCTATTCACCCTCTGAAATGACAAAGTGCCATTGGAAACTCTCCCAGTGCACTCCAGACTCTCCCCAGTCACTGGGGAGGGAGAAGCCAAGTCCCTTCCCACATGGCAGAGCAGAGGCTGGATGCCCAGACACCCTCCCAGGGGTGGCACCAAGCCCAGGGGAGCAGAGCTCTGTGCCTGCAGCTGCATCCAAGGGGAGGTCGGAATGTGTGAGCTGAAAGCAGAGCAAGAGAGATCAGAGGGAGGGGGTATTACTGCGCCTGAGTGGGTCGCTGCTGGTGAGAGAGAGACGGTGAATCTTGTATCTTGATCAGAAGGCTGAATTTATTGATATATTATATATAATACATTATGACTATACTAATAGGAATAAAGAGAGAGGTTTGCAGAGCTGCTAGGCTAGGCTAAGAATAGCTAGAAAAGAAATCTATAACAAAGTTGTGCCCAAGGACTCAGTCCCCGGCTCGCACTTTGTGATTGGCCCTTAATTATAAACAAGAAGCATGAGCCAATCAAGAAACCCCTGTTGCATTCCACAGCATCTGATAATAATTGTTTACATTCTCTTCTGAGGCCTCTGGCCTCCAGAAGACGCAGAAATCCAAAAGAAAGGATTTCTGTGAAGAAATGTCTGCGACAAGGGGGGAAAAGTGTAAGCACAAACCCGAGGAAGCGAGATGCCAGGAAATATGTTCACCCTCACAAAGAGCTAATTAGCACAGCAAGGCTCTGCTTGCCACTGCTTACTCACACCAAGACAAAATAGGGGGTTTTGGGTGGCTGTCACCTTTCCTGGTACAAAGACGTTCTCTGTGAACTGATATAAAGGCACCTACCATCAACCACAGCAGCTTTCCATGGAAGCAGAGAGAAAATAATTATTTTCTGAGCAACCACCACTCTACTTACCCAAAAATGGCAGCTAAAACCCCATTTTTTAACATTAAGGAGATAAAAAAGGAAAAAGAGAGGATAAGAAAACCAGCCTGAGAACAGACAACAAATCAGGCAACCACCAGGATACTGCTGGCTCCTGGCACAAGCGATGATTAATTCCAACCTGGATATAAAACAAGTCTGCACTAGTCCTCTGCTGTCTGTTATTGTCCCAGGATTATGGTAATTAAGCAATTTGTATTACCTGATACTGATAAGAAAAATAAAGCCCCGTTTATGACACCGTATCCCCTAGATTTTACATGGTAGTTACTGAGGCATTCTTGTTACCTGGTGAACATAATATTCGAGATCATAAAGCGCCGTGACTTTCTCATCCAGCATGGAGGCAGAGCTGTTGAATTTGCTGATTAATTTGACCATCATTTCATAATCTGTTTCTATCTTCATGTTCAGCTTTTCAAACTCTTCCTTCAGCTGCTCTATGGGCCGGAACTTCTTCCTCACCTCTTCCTCTCGGGCCTTGGAAACAAAAGGAGGAAAAACCAGATGTGAGATAACAAGATAGGAGATGAAGAGAGACAAGACAGACACAGAAAGGAATGCCAGCCCCAAAATTCACAAAGGGAACCTGGCTGTCTGTGCCAATGGATTTATTGCTCTACATCAGAGGTGCAGGGGCAGGGTCCTTCTGAGAAGCCCAGGAACCCAGTTAGCTGTGATATACCCACAATATGAGTGAACAGTAGAGCTCTGTGCACCACTTCTACATCTCTACAGCATTTGTGCACTATTTCTACATCCCATTTCCATCCAATTCAACATCAAGCCCACAGACAGCAGTACTGCGGTTCTCTGCTTGCCTGCAAATGAATCTTCTCAAAACCTGGCTGCAAAAAGCCCTGAGGCACCTCCCTGATCTTACAGCTGAACCTCTCTGGAACTGGACATGAGGCTGGAGAGCTCCAGAGGTCCCATCCAGCCCAAAGTGCCCAGTGACTCCAACGAGTTCTCAGACACAGACAAAGATGCTTTTGCCTTTCCAAGCATTGAGCAAATTCCTGGAAGGGTCTATCTCCTAGGGAGAGGTGTGAGGATAGAAGCTGTCAGAAAGGGAGGCAGAAGGAGCAGTGATAAGCTGGGGGCAGCTGACGTGCTGTGCCATGGGGCTTGGCCAGCACACAGCCTGTCCTGAGCTCATCTCCCTCACAGTAACAGCACTCCAAGGGCTGCCCTGAACAGAGAGCTGACACAAAACATGTGGTGAGGAGGAAAGGCTCTGTCAGAGATTTCAGAGAGCCCCAGAGGTGCAGGAACATCAGCACTGGTGGCACTGGGGACAGAGCCTGCTGCTGCAGGGGACAGAAGCAGCAGAGAGGCCATGCTGGAGCTGGGCTGCCCCAAGGACAGGAGAAAGGCAGAAAGCCCCTTTTGGAAGGCATTTGTCACAAATGCCAAGATGTGTTTGTATGCAGAGTGAGCCTCAGCTGGAGGGTTTGCACTGTCCTGCTCCCCATGAGGGATCAGAGAGGGCTGGAGGAAAACCAAGTGAGCAATGGAGGTGAAAGCTGTGTCAATGGAATGATAAATTACCAGAGGTACCACACTCAACCCATCCCTCCCCGAGCTGCCTCTGCCGGAGCACAGAGAGGCTCGGTGTAACTCCATTTCCTCTGACACTGAGCCTTCAGGGATGGATTTCTCTCTGCAGGAGTGACTGCAATTGGAATACTTTAGGTCCATTAGATGTAGCTGCTTTTAGCCCAGTTGCTGGGACAAAAGCTATTCTAACAGGGGGTTTTAAAATATGGCTTATTTTCACCTAATAGAGTATCACTAATTTTTGCATTTCAATGATCCTCATTTCCAGCAGCCCTTTTCAGCAGCCCTGCAATCAATCAGCAATGCTGCTATGGAAATAATCTCCAGCAAATGAAATCATGCCGTGCTGCCACATAAGGGAAGAAAAAGCCCTTCTGTGACACCAGAACTTTAGAGCCTTGACTCCTCTTTCAGTTTTTGTTTGAGTGAGCCAAGACCAAGGCAGCAGGAGGAGCGAGGGTTAAAGAAATACTGCTGGGGGGGAGAAGGGAAAGAGGCTCTGATGTACCTGATGAGTCACACATCTTCCCACCTATTTACTTAGGGCTGTGGGTTGTTTTGTAACTAAATGGACAACTTGGAGCTTGTGTAAGGAAACATCAGCCCCTGCTTCACCATGGCCACTTGGGTTTTGCTATCCAGAGCACAAGGTTGGAAACCCAAAGCAAGGAGAGTAAAGGGAAATAGCATCTGTAAATACTGTCAGCTGCAATCCAGTTCCCTTTGGGGTCTACAGACATTTTTGTGAATTGAGCTGCAGTGAAACAGATAAATTACATTGTTCAGAGCAGCTGTGGCTGCCCCTGGATCCCTGGAAATGTCGAAGGCCAGCTTGCATGGGGCTTGGAGCAACCTGAGATAGTGGAAGGTGTCCCTGCCCATGGCAGGGGTGGGACTGGATCAGCTTTAAGGTCCTATCCAACCCAAACCACTCACAGAATCTTCGAGTCGTACAGAAAAGTCAGGGAACAATATCACTAACAGGTTAATAAAGGTATTTCAGGTCCATATTCACCACAAAATTAGTTTGCACAGTGTTTTCCAAGCAATCGTTTTAACCATTGTGTTTCAGCAGAGTGTAACAGGGTATTTTCAGATCCCTGCAATGTGCATTGCTTTAGAAATGGGAAACTCACCTTCCTTTCTGCCTTCTCACTTTCCTTCATTTTAGCCAAGGCCTTTTTAAGCTCCTCAGATGTGAATGAATTTGCATCGAGATCAACCTTGCCCAGCCTTGCAGAAGAAACAAAACAAACAAGAACATGTAATGAGTGAAAAACGGCCTCAATTCTATTTTCACTGTGACATTCTACCAATGGCTAAGGACAGGAGGAAAGGAATGAAAAAACCTACCATACTCAAGAAAAGATTAGTCTGAGTGCTGGATTCTGTGTCAGGCTCACAGACACCTCCCCCTGACAATATAGGGCTCTGCTGACCCAAATTCTCAGATCCCACCACAATAAAAACAGCTGATGAATTGATACTTCGGAATTTTGTGTTGCAATTGAGGAACCATCCCAGCGCCACTATATAACTGCAGAGGGCCTACAAGCTTCAACTTGCAGATTTCAGCTTATGAACATCGTAGAGAGAGTCAAAAGAGACCTCAGCACCTTTCCAGTGAGGGAAGGGACTACAGAGAAGTGGGAGAGGACACTTGGGCAGGAACTGTAGTGATGGGACAAGGAGGAATGGGATCAAACTGCAAGAGATGGAAGAGATTTGGTGATGGGAAGAAGTTGTTTACTCTCAGGGTGCTTGTCCCTGACACAGGGACCAGTGCAGAGAGGCTGTGGATGCCCCATCCCCAGCAACATCCAAGGCCAGGTGGGACAGGGGCCGCAGCAACCTGCTCTGCTGGGAGCTTGCTCAGCTTGGAGCCACATCATCTTAAGGGTCCCTTCCAAGCCATTCAAGGATTTGATCATTCTGCCATCCCCATCTCCCACTGCACAGTGCCCTGAAACTTCAGTGACATCACAGCTCACCGAGGGTTCCAGATGGAACGCCCAGGACCTGGAAACGAGCACAGCAGACACTTCACCGGCTGCCAAGGGTCAGTTGCTGCTCACTTTGCGCTCTGACCCTCAGCGCTGAGGTGCTGCTGCTGCCTGGGCTTTTTCCTGCTGCCTGCTCTGGAGTGCCAATCCCAGCAGGATGTGCTCTGCTGTGCCAATGGAGGTACAGTGCCCTGCCAGGCAGGGGTCACCCGGCTTGGGCAGGCTGCAGCCATGTGGGAATGGATTGTGTGGGACAGGAAGCCCACTGGGAGATTGTGCTGCCCCTTGCAGGCTGCCAGAGACACTGTGGAGGCTATGGAAGTGGACCTGGGCCTGGATGAGGATGAAATGATGGAGGTGGACTCCTCCTCTACTTCCATGTCCTCCCCTGTTGACGACATGGAAGTAGACGAGAAGACCATTGAGGAGATGGAGCTTGATGAGGAGGATGACACCGAGGACATGGAAGTTGACGAGAAGGATGAGGAGGAGCCCCTGGTCCTTGGATGAAGATGGTGCCCCACAGGTAAGACAGGCAGATGCTTCCCACGCCCTGCCCACACACACACTGGGTCCCCTCACGCCAGGCAGGGGCCGGGCTGGATGGCCCCGCTCAGGGACACGGTGCCCGCAGGGGGCCTGGATTGTGCTGCCACAAGCACCAGCCCCGGCCTGCCCTGCTCTTGCTTGGGGCCACGTCAGCCCTGCCAGCCCCGGCCCAGACCCTGGGGCCCAGCTGCCAGCCCTGCTGGGCCCAGTGCTGCCAGCTGACTCCAGCTCTGCTGCTTCCTTTCTTCCAGGGCTCATGCACATGATGGCACAGATGCCACGCGTTTGTAAATACGTTTGAAAGTTTTGAAGATTTCTGTACATATGTTTTCTTCGTTGCTAGTTTTCTGTAAATATGTTTTGAAGATTGTAAGCCCATCGGATCTCATGTAAATATGTTCTCTACATTGTTGTTGTTACAGTTATAATGATTGTCATAGAGAAAAATGTTCTGTAAATCCTAGATTTGCCGATCTTCGGCAAGTAAATACCGTTTCTTTTTAAAACCTGACGTCTCTTGGCCATTCCTTTGGGCAAAGGCAGCCTTTGCACACTTGTGGGTTCCACTTGTTCCGCGTTCCTGGGGCTGGAGGTCCCTGGGGGTGCTGGCACGGCCACCCTGGGGCTGGGGGTCCCTGTGCACAGGGGCTCCCACTGACACCACTCCTGCCACTGGGCACTGCTGCTCTTCCTGGCCTGGGGCACAGCGCTGTCCCCAAGAGCTCAGCTCTCACCAGCTCTCACACAGGGGGCTCTCACAGCACTGGCACCTGCAGCCATGCCACCAAAGCAGGCAGCAAACTTTCAGCCACCGTTCCTGCTGCAGCCACAGGGACTCCTGTGCCCAGAGCCGCCAGCAGGCCACAGCCATTCAAAATCCACCTGCATGCTCTCAAGGCCACCACAGCCTTGGCAACTGGGCCACCTGCATCTGGGCTGTTGCAGGGGCTGATCTGTAAGCCTTGCAGCCTCCAATGGCCCTGGGCTCTGCTTCCCAGCCTGCTCTGCACTGCCCGGAGCCCGCATTGTTCCAGAGAGAAAAGCCAGGCCAGGGCATCCTCACCCTGCCCACATTCCTGCTGCTGCCCGCGGCCACCGGGCCCTGGGCCCCACTCGGGTGACAGCTGCAGGGACAGGGCAGCCTGTGCTGGGCAGGGAGCCGGGGGCTTTGGGCCCTGGGGCTGCTGCTGCTGCTGCTGCTGCTGGGGGCCATGGGCCCAACAGGGCCCCGAGCTCAGCCCCTGCCCGGGCAGCTGCCCCCAAAGCCCCACACTCCCAAAGCATCCCCATCACACCTGCCAGGGGCAAATCCCACGGGCTTCAGGAAAGTAATTCCCCATAGTGACTACACCATGCGGTCCAAGGGGAAAGTCAGCACCAGCTGATGTTTACAGCACCTTGACAAAGGTGGCTGCAGGGCAGGTGAGATCTCCAGGGCCTCTGGCAGTGCCTGCTCTGCACGTGAGCCTGTGCGGCTGCTCCCAGGGGGACACAGCACCAGGCTCAGGCCAGCCCTCAGCCCCTCACAGAAGATCCTAAGGAACAGGCTCAGAAAGCATTTCCAGACCCCTTCCTGTAGATATTTCAAAGGACTACATGTCATTCAAGGAAGTCACCTTGCACATTTAGTTTTGGTGTCGTGGCATGAGAAGCCATGAAGTTGCCTCTGAATGTACACTCATGGCACTTACACTGCCTTCCCAAAGGGAACACAAAGGACAGGCCTCTCCTTTCAGCACAGCTGAGCTCCTCAATGAAGTCAGCAATGAAGTCTCAGGAAGTAGTAGTTTTTTGGAGGTCCAGGGGCCTACCACTGGAACTCTAATACCTCATTAGTACTGTGACGAACTTAACTTGAGGCACCCCTCTAAAGCAATGATCTTTCCCATTGGCTTTTGTAGGGTCATGGGGATTCAGGTAATTTTCATGATATCATGAAGTTTTTTCTTTCCTTATATGTACTCCCCTTGTTGTTCTCCACTTTCCTATCCTCTATTGGTCCTAAGTTACTGCATACAAGGTCCTTTTTTCCCGCATATAAAACCTTGTGTGCCCAGCCCCTTTTTCACTCCCTCCCTGCACCCTCTCCAGCACAAACCACAGTGTTTTGAGTTCCACACAAACGCTCCTCTCTTGCCTCATCCATCATCCATTCAAGCAAGCCTGCTCCCCGCTCTGGGAGTGCACGTGTCTCACACAGGCTGGCTGTGGACATGCCACAACAAGGGGTGCCCAAACAGGGACCTTCTTTGAGAATTCCTGAGAGCGATACCAGTGACGATTCGACTGTTCCACCGTCACGGGACAGAAAACGCCTTGGGTCAGCCTCCACCCTGGAGTGAGAGCTGAGTTTTATCATAGCTTGCTGAAGGCAGCGTTGGCACCCTCCAGCAGCAAGAGGGCCGACTCGATGGACAAAGCCCACGGGATATTTTGAAACACCTGCATCCAGAGCCACCAGAGCAGTGAGCTGAGGGACAGCCACCTGCAGTGCAGGATCTTTGGGTGATATTTTAGTCCTGTGGGTGGGCCACCCTTTACATCAGGGGCAGCTCTGGGTAACAAATTATCCAAAGACGAGAGGAGCATATATGTTCGAGTTAGGGAGGTTCTCCTTTCAGAGTGGAAGACTTTTACTAAGGGCAGTTTGAAGTCATTTGTTCATTGGCTGTTTACGGAGCTCCCAGACATTTCTGTTGATTCAGTTCGTCATGTAGCATTTTGGGACTGAGTTAGGGAAAGACTCTATTTTTAGAAAACTCAGGGAGTGATAAGAGTCGCAACATTTTCCACAATTTTTCACATGTTTTATGGAGTTTTCTCAAGGGTTCAAAGTTCTTATATTCAATCCAGTCTTTGCGTTCTGCCCACAGCATTCCTGAACCCACTGACACCATTAGAATGAGAGACAGAAACTGTCTGTAAAGCACAGACAAGACACCTGCTGTCTGACATCTCCCCTCTTTCACTACCCCCTGCCCACATCTGTACGGATCACACAGGCTTGGATTCTACCCTAACCCATTCTCCAGTACCTCTCCTCACTGGATCCCCCTCAGATAGCTCACAAAATGGAGTCCCTCCTCTGGAGGGGGTCGTCAATGTCAAACTCCCTCCCACCCCCAGCTCTCTCATCAAATCCTCCCCCTGTGTTGGATCCCACCCCTGTGTCAGGTACCACCCCTGCATTGGGATCCAGCGCTTCCTTGCCTACTCCCGCTGCCCTACCCCCTCCAATTCAGCCCCTTGCGGATCCCACACTGTTGGAGCTGGAAGTGTGAGGGGCGGTAAGTGGAAGGCCGCCATCTTGGCTACCAAAGGCCCACAGCACTGGGCCTGGCCAGTCACCCCAAGGCCCCGCTCCTCTGCCAGAGACCAAGTTCCCTCTTCTGGAGAGGAGAGGGAAGGTTCATCCCACCTTCAGCATGAGCCTGAGGATTCTTGGACAAGGATGTGGAAGCTGGCGGCTGAAGAGGGGGACTGGGAATTGGTAGCTAAAATACAAGCAGCACCAGTGCAGTAGCAGAGGGGGACTAAGCCCCAATTGGAAGCTCTCATACATAGCAGTTTAAAAACCTTTATAAAGCAGCGCAAGACCATGGGAGGGGGCTGCCCTATATTAATCATTTGTTAAATAACATCTATCCAATACATGTGTTGGTGCCCCACAATTTGCGCCATTTTATGCACATCCTACTTTCTCCCACTGAAATTATTCTGTGGGAAGGAATGGGGAAAAAACTACTACAACAACTTTTAAAAGACTATGCTGGAGAAGACAGGCGGGCATACCTAACACTAGACCATCTAGCCAGGGAGGAAGATTTCACTAAACCTAATTCAATAGACTTTCCCTGAGCTCTGTTAGAAGAGACCTGCAGGGACCTGGGAAATCCCTTCTAAAATTTATTGATCACCCTACACAAGCAATAGAGAAGAAAGTTGAACATCCAAAAGCCAGGAAGGTACTGCTTACTAAACTTGCTGAAACGAATGCTAACAACACCTTTAAAGACATTTTACCTTCTTTACCCATCAACAGAAAGCCTACCATTGCACAAATGGTCGAGGCATGCACACTTAGGGCATCCTTATACTGTAATGCTAGCCGAGATTATGCTTCCTGTCACGGTGTAGTTGAGGTGCTAGTAGCCTCCCAGCTTATTCCCTGGCACACACATGAAAAAGGATCTTGCTTTAAATGTGGAGAGATGAGGCATTCTTAATAGAATTTTAAAAATACAGGCTATTACGAGGGACCTTCTAGGTGTCACAGCCACTATCTCCACTGCCCACCTCGTCCACATGCTTTACAACACCAGCAAAACTGGTGGCCTGCGGGAAACCCCACACAGACACAGAAAGGCCCCACATGATGACACCAAATGTGAGGCCGTTCCGCCCCACTCTCCCCAACACCATGGAGAACCAGCATAGCGACCTTCTCAGATCCAGCGGGACAGCTCGATTACTGCGGAAAAGTCGACAGAAGACAGCTCTGCCCTAGAACCTAAAGGCATCTAGTAAGAGCCTTTTCAATTCCCATCCACGATATTTATGTTCACCATATTCCCACAGGCAAATACAGGCCTGAAGGATGGCCCAAAAACATTTTGATTTAAACCAACACCAGGGAAGGGATGGAGACATTAACTATACTACCTAAGGTACTTGCCTTGACGTCTTTGCAGGAGACAACTGTCCAGGCTCTATGCTTAGACTGTCCACTTTTCATTGCAAAAGGAACAGTTATAGCCAGAGCCAACCTCCGACGGGACATGATCACCACACCATCTCATCCAATGGTGATGTGGGCACAGAAAACATGCAGAAACAGTCCCATTCTAAAGTGTGCTTTCTCATTTAAAGTGAGAAAGAGATGTCTTTCACGACTTATTAGATACAGGAGCTGACATCACAATAACTTCCTGCTCTGATTGGCTAAAAGAATGGCCCCTGGTCCCAGCTGCTGGGGTAAATATTAGCTACCAGGGCAGCCACTACCAGCTTCTGGAGTCAAGGTACACTCTGCATGGAAGGTCCTGAGGGCACAGTTGCTACAGTAAGATCATTCATCACCCAGGCACCAATAACAATTTGAGAAGAAGACCTCTTGTCTCAATGGGGAACAGGGCTAGAGATCCTATCAATACCTCAGGATTTCTAGACGGGGCCACTAAGTAGTGTGCCACTCTTCAGTCAACCTGGAAGACCAACAACCCCATATGGGTGGATCAGTGGCCCCTCCCAGGCAGAAAGTTAAAGGCCCTGCAGTCCCTCATGCAGGAGCAGCTGTCTGTGGGCCACATTGTACCATCTACTAGCCCCTGCAATGCACCTGTCATTACCATATGAAAGCCTGGCAAAGATAAGAGGCGGCTGCTGCAGGACCTCAGGAAAATAAACTAGGTCATTGAGGACATGGGTGCCCTCCTGCCCAGCCTGCCCTCAGCCTCCATGATACCCTGAGACTGGTAGATACGTGTTATACTTCTAAATGACGGCTTTTTTGACTTCTCCTTGCACCCCAATGAAAGCCCCTTGTTTGTTTTTTCCGTCCCCAAATCGACAAGCACCTTAACTGAGGTACCAGTGGACTGTATTGCCTCAAGGGAATGAAGAAGAACCCAACTACATGTCAATGCCTTGCAGCCCAACTTCTTTCGCAAAGCCAGAAAAGATGTCCTAATGCTATCATTTTTCATTACATGGACCATATATTAATTTGTGCAGAAGCTCTGATCATTTTGGACTTTGCAGTACAGGATGTCATCACTGCAGTACAGCAGAAAGGTTTTGAGATTGCAACAGATAAAGTCCAAAAGACACCCCCTTGGAAGTGTCTCGGCCAAAATTGCACAGAGAGAACCATCACAGGCTAAACACTGCACATGAAGGACAACCAAAGACTCTTCATGAATTCCACCAGCTCTGTGGAAGCATCAGTTGGGTACGCTCACTGCTGGGAATCACCACAGAAGATCTCGTGCCACTGTTCCGGCTGCTCCTTAAAGGCAGTGAAGGACTCGATTCCCGTGATCACTGACACCGGAGGCAAAAGCAGCTGTACAAAAGTATCCTGGGTCATTCAAACTAAACAGGCACACAGATACTACACTACTTTTCCTTTCTCCCTGGCAATGCTTGGTGTAAGTCCAATATTCCATGCATTATTCTTTCAGGGGGACTCAACTATCTCAGATCCCCAAATACAAATTGAATGTGTCTTCAGAGCACACCAACCTACTAAAATGATAACAACCCAACAGAAAGGTATTACACAATTAATCAGGAAAGCTAGAGAGCATCTGTGCTCCCTTGCAGGAACAGACCTTGTGAATATATACTTAGTTCTCACTCCAGAGCACCGCAATTGCCTACTTTAAACATCTGAACCACTGCAATATGCCTTAGACAGTCTTTAAACAGGCAAAGATCAGTCACTAATTCTACCATCAAACCATTTCTGTGCTGCACAGGATGTTGAAAATTACCCGAGACCCGGCAAGATCCATTGTAGCCACCTGCCCAAATTGTCAGGAACATGCCCTTGCTTCTGTCAGAGCAGGAGTCAATCCAAGAGCACTAGAGAGTCTCCACATCTGGCAATCAGACATCACACACTAAGCCCCTTTTGCCAGACTAAAATACATCCACGTCTCAACCGACACCTTTTCCATCAGGATTTTTGCCTCTGCCCATGCTGGTGAAAAATCAGAAGAGGCTATAAAACATTACTTTTTAGTTTTTTCCACCTTAGCAGTTCCACAGGAAATTAAAACTTATAGTGCTCCTGCATATACCTCACACTGGTTCAAACAAGTTTCTGTCCACTGGGGTATAAAACATATCACAGGCATTCCACACTCCGCCACTGGAAAGTCCATAGCTGAGAGGGCCCACTGATCCACCAAAAGGATCCTTGATCAACTGAGAGGGGTAATCCAGATATTATCTTCCACTGACTGACTGGCCAAGGCCTTTAATGTATTCAACTTTTTGAGCAATTCATTTATGGAGCCAACTCTCCCAGTCATCAGGAATTTTACTAATTCAATTGCAGTCCAATTAAAAGAACAGTCACCTGTGTTGACCAAAGACCCCGAATCTAAACAAATTATGTGCCCTTTTCCATTTATTACTTGGGAAAGAAAAGATGCCCTTGTCTCTACAGCAACATTCCTAAGATGGATCCCAGCAAAATACATAAAAACTCTTTCTGGAAACAGTGAGGCAAACACCAGAGCCACCATCAGAAGAACAGAATGGAAGCCTAAGAGGGAGAGTAGCAGCCTGGAAAAGAAGAAGGAGAAGGACAGAAGAAGATCTCCTAAGCAGTGTTGACCACACACACCAAGACCAAGATAGCTCAGACACCACTAACCAGGATCTATGTCTTAACATTTGTAAAAATTATATTTTAGCATTGATACATGATTCTTCTAATAAGCTGTGTTCACACCCTTGACTTACGGGAGAGAAAGTTTAGTGGTAACACAAGTTCCATATTTTAATCTCTTTATCTGTTTACTTTTAGGACACCCAAGCCTCCAGATACTAAATAAGCTAAAGTCAGAGGATGCTGCCGTTTGTAGCCGCTGCAGCAGAGAACTGGATGCTCCTCACTGAGCCACATGCCTTCAGCTGGGTGCCACCACAGACAAGCCACAATTTCTTGTCCATGGCCATGCCTGTCAGGCATTTGAAGGCATGTGCTTTTTATACCTGTTCTCACATAGGGAGTCAGTATACCAGGGCATCCAGCTCCTAAAATATCAAGGAAACAAGATCCAGATGGAAAGCAACAACGACTCGTTCACTGGACTTTCCAAACATAGGGGTTTGCAAGGCTGGCTTTCATCTGTAGTTAAGACTGTTGTGTGGGCTTTGTTTTTTGTATTCATTGTGTTGGTTATTTCGTCCTATTTTGCTAAATGCCTCCAAAACTCTAGGGCAGAAACCGTCTTTATAGACAACAAAAAGGCAGGAGTTTTGAGGGCCCAGGGGCCTACCACTGGAACTATAATACCTCAGGGCAAAGTGACCAAGGTAGAAGAGAGAAACCGCTCTGAATGCAATGGTGTCGCCCATGGGCATTTGCAGGCTCATGGTGATGCAGCACGTTTTGCTGGTATCACCCAGTTCAACTGCTGCATTTTCCTTATATGTACTCCCTCGGAATGTTCCAGCTCTCTTGTATCCATTTGGTCCTGGCTTACTGTAATGATCCTGCACTGTTCACCCCCATATTGTGTGCGCAGCCCCATTTTGTCTCCATTCCTGGACCCTCTTCAGCGCAATCCACATTATTTGGATTTCCACACAATGATCCCTCTCTTGCCTCATCATTCTGCCATCCAAGCAAGCCGGCTCCCTGCACTGAGAGTCCAGGTCCGTCACACAGTTTGCTGTGGGCAGGCTGCAACACAGGAACTCAGAGCACCAGGGACCGGGCCTCTAATTAAAGGCATGAGTCCCACAGCCCACGGAAGCCAAAGACTTCCATGTCTTTTCTTTTTCCTTATTCTCGCAGTTCTCAAGCCACATTCCGCATTTTTTCTGACTGGGAACTTGGCTTCTCTCTCTCCTGTCTGCAGGTCCAGCCACATGTGTAACCCTGAAGGAACAGCCTGAAACACAGGGAAGTGGGAGAGCACACTTTTTCAGGAACTGTAGTGACAGGACACGGAGGAATGGGTTCAAACTGCAAGAGGTGGAAGAGATTTGATGATGGGAAGAAGTTCTTTACTCTCAGGGTGCTTGTCCCTGACACAGGGACCAGTGCAGAGGGATAGTGGATGCCCCATCTCCAGCAACATCCAAGGCTAGGTAGGACAGGGGCTGCAGCAACCTGGTGTGATGGGAGGTTGCTCAGCTTGGAATCAGATAATCTTTAGGGTCCCTTCCAAGCCAAACCATTCAAGGATTTGATCATTCTGCCATCCCCATCTCCCACTGAGCAGCGGCCCTGAAACTTCAGTGACATCACAGCTCCCAGAGGGTTCCAGGTGGAACGTCCAGGACCTGGAAACGAGCACAGCAGACACTTCACCGGCTGCCAAGGGTCAGTTGCTGCTCACTCTGCGCTCTGACCCTCAGCGCAGAGGTGCTGCTGCTGCCTGGCCTTTTCCTGCCGCCTGCTCTGGAGTGCCAATCCCGGCAGAATGTGCTCTTCTGTGCCAATGGAGGTACAGTGCCCTGCCATGCAGGGGTCACCCGGCTTGGGCAGGCTGCAGCCATGTGGGAATGGATTGTGTGGGACAGAAAGCCCACTGGGAGATTGTGCTGCCCCTTGCAGGCTGCCAGAGACACTGTGGAGGCGATGGATGTAGACCAGGGGCTGGATGAGGATGAAATGATGGAGGTGGACTCCTCCTCTACTTCCATGTCCTCCCCTGTTGACGACATGGAAGTAGATGAGGAGGACAACATCGAAGAGATGGAGGTGGATGAGGAGGATAACATGGAAGATATGGAAGTTGACGAGAAGGATGAGGAGGAGCCCATGGTCCTTGGATGAAGATGGAGCCCCACAGGTAAGACAGGCAGATGCCTCCCACGCCCTGCCCACACACACGCTGGGTCCCCTGATACCAGGCTGAGGCTGGGCTGGATGGCCCCGCTCAGGGACACGGTGCCCGCAGGGGGCCTGGATTGTGCTGCCACAAGCACCAGCCCCGGCCTGCCCTGCGCTTGCCTGGGGCCACGTCAACCCTGCCAGCCCTGGCCCAGCCCCTGGGGCCTAGCTGCCAGCCCTGCTGGGCCCAGTGCTGGCAGCTGAGTCCAGCTCTGCTGTTTCCTTTCTTCCAGGACTCATGCTCAAGATGGCACAGATCCGATACCTTTGTAAATACGTTTGAAAGTTTAGAAGTTCCTGTAAATATGTTGACTATGTTAAGAAGATTTCTGTAAATACGTTTTGAAGATTGTTAGCCCATCGGATCCCATGTATATATGTTCTGTACATTGTTGTTGTTGTTGTTGTTATAACAATTGTTATAATGACACATGTTCTGAAAATCCTAGATTTGCCGATCTTCAGCAAATAAATCCTGTTTCTTTTTCAAACCTGACTTCTCTTGGCCATTCCTTTGGGCAAAGGCAGCCTTTGCACACTTGTGGGTTCCACTTGTTCCGCGTTCCCAGGGATGGAGGTCCCTGGGGTTGCTGGCACGGCCACCCCGGGGCTGGGGGTCCCTGTGCACAGGGGCTCCCACTGACACCACTCCTGGCCCTGGGCACTGCTGCTCTTCCTGGCCTGGGGCACAGCGCTGTCCCCAAGAGCTCAGCTCTCACCAGCTCTCACACAGGGGGCTCTCACAGCACTGGCACCTGCAGCCATGCCACCAAAGCAGGCAGCAAACCTTCAGCCACCCTTCCTGCTGCAGCCACAGGGACTCCTGGGCATTTCCAGACCACTTCCTGTAGATATTTCAAAGGACTAAATGTCATTCTAGGAAGCCACCTTGCACATTTAGTTTTGGTGTCATGGCATGAGAAGCCATGAAGTTGCCTCTGATTGTGCACTAAGGGCACTTCCACTGGGATCCCAAAGGGATCACAAAGGACAGGCATCAGCTTTCAGCACTGCTGAGCTCCTCACCTAGCAATGAAATCTCAGGAAGAGGCAGGAATTATGTGCTGAAGAGATTCTGGACTCCAATAAATGGCCTAAATTCCACAGGCTATCTAACCGAATGACCTGCATGTTTCTTTTTCCTCTTTCTCTCATCCCTCATGTCACTGTCCCCAAAACCTACCATTGCACAAATGGCCGAAGCATCAACCATTAGGATATCCTTACACCATGATGCCAGCCTAGCTAAGGCAACATTAGTTTGAGCAGAAGCTCAAATCATTTTGCATGTTGCAGTACAAGATGTCATCACCGCGGTACGGTAGAAAGGTTTTTAGATTGCTGCAGATAAATTCCAAAAGACAGACTCCTGGAAGTAGCTCGGCCTAAGAAGCGCAGAGAGAACCATCACACTCCAAACACATCAAATCAAGGACAACCCAAAGACTTTGCCAGAACTCCACAGGCTGTGTGGAAACTGTTTTGATGTCGTGGCCTGAGAAGCCATGAAGTGCTCTGAAAGTGCACTCAGGGCACTTCCACTGCCATCCCAAATGGAACACAAAGGACAGGCCTCTGCTTTCAGCACTGCTGAGCTCCTCACCCAGCAATGAAGTCTCTGGAAGATGCAGGAATTGAGTGTACCAGGGAACCTGGCCTCTAATAAAAGGCATGAATCCCACAGCCCACCCAACCCAAAGCCTTGTATATCTGTACCTTTTTCTTCTTCTCTCTTCTCTCGTGTCACCTTCTCTGTCCGGGAGTTTGGCTTCTTTCTCTCCTGTCTGCAGGTTCAGCGGCACGTGTGACTCTGCAGGAACAGCCTGACCTGCAAGCAAAGGTCACGTTATTTTAGAGCACTGCACTGCTCCAGCTTGGGGAGGAACTGGGAACTGAAGACACGTGCTCGTCCTTGGGAGCAGCTCCTCCCCATCCCATACAGTGAGGAGTGGCATATCTACCACTGACCTCCTCCCATGCAGCAGCACCCCTGAAGTGCTGCTTTTCCCTCCCAGAATTGCCACCCTGAGCCACCCAAGGTGTCCCTCCGCTGCCAGGCTGGCTCTGATCCACAGTGGAGGTGGAACCCTGAGCCCAGCAGACACTGATTCCTTCCCTTCTAGCCCAAGTCTTAGCAGAGCACTAAAACTCCACACTAGGAGTGGATTTGGAGGCTACATGGAGAAAGGGGAATTGTGTCTGATTGGGGCAGACAGAATAAAATGCAGCTGCCAAAGGGAAATCAAAGCATCCCGCAGAGTACAGCCAGGTATGCTGCACATCAAGGCTGTGCTGGTGTAGAAATACTGTATTAAAAGGAATTTATGATCATTACTATCTGCCAACAAAAATACACAGAATACATTAAACTTCAGTTTTAAATGCAGAAAAGATTCGAAATTCAGAGTGGTTTTCACCACAAACACATCTCAATGGCCAGCCCAGCACTGGGGTCAAGGGGAGGCAATATTTTGTTGCTATCTCTTGATGGCATTTCTTCTTCTCCTAATGCAGGAATTCTGCCTGCCCAGGACAGCAAGGATGCAGGTGAACAGCCACAGAGCTGCTCACAGATGGACAGACAGACCAAAGCTTCTCATCTTCCCCCTTCTGAGGAGGATTTCTTATTCAGCCTTTCCTTTCTCTCTTCCTTTTACCTAAAAAGATACCTGGGATAGAGTAACAGCTTGCAGGAGACAGGGAGCATCTCCTATTAAAGGGAAGTGAAGGCAAGGGTAATTATTTTGTAGAATAAATACATGTACTCACAGACAAAAAGCTCTGGTCTTGGGAACAACTGGATTGATCCCTCCCTGTTCAAGACCAAAGAGAGATTTCCCTGATCAAAGGACCTGGTCCTTCCTGTGTAAGACTGGGATGTTTGTCACAATTCAGACAGAAACATTTCAAAGCCTGTAGTTATCCAATAGGTATAAATGCTTTTAGAAAATGCAGGAAAATCCATCTTGGAGGATTTCCTATTAAAACAAGGTTTGTATTTCTGGTAGACTCTCTTTCTCTACATCAGTCCTGTCCATTGGAAGTTGCATTGGTTGCATATGTGAGAGGACAGGTGTGATTATCTCCCCATTTTAGGGGAGGATAGGCTACATGGTCTTCCTCCACACTTGGAATGCTTTCCATGGACAGATCCCAATCTTCTCCTGCTCCTTAAATTTGTGATACACAGGACCTTTAATCTCTGTCTATCTATGGGAGCATCCTCCCACGCTGAGAAATCGGGCTCTGCAGGAATTTGGTGCCCTCACCAACGTGTGCCCCTTGCTGGTGGCGGAGTGCTGGTCAGAAAGGAGTTTGTAGGATCTCCATGAAAAGGCCAACATCATATCTCCTGTCCCTGGCTCGGGCAACACCAGGACAGGGCTCTGTCAGCAAGGAAAACACAGCCAATGCTAACCTGCTCTAGTGGGAGACGTCCCTGCCCACGGCAGGGAGGTGGAACAAGGTGAGCTGTGAGGTCCCTTCCAGGCCAGGCTCTGAAGGATGAAATGCCATCGCGGGTTGAACGGGAGGCGGGAGGACGATCCCCTCCTCCGCAGACACAGCCAGGGCCCGGCTGCCTCCCCCCAAAGCCCAAAGCGTTCCTGACCGTGCCACCAGTGCTGGGCAGGCCAGGTCACAGCCCCAGCAGTGGCTGTGGCAGCTCTGGGCTGTCACACAGCCGGGAATGGCCCCTGACAGGGAGCACAGCACAGCTCCAGCTGCATCTGGCCACAGCAGCCTGCCAGGGAGGGGAAAGAGGTGGATGGAATCCCATCAAGGGAATCACACAAAGGGAAAGCACAGGAGCAGGCTCCAGAAGAGTGGGGCGCTGGGGGGCCCAGCCCTCCTGTTTCTGTTCTCAGTGTGAGAAATGCTACTCACTGCCAAAAAATTTAAAAGGTTTATTAAAACCCTATCAAAAATAAAACAGAAGACTGAATAGAGACAATATGACAGTGCTGGGAGCAGAGGATTTTCCCCATCATGTGCTCACCCACACCAGGGAGGTTTCATCTTTTAACCCTTTAGCCCCCCCCAAAGTTCTGTCCATCGACTCCTCCTTCCCTGCCCAGGGATGGAGATCCCTTCCTGACACCGTGAGTGGGGCTCAGGTGCTGCCACAGGAACGAGTGACCCTCCCAAATGTCCCAAACCCAGGGCATCCCTGATAACAACACAAGGGGGTAAAACACAACTATAAAACTTCTGTTAACATTTCCCTTTTAAATGTGAGAGTCAACCGTGGCATTACTCATCTGTCTAATCAGCAAGCAGAAAACAAAACCAAACCCAGGCCTGGTGCTCATGAGCTGCACCCCCAGCACAGCCAAATCCCCGAGGCTGCATCAGCCAAGGCACAAACCCTTCCTGCTCCTCCTTTGCACACTAAATGGGATTTAACCAGGAGCATCCGAACCCCAGAGCAAAACTCACAGCCCTGATGTGTTTAAGCAGCTCTTGGTGCTCCAGAGATTTCCCCTCCCCACCCAGCACAGCGACCCAGGCTCATGGCACAACAGGACAAATGTGCTGCTTTAATAAATAAACCATGAAAAACATCTCTGTTTTCAACAAAAAGATTGACACTGACACATAAAAATGTTACAGCTGCTCAAGGAAGGTCTTCTGTCTTCTTTAGTTTGGGGTATTTTGAAGTCAAAAGTGTGTTTGAGGGTAGGTTGGCTTGAATAATGTGATTAAAATTGCTGATTTAGACGAGTAAGTTGGAAATGTTGAATTTTAATCATGTTTCAGTATGTAGCTTCTAGACATTTCCCTTAAAAATAGTTGATTCTCTTTGATTCCTATAATTTGATACTATTCAACAACTGGGAGCACACACTGGAGCAATACATGTGTAAGGAATTACACAGCTTCACATGCTGCTAAAACAGAACCATTCGGTTAATAGCTTTTTCCCAAGAGAAATTAATTTCTTACTTATTGTTTGCATTAAGTTGCATTTCAGAAATGAAACTCAATTGAAAAAATACAAAATCATGTTTTCATTTAAGCAATTTCGTAACATTTTTTCTCCTTGACACCTCAGACAAATAAAATATGTGTATCCACAGGTAGGCACTGCATAGGTGTGTTACTGAATCGTCCCTCTTCCCTGAGAGCTGCAAATCCTACAGCTCCCAGACCTCATCCCTTGCTCCTCATAAAGGGAAAGAAGAGTTTCCATTTGTTATGGTTTGGGCCTGGCAAAGCCAGAGCCCCATGGGTACACCTTCTCCCTGGTGTCTGCTGTGAGATGTGACCAGGAATAAGCAAAGCAGGCTCCAAACTTAACATAAAGGAAATTTTATTAACTAAGCTACACACAAACAATTACTAAACTACACACAAAAGAAAAGAAAAAACAAACAAACAAACAAGGAAAATGAAAACCTCACAAAAACACTCTCCTCCTCCTCCCCCCTAAATTCCCAATACAATACATCCCTCCAAAATCACCAATTCTAAGTCCAACACCACCCTTCAGATTGCTCAGACTTTCAGCTCCTCAAGAGGAGAGGGAGTCCTTCCGCGTGTCGTGGTGGCCTCTTCCGTCCTTGTTCCGGTGCTCTCACCACCGAACAGGGATCAGGGCTGCTTCCAGGGTTGTCTTTTTTTTAAGGATGCTTTGTCCAGTTCCAGAAAACCACAGTATCTCACACTCTCACCTTTGGGACATCCGTCCCCCCCATATTTTATATACCCCCTGGGGCCGAGGGGTACCCACACTGAATCTTCTCTGGCACTGGGACATTTCTCCCCCTGGACTCAGTCTCTGTATCTCACGGAAAGATAGCTCCCATCCCATCCCATCCCATCCCATCCCATCCCATCCCATCCCATCCCATCCCATCCCATCCCATCCCATCCCATCCCACCCCATCCCATCCCATCCCATCTGTCCATGGCTACACAAAAGAGTCCAGCATAAAATGCCACTCCATCTTCTCCCTTCTTTCAACATCTCTAACTCTCTCTCTCTCTGGTCCAGGCCTTCATCACTCACTCATTTCCTTCGTCCTCCTCCACTGTTATCACACGTCTAGGAAGGGTTAATGTTCTGTAGGGTTTTCATTGTCCAAAGGGGGTTAAAAACTCCTCCAGGCGGCTGGACTCCTGGCTGCACCCCCCCCATCTCCTCAGCCGGGCTGCCTGCTGCCAGCACATATTTACTGAATTTCAAGGTAACACAGGCTGCACTCTCTCTCTCTGTCTCCAAAAGGGGGGGGGGGGGGGGGGGAAGGATGGCTGCCCGATGTCTCTTGTTGCTCTCCACCCTTCCATCCTCCAAGGCCTCCTTACTCCCATCTCTGTCCAGGCACAGGCCTACTGCATGGCTGCCCCTCCCCCGCCCAGCAGCGGCGGCTGAACGGGGGAAGGGAGATCCAACCTCGGTCCCTCGAAGTCCCAAGAGAGCCTCCCCGGGCCGAAGCTCTGCTTTTAACCCCTGGGTGTTCTCGGAGGTGTGTCCTAAAACCCACTGGCTACCCTAGGTGCCAATATCAAAATCCAAGCACCCATTGGTTTGACCAGAACATCCCAGAATTCCCCCTTCTTTCTGGTCAAACCACCACACCATTCTAGTTAATTTTCCAGCTTTAAATCAACTACCCAGTGAGCAGAAATAGCTGTGAAATCCCCTCCACAAACCTGCAAGAAGGGTTCCAACTGTGGAGAGGGAAGCAGCAAATTCCTGCTTCCACAATTGGTTTGGAACCCTTACCAATTAAAAAATATCCCACTCTTGGGATTTTTTTAACCACAACTAAAATAAATTAAAATCAATCAAAAAAAAAAGAACACAGAATCACAGAATGACTTGGGTGGAAAGGAACCTTAAAGCTAATCCAGTGCCACCCCCTGCCACAGCAGGGACACCTCCCACTGTCCCAGGCTGCTCCAAGCCCCATCCAGCCTGGCCTTGGGCACTGCCAAGGATCCAGGGGCAGCCACAGCTGCTCTGGGCACCCTGTGCCAGGGCCTGCCTGCCCTCACAGGGAAGAATTCCTCCCCAGTATCCAGTCTGAACCTCCTCTCAGTTGGAATAGGTGTTATTGCATTGCCTTGGGATGATGGATCAGGAGAAAGCCCCAGGGTGTGAGCAGAGCTCCCAATGCTGCTGCTGGGGACGTGCCACCCACCTGCCCCTCAGTCACTCAGCTGCCTCACAGCCAAAAAGACAGTGTCCAACAGGAAAAGTACTCCCAGAGGATGAAACCCTTGTCACTGCACAAATGACAAGGTCTTTATTGGGAATAAATGTCAAAGCAGAGCGACGTTTATTTTCCAAGCAGGAGACACTGATCCTGTGGCGACACTGCAGGGATGGTGTTATTCCTGCTCCTGATTTAATCCCTTTATCAGCTGCAGAAGCACCAGGACAGGCTTTGGTCTCCCATGCCAGCTCTGACGGACACTGCTGTCCCCACAAGCTGTCCCCACCCCTGGGTGCTGCCTCTGCAGCCCAAAGCACCTGGAGGTCCCTCCGAGCACTGGCACTCCTTCATTTGGATGCGCACTGTCCATAAAGATGCTTAAAGAGACGCCGAGGAAGACTTTAATTTATAACCCCATTCTTTTAATCTTGGTCAGCCAGATTATTTCAGACATCTGTTTATATCTCCTTATAATATATTGGCGGGAGCAGCAGTACCAGGCAGCAGCTCCCTCGCAGGGGCTCTGCTGACATTTATAAACCAAAGCGATTTCTCTCGTGTGCTTTATGTTATCAGCTAAACCTGTCCACTTAAATTATTGCCTTGTAACCAAATCACAACTATCTGTTACTCTGCTCTGTGCACGTTTCCCAGGCTCTATACCAATATCAAGCTTTGCAGAGGCTAAAAACAAAATTATAAATTAATAAACAAATGGAAAACAGGACATGCTTCCACCAGGCTCACAACTGAGGGAGGATCAGGCATGTTGTGCACCACATTAGTAAAAGCAGAGGGCTGCTGTGTGGAATATGCAGCATGCAGTGATAACCAAAGAACCCCATCTCTCTTCTTCTAGAGTAACCAAATGACCAGCTGTGTTTCCTCACTAAAGGAGAAAGGTCTCATCCTGGGCTCCTTTCCAGCACATCATTCCACATTCCACAGGTGGGTTTGTGTTCCAGCATGGGGACAGGGCTGAGCCCCAACTCACTGCACAGCTACAGGCTGGCAAGTTGTACATCACACACTGACCTGCAAACCTCCCACCAAGGTTTTGCAGTAACTCACTGCACTCCTGGCAGTGGCTTCCCCATCCCATCCCATCCCATCCCATCCCATCCCATCCCATCCCATCCTATCCCATCCCATCCCATCCCATCCCATCCCATCCCATCCCATCCCATCCCATCCCATCCCATCCCATCCCATCCCATTCCACCCCATCCCATCCCATCCCATCCCCACCCCTTGAACAAAGCTGCCAGCCACTGACTGCCCATCAAGAGGAGCCCAAGAGGGACAGGAGACTCTCCCCCTGCAGCACCACCCTGTCCCCCTTGGCACAGGAATGTCTCCTGGGAAGGCTGGAGCAAGCAGAACAAAGGTGATCCAGCTCACTAAGGCAGATCCCTGGCTCGTCCCCAAGTGAGCATCCGTGTTTGCCATTGTAAGAGAATTCAAAATCTATCAAGGGTTTGAAAACAAGCCCCAGTTATGAGTCAGTAAGTGACTCTGCATCTCTCAAAAATTACCTCGGTGTGTGAGCAAGCCTCAGGTAACATCTACCTTCCTTTACTCTTTGTTTCTCTCCATGCAGGGAGTGAGGGAAAAGGGACTTTCTTTCTAGTACAGGCAACAAAGGAATCTGGAATCAATATGTGAATGTTTCAGCAAACCACACCGGCAGTGCTGGAGTACTGAAATAATCACACTGCCAGAGCATCCATAATAAGTTATCTGAGGGCACCAAACCTTCTCCCTTAATAAAATAATGATTAAAAACCACCAGGAGACAAATCCCAGCGAACAGCAGAACTCCCCACAGCTGCGTCCCCAGCTCCAGGAGCCACCAGTGCCAGGGCTGGGGACCCGGCTGAGGCTGGGGCATCCCGTGCTGGTGGCACATGGGGACACTGTGCCTGACTCCAGCTGTGCCTGGGTGGATGGGATGTTCCAAACCAGCGTGCTCAGAGGAAAACAGAGGAGCCAGACCCAGTCTGGGGGGCTCAGCTCACACCCTGACCCCAGACTCTGGTTAGAGCTGCTGAGCAAGGAAGCAGCAAAGCCTGCCTCCATTTTTCTTTCCTTTCTTTCCTACAAAGGCAAGTCTACCACTCTCCAGATTGTTTGTTACTTCAAAACAGAACATTTTTACACACAAAAGGAAGACATGTAACAGACACAGGTAAGGATGAGATGGATTACTGATGGGAAGAAGAGGCCCAGAGCCTGAATTTCAAATCTCATATCTCATTTATATTTCTTTCTTTCTTTCTTTCTTTCTTTCTTTCTTTCTTTCTTCTTTCTTTCTTTCTTTCTTTCTTTCTTTCTTTCTTTCTTTCTTTCTTTCTTTCTTTCTTTCTTTCTTTCTTTCTTCTTTCTTTCTTTCTTTCTTCTTTCTTTCTTTCTTTCTTTCTTTCTTTCTTTCTTTCTTTCTTCTTTCTTCTTCTTTCTTTCTTTCTTTCTTTCTTTCTTTCTTTCTTTCTTTCTTTCTTTCTTTCTTTCTTTTCTTTCTTTCTTTCTTTCTTTCTTTTTCTTTCTTTCTTTCCTTTCTTTCTTTCTTTCTTTCTTTCTTTTCTTTTCTTTCTTTCGTTCTTTCTTCTTCTTTCTTTCTTTCTTTCTTTCTTTCTTTTCTTTCTTTCTTTCTTTCTTTCTTTCTTTTTCTTTCTTTCTTTCTTTCTTTCTTTTTCTTTCTTTCTTTCTTTCTTTTTTCTTTTTTCTTTCTTTCTTCTTTCTTTCTTCTCTTTCTTTTTTCTTTCTTTCTTTCTTTCTCTTTCTTTTTTTTTCTTTCTTTCTCTCTTCTTTCTCTTCTCTCTCTTTCTCTCTTTCTTTCTCTTCTCTTCTTCTCTTTCTTTCTCTCTTCTTTCTTCTTTCTTCTTTTCTCCTTTCTTTATTCTTTTCTTCTTCTTCTTTTTCTTTCCCTTCTTCACGTCAGCTATAGCCTTTTGCATTAGTTCACTGTCTGACACTCACTGCTCCTCCCAATTAAGTGCCACTGGAAAATGTCATTAATATGCTCTATGCACCTCCTCCTGATAGCTGGTGGGGAGGTTTCACAGCACCAGCCTGAAGCTCCCCAGCAGCTGCCCCAGCACCCCCAGCATTCCCCACCTCAGGCAGGGAGGAAGCTCAGACACCTGTGGTGCACACTCCAAGTACAAACTCCTGTGACAAACTCTTCCTGGGGAAGAAATGCTTTACAAATGCACTCCCTGGGCAGCTCCTCCTCCCACGGTACTGCTGGGGAGCCAGAGCTGCCTGCTGAGTGCAGCATCTCCTCAGAGCAGCACCAGCCTGGGCACTGCCTCTCCACTGCTCAGGTAACCAGGGACAGCAGGGGCTCTGCAGGGAAGGGATGCAGGAGGAACCCCTGGGGTGATGCACCATGCCCAGTGCCACGGTTGGCCACCTCTCCCAGGCACTGCCAGCTTGGGCTGGAGGAGCTGGGCTGCCTCTGCCTGCGAGCAACCAGCCCTGGTGCTGCCAGCCTGGTTTCATCGCTGTTCTGTCTGATCATTGCCCAGAGGGCTGACAAGGACAGAGATGTCCTTCTCTTCCTGGGATTGCAGAGGAAACCCTAAGAGAGGAGTTCTGTCCTTACAGCATGAGCAAACAATTGGCACTGCTGCTTCCTTCTGCCTCCTAGGGCACCCCGATGGAGCAACACAGGGGTTTGGATGGTGGATGCTCCTGCCTATTTCCCAATAAGCATCTCCTTGGAAAAGCTGCTTGGGTAAACATTCAGGGAGAGCAGCCAAGTCCACACACTACACTCACCATGGCCAGTTCAGCCACGAGAGGCAGAAGGGCCTTTTGTATGACAAATTCCAGCAAAGGTTTATTCCAGCACGCCAAAGGGGAATCAGAGACAAAAGAGCTGGCCATGTGGTGTGCACAGGCTTAATTAGGGGTCAGTGGCCAATGGTCCAAAGGCACTGGGGTGGCACAAAGGGCAGGGCAAAGGGCACTGCCCTACAGGGAAGACACAGAGCCAGGCACTAGGGATACCACAACCAATGAGGGAACAGGGAAAGGAGAAACTACCAGAGTTTGGGACATATGGGGAAAGGAACTGGGGTGGTTCATAGTGTTGTGCAAGGCTCCATGGGGAAATTTTCCCTTTCAGCCTAGGTGGAGACTCTATAGCATATTCTTCCAGGGCAAGGCCCTGGGGATTGCCCTGAGGGATTCAAAGGATTCCACACCCAGACACACAGGGAGCAGGCAGGGCCTGATCCCCCAGCCACAGACCTTGCAGAGGCTCTTCCAGAAAGGCCTGAATGGGATTAATTGTTGAGAGACTAAATGAAGAGTTCAAAGCACCTGAATAAAACCAAGGAAGTCTCATGTAAGAACTTCAGTTGGCTAGTTTATCTGACAAACCTTTCTGTGACATTCCAAGCTATCCTGGAAATCAACCTGTCAGATGGTGATGTCTAAGTATGACATCTTCTCCAACATCTGATTTTGTTCTGTGCTGCACTGGAGCAGGGACAGCAGCCATCTGAAATGCTTTCAAGCTTGCCAAGGGTGAATCTGTTCCCTGTTCAACATCCAGCACAGCTGCTGTCAGCAAAGGCATTCCTGAGAAAGCCCCAAAGCCACCCTGTTCTGGTACATCCCAACAGCAGGTGTGCTCCTGTCCAGGCTCCTCACAGGTCCCAAAGCAGCAGCTCTGCTTTCTGCTTGAACCCCACTTGAACAGGGGCAGGGAACGAATTATGGAATAGTTTGGTTGGAAGGGACCTTAAAGATCATCCAGTTCCAGCCCTCCTGTCACAGTGATGCCACCCCAAAAGGGCTGATCCCATTGCAGTTTCTCATTTAGCAAGAGACAAGTGACCCACTGGTGCTTGCTGTGCTGCTGCTCTCCCATGGCTGATGCCACAGAGCTCACTGGTGGACTCAGTGTGTTAAGGGCTGCTCACACCAGGATTACAGGGAGACACACCCCCACAGTAACCCCTGGGAGAACTTTCTTGCACCCAGTGATTTTTAATGCCAACCTTGCTGCAGTAACCACATCTTTAAGCACCATCCATCAGGCCTTCAGCTCAAACACTTGTTTGGCTGAAAAGGGTTTTAGAGCCACTCTTTTGTCACAGTGCTGAGAGGTCTTGTCTGTAATTTGTTCCCCTCAGCAAATAGAATGAAAACATTTTTAAAATGATGCCAGAATCCAATCCCTCCTCCCGTGATTCAATCCACAGCTAGCAGAGAACAAAGCCTCACAAGGAAGGGGCTCTCCACTAAGTAACCCTTGATAAGAGATGTGAAAACACCATTCCATTTGAACACTGGGCTGGACAGCGCTCACAACTGGCCCTTTTCCCTGAGCCAGGATGTGGAGAGTTTAGTTCAAGCATGGCTTAAAGAAAAAGGCCATGAACACATACAGTTGAGAAAGCAGTAAAAGGTAGTTGCGAAGCAGTTCCAAAAGCAGTTCCCAGCCTGATTTCTATAAACAATTAGGCTCTCTCATGCATCACTTTATAAACAATAAGGTTCTCAGACAGTCTTCCCATAATAAGCAAAACACCCTCTCTGGGAAAAGATGGCACCCTGGGAACAGATATGGAAGTTTTGGGAACCTTTCATATCACAGTGGGAACACTGGTTTTGTTTTTAATAAACAATTATAGGCATTGTAAAACAAAAGGAGTGGTTAGAGTTTTCTCTGTTAGCCTATTGTGAACCTGGATTTTGGAATATGCATGAAGTTAATTAGCACTGTTATTTAAAGTGACTGATCGATCAATAAATCAGAGTTCGATGCATTAAAGGATGGTCGTCTCCCCCTTCACTTCAATAAATGGTGACACCCGGACGTGAAAGCGAACACCACGAGGATCGCGAACACCATGGGGATTGCGAACACCACGGGAAGTGAGGACTGGTTCAGGTTCCAAAGCAGCCGGAAAGGCAAATAAGCACAAAGAAAAAAGCGGTGGAAAACCCGCCGAGACGCACCGTGCCCTGGGTGACTGTATGGAAGGGCCTGGCTGACCGTATGGACGGGCCTGGCTGACCGTATGGACGGGCCTGGCTGATACGTGCGGCCGACGCCTTGAGGAGCTGCAAAGTGCGCACTTATATAGGTATGGAAAGGCAAGCCGCATATGAACTTTTTATTACTTTCTTGCAAAAAAGGCAAATTAAGGGAATAGACTTACAGAAAGAATTACCGGGTGTTTTGGCTTATGGTCTGGAAAGGGGAATCTTTGTAAATCCCCACACGGTTCATGAATTGTCGGAATGGCATAAATTTGGTGATATATTATAGCAGGCTACGTTAGACGATGATAAAACTGCTAAAAAGTGCGGTAAATTATGGCGGGTTGTTAATACCAAACTGTTGCAGTTTCAGGCTGAAAAAAGGGCTGCCCACCAGGGTACTGTCGCTCATGAACGTAACAAAGAGTATGATGAAGACAGGGAGTTTGATAAGGAGTTGGGAACTCCTCTCGGCCCCGCTACGAGGACATTTTTATTACCAGCCTCACCACCTCCCTCAGCGAGTCAGGCTGCGAGCCCGACTGCAAGCCAGGTTGCGAGTCAGGCTGTGAGTCAGGCTGCGAGCCAGGCTGCGAGCCAAGCTGCGAGCCAGGCTACAAGCCAGGCTCCACAGAGCGCTGTATTACCTGCTTCGCCGCCTCCCTTAACGAGCCAGCCCCCCTTAATGAGCCAAGCTCTGCAGGGTGCTTTATTGCCCGCTTTGCCGCAGGCTACATGGAGCACCTCTGAGTCTCCCGTATCTGCTGTATCGCAGCAGCCGGGGCACAAACGCATACTCCGTTCCCGAAAAGCAATCAGTCGATCCCTGGGGCGGATGACCTAGCGGCGACGATTGCGAGGGAGAGACGAGATACGTGGGCTGCCCTGGCCAAAGATGCCATGGAAAAGGGAGATCAAGAGCTGATAAGCACGGCTAGCGAGCTGGCTTGTCCGGTTGTTTTCACTGCTCAGGCCGGGGGGGCATACAGGTGACATATCTCAATTGCGAGCTACTGTTAGTCAGTTTGGCTTTAAAAGCGAACCAGCCAAACAAATGCTCGACTATATTTTTGACACCAGCATTCTTCTCGTTAATGATTGTCGTGGCATTGTTAAATTAATCTTTACCCAACATCAACAATTGCTATTTAATGCTCATTGGCAAGTGCTCATTAGCGAGTGTGTGGCAGTACAAAGGCAGCAGGGTGACCCCCTCCATGGCGTCACTGTTAATGAGCTTATGGGTCTGGGACCTTTCTTTCGTACTGAGGCACAAGCCTTAATAGGCCAGGAGAAGTGCCGGGAGGCAATGAGGTTAGTCAGACTCGCGATGGAAAGGGTAAAGGAACCAGAAGGGATACCTGTATATATAGGAATCAAGCAAGGCAGAGAGGAATCATTTGGCTCTTTTATTGATAAGGTTCCTGCAGCAACTGAAACTGCCAAAATATCTTAGGGGGGTATTACTCAAGGAATGTGCTCTCCAAAATTGTAATTCTACTACTAGGAGAGTACTTAACACCCTAGGTACCAATTGGACTATAGAAGAGGCATTAGAGAGGATGGCCCTCATACCTACGGGACAGCAGGCTTTTGTGGTAGATGTGATCAAACAGTCAGGAATAGGCTTGCAAGAACAGACAAAATCCTCTCAGAGTCAGGTATTAGCCGCTCTTGCACCTCTCCTAGCGTCAGCTGCATTTGCAACACCAAATAATTGGGGCCAAAAATGCCGCTCGGACAACCAGACACCAACAGAAGTCATCACTGCAGCATTGGCACCCTCTCCTGTCTCCAACCCGACACCACAGAGAGCCGCCACGGGGGGAGCGGGACCGCCGCAGAGGGAATGACCCACAGCGCGGAGCGGGGGGGGCCCATCCGCTCCGGCACAAGCGGCGACCAGAGTGTTTTTCCAGCACCAGAACTTGTCTCTCCGCCCCGCAGCTGGCAAAGACCCTCGGTTTTGGACCTAACAGCCTAATGGATGTGACCCTTTGTCAACAAGGGAGGGGATCCCTGCTGAAATTGAGAAACCAGTGATGGTAAACAAGTGAAGTTAAAGGAACTTTTGTTCTTCCTGGCAGAGACTGTGAAACAGGAATCAGCATAAATGAATGTGGGAGTCAAATTTCGGCGATTTGGCTCGGCATTGGTTATGCTGTCAGAATCACCTGCATTGACATAGACTTTAACATCAGAAGCCCGGATGGCTCAGTCGGTGGAACATCAGACTCTAAAATTATATTTTGAAAAATTTAAAAATGTAAAGATGTGTTGGACTGATTGTATGAGTGAGATGTTGTGAGTGTGCTTTTTGATATAGAAATGCTATAGCAAACACGTGAAGAAAGTTATTTTGGCTTAATATTTTGGAATCAGGCCTGTAAGTAAGTTATAGTAAATGCTATATATTATTCCTATGGTAAGTTTATCTGTTGTTAAGTGGTTTAAGTTAAATTATCTATTGAGTGCTGTTAAATGCTAAATACTATTAAGGTTAAGTTTGTTAAATTTATTTTCTGTTAAGTTCGAGGTCTGTTAAGTTTAAATTATATTTAGGTTTAAGTTATGTAGGATTTGAAGCCAGTTAAGTTCTGTTGATTTGAAAATAAGTCTGCTAAGTTAAGTATTTTAAGTGCTTCAAGTGCATACTACTTTCTCACCACTCCAAATTCAACAAAGGACTGAGAATCACCCAGCTGATGCCATTTGAGCCAAATGACTAAAGGATTACAGACTGTAAAACTGATTTTGAACTTTTCTGGGAAACCCAAGAAAAGGGTGGATGTGAAAATCTCAAGGACCGTCTGGAGAAGAAGCTGCTCCTGATCCTGCGACTACTACTGCTACAACTGAAGGGACTCTCGAAAGCGATCGACAGGGCCATAACATGCCGTTGCCAGACGACCAGGGAACTGATTGACATTATTGAATCATTATCATCTTTCCATATAAGAGGACCGGCAAAAGAGAACTGCCTTGAATGTCACAGCCCAAATTGTGCTGCTTGGGTTGCACTGTGTTGTGGGGGTTGTGATAAGACCTTTTGGGTGGATCAGTTGTCACTTTTTCATTTATGGTGTAACACCTGTAATTATAGACATACCTGGGAACATCATTGGGAGTGGGCACTGCGGAATGAAAAAGGGCTAAACACTGCCTCAGCTTTAGATCTTTATGAATCGTATGAGCAGAAAATCTTGGTTTATTATCGGTGGGAGGTACAGTGTATTTTGAAAAGGGTTAAAGCTCAAAGTACATCATATATAGCCTCTGTAAGGTGTAGAAAACTGGTGCCTTTAACACAACATTCTGTTGTAGGGCCTATAAAAGGAGATCCCAATCAGGCATTAGATAACTGCATTAGAAGGTTGCAAAGGTGTGGTCTTCAAGTACCGGGAACAGTAAGGTTAAAAACTGATAAGAAAAAGAAGGTCAAAGTAAAAACAGAAAAAATGAGGTTCATTTTTGTTATATTGCTCGTTGTAGTAGTAGCTGAAGAATTAAGGGTAATACAGTTTAATCAACCTAGAGATAATGTATGAATAACACTTGCTAGACAGATTAATCAGTCATTGCTTTGTCTCAGCATTGGAGGAGTTACTAACCCTTTTCGAACATGTTTGGTAGGGCTTCCAGTATGGTCTCCTCAAGAATTCTGCAGTCTTATTAATAATCATGCCTTATGTATGCGCAATATGGTAAATATTAAATTGCCTGCACAAAAAGGGTATACTGCCAGTCAGAGTGACAGCTATCACCAATGCCTGTTAATTCAATCACTTAGTACTCCTTTGCATTCCCCACCTGAGGAGTTAGTTCTTTTTGGAAGTGCAAATGCTAGCGTGACCAGCCCTTCCAACAGTGGGTGGTTTAGCTGTGATTACTCTAATTCTCAAAAGATGAATCAACATAAACAGACATGGGCTACTCTGGATTCATCACACACATAGTGTCCAAACAGCTTTATAACCAATGTAAAGGCTCTAGTATCATGACACCTAAGAAATTATCTACAGGGATATTTCTAATTTGCAGAGATAGAGCCTGGAATGGAATACCAGCCCAACCTCAGGGTGGACCTTGTTATTTGGCCAAGTTATCATTATTCCACCCTAATATATCTGTGTTAATGCAACTAAGTAATAAGACAAGCAGGCAAAGGCGCAGCTTACATGATTTAGACTGTAATCAAATAGGAGATCCATGGTTCTGGAGTAAATTTAAACAAGTGATGGTTTCAGCTTTCCTACCATGGGGTGCTGCAAGCAAAGCAATGACTTTAGCAAAGCAAATAGGGGGTTGGGCTGTCGTGGGTTGACAGCCTTTATCCCAATATCGTGTGTTGTGTCTGGTAGCTCTGCCTTTTCTCTCTTCCCCCCCACCGGCCATCTTGCTGCGGCGGGGCAGGGAAGAGAGGAGGGAGTGTTTGACCAGGCCTTTTTTGCTTTTGGCTTTTGGCTGCTTGGCTTGGCTAGCCGCTTACTTCCTTGCTTTCTGCTTTTTGCGCCGTTTCTTTTTCTTCCTTTTCTTTTGTTCCCTCTTTCTTACCCTCCCCTGAAGATACTGGACTGGCTCCGGACCTGACCTGGATGTCCAGGACACCTGGAACTTGTGAGAGAAGCTCAGCGCCCTTCACAATACAGTCTGTTTTCTTTTCTTTTCTTGTGTTGGGGAGTGTTCTTTTGTTACTTGTAAATAAATAGGTTTTGTTTTCCACTTTGCTCCTCCGAGAAATTCCTTCCCGAACCCGGTGTTGGGGGAGGGGTGGTTGGAGGTTTGTTTTGTTTTGGGGGGCTCCCTTTTGAAGATTTCCCCTAATTTGTCCTAAACCAGGACATGGGCTAAGGGTGAATTGATATTAGATATGTTAACTGCAGATGTATAGAATGTTAATCACGCTGTTTTACAAAATAGAGCTGCCATAGATATTAGATATTAGATATGTTACAGATATTAGATATGTTAACTGCAGATGTATAGAATGTTAATCACGCTGTTTTACAAAATAGAGCTGCCATAGATTTTTTACTACTAGCACAAGGCCATGGGTGTGAAGAATTTGAAGGGATGTGTTGCATGAATTTATCTGATCATTCTGTATCTATTCATGCTAAGATAAAAGAGCTACGGCTAGGGCTTAACAGCCTTAAGGAAGAAGAAGGATTGGGAATTGATGAGTGGCTTAAAAGTTTAGGATTGGGACCATGGCTAAGAAACCTTGTAATATATGCTATAGGGGTATTAGGTGTACTCTTATTGCTTTTACTTATCTTACCTTGTTTCTGTAGCTGTATGCAAAAAAATGGTTAGTAGGATGATAGAGAAAACGTGGCAAACTAACCTCCTTTCTCAAAAAGAAAAAGATGGGGGAAATGTCAGGAGTTTAGTTCAAGCATGGCTTAAAGAAAAAGGCCATGAAGCCATACAATTGAGAGAAAAGTAAAAGGTAGTTGCAAAGCAGTTCCAAAAGCAGTTCCCAGCCTGATTTCTATAAACAATTAGACTTTCTCAGGCATCACTTTATAAACAATAAGGTTCTCAGACAGTCTTCCCATAATAAGCAAAACACCCTCTCTGGGAAAAGATGGCACCCTGGGAACAGATGTGGAAGTTTTGGGAACCTCTCATATCACAGTGGGAACACTGGTTTTGTTTTGTGTAAACAATTATCGGTATTGTAAAACAAAAGGAGTGGTTAGAGTTTTCTCTGTTAGCCTATCATGAAACGTGGATTTTGGAATATGCATGAAGTTTGTTAACACTGTTATTTAAAGTGACTGATCGATCAATAAACCTCAGTTCGATGCATTAAAGGATGGTCGTTCTCCCTTCATCTCAACATGAGACCTAGGGGTGGATCTAACCATGGACAGTATTTCTCACGTTATCTATGACTGTGAGACGTGTGCTGCCATCAAGCAGGCCAAACGAGTGAAGCCCCTGTGGTACGGTGGTACGGTTGTCCAACTAAAAGTATGGGGAGGCCTGGCAGATTGACTACATCACACTGCCCCAGACACACCAGGGCAAGTGCTACGTGCTGACCATGGTGGAGGCCACCACTGGATGGTTGGAAACCTACTCTGTGTCTCATGCTATGGCCCAGAACACCATCCTGGGCCTTGAAAAGTAAGTTCTGTGGAGACATGGTACCCCTGAGAGGACTGAATCAGACCACAGGACCCATTTCAAGAACAGCCTTATCAACACCTGGGCTAGGGAACATGGCACTGAGTGAGTGTACCATATCCCCTACCATGCACCAGCTGCAGGAAAAGTGGAGAGGTACAACGGACTGTTGAAAACCACATTGAAAGCATTAGGTGGGGGATCTTTCAAGAACTGGGAGCAGCATCTGGCAAAAGCCACCTGGGTAGTTAACACCCGAGGCTCTACTAACCGAGTGGGCCCTGCCCAATCTGAGCCTTTGCAGAGAGTAGATGGAGACAAAGTCCCAGTGGTACATGTCAGAGGTTTATTAGAGAAGACAGTTTGGATTAATCCTGCCTCAAATACAGACAAACCCATTCGTGGGGTTGCTTTTGCTCAGGGACCAGGTTGCACATGGTGGATAATGCAAAAAGATGGAAGAACACGATGTGTACCTCAGGGAGATCTGATTGTTGGATAAAACCTGTGTAAATATTACTGGATGTATCATGTATGTACTTGTAGAGTTAGAATTTATATTAGTTTTAGTAGTAAGCAGAAGATATGGGGATAAGGGGTGGAATGTCCTGGGTTGACTATATGATGCTTTTATCCCAAATCGTCTCATTCTGTTCATGTTGAATAATAAGTTTTGTACCTTTAAGAGTGTTCCAGAGAGTGAAGGAGGGGAGAGAAGAAGCGCGCAGCTTGTTTTCAGACACTGCACTTCACATCCACATTCCTGCTCCTGGACTGTGTTGTCTGCGGATGGACAGACAGCAGGACAGAGCTCTTCCTTTGCTTTTTAGTTAGTGTTAGCTAGCTGAGGCAAAGAAGCTCCCTGTACTGTTTTTTTTCCTTTTTTTTTGGACCTCTTGAAACTGCTCTGGACTGCACACCCAGGAGAGCACCGGCAGCTGCACCTGTGGCCCACTGGGCCGGGCCTGGCCTGTGACAATTCCAGCACCGGAGGGACTGATCAGAGACTGAGTGAGATGAGCTACAACCCGGGGTTTTCTCAGTTTGTCATCTCTTTTAGAGTGGCAAGGGGTCTCATTGTTTGATATTGTGTTGGTTTTATTGTTTAATAAACCGTTGTTTCTACCTTTCTCCAAGGAGGTATTTTTTCCCTTCCAGACCAGTTGGGGGGAAGGGCCGATTTGGTCTGCTTTTCCCACCAGAGTCCTTTGGGGTATTTTCCCCCAAATTTGATCTAAACCTGGACACCAGCCCCATCCTCTGCCCTCCTCCTCTTCCTTGTCCACCCCCTCCTCCTGTGCCCGCCGCCGGCCCCGCTGCTCACCGGGCCGCCGTCCGAGAGCCGCGTGGCCAGGAAGACACTGCCGAAGCTGCTGCACCCCAGCAGCGAGCCCAGCCTGTCCCGCTCCTTCAGGCCTTGCTGCGCCTTCCCTGATGGCGGGACGCGGCTGTCAGCACTCGGCCCGGGGCCAGCAACGGCCCCGAGTGCCCCTCAAGCGCCCCGGGCTGGCCATGCCCAGGCGTTCGCTCCTGGGAACGGGACAGCGGCGGCTCGGGGCCGGCAGCTGCGCTGCCGAGCGGCGGAGCTCGCGCCGGGCAAGCTGCACTGGAGGCGGCGGGAGCGCCTGCACCGTGTGTGTCCTCTGCGAGCCCCGGCAGGAGCCAGGAACGGGGCCGGCAATGGGGCCGGGGCTGGGCTCGGGCCAGGCGGAGCCAAAGGGAGGCGATGCCACCCCAGCCCCAGGCACTGATGCCCGCCCAGCAGCGCCACCTTTAGCACGGCCAGAGCCGGCCGGAGGCGAGACTGTGGCGGGACGCCCGGGGCCGGGCACGGGGCAGCCCCGCCCGGGGCTGCGGGTGGGCCGGGGGCATGGCCCAGCCGGGCATGGGGAGAGAGAGACTGGGAGAGGAGGAGACACCAGGAAAGGGAGACCGAGACAGGTGCGGGACTGAGGGAGACGGAGGGCAGAAGCGAGAGGGAGTCACCAAAGTTGCTGCTTTCGCTGCCGCTGCTGCCACTGCAACTGAAGCACCTGGGCCGTTTGTCCCCGTGTCCGTTTGTCCGTTGTCCGCTCGCCCCCGGGCCGAGCCCCGCGCTCCCCGGGGGCAGCCCCTGAGCCTGTCCAAACACGGGAACTTTGCCGTGTTCAGCCAAGACCCAGAGTCTGGACTCTGGGCAGTGGCACAGGAATCCCCTTGGTCGCTGCATTGTCCCTACTGAGGGTCAAACACTATTGGAGCCCATTTCCTGAATGCAGAATTTGTACCTGACCCATGCACTGCATTTACCTCTCCAGGATTACTTTCCAAGAAAAAAAAAAAAAAAAAAGGGGAAGGCAAACTGTGTATAGCTCATGGAATTTTAGTGTCTAAAACATGCCAAGTCATGGATCTTAGAGGTGAAATCCATTTGGAATTCATGGGATGGAGAAGCAGTGCAAAGGGGAGCGTGAAAATAAATAGAGTAAAACATCTCAGATTGTTTCTTTCTGTTTTCATTTCATTTCCTAAAAGCTGTTTCAGTTCTTCCAGAATCTTGTCCACAGTCCTGTTTGCTCTTTCCAACAACCTTTCCTGGAGAACAAGGTGCAGCTTCTGTCACAAGATGTGCCACCAACTGCAGCTTCTCATGGCTTTCCACACCATGTGTGCAGCACGACTCTTGCAGCAAAGCAGGACAAATGTTTGAAGAACTTTACAGCTTGTTCTTTCTTTTCCTTGTGGGCTGGGCACTTGTGCCATTGGTAAGGTTTTCATTGTTCCTGTTCTACACTAAGAAAACATGACTGGCTCCCAGGAATTGTTAGGGAATGCAAGCCTGACTGAATGCAGAGAAAGAATCTCCAGAGCCTGCAGCCAGAAATAGAGAGCAGTGGGATAATCATTCCAACACCCCCATGGACATTTTGAAAATGATCTAGAAGATGAAAATGGGTTGACAGAGAGAATTTGTTTCAGTGTTCAGTTCAGATGTTGCTACATCTCATGCATTGATATAAATCAAGAGTACAATCTGTTCATGAAGGGCACCAGAACAAGCTGGACCTCTCAGGAGATGACTGAAAGAATGTGAAAAGGAGAAATGCAGGGAATGACTTAGTGAGCTTTGCCTGTACAAAGGGTCATTTTTCCTAATAATTTCCAATCCATTCCCTCTGCTTTTGTCCTTCTTAACAAGGCCATTTTCATCCCAGATTCTGCATGAAATGGGAAAGCTGAGATTGTGGAAGTTCCTGAAAGATGCCCTGTTCCTCTGCAGGGACACTGAGGCTGAGGCAGGAGCCTGAGCCCTCTCTGGGGCCGCCACCCCCGAGCTGGAATTTGTGCTGTGCTGGGAGAGGAGGAGGAAGGGGAGAGCGCTGGTGCTGTGTGGCAGGAGCAGGAGGTTTGGGCCGCAGGACATTCCGTCTGTGCTGCTGCCCCGCAATGGGCGGCTATGCCCAGGGCTCTGGGCCTGGGCCCGCGTGTGCTGAGCTCCTGACACTGCAGGAGCTCCCTGGGCTGGGCTCAGCTTCCCACTGGGCCTGGGCAGCAGGCTGGGCTCCAGCTGGGATCAGCAGCAGCTGGAAATACCTCTGCATATCTCCATTTGCTGCTGCTGCTGCTCAGGAGAAACAATGGATGGAGTCAAGAGGTTCTGCATTCTCTTTCTCCTGGTGGATTTTTTCATTTGATTTGACTCTCAAGAGGCAATTTCTGTGATGGCGTCTGTCAGTTGGTTCTATTTCAGCAGCAGCAACAGGGCTGTGTTTGAGCACTGCAAATGTCACCTGTGTGGCTGCTTTATTCTCCTTGACTCTGTGCTCAGGGATTTGTGAGAATTTCAAGATCTGCTAAGCATGATGCCTGGGACCAAAAGCTTGAGTTCACCTATTGCCAGCCAGGGGCTATGTACAAATCACCAACAGGATGGGACTGCTGAGGAACATGTCTGGAGCTGTTTATTTTCCAGCATCAGTCTCATTACATGGGTATGACAATGGGAAGATGCCAGCAGCTCGTGTCCTCGGCAGTAGACAAAGAACTCAATGTTACAACTTACTTTAAAAGTTTTTTGACCAATCACACAATGAAAACATACTGACAGTAGTTCTATGCAACCACTATAAGCACAGGTTCCTTTGGTTAAAACAATGCTTGCTTGTTTTGAATACAATACCTGCTTGTGAGCCTTTAATCCCAACGCACAGAGCTCCATTATTAAGCTTAGAACTTCCTAATATCCCTGGGCTTAGGGATTTGTTCTAGACAAGCATTAATACACCAACCATTGTTCTATTTGTCCTTACTTTCTACTTCTAATATAACTTTTCTGCTGACAAATCTCATGGCTACCGCTTAGCTCTAATCACAGTTCTGCTGGCTCTGAGGCCTGCCTTTTGCAGCTTTCCCAAAACCCTCTAATTTTATGGATTCCCACATTCACCATTACAAAACTGATCAAAAAAGGCAATTGCAGTTCTACAGATAAATTTTAAGTGGCAAGCAGAAGAGTGGCAAGAGCAGCCAGGATCTCCAATTCCCAAGGCAAAGGCAACAGCAGCCTCCTGCTGTCAGCTCAGGGTGAGTGAAACAGTGCTGAAAACAGTGCTGGAACCCAATCCTTTCTTTCTCTGAGGGTTTGCTGAGGGCAGCACAGGCGAGCCCTGAGCAGTCAGGGCTGTGTGTGGGTGATGGCTGCTCTAATCCAGAATTGAACTGGAAAAAGCCCTTGGGAGCCGAGGCAGGAGCAGGCGGGAAGGGGCCCGCGCTGCTGCTGCTCCTGGCCGGGAGCCCCGGCTGGGCCGGGCCGGCGCCCCCTGCACTGCGGCTGCTGCTGCTGCCAGAGCCGGGCGGGACTCGGGGGCAGGGAATGGACACGGGGGGACAGCAAAGGCCTGGCGGCTGCAGGGAGGGTCACGCTGGGGCCAGCGCCAGCACAGAGCTTCAGCCTGCAGTTAACCCTGAGGGAAACGCTGGGGAAAGGCTCCATTTCAGCCTTGCTTTACTCGTGACTGTGAAGGGTCCAAAATAAAAGGAGAACAAGCTGGGCCCGACCCCTTCTCCTTTGGGAGGAGCCCCAGGCCTGGGGCTGTGAGGGGCCATGATGGAACCGTGAGGGGTTGTAAGCGGCTATGAGGAAATTTGACTGGCCATGGGGTTCTCTGAGAAGCCATGAAAGGCTGTTGGGGACCTTGAGGGGGAGAAGGCTCTCTGAGAGGCTGGGGGAGGCCAGGCACCTCATGGAACAAAGGATTCATTATGACACTGTGGAGACAAGGAGACTGTTGTTTGCAGTATGGAAACTTATGGAGTCAAAAGTCCATAGTGACATTCTGGGGCCTCATGGAACCATGGAGACCATTATGACACTTCAGGACCCTCTGGAACCAAGGGGCCATCGTGACACTGCAGGGCCTTGTTTAACCAAGGGGTCATTGTAGCACGGCAGGGCCTCATGGAATCAAGGGGATCACACTGGGGCTCCATGAGACTAAAGGAACTTTCTGACTCTGTGGAACAAAAGAGACCATTGTGATACTACGAGGCTTGGTGGAACCAGGAACTCATGTAACAGTGAGGAGCCCAATGGAATCAAGGGGCCATTCCGTACTTCAGGACTTTGTGGAGCCAAGGTGCCCGTGTGACACTGCAGGACCTCATGGAATCCTGGAGACCATTATGGCACTTTGAGGCCTTGTTGAGTCTATGGGCTCTGCAGGGCCTTGTGGAACCAAGGAACTCTTTATGACAGTGCAGAGCCTCACAACGAGACCATTCTAGCACTCTGAGTCCCCATGGCACCAAGAGGCCATTGTGCCAAAGCCATGCTCTGAGGAACCATGGGTCCATTGTGATTCCGGAGAGCCAAATAGAACCAAGAAGCCGTTGTGCCATTGTGCTATTCCATGGAACGAAATAAATAATTTTGACTGCAAGGCTTCATGGAAGCAAGGGGTCATTGTGCCACTGCAGAGCCAAGGCGACCATTGTGGTATTGCTGGGCCTTGTGGAAACAAAGATCTGTTGTGATACTGTGAGGCCTCCGAGGGGCAATTGTGATGCTGCAGGGCCCCAGGGATCCAAGAACATGGAAAAGTTCTGGTTGGTTTGGCCTGACTGGTCCAGCTGACCTTGGAATGTTGAGGGTTGCTTCTCATCTAGCCCTGGAGTTCTGTGCTTTCCTTCCTGTGGGAAAGAACTCTCCTTCTCCAGGGGTTCATGACTGAAATTGGGATTCTACCTCCATATTTGATTATATCCAAAGATTGTCCCACATGAAACCTGCCAGAATAGACAGCTCTGGATGGTCTTGGCATCTTGGGGGCCACCTCTCATCTGCCTTCAAAATGCTGAGCAGCCAAGCTCTTCTTTCCATGCAAAAAAAAATCTTTCAAGTCCAGATGTCCATAGCCAAAATTGGGAATCCGCCTCAAAAATTCTTTATATCCAAGGACAGCTCCCAGACAAAAGCTGCCAGGACTGTCTAGGTTCCCTTGGCTTCCTGAGGGCCAGCTCTCATCTGCCTTTGAAACACTGGGGCTCTGTACTTTCCTTCCAATGGAAAAGAACTGTCCTCCTTTTGCCCAGAAGCCCATTGACAAAACTGGGATTTGGCCTCCCAAACTCTGTCTACCCAAGGATTACTCCCAGACAAATATTCCCAAGGGAAACAGGTCTGGCTGGCCTTGGCCTCCTTGGGGCTGCTTCTAATCAGCCTTTGAAACACTGGGGCTCTGCCCTTTCATTCGTGCGGAGAAGAACTGGTGCAGGTGGAGATTCTGGTGCAGGCACCCATGGCTGAAATGGAATTCCACCTCCAAAACTCCCCAAATATCCAAAGGCTCATTTCAGACAAAAGCTGCAAGGACCGACAGGTCTGGCTGGCCTTGGCCTCTGGTGACTGCCTCTAATCTGCCTTCAAAACCCTGGGGCTCTGTGGGATCCTTCCTGTAGAAAAGAACCGTCCTTCTTGTCCAGGCACCCATGGCCTCAAGCACATGAACACTGTACAGGGACAGAGGAACTCTGTGCTCAGTGGGGTGGAGACTGAGGACAGCAGAGGAGAGCCCTGGGAGGGACTGAAGGGTGGTTTCAGAGATGGTGGATCCTTTTGACATAATAGATAAAAGATAGAAAAAGAAAGAATTAATAAAAATGGCAGCTGGGGAGGTCCAGACTGGACAGCTGGAGAACAAAATTTCCCTCCCAGGGCAGGGCTCTGCTCCAACACCAGAAGGAGTCTGGGTCAGTCCAAAGCTTTGTGTGGGCAGGCAGAGGCAGGCAGGAGGCAGAGCTGTCAGCAAAGAAAGGGGCCAGCCAGGTGGGGCAGCCGGGGGATGAGTTTTACAACACGGCTTATGTGGTCTAATGTGGGATCTCAGCACCTCAGGATGGAGGTGCAGAGAGGCCGAGACCACCCTTGGGGGGGCTCGGGAGTCCTGGAATGTTGCCAGAAGTGTCTGGTGGCTGGACTTTGATCCGACACAGGAGACGACGCCTGTATGAGGACTGGGAGGATTTCACTGGGTGTATGGTGAAGGGATAAGTTAGTTAAAGTGTAAAACACAGAGTTTAGGATTTTTGTACAGGGGGGTCTAAAGAAGTAAGATGGAGGAATTGGGACGTGTCTTGTCCTTCTTCTTCTTCTTCTTGGCCTCCATCTTCTGTGGTGATGGTGGCACTTGGGGATTGGTTATTACTAGAAGTGCACCGGTTAATAAGGGTAGAAGGTATTGGGGAGAAATGATAAATATTGTACACGTAACTTCGGGTATAAAGATAAGTGACCGCCCCGGGGACTCGCAGTGTGCTCATGGCTGACTTGCTGTGCAGACCTCTGTCGGGCTGAAAGAAAATCTTTTAGATAAACAATTAATAAACACCAAGACCGAGACAAGATCAGAAGTCTCTCCTCGTCCTTTGAAGCGTCAGCTCTTCAAGGCCATCCCTGGACCTTTCCAGGCCACCTAAACAGCACCGAAAACCTAACAAGTGGCGTTCGCTGCGTGGGCACCCCCCACCAACCCTTTCGGGGGGGGATCAGCCCTGAAGAGCTGAAGAGCTGAAGAGCTGGAGAGCTGAAGAGCCGAGAGGGCAGCTCCTGAGGAGAGAAGCCTGAAGAAAAAAGGAAAAGAAGAAAGAAGAAAAGAAAAAAACGGCCAGAAGAGTCTGCAAAAAAACCAGCAGTCACTGAGAATTCCATCTCTCAGCTTCTGCCGAAGACAGTTCGTAGCAGAGCAGCCCGGATCGGAACCGGAAGGCACCTCTGGATCCTTCTCCTGTGACCTGCTGGGCGGAGATCAGGAGCCTCCGGACAGCTCTGACGACAGATTCGGTGAGAAGGTCAAAAAATAAGAATATGGGGGCTACACTGTCCCAGGAGCAAAAAGAAATTTTGTCCGCCTTACAAGGCGTGGCTCAAGCATATACAGAAGGGATCCCAAGAAAAGAATTAAAACAGCTGTTGTTGTGGGCAAGGCTTAATTACCCACTGGCCGAAACATGCCTGCTATTCGAAGTGGGGTTTTGGCAGGAAATTAATAGGCACTTATAGTTTTTAGCAACAAAGAAGGACGAGACAGCGTTAAAGCTGCTCTCGCCGGCAAGGATAATGCTGGAAGGCATATCGGAACAGTCGAAAAGACTGGGAGAGCAACGAAAAGTTGCGGCACCCTCGGAAGGAGGGGGAAGAGCAATGCTCCGGGGAAAAATTAGCTCTGGCCCCAAGAAGCCAGGGGAAAGGGCTCTCGAGAAAAGAGAGCAGGAAATAATATTAAAGCCCCCGGTCCCAAAACCCAGAAACCCCAGGAAGCTCCTTAAGCGTCCTGAAACTCCGGAGAGTACAGGGGAGTCAGGATCGGAAGGGGGGGTGCAGGGGGAAGAGAAGGGATCGGGGGGGGAGGCGCTTCCTCGCGGGGGGCACGGCGCGGCAGCGACGGAGCCGGTGGGGAGCGGGGGTGAAGAGACAGAGAAGGGAGACACGAGTGCAGACGTGGCTTTTGTCAGCACAGCGCCGGAAGTGGTGGCCGCCCCAACTGGCAGGGTAGCAGAAAAACGCGCGGCGGAAAAAACTCGCAAGAACCGGGGGGGAAAGTCACAAACCAGCGTGGAGGCGGTAAACATGGGCGGCGAAATGGGGGAAATTGCGCAGCCCCAAAGGGCCACCGTAGTGAGATGCGGGAGGCGCATGATTGTGACGTCAGACCCGGTGCGGAGGTCGGCTCGGATCGCGGAGCGGACCCGGGTGCCGGCGGGGGGCGGGTGGTACACACCGGCGGGAGTGGACACAACATCAGAGGGGGAGGAGACAGAGTCAGGGACGGACCGAGGGGAGGAGACCTCGGAGGTGGAACTGGAGGGGGAGAGTGACATCAGCTCGGGAGAGACAGGGAGCGGCTCAGAGAGCATGCATGCGCAGAGAGTAGAGCGCAGGCGGGGGCGGGCCCGATCCCCTGTGACGTCTCGGGTGAGGAGGGGCAGTGCTCAGGATTCTACATCCCCCGGCACCACACCCTCTCCAGAGTTGATACCTTCGGATGAAATCCTCGGAGTCCCAGTCCCTTCCCTTCAAGGGAGACGTTCTGGTGTTCAAGCTCCATTTCCAGCTGAATTAAAAGCCAGGCAGACACGGTCTCAAGTGAGATCACGAACACGGCAGTCGACAGGACAGGAGCAGTCGAGCTCATGCTGTCACCCCAGCTGGGGAGGCCGGTGACTGCGCCACCTAGTGGGGGGCAAGGCTTTTGCTTGTATCTCCACAGATCGAGACGTGGGTGTCGGCATGACACGTGAAACCATTTCGAGTGCGGGAACATGAAAACGCGGATCCGAGAAACAAAGATCCAAGAAAAAAAAAAGAGACGAGTACTCAGACAGGAGTCGAGACTCAGATTGCCAAGACGACTCGGAAGAGAAATAAAAAGAAAATAAGGACTTTGAGGGGAATTCTCTGTTAAGGTCCTGAATGAAAAGCAAAGCAATGATGTCACACAGAAGTGAAGCCATGAGTTTCATGATGCTTATGTGCATCATTCTTTCATTCATTGAAATAAGCAATGGGGGTAATTACCTATTAGTCAGCCAAATTAAATGTATGGTAGAGTTCTTTGACATCTCTCCCATTTGGAGAGGAATTTTAAGAGTAGGATTCTATGTTTTAATAGTTCTCCTAATCCTCATACTTGTCGTCCCATGCATATTTGCATGTTTAAAACACACTATGAAACGGATAGCAAAAGAGGTCTTCCTGGTGCAAACAGAAGGGGGAGATGTGGGATCTCAGCACCTCAGGATGGAGGTGCAGAGAGGCCGAGACCACCCTTGGGGGGGCTCGGGAGTCCTGGAATGTTGCCAGAAGTGTCTGGTGGCTGGACTTTGATCCGACACAGGAGACGACGCCTGTATGAGGACTGGGAGGATTTCACTGGGTGTATGGTGAAGGGATAAGTTAGTTAAAGTGTAAAACACAGAGTTTAGGATTTTTGTACAGGGGGGTCTAAAGAAGTAAGATGGAGGAATTGGGGCGTGTCCTGTCCTTCTTCTTCTTCTTCTTGGCCTCCATCTTCTGTGGTGATGGTGGCACTTGGGGATTGGTTATTACTAGAAGTGCACCGGTTAATAAGGGTAGAAGGTATTGGGGAGAAATGATAAATATTGTACACGTAACTTCGGGTATAAAGATAAGTGACCGCCCCGGGGACTCGCAGTGTGCTCATGGCTGACTTGCTGTGCAGACCTCTGTCGGGCTGAAAGAAAATCTTTTAGATAAACAATTAATAAACACCAAGACCGAGACAAGATCAGAAGTCTCTCCTCGTCCTTTGAAGCGCCAGGCTCTTCAAGGCCATCCCTGGACCTTTCCAGGCCACCTAAACAGCACCGAAAACCTAACAGTCTAAGACCTGTTCCACATTGCCAAAAATGGCTACATCCTTGGGGATATTTAGTTGACCAACACCCCTGTCAATCACTGTAACATAAGGTGACCAGGACAGATTGACATCAGACCTCTGTCATTAGTTTGGTCCCACTGAAGGACAGAAATTTATTCATTATTGTCTTCATTTTGAAAGTAAGAGCAGTGATACTGGAGTCTTCTGTAGCAGGGGACATGGTATACCATATGGAACATGTGGACCACGGTAAAAGATGTTAAATAAATAAATAAATAAAATACATTAAATTAAAAAATATATTTATAAATACATAAATACAAACATTCCCAGATGTTCCAGGAGAGCCTCAGCCTCATGATCTGGGAAGAAAACTTATCACCATGAGTCAGCAGAGTGGCTCTCCAGATGGCTTTGCAGAATGGCTGGTATTACTGCCTAGTGTTACAGGGTTAATATTGGGGTGCAAGGAAGCAGCATTTTGAATTTCACTAGGCTTAATATGGAATGTTAGGGGAAGAACCAAAGAAGGAAAAGGGAGGGATCAAGGTGGTTTGGAGAGAAATAGACCTAGGAAAATAAAGGAATAATACAGTAAGTGGGATCAGTCATGCTGACAGATGCTGACAAATGCTGATCAGTGGGCTTGTAAGGCCCTGCCTTGCACCTGGTCCCTGCACTGTTTCACAGTACCCTGTTTCCTCATTGGACTCTATGCGTATTTTTTGACTGCTCTGCAGAGCCACTGGGATCTGGTGAAGTCAGATGAGAAACCTTTTTGCACTCTTGTCTGTGTGTATGAACATGTCTGTATGAGGTAGCTGAAAAGTTGAGTGTCCAAAGGCCAGATAAGCGGTGATCCATATGGTGTTGATAAAGGTACCCTTTGTTTTGCGGAGAAAAGAAGAAACCTCACAACTTTGTAAAAGTTGTAAAGCCCGGTATGCCTTTATTACGACTCACGCCAGATGCAAGTCCCCCAAAAAGGCATGCGTACCTCTGAAGACCTCGGGTCTTCTTTTATCCCCCTTCCAAATACATATGCATACAGTTTCACAATAAGTTCATACATATTCATTCCGCGTGACATTTAGCACCAGTTCTTCTTTATCAAAGGAATGTCTAAGTCGGGGGCAAATCGACCTTGTGGTCTTTTCTGTTTTTCTTTCTCTGTCTCCTTGCTGTCTCGGCATGCGAGTTTTTCCTTCAGCTTTGGCCTCACTGACTTTTCACCTTTCTTAGACACTTCACCTAATTCAGAATGGATCTTTACTCTGTCTCATTCCCCCCTTTCTTAGGAAATAAGTAAATTCTTTTACTTAATGAAAACCTTCACAACAGTAAGTGTCTTTTAGTGCTTCACCATGTACGTTTGACAAAGATGTTAGTACAGCTATTTGTTGTAGCATTCTCCAGTTCCAAATTAACAATATAATAGATAATCCTAAGCTTATCCCAACTAATATTAGTAAAACTACAATGGGGTGGCACAACTTATTAAAGATTCCATTTGCACATGGTGACCACCCAAAGATCACATCTCACCAGTGATGATCCATATTTTGTTTTATTCTTTGTAGAACTCTGGTTATCTCCTTTGTAACATGTTGGACAGTAATTAAGGTTTTCTTTCTGCTTCCTTGGATTCCTTTCAAGCCTTCCAATAGGTCTTGGTGCTTAATTAATTGTTTTACCAATGTAAGGTTCATCCCACTAGGGGTAGGTGGTAGTCTGTGATACAGTGTGTAATTGGCTTAAATCAGCTGGTGGGATGTTACTGGTACCAAATACCAAAAATCACACCCAATAATCTTAACAAAATTACAAATCAGAGATTAGAATTGTTTCTACTAGACAGAATAACATCATTGCTATCAATTTGTACAGCAGCACAAGCAGTTCTCAAGCATACTCCCTTTTCCAGTATATACAAGCACAGTTTTCTGGTCAGTGACTGGATGAATTTCAAAGTGACAAATACTCTGTTCAGTGTCCAAACATACATCCTGAACATTAATAGTATTGCTTTCACAAATGAATCCCATCTGTTCTCTAGTAATGCAGGATTCCAAGTTTACTGTCTGCCACTTTCCATTCATCTTTTGTGCCCACACTCCATGTTCTGAAGGATAGAGTATTGTTTTTTCATGGTTTAATCCTAGAGCAACGATGGGATGGATAACATAAACAGTGGCATTACGTATGGTAAGCACAAAGGCAGTTGCCACATTAGAAACAGGATCATAGGTGAAATTCACCATAGTCCGCCAGGATTGAAACTTCCTTTCAATATCGATTGCATTATCCCACACAATCTCTTGAATTTCAGCTGGAAAATTACCTTCACCCCTTTCCCATATGATCAGAGCTGCTGTTGCTTGTATCCATAACTGTGCTTGTATACAACTGAAAGCTAAAGACACATTATCTTGAACTATACTAAGTGCTTCAACTATCAACTTGTGGTCTTGGTCCCCGGCCTTTTCATACTTCCTTACTTTGGCAGTACTTTTGAAATCTGTCACTGGCAAGTTCCTAATGCCAATAGAGATTACTATAAAGGCTGCTTCAATTTTGTTAGGCTACCTGCTGCAGTGGCCAGTTTATTCACCAGTATTTCTGAATCAATTCCATTTAAAACTCCTAATCTTGTCCCTAATATGCGAGTTAGATGTTTGGTATGGGGAACAGGAACTGCTTTCTGTCCATGACTATCCCTCCCTGCCAGAGGGATGTGCTGGGCTCACACTGCAAATTCAGACACACTTCACAAGTGTATCTGACAGAGGTTTAGGTCATATTTGAGGCAGATGTTTGTTCTGAAATGTAGACACCTCAGGGAATCTCCTTCCCCCTCCAAAGCACCTGATTTCCCAGATGCGTGGCAAGCAGGAATGTCTCTCCTGGTCTACAAAATTTCACCCACCTTGCCCCTAGCTTCAGTTCCAAGCCTCAAGTAAATAATGAAGGGGAAGTCTGAGAGAAGAGCCTAAATTCATTGCAGTGCCTCAGAAGAAACTGGGATCAGGTTTCTGCTACTTGAAACACTCAGCACATAAGTGATGCTCAAAATCCTACAGCCTGCTGCTGAGCTCTGAGGGGGGGTCTCTCTCTCTACCTCTTTTAAGCAGAATCCAACCGCCTCAGACTGGGACATTCACTGATCCAGATCTCAGTAGGAAAAGGGATAGCTATAAGTAAAGAAAATCACCTTCCTTGCTTGGGTTAATTTACCACCTGCAGTTCAGCACCCTTTACCAGCCATTGCCTGTGTGTTCAGCCAACCAGCTTGGAAAATGACCTAAGGAAACTGATTTCTTGGTGTTCCTGGTTTTAGGCACCAGGAGAGCTGGCTCCTTCCTTTCTTGTTCTGCTCCTGAGATATGCCTGTTTTTGTAACCATGTTGTCCAGCCCTCAAAGGAAGTTTTTAGGAAGGAGGAGCAGGCTGGTTGGATTTTTGAGATGTTAATTTGCATTATCAACTCCACACATTTGAGAGACCATTCTGGATTGAATAATAGCTGTTGTTCAGTCACATTCTTTACTACGTAAGGTTCAAGTTTGGAGTTTGGGTAGAGTCTGAACTAGTAGGGGGTGTATAAGGCCCTGCTGTGGTAAAAAGTGCAGTGTCCACTTTGAATTCAAATGAAAGTCTGATAGTAATCCGAGCTCAAAGGCAGGTCACTTCTACAGGCTGTATCAAGGTGAAATTACACCAACGGTCTGATTCACTTAGGTTATCACAGACTTCCTGGTGTTCATATATACCAGGGGAGGTTCAGACACTAATTACATCTGGTCTCTCATAAGCTACCCTATTGATGACCTGGCACCCTACTTTGATTTCTTCTCCTCAGATTCCTTGAAGTGTCCACAGTTCCTGTTCCTGCCATTCTTGCTCCTCACATACCTGATTCTCGTGGATAACTACAGTAGATATGTTTAAATCTTTTATCTCAGAAGGTTTTCCTATGGATCCAGTATACTGATTAAATGCCAGGGACCAAGGCCATTCAGCATTGCTTTGAATAGAGGTGCTGTCAAGTTCTAAAACTTCAGTTATGATTACACACAAACCAATTCTACAAACTAAAATATGAGCTACTCCCGACCGCAATGTACTCGTTTTGCCCGAGTAAGTTTTAATCTCAGTTCATTGTCTCCTGGCGTCACTCCTCAAGGGGTTTCTGGGCCTTCTTCACCCGAGAGTGATGAATCCAGGCGTCCTGCTCCTTGATTTTGATTGCAGTGAAGGTAGTGAGAAGTACTTGCAGTGGTCTCTCCCACTGTGGTTCCGAAGTCTTCTCTGAAAGAGACTTAACATATACATCATCCCCAGGCTATCTAACTCCCTGCTCCAAGTTCCAGCCACATGTACTCTGATCTGTTTGCTTAATGCCACCATGTAGGTGGACATTCTGGACATTCCCTTTGTATTCTATATGGTCTTCTATAAGGCATTCCAAAAGGACTCAGCATTCCTTTAGCTCAAGATTTAGTTTGAATTTGCAATATTGCTAGTGGAAGAGCTTGGGCTAGGGTAGATTAACTTCTTGCCCCAGTCTTATTCATTCTCCTCACCTGGCCGCTTGATTGGGGGTGGTATGGGGTGTGAAGTTCCTAATCTGTGCCCAGATGGCTACTAATCTGTTGCACTATTTTGGAAATGAAATGTGATTCTTTATCTGAGGATATCGTGGCCAGAAGTCTGAAGCGTGGTATTATTTCTTGTAAAAATAATCTGGTCACCTCTTGAGCTTTGACAGTTCTGGTGGGGAATATTTCTGGCCACCCTGAAAATGTTTCTATTAATACCAGTAAATACTGATACCCCCCTTTCCTTGGGAGTTCTGAAAAGTTAATTTGCCACTGCTGTACAGGCCCATGGCCTCTCCCAGTCTGACCGAGTTTTGGCCAGGGGGTATTTTGGGGTTAGTCTGGAGGCAAGGATCACACTGTCGGCTCACCTGAGTGATAGTGGCATATAAATTCCTGACAACGATACAACGATTGTTTCAATCAGATGTGTGTTCTAGAAAGCCTGTGGAAATTACTGCTTCAAAGTCAACACTTCATTTCAATGCACTCTGTATCACTCGCAGCCTTGGTCATTTTGAGAAAGGAGCCACACTCTATAAAAGGCTTTTAAGTAGTTAGGCCCTAGTGCGTTTTCTAGTGCCCTTCCTTCAGTAGTAACCACGAAAATGGGAAGAGATTGCTAGCTCTCTTTCAATGGTAGCCCACCCCTTGCAGTTGTATGTCTCTTTTGATTAGTATTATTGTATTATGGCTTACCTTCGAGGAAAATCTGTACCTCACTCTTTGCTGCTTTCTTTGCCTCTCCATCCGCCAGCTCATTTCTTTCCTCCAATTTTAAGCTCACTCTCTGGTGTGCCTTAATATGCTTTTTCAGGTAGCTGAACTGCTTCCAGCAGCTGGATTGTCTCTTCTTTCCCTGTGAGGTCAGCAGTCCCCTCTCCTTCCAGATGGCTCCATGTGCATACCTTGAGTCTGTGTAGATGGTTATTCTCCTCCCTTTTGCCCTTTCCAGGGCACGGGTCAGGACAATTATCTCAGCCTTCTGCGCAGAGGTACCTGTTGGTAAGGGTCCAGACTCTATTACCTCTCTGCAGGTAGTCACTGTGAACTTTGCAATGTCGCTTTCCTGTCAGTGAACCAGGTCTCTGCATCATCCGGAGGAGTGTCCCTTAAGTCTGGGTGGCTGGAGTAGGTAGCTTTAGTGGTCTTTAGGCAACTATGGTGTACTGCTTCTCCTTGATTCCACTGAGAAAAGAAGCTGGGTTGACAATATTAGTCACCACTATCTCTACATCGTCTTGCTCTACCATGATGGCCTGGCATTTCAGAAACCTCTGTGGTGAAAGCTAGTGGCCACCCTTTACTTCCAGTACTGCGGACACTGTGTGGGACACTAGCACAGTCATTTTTGTCCCAGGGTAAACTTCCATGCCTCTTGAATATTCAGCACAACTGCTGCTACACCTCTGAGGCAACCTGGCCATCCTTTGGCTGTTGCATCTAGTTACTTAGAGAAGTAAGCAACTGCCCTTCAGTATGGGCCCAAGTCCTGAGCCAGTATTCCCTGGGCAATTCCTTGCGTGGAAAAATAGAAAGAATGGTTTACTTACATCTGGAAGTTTCAAAGCTGGAGCTGACATGAGGGCACTCTCTCTAGCTGGCGAAAGGCCCGTGTGGCGTCTTTTGTCCACTGGAGATCTCTGTTTCCATTGGCAATAAGAGCATAGAGGGGTCTGGTGAACAGTCCATAATTATTAACCCACAGCTGGCACTACCCTACCATGCCTAAGAAGGTTCAGAGTTCCTTCGTTGTCTGGGGTTTCAGGGTTTGGCATATGGCTTCCCCGCCTTAAAGTCTGCTGCTCAGCACTCACTTCTTACCCCAGGTAGATTACCTTCTGTTTCACTACCTGTGCCTTTTTCTTTGAGACTCTGCGTCCTTGGAGTCCTAGGAAATTCAAAAGGCTTACCGTCCAGGCTTCTCCTGCTTCCCTCATCTGAGTGGCTACTAGAAGATCGTCCACATACTGCAACAGCCTCCTTTCCTCTTGTGAGCTTCCCGGGACTCTGGGTCTTTGCAAGCTGTTCTCCAGTCGGAGTGGGGAATCTTGAAGCCTTCAGGCACACGGAGTATTTGAGCTGTGTTTGAATGCAAAAATTTTCTGGCTGGCTTCGTGGATAGGGAGGCAAAAGAAGGCATCTCTTAGGCCTAAAACAGTGAACCAGGTTAGCTCAGGTGTTAAACAAGTTAGTAAAGTATATGGATTTGCTACCACAGGGTATAAATTCTGTGTCATCTTATTAACAGCCCTTAATCCAGTTCTATCAGTTATTGGGCTGATTCCTTATCTTCCTTGTGAGGGTACTACTCAGTTCTCACTAGTTGTGTTCTTTCCTTAAGCTTGATGCTCATGGGGCAGCATCTTTCACTCTCCCTGGTACAGCAGAGGCCCATACCCTTGAAAACATTTATTTACTTATTCTAATATCTCCTTACTAATGTCTTTAATTTCAGTGTCTGTTAATGTTAAGCCTAACCTCTTTATATCATTTGCCTCCAGAGTAACCTTTCTCATTTGAGAATGTTTAGCAAATTGAGCAAATTGTACAAAAGCTTTTAGGTACACATAGTACACATGTTACTTTAAAGGATGCCTTCTCAGACTGGCCAGTTGTTGTTCATTCCCCACACTACAACATAAACATTCTCCACAGGTACTAAAGCTTTATTAAAACTGAATATATGACCCTTGTGTCGACAAAAATTCTTCCCTTTTGGGGAGGTCATCTTTACCCTTCCTCCCTTACTTTGGGAGGAGCCTTTAGCAAATCATATGTACTCATTTTGTGAACTGTGATTGCTTTGCATTTCAGCATGATAATCCTTGCCTGATTTCATATGTTGCTGTCTTGTGCTGCATGCTGAACAACATGTTTGATTTGCTTTCTCTTTGCCTTGTTTTCCTTTTTCAAGGGCCAAGACCAGAGGGTGGTCTGATCTTACAGTCTCTTTGCCATTCTGGGTGATTTCTTAAAACAAAAAGACATTTCAGCATACAAAAACTCTATCCCATTTATCTTCCTATTATAAAACAGCACTAACAGCAATGAAGTATTATAAATCTTTTTATTTTCTGAGCTGCTCCTACTGGCAGCCTTCTCCCAGTGAGCCCCTTCCAAAAGGGGCTAATTTAGGAACCTCTTTGCTCTGGTCAGTTCTCATTATCTCTTTCTCCCTGCCCTATCTCACTTCCACTCAAACCTCTTTTCACAGACCTTCACAGTAGTTTCTCAGTTTTCCTCCTACACACACACAGCTCCAGGTGGCAGGTATCAGATGTGATTCCTACACACACAAGCTCTAAGACCTTACGTTCTGATCAGAAACCTCTAATTTGCACTTGGGGCTTGTGCCCTGACGCTTATTATAACAGCAATACCTGCGTTTCTCACAAACAGTGCGCTGCAATAATACTTGCACATCCAGCTTTTGCCCACAGGTCATTCCCGTGTTCCCTGGGGAGACAGGGCAGCCAGAGCTGTCCCTGTGCCCAGGGGACAGCCACTGTCACCTCATGCAGCGTGCCAGCCTCTCGATGCACCAAAGGCTCCCCGAAATTGCCCGCAAAGGCAGGCTATTCTGTTTGTTACAGAGAACTTTAAATCCCTACAGCAGATTGTTTCCAGTCCAGACTTACTGCAGTACCAGCTGAAGTCTCATAAATCTCATAAGTCTCATTAACTAATTCATCTCATTCATCTCTTCTATATAAACTCTGTTTTACAAAATATCAGTCTTTTCTAGTTCTCTTCTTGCACAATCTAATTAAGCACTGTGCCTACTTACACTTGTTTTACTGCTTTGCAAAAAGGCTGTGCTAGTCACAGCCGAAACTCTGATATGCCCACAGACACACACACCCCCACCTCCCCTTTATCTAAAATTCACTAGAGCCAAGGCTTGAATTGGTGTGAGGGGGAGAATTCTTGGAATTCCTTTAACTCGCTTTATCGTAGTTAAGCATAAATCACCGTACTATAGTTCTCCTATGTAAAATGCTACTCTTGTTGCAAACAAAATCTTAAAATCTCCGCAAACACTACTATACAATCTGAGAATCAAATTACCACAATGCAGTGGAAGAAAATCACCACACAAAATCACTGGGAAAGGGCATATTTCTCAAAGTGCTCACTTTTCTCAACACAACACAGCATACCATAATTCGGCATTTACTCACATCAATTTTCCTGGACACGATCAGAATAACAGCACACAGTCTAGAGAACAAGTCCAAACATCCAAGGCAAAGGAACTCTCTGAGCTCATACTCACGGTTGGAATGTACCAAATCTACACAAATCACTACATTTAAACACAATCACTGTCGTTCCTCCACTCGCTTCTCTGCGGGGGCACTTCTCTCGCTGCCCCCACAGCCTGCTGCAGCCGGCGCCTCAGGCCTCACTCGCTGCTTCAAACACGGGTAGTACTGACGCCCCCCCCCCGCACTGTAGGGCCCTGTAGATCTACTCTCTTTTATATACCATACACTTATACACTTGCACAATTAGAAACACAGTGCACTGACCACACAATGCATTGACCATACAGCGACACAGTGTCCGGACATCACACACACACACAAACAAAACACACACGGGCTCAGCAGTTCTGCTCTATCAGAACGATGAACCCCCAACACACACATACACAGGTTCACCCAGCTCACCCCAGAGCTGCTGGCGGTTCCGCTCTATCAGAACGATGAACCCCGTCTCAAATACAGCTGCTCCATCGGCTGAACCCAGACGTCTCTGGGTGGTTTACTCCCTTGCTCTCCTTTCCCTCCCCCAGGGGCCCCTCAATACATACCGTATCTTCCTCCGCAGGCCAGCAGGTCCTTGTCTGTCCTCGCAGGTGGCAAGTTGAGACGAGTGGAGCCCCACCAGGAAAAAAATCCTAGGGCGTGCCTTGGAGGTCCGTCTATCCCCCCTGCCCCTGCAGGGACAGAGAACTCCCGGCTGGCTCGCCATAATGTTTTGCAGAGAAAAGAAGAAACCTCACAACTCTGTAAAAGTTGTAAAGCCCGATATGCTTTTATTACGACGCGCGCCGGACGCAAGTCCCCCAAAAAGGCATGCGTACCTCTGAAGACCTCAGGTCTTCTTTTATCCCCCTTCCAAATGCATATGCATACAGTTTCACAATAAGTTCATACATATTCATTCCGCGTGACATTTAGCACCAGTTCTTCTTTATCAAAGGAATTTCTAAGTCGGGGGCAAATCGACCTTGTGGTCTTTTCTGTTTTTCTTTCTTTGTCTCCTTGCTATCTCGGCATGCGAGTTTTTCCTTCAGCTTTGGCCTCACTGACTTTTCACCTTTCTTAGACACTTCACCTAATTCAGAATGGATCTTTACTCTGTCTCACCTTTATCATGGTATACCATGATAACTTATCCTTTGGGGCTCAGTAATTAAAGATTTATGGAATGTCTTATGGATACACCTTAGTTACCCTTAATGATCCCTTTTTTCCTCTAAAAATAAAAATTACATCATGTTAGTTATAATTTCACGCATGAATTTCTTAAAAAAGAAGCACCATAAGACTGCAGGACAAAGTCACTTCCCAGTTGTCCTCTTCAGTTATGTTTCAAGCTTCCAGAACAATAGTTGTATTGAAAAACACATGTATTCTAAATTTCCCTTCCTGGAGTGCTATGGTCAAGAATTCCAATGCCTAAAATGATTCCTAATTATTTTTACCTTTGTATTAGATATTACACACAAAGAAGGGCAGTCTTCTATTCAGAAAGGTCAGTTTCATTATAAAGAAAACCACCAAAGCATAGTATACGGACTTATGATCCTATATATTCAGAAAAAAAGGATGAGAATTTATGTTTTGGTGTTCTGTAGCCATACATATGGACAACATTTCAATCTGCCAAGGTATGTGGCCAAAATGTAGAGGGGCACCTGTTCCCAGAGCCTGCAGGGACAGAGGCGCAGGGCAGGGACACCGTGGGACAGCCTGGGCTGCACAGGGCACAGGGATGTGCAGCAGCTGCAAGACAGCCCTGCCAGAGCCAACTTGGGCAACACTTTGGCCATGGCTGCTGGCCCTGGGCCTGAGGCAGGAGCAGGAGACAAGTGACCCTTGCAGGCCTGGGGCCTCATTGCCTCCTTGTCCCTGCTCAGCAGCCTGGCAGGGCCCACCCCATGCTCCTGCCCTTGCCATTGCACAGCCCCACATGCCAGTGCCCATCCCGGGAAGAGCCCTGAGCAAGGAGGGAGGGACAGCATCTGCCTGGCCAGGGGCTGGGGCTCAGGCGTTGGCCATTGGCATTCCTGAAACACATCCAGGTTTGCTCAGCACCAGAGACATCTTTGCCTTGTTTGTCCCCAGCTGTCATCACTGCCTCCAGCGTTCTGCTCTGACTGGAACCTGGGGACACTTTCTCAGTCGGGTCTCTCAGTGAGACCCATTAAAACTTTAAGAAACTTCAGAGTTTCAATTTAATTTTGAGTTCTTGAGAAGTTTTATGAACACCCTCTTAGGCACTGAGTCTGATGTAAACAACACCAAATCCCCTAGAGGCTCATTAAAGTCCTTGTGCTGTGTCTGTGCTGCTGAGCTTTAAAGGAACAGCTCTTCCCAGGGCCAGCTCCTCTCCCAGTCCAGCAGGGCTGAGGGCTCTGCCTGCAGGCACTGAGGGGACAGGAGCCAGACAGAGACAGGCTGAAGGCAATCAGGATTAGGAAGACATTGAGCTGAGACTTCACTTGGGGAAACATCTCCACAATCCTCTACGTGGTGAGTTTTCTGTGGCAGAGGAGGAGGATGTGTTGCAGAGCGGGGCTGCCAGGGGCACCGTCAGAGGGACAGGGCAGGACAGCTCCTGCTGCCAGGGACGGCTGCAGGGGGTGAAGCTGGGGCTGCAGCCAGGGCTGCTCTGAGATGCAGCGCATGCCCAGCTCATTTCTGAGGAGACTTTTCATGAACTCATTTAGGGCAGGAGTTTCCTGCTTGGGTCTCTGCTTTCCAGAATCTGCTCCCATTTTTGCCTGGCTCAGTTTGGGGGCAATAGAAACTCAGCTGTGCAGGGCACAGCAGGGGCTGAGACTCCTAAACCATCACAGTGAGGATTCCTGGGAACCTCAGCAAGTGTCTGCACCTGCCCAGCCTCCAGATCCATGCAGCATCACCTTTCCATGGTGCCCAGGCTGGGGGAGCTGTTCTTTAATCCCTGCAGGGCCGAGCAGCTGCAGGGCAGAGCTGGCCCAGGGGCTTGGCTGGGCTCTGGCAGCTCTGGCAGAGAAGGAGCCTGGGGCCACAGGAGCAGCTGGGGCTGGGACAGCTCCAGCAGCAGAGCTGTGGGCAGGGAGGGACGGCGGCAGTGCTGCGGGAAGCCCTGCTGCAGGGCAGATGTGGCACCTGCCAGGCCTGCCCTGCAGGGCAGACACTGCCCTGAGCAGCACAGCTCTTGTTTCCCCTCGCAGCCAGCACAGCCCTCAGCCCGGGGGCTTAGGGCTCTCAGTCCCTCCTGGGCGGGCAGAGCAGCCCCAGAGATGAAGGGCATCTCTGCGGCCATATGCCCATTCCCTACTGACCAGGGCCTGAGGGCCACTGTCCTGCCCTGCTGCTGCCTGGCAGGGGCTGGCCAGGGCTAGCCAGGGAACGGCTTTTCCTCAGGCCCAGCTCTCTCTCTCTCCTTGCCTTGCCCAGGTGCTGCTGGCATTGCTGAGGGGCTCTCTGCAATGGCAGTTCCAACTGCAGGGCCAGGCCCAGCCCTTGGGCTCCTCCTGTGCAGGCTGAGCACAGCAATGGGGTGTCCCAGCTCCCTGTGCCCAGGGAGCTCTGGGAAGGGCAGCCTGGGAGGCTGACAATGAGCCCACTCTCCTGACTCTTTGTGTGCCAGGGATCCCTCTGCTCTCAGCTGTGTCTCCTGGCTGTCCAGGGTAACACAGGAGTGGATCTCAGAAAGGTGCAAGTCCAGGGTAGCTGGAACAGTAGAGAGGGACAGAGCAGCTCCCCTCAGTCTGTACTAAGCCTCAGACAATCCTCCTGCCTCCCTGGACTCTCTGTTCTCCCCAGGTGCAGCTAAACCCCTTTTTCTGCCTTCTGCAATCCCCATCCCTTCACACAGGCAGCTCCTCTGCTCCAGGAGAACATTCCTTCTCCAAGTTCACACACAAGGACTTGCCCCTGCCCTCACTGTTCCCCTGCACTGACTGGAGGGTTAGGGCTGACTCTCAGGTGTCCTGCAGGCCAAGGTCCAGCTCCTCACACAGTATTGGCCAGCAGCAATCAGGGCTCCAGCAACACAGTTGAAGGAAGGTCCCCTAGACACAGACAACGGGGAGGTGTTTAGTGGCAGGAAAGTGTTTGTGAGAAACTGCTTTGATTTTTATATGAGAAATCTTTCCTCCATTGCCCTGTGTTTTCCCCATTCTGTAGGTTGAAATGTGCAGCCACAGCAAATGTCCAACAGCAGCTCCATCAGGTACTTCCTCCTGCTGGCATTGGCAGACACATGGCAGCTGCAGCTCCTGCACTTCTGCCTCTTGCTGGGCATCTCCCTGGCTGCCCTCCTGGGCAATGGCCTCATCATCAGCGCCGTAGCCTGCAGCCACCACCTGCACATGCCCATGTTCTTCTTCCTGCTCAACCTGGCCCTCACTGACCTGGGCTCCATCTGCACCACTGTCCCCAAAGCCATGCACAATTCCCTCTGGGACACCAGGGACATCTCCTACACTGGATGTGCTGCACAGCTCTTTTTCTTTCTGTTCTTCATCTCAGCAGAGCTTTCCCTCCTTACTATCATGTGCTACGACCGCTATGTGTCCATCTGCAAACCCCTGCACTACGGGACCCTCCTGGGCAGCAGAGCTTGTGCCCACATGGCAGCAGCTGCCTGGGCCTCTGGCTTTCTCAATGCTCTGCTGCACACAGCCAATACATTTTCCCTGCCCCTGTGCCATGGCAATACCCTGGACCAGTTCTTCTGTGAAGTTCCCCAGATCCTCAAGCTCTCCTGCTCACTATCTTACCTCAGGGAACTTGGGCTACTTGCTGTTAGTGTCAGTTTATCATGTGGCTGTTTTGTGTTCATTGTTTTCTCTTATGTGCAGATCTTCAGGGCTGTGCCGAGGATCCCCTCTGAGCAGGGACGGCACAAAGCTTTTTCCACCTGCCTCCCTCACCTGGCTGTGCTCTCCCTGTTTGTCACCACTGCCTTTTTTGCCTACCTGAAGCCCCCCTCCATCTCTTCCCCATCCCTGGATCTGGCCCTGTCAGTTCTGTACTCGGTGGTACCTCCAGTACTTAACCCCCTCATCTACAGCCTGAGGAACCAGGAGCTCAAGGCTGCCGTGCGGACAATGATGAGTGGACAATTTAGAAAACTTTAAATTGGTTGCTCATTTCTGCATATCTCTTGTCATAAAAGTAAGTTTTGATACTTCTTGTTGGATTGGTTAGTTTTTACTCTGTTTTCATTTTTTAATATTCTCCCTAAACCAAGGCCACTGTTTCTGCCATTTCTCACTTTGTTTCTTCAAACTTCACTGTGTCCCCAGACTGTGTCATTGAGGGGCTTTGCTCTCGGTGGCTTTAAAGGAACTAAAAGATCTCCTACAAAGTTTTCTGCAGAGATGCCCTTTTGTTGCCTTCTCTGGAGCTGCAGCAGCAATGTCTGTGTGCAGAGCTGGGGCAAGATCAGTGCTGGCCCAGCAGCTGTGCCCAGCAGCAGCACTTGGTGTTGCCAGTGCTGCTGCCATGGCCCTGCCCTGCTGCCCTGGTGGCCCTGGTGTTGCTGTAGGGCCTGAGTGCTCTCAGGGCCGGGCACAGTCCTGGGGGTGGCAGTGCCGGGGCTGCAGCAGGGACAGGCCATGGGCACTGCTGGGGTAGCGCTGACGCCTCAGGCCAGGGCCTGGGGGCTCCAGGCTCCTTGCCCAGGCTCTCTCAAGAACACGCCCAGGACAATGATCAGCACAGAAAAGCCCCATGAGCAGCCCCAGGCTGGCCATGGGCAGGCTGGGGGCAAACAGCATAGCTGGTGCTCTGCAAGGGCTCTGGGGCAGACAGGAAGGAGCAGCAGAGCAGGGGCTGATCCATCCCCAGTGCGCTGCACAGCCCAGGGCAGCGTCCCAGAGCGTCCTCATGGAGCTGCCTACAGCATCCCCCCTCTGCAGCCCTGGCCTCTCCCCGAGCTCACACAGGTGCCCCATCCTTGCAGGCACAGACACGGCAGCACTGGCTCAGCAGCCCCTGTTTGCATTGCACAGAGCAGGGGGAGCACCCCCATGCTGTTGGTGTGGGGACATGAACCTGAGGGAGCACAAATGCCATCAGCCCCTGGGGCCAGCAAGGGCTGGGGGACACCAGGGAAACCACTCAGCTTTGTCCTGGGCTCTGCAGTCAGCCAGAAAGTTTGTTCCCATCAGCTGAGAGTTTTATGTCACACTGCAGACGCTGTTGCTCAGAGCCAGGGCTGTGTGGCAGCCACCCCCAAACTGCCCTCAGCATTTCCTTTGTCCCACCTTTGCTTTCTTTACTCTTTCCCTGATATAAATTTCTTGCTCTCGCGCAACCCTGTTCCCTCCCCTGCAAACATCCCATCCCTGTTTGCCCTTTCCTCTCTTGCCCCACTCCCCATTGCAGTTCCTGACTTGGCACCATGGGAACATCCCTTGGGCAGCAGGATCATCCTGCAAGTGCTGCAGGAATTGTCTGCAGGCTCCTGCAGTCCCTTGTGCTGCTCCCTTGCCAGAGGCGCCCCAGGCCAGGCGGGCACATCTGGGCTGCTGTGTCTGGCTCTGGGGCTCCCTGTTCTGGGCAATGAGGAGGAGCTGCAGAGGCTCTGCAGGACTGACAGGATGGGCTTTGGGGCTGGCAGGAGAAGCTGAGGGACCTGGGCTGCTGGAGCTTCTGAATAGGAGGCCTAGGGCTCCTCCTGCAACTGCTCCAAGGGTGGTTTCAGAGAATCCCAGAATCAGCAAGGTTGGAAAAACTTTGGAGATCATCAAGTCCAACCTTTCCCCTGACACTGCCTTGTCTCCCCTGAGCCTCCTCTTCTCCAGGATAAACAACCCCAGCTCCCTCAGCCGCTCCTCACAGGACTTGTGCTCCAGACCCCTCACCAGCCTTGTTGCCCTTCTCTGGACATGCTCCAGCCCCTCCATGTCCTTTCTAAATTGGGGGCCCAGAACTGGACGCAGCACTCAAGGTGCTGAGCACAGGGGAAGAATCACTGCCCTGCTCCTGCTGGCCACACCATTCCTGATCCATAGGAGTGCTAGGGTTTGGATGAGGGAAATAGTGGGGAGGGGGTGGGTACAGAGTGTGATTGATTGTCAGCCATGAAGTGTCTTGATTTTCATACATATTCAGGCTGTAGTAGAAGGTTCTCTGGGTCAAAATCAATTGGACATTGCTGATATCAATCTATATGCAAGAATAGAAAACAGGAAAAAACAGTTCACTTTGCATTGTTTCCAATACAATATATTAACTTTGAATTAACTCCTAAGTCTGTCTAATTAACCACAGAAGATTTGAAAACTTAATTTTTTCTCAAAGGCTTGTATTGTTCAGGTGTTTTGAACAAATGTTTTGTGATTTTCTCACTAAATTCCTGAAATAAAGAGCTCAAGATAGAAGAGGCCTCTGGAAGAGTAAAATTCATCAACAAACTCCAAGTGGCTGAGGATCCATCTCCATCAGAGCAGCAATGAAGAGAAATGGGCAAAGCTTTGTGGCTGCCCCAGCTTTGGGATGGGCCCTGGGCCTGGAGCAGGAGCAGCTCTTGAGGGCCCCAAGGCCGCAGCTCTTGTGCTGCCCTGGGCAGATGGGATGGCAGCAGGGGCTGCAGAGCTCTCAGCACCTCAGCTCGAGGGGAGCAGGGCAGCCAGGGAGCCTCCTTTGGCCTTGGCCAAGCACCTTCCCCCATGGCTGGGGCTGAGTCCTGTGGCAGCTGCAGCTGCTGCTGTGCCCTTGCCAGGGGCTGAGGCCGTGGGGCAGTGCCCAGAGCAGCCTGGCCTGAGCAGAGCTGTGGGGCCAGAGCCGGCTGGGCTGGGCTGGGGAGAAGCCCTTGGTGCTGCCCAGAGCTCAGGGCAGCTGGCAGAGCTTGCAGGGAGCTGGGCTGGGCTCAGAGAGCCTGGCCCAGAAACCATCAGTGTCCATCTCAGCCTGGCTGAGCGTGCAGGGGCAGGACTCAGGCCAGGCCTTGTGGGGCAGGGCCAGCGCCTGTGCAAGGCATTGCAAACAGGCAAGTGCCCTAGAGAGGAGGTTGCTCTGTGCCCACCCAACTGATTGGTTTCATGCTGTGAGCTGCAGGAAGTTGCCCAAACATTCTGAAGTTAAAATAAATATATCATTAATCATAATTTTAATTGTGTTTGTATCTATGACAGAATTATCTTATTGTATGTCTTTGTCTAAAACTGTTCCTGTACAGAAATCCCTGGGGGATGGTGGACATGTCAGATGCTGCTGGGACATCACAGTGAGCTGAGGGAAGAGCTGTGATCGTTATTAAACTGTTCAAATGTTCAACTTGTGTTTGTTGGCAAGAAACCTTTCTGTACCTCTGAGTGTCACCAGTGCCTGAGCCCAAAGGACACAAACCTGATGAGCTGTGGTTCCCACTGCAGGGGCACTTGGACCTTGGCTCTGCACAGGAGAGCTCTTCATCCCCTTTCTCTCTTTTCATCACTCTGGCCATGGAGGGAGCTCCTGACTTCAGCCTGTGACTCGTGTGTGCAAAGAGCAAATCTGGGCAGAATCAGGGCAGGGAGAGTTCGGGGGACCTTGGGATCTGTGCTAGGCACAGAAGTTGTGTTTTCCATTTCTCTGAGACTGTCTGCTGTGGAAAGTGGATTTAATATCCAGCAGAGGAATGACTTTTGCATTTGATGGAGCTGTGACTTGCCTTGGCTTTGTTGGCTGACAATAAATGTCTGTGTCTCGGGCAGCTCCTTCTCCAAGGAAAGCAGGTGGGAGTGGGACCAAGGAGCTGAAAGCTGCAGGTGCAGCCTGGGCTGGAGGGAGCTTAGATTTGCACAAGGCTGCTCTGAGTGCCAGGGCTTGGATGGGGGAAATGGTGGGATGTGGGTAGGGACAGAGTCTGATTGATTGTCAGCCATGCAGGGTCTTGATTTTCATATCTATTCAAACTGCATGAGGAGGTACTTGGATTAAGTGACAATAGGAGACTGCATATATCAATTTATGAACAGGAAAACAAAACTAAACAAGACCTAAAAAATCTATTCTCACTGTCTTTTTAAATATCATGTATTCACTTTGAATACACTACTGAGATCTACTTAACCGCAAAAGATTTGGAAATTAAATCAGAATATTCCCAGAGGCTTGGCTTGTTCAGCTGTTCTCAATGTTAATGAGCCCTGGGACACTGAATTCCCAAACTGAAGAGCTGAAGGCTGAACAAGCCTCTGCAGCAGGAAAATTCAGCAGCAGCCTCTAAGCTGCTGAGGATGTCAGCAGCCCCCACTGAGGCCATCCCTGCCCAGAGACCGTGGGGGAATGGGCAGACAAGGAGAGCGTCCCTGGGGCTGGGGCAGCACAACTCAGAGGCATCAGCGGCTCCAGCTGGGAAATGGAGTGTGGAATGTGGCTGGGGAAGCCCTGCCTGGGCTGGGCCAAGCAGGACAGACAAGGCCTGACCCCCATTCCCCAAACAAGTCTCTCAAGGAGACATTTAAAAGGAATTCGAGTTGTTTGTGTCTTCTGAGCTGGACTCCCTGGAGAAATACTAACAAGAGATTCTCAGGAGCTCAAAACAGCAAACTAGACTTTACTGGGAAATTTAGAAGATGAGAGAAGCTTTCGCAAAAGGTTTAGTAGGACATTCAGTCAAAAAAAAAACAAACCCACTTCTCAAAGAATGAATTTGGCCCATTCAATCTCACAACCTCTAAGCCTTTTCAATTTTAGGTTAATCAAAATTTGCAAGAAGAGGGAATTAGAAAGAGAGAAAGACAAATAAGATACAGAGAAGCACACACAGAGCTACCAACTCCTGGATTCCAGCACTGCTCACATAGAAATTCCAAGAGGAGGTAGGGTCAAGATGTGTGCTTGCCTTGTGATCAGCCTTAAATACCCCTTGGTCTCCCTGGGCCCTTCCCCCAGGTGGGACTTGGGCTCATTTGGTCCCTCAGGAGCTGGGCTGGGGCTCCAGAGTTGGCTGTGGAGCATTGCCTGTGCTGTGCCAGGGACTGGCAGCCACTGCTGGGCTGGGATAGAGGCTCTGGTGGGACTGGGGTTCCAGGGCAGGGCAGGGCTGGGGTTCCAGGGCAGCGCCAGAGCTGGACCTGCCCCTTCCTCCGCCACACACAAAATGTTTTGAGCCAACAATCTCCTCCAGTCTGTCACAACAGGGAATTTTGGATGTGGAATCCAAATTTGGCCATGGGCACCTTGATGAGAAGGACAGTTCTTTTCCATAGCACAGAGCCCCAGTGTTTGGAGGGCAGGTGAGAGCCTCACTAGGCCAAGGCCAGCCAGACTTGTCAGGAATGGCAGATTTTGTCTAGGAGCACTCTTTGGATTTAGGGAATTTTGAGGTGGAACCCAATCTCGGCCATGGGTGCCTGGAGCAACTGGCAGTGACTGAGTCTACACTGGGGGCAACTGGGATTGACTGAGACCATGCTGGGGGAGACTGGGATCGGAGTGGACTAATACTGGGATCATACTTGGAGTGACTGGGTCTATGCTAGGGGCCACTGAGAGCAACTGGGTTCAGACTGGGAGCAGCTAGGACCATGCTGGGAGTAACTGGGATCAGACTGGCTTCAGCCTAGGACCATACTGGGAGTGACCATACAGGGATCATACTGGGAGGAAATGGCACCACTCTGATGCTGACTGTGGTCATTCTGGAATGATACTGGAAGTGAATAGGAGAGGGCAGAGGGCAACTGGGACCATGCTGGGGCCACTGGGATATACAGGAAGTGACTGGAATCATGCTGGAGGTGACTGGGAGTGGTTATGAGCAACCGGAATCATGCTGGAAGCTACTGGGAGCAACTGGGAGTGAATGAAAACACACCGGGGGCAACTGGGATATACTGGGAGAGACCAGAAGTGACTGGGATCACAGAGGAAGCATAAAGTAAGTTAGTGGAAGAATACTGGGAGTATCTGGAAGTGACTTGAATCATACTGGGAGTGACTGGAATCGTACTGGGTAACTTAGAATGACTGGGACCATACTGGGGGCGAATGGCACCATACTGAAAGTGACTGGGTTCATACTGGAATCATACTGGGAGGGACTGGAAACATACTGGGAGTGCCTGGAACTATAGTAGGAGTGAATGAGAACACCTGGGACCATGCTGGGATCATACTGGGAGTGACTGGGAATATAATGGGATCATACTGAGTGTAACTGGAAGTGACTGGGAGCATCCTGGGGGTGACTGGGAGCCACAGGGCCCATGCTGGGAGTGACATGGGGGGAACTGGCCCTGCTGGTGCTCAGGGTTGTTCTCCCCCGGGGCTGCCCCGGGTCCTGCTGCCAACCCCGGCCCCACAAAGCCGAGGGAAAGGGGACAGCTGAGAGACAGGGGACAGGGCACAGCCGAGGGAGAGGGGGGGTCTCAGTGCTGGGTAAAGGCGTAAAAGGGCATCTCAGTTCTAAGGAATGGGGGTGCAGGGGGGTCTCAGGGTCACAGAAAGGGGGGGCAGGGACGTGGAGAGGTAGAAGGGAGTCCCAGGTGGTCCTTGAGCCCAGGAAAGGGGAGTCCAAGGTTTCCCAAAAAGAAGATACCAGGGTGGGGACACCCGGGATGTTCGGAAAGGGGGAGTTCAGGGGGTGTCTGGTTTTGCACAAAGGTGGGGCTGGGGGCTGGGAAAGGCAGGAATGGGGTCCAAGGCATTCCAGGGTGTCCCAGAGTCAAGCCCACAGCAAGTCTGGAGGCTGGGAGCCATGGGATGGCCGGGAAAAGGGGAGCAAAAAAAAGGGGGTCCTGATGTCCAGAATGGGGGATTCAGGGGGGTCCCTGTGCAGGATAAGGGGAGCAGGGGGGTCCCGGTGCTGTCAGTGGCGATTCAGGGTCCCGGTGCCGGGGGTCCCACTCCCCCCTGACTCCCCAGGAGTGCCCCCAGCCCCAGCGCTGGAGCCATCACGCTGCTCTTCCTCACTGCCAGTGTGATCCCAGTATGATCCCAGTCTCTCCCAGCAGGGCCCCAGTCACTCACACTTGCCTCCAGTTGCCCCCCGTGTGGTCCCAGTTCCCCCCAGCACATTCCCAGTGGCTCCCAGTGTGGTCCCAGTCACCACCTGCATGGTCTCAGGCACTCCCAGTATATCTCAGTTGCCCTGAACATTCTCATAGTCATTGCCAGGCACTCCCAGTTACCTCAGCATGGTTCAGCTGCCCCCAGTTTCATCCCAGTCACTGCCAGGACATCCCAGTTGTCACCAGCATGCATCCTGTCATTCCCAGTTTTTCCCAGTTCCTCCCAGTGTGTGCGCAGGCAGCTCCCAATGTGGGCCTGGTAGCTCTCAGGAACCCCAGTCAGGGTCTATTGACACCCACTATAATCCCAGTGTGATCCCAGTCACTCCCAGTATGATGCCAGTCACCCCCAGTGGGATCCCAGTTGTTCCCTGTCAATGCCAGCAGGACCCCAGTAGTGTCCAGTATGATCCTCATGACTCCTAGTGTCTCCCAGTATATCCCAGTCAACCCCAGCATGCTCCCATCACTGCCACTTCCTCCCAGTTCCTTTCAGCGTGATTCCAGTTGCCCACAGCCCCTCCCAGTCAATCCCAGTATGATTCCAGTCACCCACAGTGTGATCCCAGTCTCAGCCAGCACGGACCCAGCTGCTCCCACTGTGATCCCAGTATGATCACAGCTGCTGCCCGAATAGTCCCAGTTGTTCCCAGTTCCTCCCAGTATGATCCCAGTTGTCCCTCGAATAGTCCCAGTCCCTCTCAGCATGGTCCCACTCACTCCCAGTTGCCCCCAGCATGGTCCCAGCTGTTTGCAGTGTGATTCCAGTCCACCCAGTATGGTCACAGACAGTCCCAGTATATCCCAGTGTGCCCAGTAATGTTCTGGTTAGCTCAGAATGATCCCAGTCTTTCCCAGTTCCTCCCAGTTGCCTCCAGCATGATTTCAGTTTCTGGCAATTGCCTGAAGTAAGGTCTTAGTTGCTCCCAATATGATCCCAGTTGTAGTCTCAGTCCCCTCAGCATGGTTCCAGTACCTTCCAGTTGATCCCAGTTGCTCCCACTCTGTCCACATTTTCCTCCCAGCATGGGCCCAGTAGCTCCCAGTAACCCCCAGTCAGGATCCATTCTCATCTGCTGTAATCCCAGTGGCCCCCGGGATGATCCCAGAGTGACCCAGTCCACACCAGTATGGTTACAACCACCCCCAGTATGATCCCAGTCACTCGTAGATCCTCCCAGTATGATTCCAGTCATGCTCAGAGTGACTCCCTTTCACTCCCTGTGTGGGCCCAGTTGCTCCCAGTCACCTCCAGCATGGTCCCAGTCACAGCCAGCACCTTTCCAGTCACTCCCAGTTTGGTTCCAGTAGGATCCCAGTCACTCTCAGATACTCCTAATACTTTTCCAGTCACTGCCAGTATGATGCCTGTCAGTTCCAGTATGACCCCAGCATGGGCACAACTGCTCCCGTTATCATCTAGGGGGGTTCCAGTTGCTCCCATTTACCCCCACTGTGGTTTCAATCACTCGCAGCATATTCCAATTACTCCCAGCAGGTTCCCAGTTAGTCCCAGTTGTCCTCAGTTGCTTCCAGCCTGATCCCAGTTGCTCACAGCCACTCCCAGTCACCCTCAGTGCAGTCCCAGTTGCTCCAAGTATGATCCAGTTTGATCCACGTTGCCCCCAGCATGGTTCCAGTTGCTCCCTGTTCCTCCCAGTGTGATCCCAGTTGAACGCTCTTGTCCCTTCTGTAGTCCCAGTCACTCCCCATGTGATCCCAGTCCCTGCCAGCATGATCCCAGTCATGCCCAGTTGCCCCCAGTGTAGACCCAGTCACTCCCACTCACTCCCAGTTGCCCCTACCATGGTCCCAGTTCTCCCTAGCATGGTCCCTCTTGTTTCTAGTCATTCTCAGTATGATTACAAACACTCCCAGTACATCCCAGTTTCCCTCAGCATGTCCATGGTTCTTCCCAGACACTCACAGTGATCCCAGTAAGGTGCTTGTTCTCCCAGTATGTTCTCAGTCATGCCCAGCATATCCCAGTTGCCTCCAGCCTGCATCCAGTCATTGCCAGTTCCTCCAGTTTGCTTGCAGCACGATCCCAGTTTCTCTCAGTTGCTCCCAGTGGCCCAAAGTGTGATCCCAGTTGCTTCCTTTCAATACCAATAGGAGCCTAGGAAGCTCCAGTATGATCTTTGTCACATGACAGCACTCCCAGTATGGTCCGAGTATAATCCCAGTTACTTCCAGTCTCTCCCAGTATGGTCCCAGTTGCCTCCAGCTAGATCAATCCAGTCAGTCCCAGTATGATGCCATTTGCTCCCAGCGTGCTCCCAGTCGCCCCCAGTATGGGGGATGATGTGTAGGGTGTGTTCCCAGTCACTCTCAGTCACTCCCAGTATTAGTCCAGTCCCTCCCAGTATGATCCAAAGATGAGCCCAGAGTGCTCCTAGTCCCTGCCAGTGTGAACCAGTTGTGCCCCACATGGTTCGAGTTGCTCTCTTTCACCCTCCCTTTCATTGCAGACACTCCCAGTATGTCCCAGTGTAGCCCAGTTCCTTCCAGCCCATTCTCCAGTCACTCCCAGTTCCTTCCAGCATGATCCCATTTGCTCACAACCACTCCCAATCAGCCTCGGTGTAGTTGCTCTCACTGCCAGTATGATCCCAGTCACCTCCAGCATGACCCCAGTTCATCCCAGTATAAGCCCAGTGACTTCCAATCATGCCCATCATGCACCCAGTCACTCCCAGTTCCTCCCAGTTGCTCCTTGCATGGTCCCAGTTGCTCAGAACTGCTCCTGGTCACCCTCAGAATGATCCCAGTCATTCCCAGTATATCCCATCTGTCCCCGATATGGTCTCAATTGACCCCTGCAGGCTCCTACTCCATTCCAGTGTGATCCCAGTATGATCCAGTTTCCCTCAGTGTGATCGCAGTCTGCCCCGGCATGGGCCCAGCTGCTCCCAGTATGATCCCTGTAGCATCCCAGTACAATCCCAGTCATTGGAGATGTTGATCTTTGACATCCCTGAATGATCCCTTTCGGTCCTGAAACAGACTTGCAGAATCCTGAAACAAAGAACTGCTAAAGAAAAATCACTAATAACTATTTAAAAAAATCCATTGATAATTATCAAACAATATTGAGAAAATTTCTGGAATGCTCTGGCCACTGTCCTTAATTGAGTCACTTAGGCTGAGTCTGACTTGTGGCTTTCCAGTACTTTGAGCTGGTAGCTCTGGCCACCATTTTTTTTTTTTTTACCTGCACCACTCGGTGGGACAGAGTCCCTGGCCCCAGTCCGAGTGGGCGGACCAAGGACCTCAGGCCTGGCCCACAGAACAGAGCCCCAGGTCTGAGTAGTGTGATTAAAGCCCCTAAACCCGGCGGTGGGCAGGCCAAACAGCCCAGCCCTGGCCTGCAGGGCAGGGTCTTTGTTCTCACAGCCCACCCTCACTGTGCTGCCAGTGCCTTGGCAGCAGGAGTGACCGAACGCTTTTTCCCTCTTCCCCCAGAACCACCAGTGCACACTGGTGGCTGGGAAGGAGAAGCTTTCCCTGGGATCTCCATCCCGGATCTGTGGGTCTTCTTTTCCCAGAACAAGTGAGCGATGCTCGCTGTCCACCCCCCCACTGAACCCCACGATTCACATTCCCGTGTTCCTGTTTTCTGCTCCTCAACATCATCTCCATCCCCTCCGGGCTTGTGGCCAGAGGCAGCACCTCTGAGAGCCACATCCCCCACGCCACTGGTGCACGTGAGGGGAGTCAGGCACCCCAAATCCCAGCGAGAAGCCCCTGACGAAACATGAATCAGCCTGTGAAAAATGTTGTGTCCCAGAAAAACACTGAGTTTGAAAGTTTTCAGCTGGGAGGCACGGGCAGTTAGCAAATGAGCCGTGCCTCCCCTGAGGGACAGGCCAGCGTCCCCTTCTTCTCTCCCAGCTTCCACCACAGGGGTGTTATGAGAAACTTGACTAGGCCAATATTCAATCAGCAATTAATTAATTAATTATTAATTAATTAATTAATATGGTAAAGTAAGAGCAATACAGCGCTGGGTACAGTGGGGGATGTTTTCCCTCCAACAGCACACTGATAGTTGAGGCTTACAGGTATTTATAGGGGTACTCAGCTTTCTCAGCAGTTTCTATTCCCAATTTTTATGTCACAATTCTATACCTATTGTGATGTATTTTTTCTCAGGATGTATCCCAGAAAGTAGTATCCCCAGATGGTGGTGGTTCAATTTCCGAAAGAAGGAACAAATCTCCCAGATGGTGAGGTCCAGCTCTCCAGATGTGGGCCCACCTTTTAATTGCAGAGACTATAAATCTCAAAACAGTGATGTCCAGCTTCCCTTGGTCGAAACTATTATTCCTTGAGTTGATGTTCATCTTCCTTTCTAAAGCTGCTTTTCACTGTTTTGTTAAGATGTGAGATAAGCATGTTTCCTTTCATATATTCTAAAGCTATATTTTCAAAGACCCTTACTACAAGCAATATTCTAAAATTATACTTCAAAAGGTTATTATTGCCAAACTCTTAAAGGCTTAGCTACAAGCAGAAAGTTCCTGTCAAAAAGCAACATCCTTAAGGCTTTAATTCAAATGCTCCTAAATCAACTTAAGACTTAGAAAGGTTAATTACGAACAAAAGATAGGCTCAAAAGCCTTCTTCCATGCTTTACTTTCCTCAGAAATTATTAGAATTTGTCTTTATAACTGTCCCATAGTCGGTTTCCACCCATATTACAATCACAAATACCATGTTGCCTGTATGTACCTGACACGAAACACAGCTTTGTATTTCACAGGGGGGAACAGGGACGGCTCCTGTGAGAAGCTGCTGGAAGCTTCCACCGTGTCTGGCACAGCCAATTCCTGGTGGCTTCAAAGATGAACCTGCTGCTGGCAAAGGCTGGGCCAGTTACAAATCGTGGCAATGCCTCTGTGATAACAGATTTAAAAAGAAATCAAAATAGAGATTGTGGCGCAGTTTTATTCCAGTCAGAGGAGAGCAGAGGGAGAACATGTGAGAAGAACAACTCTGCAGGCATCCAGGTCAGTGCAGAATGAGGGGCAGGAGGTGCTCCAGGCCCTGGAGACCCAGGCACCCTGCAGCAGAGCCATGGAGAGAGGGGCCCTGCTCCCAGGCTGGAGCAGCCTGTCCCTGGAGGAATGCACCCCCTGAAAGAGTGACCCATGCTGCAGCAGTTTGGGAAGGACTGTTGTCCCTGGACTCACACTGCAGCAGTTTGCAGAGGGCTGTTCTCCTGAAATGGACTCACATGGGAGAAGCTCCTGCAGAACTGTCTCCCTTGGGAGGGACCCACGGTGCAGCAGGGGAACCACTCCTCTCCCTGAGCAGGGCCAGAAGCCATGGCTGATGAACTGACCATAACCCCCATTCCCTGACTCCTGCACGGCTGGTGTGGGAGGCAGAGCTGGAGAGAGGTGAGTGGCTTATTCTATTTCCCCTTTTCCTGCTCTGACTTTGTTAGCAATAAATGAATTCCACATCTCTAAGCTAGGCCTGTTTTTCCCAGGACAGTATTTGATGAGTGATCTCGCCCAGTCCTTATCTCAACCCACAAACCCTTTATTAAATTTTCTTTGTCCAGCTGCAGAGGGGAGTGAGTGAGCAGCCCACATGGATGCCTGGCATTTGGCCTGGGTCAACCCACGACACCTTGGTACCACAGGGTCACAATGGACCCTTGGCTCTATGGGGTCTCATGGTTCCATCAGGCCCTGCAGGGCCACTTCATTCAACAAGGCCCCAAAGTTTCACAGTGGTCTCCGGGATTCCATGGGGCCCTGCAATGTCAAAATGGACCTTTAGATCCACGGGGGCCCAGAGTGTCACAATGGGCTCTTTTGGTTCCACAGCTTCACAATGGCCCCTCGGTTCCATGTGTCCTGCACTGTTCCATGAATCCTTAGGTCCATGGGGTCCTGTAGGGTCACAATGGTCTCCTTGGTTTCATGGTGCCACAGTTGCCATAATTTCCATGATATCACAACTGCCCATGGATCCCAAGAGGCCCCAGAGTGTGACAATGGCCCCTTGCTTCCATGTCACCCTGTAGTGTCACAATGGTGTCCATGATTCCATCAGGCCCTGCAGTGTCACCATGGGCAGTTGGTTCAGTGACACTCCACAATGTCACCACGGCCCCATGGTTCCACAGAGCCCCACTGTGTCACTGTGGTGCCTTTGGTTCCAAGGCTCAGAAGTGCCACAATGACCCTTTGGTTCCACCAAGCCTTGAAGTTTCAAAATGGTCTCCATGGTTTCATGAGTACCCCCTGTGTCACAAGAGGCTCTTGGTTCCCTGAAGTTCTCCAGTGTCACAATGGGCCCTTGGTTCCATGAGGTTTGGTAGAGTCACAATTGACTCCTTGGTTCCATGAATCCCTGCTGTGTCACAATGCCCATGGTTCCATGAATGTCCACGGTGTCACCACGGTCTCCTTGGATCCCCAGTATCACCATGGTCTCCTTGGCACCATCCAGGCCTTGTAACAAGAGACAGTGAGCCATTTAGTGCCTTAGATGAAAGGCTGCAGAACCCATGGTTGTGAGGCTGTGTCACTGATACAAAACAAAAACCACCTGAATCTGAACGCCAAATATCATCTCAATTACCTTCAATCCCAGCCTCGACAGAGGTAGAAAATTCACACAGAGATCCCACAGTAAATCAAAAACAGGGACCATATTTTGAATGCAGGCAAAATGCATTCAAGTGCATTCGAATGCACTCGCTATGATGGGGAGGTGATGATCCCCTATTCCAAGAGTGAACTTAGGAAGGGCTGACTATTGAAGGAACTGCAGGGAACCACAATATAAGAAAGTTTCGCAGGTGGCATAGGTGATTCTGGGATAGGGACACCAGAAAGCAAGAGCAGATGAACCAGCGCAGTCGCCACCAAGAAGATCACATTCACACGCTGTGTGCAGCAACCCCATCAGGCCGTGCCACCATCCCCTGGTACAAGGGGGGTCACAATGGTTCGTTTCACTGATCTCAGGGTGCAAAGACACACAGCAGGGGACTTTCAGTATTAACCAAAACAAATGCACTTTTTATTGACTGCCCACAGCAGATGCAACACAAGGATTAGAAAGGAGATAAGGATAGAGAGACGGAGAAAAGGAGGGGGGGGGATAGCTGCCAACAGAGAGATTAAATCCTCGTGGTCTGGCCAATAGATCCGTCTGGTCATGTCGGGGAGAGTCTCAAAGCCTTTTGTTAACTCAGGGCTCTTTTATAATCTACCGCCGGGAGGGGAACAGGACGGCACATGGGGGGAACAGTGGAGAATAAATCCATTGGGAACAGTGTGGTAGATAGGGACAGACGATGGGAAGATCACGCGATGTGACAGACAGCGGCAGGATTCCTTTTCCCCTAATCCCCTGAGATAAGAGATCACCCTAGGAATGTAACTAGGAATGTAGCCCCCCTAATGACAGTAATGCTGGTAACTTCCCCTCCTTACTAACCATAGATAGTACTGCAGACCCCCTCTGACGTAGAGAAGCCCCTAAGACTATAAAACCCCACGAGATGAGACAAAAAAGGCCTTTGAACGTCTACCACATTGGTATCTGCATGGTCTTTGGCCCGAGCAACCCTGGTGAGTTTGGGTCGCCATGCTGCTCCTTGAAACCAGGTCGCTTTGCTTTATATCAGAAGGCAACAACTGGTGCCGCAACCTGGGAGGCAGCTCGGGTAACGGGATTCGCCTGGACGAGAGACAGCGGCTGCAGCGCCGGGACCGTCTGCAGCGGGGGGGACGCCCCTGGACCCGTGTGGACCGTGGAAGTCATAGCGAAGGCCGTAAGTCAGATGCATGCGCAATGGGGTATTGAGTGTCAGCTTAAAGATCTATGTCTTGCATTACCGAGACTGATTACGCTTGGGGCCATAGAAAGCCCAATAGACATCCTCCATCCAGAGGCTTGGGATAATTGTACAAAGGCTCTGGCCGAGGAAACCATGTCCTCAGGCTCAGGGAAAGCCCTAAAATTGTGGGGCAGTGTTATCCAGGCTCTGCAAAAAGCTCGACAAGAGCAAGAAACCTGGAAAGCTGCGCAAACTTGTTTATTAGCCACGCCGCAGCTGGGGGTAGGCGTGGCAACGCAGACTGCAGAGAATTTTGATCAGATCGGCGGCGCGGAACCATGAATGCTGGATTCCCCCGAGCAGACCGACTTACCATCAGAGGGGGGAGAACACACGCGGGCATTTTGGCAGGGGCTCGTGGAGGAGGCACGAGAAGCGTCCAGACTGTCGGACCCCGTAAGGATCGATAAAAAAGCCCCCCCACCCTATGCGTTTGAAAACAGCGCTGAACCGTGTGTTCAGGGCGGTAAGGAAGACGCGGAGGGCGGAAATGCAGTCAGCCTGCTTAACAACGCATGTGTGGGTGAGCAGGGAGAAGGGGCGGCGCTCGCAGAGGAGTGTAAGACCAATCAGAGTGCTTAGTTCACATTAGGTCCTTATAGGGCAAGGACCTCCCCCAGCAGGAGGTGGTGGGACCCCAGGGGGAGGGAACGGCCAGACCCCCGCAAGAAGGGGCGGGGTCGGAGCCCGAGAAAACGGCAGAGCAGCCCGGAAATGTCCGGCCAGTCGACTTCCGGCTTGGACTCAGACTCGAGCTCCGAGCTCGAGAGGGGATCGGGGTGCTCCGATACGGATTCTAGTTTTAACAGAAAGAGAGCAGCGGCATATAAGGTCACTAGCCACAGTGCTCCCACATGGGTGAAGGGGTTATCAGAGAAAGACCGAACCCCGCTTACAGACTGGTGGAAAATAAAAATAGCGTGTGCAGAATGGGCTCCGTTGGCGACACTGCTGTTTTTCCGGTCTGGGTGGGGGGGAGGAGGCGGAAACCAAAGGACCTATTCCCCGGTAAACCCGAAAGACGTACAGGCAATTATTAAAGCGATTGCAGACACGGGAATTAATTCTGCCATGGTTTCCACACTCATTGACAGTGTTTTTTGGAGGGGATGACATGCTACCTTTTGATATTAAGCAGACTTGCAGGATGATTTTCGATGGGGCAGGGATGATTGTTTTTAAACAGGAATGGGAGGACAACTGTATAAAGCAGCTAGCCTTGGTAACGGATGCAGACCTGCACCGCAGCGGCAGTATGGCAGTCAGGAGAACAGTGGCAACGTGTCAAGGCAACCAACCCCACGCTTTCAGTCCAACAGCTTGAAGCAGCAGCCATAGTGCTAGCGTGCAGACTGTTCCCAGAAGAACACCGTAACATTGTGACTGACTCCATATTTGTGGCCAAGCTCTGCCTAGCCATGTCCGGACCAGGTGTGTCAGCGTCTACAGTGGCAATGATGCTGGAGGAAGCACTCTATTCACGGAAAGGCACCATATCAGTCATCCACGTCAACAGCCATGACCTAATCAAAGGATTCTACCAAATAGGCAACGACAAGGCTGCCGCCGCCGCAAAGGGTGTATGGACACTGAAAGAAGCTCGTCAGTTGCACGAATCCCTTCACATCGGAGCTAAAGCACTTGAGAAAAGGTGCGGGTTTTCTACCACGGATGCAAAACACGTGGTCGCCAAGTGCCCCCACTGCCAGAAGTCGCCACTGTGGTCGAGTGGCATCAACCCCAGAGGCCTCAAAGCCTCAGAAATATGGCAAACAGACTTTACACAATGCCAGCTGTTGAAACCCCGAGTGTGGCTTGCAGTTACCGTAGATAGGTACAGCGGCATGATCGTGGCCAAACAGCATCTCAAGACCGATTCCAAAGCGACCATCCAACATTGGCTAACAGCCATGGCATGGCTTGGAGTTCCAAAACAAATTAAAAGAGACAATGGCACAAACTTCATCTCAAAGGTGGTCCAAGCATTCGTCTCAAAATGGAACATTGCCTTGGTACATGGCATCCCATACAACAGCACCGGACAAGCCATCATCGAAAGAGCAAACCAGACTCTTAAAACTAAGCTGGAAGTACTAGCAAAGACAGAAGGCTTCACCAATGCCATTCCCCCGAGTGACCAGGCGCGCATACTAGCAACCGCGCTGCTAGCGTTAAATCAATTCCCTAGGGGGGATGAAACAAACAGTCCAGCCCAGAGACACTGGGCCACTTGAGCACTAGAGGAAGGCCCACGGGTTGTGATCAAAAATGAACTAGGGGAGTGGGAACAGGGTTGGAGACTAGTGCTCACAGGGCGGGGGTATGCGGCCGTTAAAAAGGATGTGGACGTTAAATGGTGTCCACTCAAATCTATTAAACCAAACCTTCAAAGAGAAACTCATGAGAATTGTGAGACTTTGTTTGCAAGACTGGATCTTTGGACACCCCCGCAACCCATATGCCCCGCCCCACTACCGGGAAAGAGAGAGAGGCCATCAAGTGACCAGACATCCCCTGAGAAGCACGCACCATCAAAATCAAAGCAGTAACAGTATCTCTGTGTGATCTTGTTTCTAGGGTTAGTAGGCGGAGGACAGGCAGACACAAAATATTACCCTCACCGGCCTTTCAGGTGGGTCCTACACCATCTCTCAGGTGAGGGGGCCATCGAAGAAACTGTTACAGCTGACAGGGAACCCCAGATTTCAGGTCAATCAATCCACACCAATGCAGATGAGACACCCCTCAGAGAGGCATTACCCTAAGTCAGGTTACGGGCCAGGGCAGATGCTTTGGCAATGCAACCCTAGCTAGGCGAAAAGGCAACATCTTCACCAAAGTTGTCAAGCCTGACAGGAAAAACAATAAGTGGGTAGTCCCATCCGCATCTGGGATGTGGGTTTGCCAGCAATCTGGAGTGAGTCCCTGTGTGTTCCTTGCCAAATTCAATGACTCTAACGACTTTTGTATCCAAGTTCTGATTGTTCCTAGGGTCCTGTACCACTCAGACGAAGAAGTGTACCACCTTTTTGAGGAACCCAGCCGGCTCCACAAAAGAGAAATAATAACAGGTATAACTATCGCAATGCTACTCGGCCTAGGAGCAGCCAGAACGGCCATGGGTGTCTCAGCCCTAGCGACTCAACACCAAGGACTGTCCCAGCTGCAAATGACCATCAATGAGGACCTGCAAAGGATCAAGAAATCCATTTCCTTTCTAGAGAAGTCAGTCTCCTCACTATCAGAAGTGGTCTTGCAGAACCAGCGAGGACTGGACCTCCTGTTCGTGCAGCAAGGGGGCCTGTGTGCCACCTTGAAAGAGGAATGCTGCTTTTATGTGAACCAGATGGGAGTCGTTGAAGACTCCATGGCCGAACTGAGAAATCAGCTAAACCTAAGAAAAGTGGACAGAGAAGCTCAACAGGGCTGGTTCGAGTCATGGTTCAACCGGTCCCCATGGCTCACCACCCTGATTTCTACCCTAATAGGCCCACTTGCTATAATCTTACTAACCCTAATCTTTGGGTCTTGCATATTAAACAAACGGGTGCTATTCGTTAAAAGGCATTTAGAAACGGCTAACATTTTGTTTCTCGAGCGCCGACAATTACTTTAAGGTGTGCCAGTTACTAACACACTTGCAATTTTACACTAATTCTACTAACACGTAAAATTTTGTAGCCTCTACATTTTATAACTTTATACGATTTTTATTAATCATGGGGGGGGTGGGGGGGGAAATGTGGAGAGTCAGGGACAAGCGTGCGGAAGAATTTGGGCTGTACAGTTAGATAGGACACCCCCCACCCTGAAGTCAGACCCTTGCTCCATACTTGGCCGCACCCAGCCGGACATGAGCAGAAGGAAATGACACTGACTGCCCAAGCTATAAAAACCCTTGTGACCCCTCAATAAATGCCATTTGCTGTCCACCACATGGGTGTCAGGAGCATATGGACCGAGTGACCCTGGGCTTTGGGCCACCATGCCGGACTTAAAACCAGGTCGCCACACCTTGAAGGCAACACAGCTGGAGAAGGACAACACTGCCTACCAGATGATCAAGCAGCAGGTATGCCCAGAGAAGTATCGGATGATATCAAAGAGATGGCTTTGAAAGCTTTAATCCAGGTATCGGATGGTAGCACCCCCAATTTGTACTACCCTGAGTGGCTGCAGCTAAAGCTTTAGGACAATTAGACCATCTTGGGTGCCTGTTAAGTAAGCAAACCAATGCTACCTCCTTCACATTGAGTGGCCTGCTCCCAGATATAGAGACCATTAGACATGCCACCTTGCCGAACAGCGATAGTGTTTTTACTCTGGGTACATGGGCATGGCTGTGTAGACTCTGAGGGATGTGTTGCATTAACGTCTCCAGCCACAGCAAGTAAATCCACAAGAACATTCAGGTACTGAAGGAAGGTTTCAAGAATCTTCAAGTGGAAAACAAAGGCTGGTTCAATAAACTCTTCCAATCCAAGGGACTAAAGGGTTGGATGATGTTGAGCTAAAACAGGACTATGAATTCCCTTACTGGTTGTTGTTGTATTGTTAATATTTCCATGTTTGTTTGGATGCTTTTAGAAAATCTTACAAAATTCTTTCGGTTCCATTTTGTTGTAAAACAGAAGGGGGAAGATACCCAACACAGGATCCTCATGGACTCCTTCGAGGAGAGAATTGGAGGCCAGGATGGCACAAAATCCTCTCAGAGACTCAGTGTGGGAAGGAAAATCCTTAAAAGTACCTAAAAGTATTCTTAAATCCATAAAGTACCTTGAAAACCTTGAGTAGCTCAAGGTGTTAATGAGCCCTACTGAGTGTCAGTACAAAGCTCTCCAGGGATTAATTAAAGCAGATAATTCGGGCAATGATTGCACAAACTTCTCACAGAGTCTCTATCAAAAGGGAAATACGAAGTACCTTAAAATAACTGAAGTACCTTGAAGTAGTAATGAGCCCTACTGAGTGTTGTTACTGACAAAGCCTCTCCAGGGACTAATTACAGCACATAATTGGAGGCCATGATTGCACAAACCTCTCAGAGGCTCAAAGGCAAAAGCCAAACCCAAAGTCCTTTGAAAAACCTGCAGTACCTGGGAGAATGAAGGAGCCCCCAGGGCCATTGCTGAGCAAGGCTCCCCAGGGACTCCTTCCAGCAGATCCTTGAGGCCACTGAGATGTGGGCTAGGGGGGGATGCTGAGGGCAGGACAAGGGGCTGACAGTGCCCAGCCTGGCTGGGGCTGTGCCAGGAGGCCCCAGGGCCTCAGGACAAGGTGTCTCCTCACAGCCCTTGTTGGCACAGACCCTGCTGTGCCCCAGGGCACCAACACTTGACTTCTCTTTGTCCCCACCTGTCATCACTGCCTGCAGTTCTCTGCTCTGCCTGGGGCCTGGTGACACTTTCTAGTTTGTGCTCCTCAGTGGGACCCATTAAAAGTCCCAGAAACTTTGGAGTTGGATTCTGACTTGGAGTTCTGGAGAAGTTTCTTCAGCTTCCTCTCAGGGACTGATGTTCAGGGCCTGAGCACAAAGCCCCAAAAGCTCATTGAAGTCCTTGTGCTGTGTCTATGCTGCTGAGCTGGGCTGGGCTCCTGGCACAGAGGCAGCTCCTGGTAACCAAGAAGAGCTTCAAAAGCACATTTCTCTTGATGAGCAGCTCTTCTGCCAGCCCAGCAGGGCTGGGGCACTGCCTGCAGCCACCCTGGGCACAGCATAGAGGCACAGAGAGCTTCAATCAGTCAGGGCTCAGAAGGTGCTGAGAAGTGCCTGGGGCAGAATCACTGCCAGCCCTTGGCACAGGAACCTCTGGCTGCAGGACAATGCAGCTGCAGCTCCTGGAATGATCTCCTAAAGCTGAAATATCCCAACGCCTACAGACGCTGTGAGTACAACTCAGTATTTCTGGTGCAGTGGAGGTGAAATGCTCATTAAGGTCTGATATGCTGAGGGGTTCTGATCAGTCATAGAATATTTCCAAAATAATAAATTTTATAAAAAGGAGGACATTTACAATAACTAAGTATGTATTCAGTTTCCTACTATTGGAGAATGGCAGCCAAGAGAAGATAAATATTAAAGCTTGCTTATTAATTATTATTATTAAATTTGAAAAGTGTCAGAAACATCCAAAGTGTTACTTTTACTGATCAATAGGTTCACAAGTGATCCCTAATGTGCTTTCAGCCACTGTGCCCATGGCCAGCACCAGCATCACCTTTGATGGAGCCATCAGGCTCAGTCTGAGCTATCCTTTCTCCAAGCTGCAAACAGAACCTGCCCCCAGGCAGTGCCCTGCAAACAGGCAGGGTTCTGTCAGGCCAAGGAGAGTGCACAGAGATTTTGGATCTGTGAGTGCTGGCAGGGAGAGGGCAGGCACTGGGAAACACCTGCAGGAGGAAAATATGCAGGAAGCAGAGAGACGATCAGGCAATGAGGGAGGCAAAAGAAAGCCCAGAGATGCTGTGGCAGGGAGAGTTTAGAGATGCCCACAGGATCCCCTCCAGTGCAGCCCCTCCCTCTGAACAAGCCCCCTCCCTCCTCCCCTGCCCTCAGCCCAGCCTCTGTCCTCAGGGCTGGGGCTCCAAGGCGTGCAGCCCCTCCTGTGCAGGCAGAGCTGCAGCAGAGCCGTGGGGCAGCTCTGCAGCCCCGGGCCCAGTTCCCCCTGCAGAGCACAGGACTGGGAGCAGCTGTCCAGCCCTGGGGGCTCTGGCAGGGGGCACAGCTGGCTCAGAGTGACGCTGCCCCAAACGCCCGGCTCTGGGCAATGCTGTCAGTGCAGCCAGGGAAGGACTTGCATCTTCCTCAATCCAATGCCAGCATAAGGACACTTGGAAATCTCCCTGAGATTTCAGTCCAAGCCGGGAGATTCAATCCTGGGTGCAAACCTGTCCTAGAGCATCTCTGAGTTATGAGATTGATGGGGAAAGGCAGAGGTGCTCTGACAGTGAAAATGTTGCTGGGTTGGTGAAATGAGCAAAGTGAGTTTTTGGCTACAGATGTAGAGCTGGGCTGTGGTGGATCCATTTGCTCTCAGTACCTGGGGCTTTCCAAGGAAAACATGGGAGGGTGAACATCCTACATTTGAGAAAAGAGAAAGCCCAGAGAAACTCCAAACCGAATGAAGTGACAAGCCATCTCCCCTCAGTCACCACTCATCATCTTGCCTCAGGGAACTCACTAAATTCTACCAGAGGGCAAGAAAAATCCTGTGGGTTTCTGATATCCAGCAGCAACAGTTGAGATACGGGGGGACTTTATAAAGAAAACCTCAAAACCCAAAAAAACTGAAGACCATGTACCATGTCTGTGTGTTACAGAGGAGGGTGTATGGGAAATGTTTTTGGTTACAGGTCTAACACTTCACTGTCCTTTCCTCGATGAACAGGGCCCCATGCCCAGATGCAGCAAGTGTCCAACAGCAGCTCCATCAGGCACTTCTTCCTGGCACTGGCAGACACGCGGCAGCTGCAGCTCCTGCACTTCTGCCTCTTGCTGGGCATCTCCCTGGCTGCCCTCCTGGGCAACGGCCTCATCATCAGCGCCGTAGCCTGCGGCCACCACCTGCACACGCCCATGTTCTTCTTCCTGCTCAGCCTGGCCCTCAGCGACCTGGGCTCCATCTGCACCACTGTCCCCAAAGCCATGCACAATTCCCTCTGGGACACCAGAACCATCTCCTACTCAGGATGTGCAGCCCAAGTCTTTCTGATTTTCTTCTTTCTTACAACAGAGATTTATCTCCTGACCATCATGTGCTACAACCGCTACATGTCCATCTGCAAACCCCTGCACTACGGGACCCTCCTGGGCAGCAGAGCTTGTGCCCACATGGCAGCAGCTGCCTGGGCCAGTGGCTTTCTAACTGCTCACATGCACATGGCCAATACATTTTCCCTGCCCCTGTGCCATGGCAATGCCCTGGGCCAGTTCTTCTGTGAGGTGCCCCAGATGCTCAAGCTCTCCTGATCACACTTAAACCTCAGGGAACTTGGGCTTATTGTTATTAGTACCTTTTTAGCATTTGGCTGTTTTGTGTTCATTGTTTTCTCCTATGTGCAGATCTTCAGGGCCGTGCTGAGGATCCCCTCTGAGCAGGGACGGCACAAAGCCTTTCCACCTGCCTCCCTCACCTGGCTGTGGTCTCTCTATTCCTCAGCACCTCATTTTTTACCTGCCTGAAGCCCCCCTCCATGTCCTCTCCATCCCTGGATGTGGCCCTGTCAGTTCTGTACTCGGTGGTGCTTCCAGCCCTGAACCCCCTCATCTACAGCCTGAGGAACCAGGAGTTGAAAGCTGCAGTGTGGAGACTGAGGACTGGATGGTTTCAGAAATATTAAACTGCTAGCCAGTTTCTGCCAATCATTTCTAATGAAAGTCACCTTTGATACTTCTTGTTTGTTTGGTTGTGAGTTTTTACTTTTTTTTTACTGTTTTCATATGGTCCACAAGGACATGTCATTCTTTATGGCATTTCTCATTTTGTTTCTCTCCACCTTCCATGTGGCCAAAGACTGTCAATGAGAGGCTGGTTTCCTTGTGGCTTTAAAGGAAATAAAGGATCTCCCAGCCAAGTTTTCAGAAGAGATGCCCCTTTTATTGCCTTCTCTGGAGCTGCAGCAGCAATGTCTGTGTGCAGATCTGGGGCAAATCAGGGCTGGCCCAGCAGCTGTGCTCAGCAGCAGCACTTGGTGTTGCCAGTGCTACTGCTGTGGTCCTGTCCCCCTGCCCTGCTGGCCCTGGTGTTGCTGCAGGGCCTGAGTGCTCTTGGGGCCGGGCACAGCCCTGGGGGTGGAAGTGCCAGGGCTGCAGCAGGGACAGGCCATGGGCACTGCTGGGGCAGCGCTGACGCCTCAGGCCAGGGCCTGGGGGCTCCAGGCTCCTTGCCCAGGCTCTCTCCAGAACACGGCCAGGCCAATGCTCAGCACAGAAAAGCCCCGTGAGCAGCCCCAGGCTGGCCGTGGGCAGGCTGGGGGCAAACAGCATGGCTGAGGCTCTGCAAGGGCCCTGGGGCAGACAGGAAGGAGCAGCAGAGCAGGGGCTGATCCATCCCCAGTGTGCTGCACAGCCCAGGGCAACATCCCAGAGCATCCTCATGCAGCTGCCAAAAACATCCCCCCTCTGCAGCCCTGGCCTCTCCCCCAGCTCACACAGGTGCCCCCTCCTTGCAGGCACAGACACGGCAGCACTGGCTCAGCAGCCCCTGTTTGCATTGCACAGAGCAGGGGGAGCACCCCCATGCTGTTGGTATGGGGACATGAACCTGAGGGAGCACAAATGCCATCTGCCCCTGGGGCCAGCAAGGGCTGGGGGACACAAAGGAAACCACTCAGCTTTGTCCTGGCCTCTGCAGTCAGCCAGAAAGTTTGTTCCCATCAGCTGGGAGTTTCCTGTCCCACTGCAGACACTGTTGCTCAGAGCCAGGGCTGCCTGACAGCCACCCCCAAACTGCCCTGAGCATTTCCTTTGCTTCACCTTTGCTTTCTTTACTCTTCCTGATACAAATTTCTTCCTGTTCCCCACCCCAGGTGACCCAGAACTAGACACAGCACTCGAGATGCTGCCCAAGCTGTGCTGAGCACAGGGGAAGAATCCCTGCCCTGGTTCTGCTGGCCACACCATTCCTGATCCAGGCCAGGAGCCATTGGCCTTCTTGCCCACCTGGGCACTCTGCTGCCTCATGCCCAGCCTGCTGTCCATCAGTCCCTGCAGGTCCCTTTCTGCCTGCCTGCTCTCCAGCCACTCTGTCCCCAGCCTGTACTGCTGCAGGTGTTGTTGTGGCCAAAGTGCAGGACCTGGCACTTGGACTTGTTAAACCTGACCTAGTTGGATCACAAATCTCTGTTAAACCACACCTGGATCCAGCCTGTCCAGGGCCCTCTGCACAGCCCTCGTGCCTCCATTCTCCATCAGATCCAAACTCACACCCACTTTGGTGTCATCTGCAGATTTGCTGATGTTGGACACAATCCCCTCATCCAGACCATTCCATGCAGACATTGGAATCCTCGCTGGCTGGCTCTGATCCCTCAGCCATCTTGTGGGTGCCCTGTGATGGCACTCAAGGTGATCTGTTCCATAACCTTGCCGGGCACCCAGGTCAGGCTGACAGGCCTGGAGTTCCCCAGATCCTCCTTCCAGCCCTTCTTTGTGATGGGCTCACATTGGCACCTCCAGTCCTCTGGGCCCTCCCTGCTGAGCCAGCACTGATGGTAAATGATGGAGAGCAGCTTGGGGAGATCATCCACCAGCTCCGTCATCCCCCTGGGATGGATCCCATCTGATCCCACACACCTGTGAGCATCTGAGTGGCTCAGCAGGTCACCAACGCCTTCCTCCTGGATTACAGGGGCTGTTCTGGTCCCTGTGCCCATCTACCAGCTCAGGAGAGCACTTGTCCTGAGGACAGCCTGTCCTAATATCAAAAATTGAGAGAAACAAGATGTTAAGTAGCTCTGCCTTCTCCTTATCTTTAGTTACTATATTCCCCACTGCATCCAATAAAGAGTAGAGGTTCTCCTTATCCCATGTTTTGCTATTAATTTAATTGTGGAAACATTGTCTAATTTTTTTTCACGGAAGTGGTCAGGTTAAACTCTAATTGAGCTTTCACCTCTTGACTTTTTTTCTGCACGACTTCACAACATACTTAAACATTTCCTAAGCTGCTTGACCTTCTGTCCAAAGTTGATGCACCTCTTGTTACCCTTGAGTTCCCACAAAATCTCCACGGCCAGCCAGGCCAGTCATTTTCCTCACTAGCTCATCTTTTGCCACACTGGGACAGGCTGCTCCTTCCCCTTAAGATTACTTCCTTGAAATGTGTCCATCCTTCCTGGACCCCTTTGTTTTTAAGGGATGTTTTCCTTAAAAAACATCAGTGCCTGATTCAGTACTCCCCAAATCTGCATCCTAAATAGGCCAAAGTCTGCCCTTCCTAATTCCAGTGTAGAAGTTTTGTTGCTGTCCCTCCTTCTTTCCCAGAACATTGAAAACTTAATTATTTCATGGTCACTGTGCCCCAGGCTACCTCTGAGCCCAACATCTGCCACCAGCCCTTCTCTGTTTGTGAACAGCAGCAGACAGAGCTTTCCTTGGCAGTGGGAGTGTTACCAAAAATTCAGTAAAATAGAAAACTCCTTAACACCAATGCAGCATTAAAAAGCAGCATTATTTTTTCAGGGGGATGCACGGGGGACAGCTCCTCCCAAAGCCCTGCAGGCTGAGTAAAGGAAAGTTTCTGTTTATATTCTATATGTTGCACACATATTCATTGATTTTCCCAGACTAAACATAAATATGATAATGGTTTCCCCAAAATCATTCACATATTTCCCCTCCCCTTCACCCATGTGTTGTTCTGTCTTGGGGTCTCTCTGGTGGTCCCTGGTGGTCGTGGACCCCAATGTTCCTGTGGGCCTGGCTGAGCGGGCAGGACACTGAGGCTGCTGAACTTCCAGTTCCCCTTCTCACACAATGGGCATTGTGTGGCTTCCATAGGCCTGGAATTTTGGAGAACAAGCTCCAGGTGTCAGCTCACCTAGTGTAGACAATTTATCATCTGGTTAGATGAGGTCACAGAGTGGGCTATGACATCACAGAGTGCAGTATGTAAGGTTATTGAGCAGGTATGACATCATAGACATCATCACAGAGCAGACTGTGACACCACAGGGCAGAGATCTGACATCACAGAGTAGACGATGACATCACAGAGTTGGCTGTGATATCAGAGACCAGTTGTGTGACATCAGAGAATGGGCTGTGACATCACAGAGCAGGCTGTAGCATCACAGAGGGGCTGTGTGACATCCCAGCAGGGCTGTGTCAGGTCCCTGGGTTGGTCACTCCACCCCAGCTCCCCCTCACAGTTTCTCCCAACAAGTCCAATGCTGTCCATGCCCCACAGGGTCCCTGTCCCCCGGGATCCCCCCGGCCCACCTGGAGTCACAGCCTCCACCAAAGGATGTTCCACAGGATCCACCCCAGAGCCTGACAGGGGACAAGGGGCCAGGGCTGTGTGACCAGGACATCAAGGATGTGGATTATCCAGGTCACTGTGGGCTGGATTGGGTTGCCCAGGGCAGGAAAGATGTCTGGCAGCTGGAGCAGGGTCTGGGAAGGGCCTCCAAGGTGGGGCTGGAGCCCCTGGGCTTTGAGCAGAGGCTGAGGGAGCTGGGCTGGTCCAGCCTGGAGCAAGGAAGGCTGAGGGGCTCCTCATCCCAGCCTGGCAGTGCCAGCGAGGAGGGGATGGAGAACACAGAGCCAGGCTCTTCACCGGGGGGCCTGGTGGGAGACAAAAGCCAAAGAGGGGAGATCAGCCAGGACAGGAGGAGGTGAAATGAGTCAGGCTGCTTTCAGCATTTCCTCAACACCAAGAGCAGCCTGACCTCCCTTCTCCATCCACCACTGGCAGCTTTCCAAATCAGGAATTGTTTGAGCTATTTTGCCCCCACTCCGGGTTAAGCATCCTGATAAAGAACTTAATTATGTTTATATCTATCACAGAACCACATTGTGAGCCCAGGGCAGGACCTGGCCCTTGGCCTTGGTGAACCTCATCCAGCTGTCCTGGGCCCATGGCTCCAGCCTGTCCAGATCCCTCTGCAGAGCTTCCTGCCCTCCAGCCACACTCCCACCCAGCTTGGGCTCACCTGGGAACTGACTGAGGGTGCCCTCGATGGCCTCATCCAGATCAGCAATAAAGAGATTTCACTGACCTGGCCCCAATCCTGAGCCCTGGGGACGCCCCTGGATGTGATTCCATTCCTCAGCTGCTCTGAGTGCCAGGGGTTGGGTGAGGGAAATGGGGGGGAGGGGGTAGTGACAAAGTGTGATTGATTGTCAGCCACAAAGGGTCTTGATTTTCATATCTGTTCAAACTGCATGAGGAGGTGCTGGGGATCAATATCCACTGGGGATTGCTGATATCAATCTATAAAGAAGAAATAAACCAGGACAAAACAGTTCTCTCTGCATTGTTTTCAATATGGTATATTCACTTTGAATAGACTTATGAAATCTGTCTAAATAACCACAGAAGAATTGAAAACTTAGATTATTCCCATGGACTTTTCTTGTTTTGGGTCTTTTGAACAAATATTTATGATCTTTTCTCAATTCCTGAAGTGAAGAGCTCAAGGAAGAAGAGGCCCTGGAGTTGGAAAATTCATCATCAGCCTCCAAGCAGCTGAGGATCCATCCCCATCAGAGCAGCAATGAACAGAAATAGGCACAGCTTTGTTGCTGCCCCAGCTTTGGCATGGGCCCTGGGCCTGGAGCAGGAGCAGCTCTTGAGGGCCCCAAGGCTGGGGCTCTTGTGCTGTCCTGGGCAGATGGGATGGCAGCAGAGGCTGCAGAGCTCTCAGCACCTCAGCTCGAGGGGAGCAGGGCAGCCAGGGAGCCTCCTTTGGCCTTGCCCAAGCACCTTCCCCCATGGCTGGGGCTGAGTCCTGTGGCAGCTGCAGCTGCTGCTGTGCCCTTGCCAGGGGCTGAGGCTGTGGGGCAGTGCCCAGAGCAGCCTGGCCTGAGCAGAGCTGTGGGGCCACACCTGGCTGGGCTGGGCTGGGGAGAGGCCCTTGGTGCTGCCCAGAGCTCAGGGCAGCTGACAGAGCTTGCAGGGAGCTGGGCTGGCCTCAGAGAGCCTGGCCCAGAAACCATCAGTGTCCATCTCAGCCTGGCTGAGCGTGCAGGGGCAGGACTCAGGCCAGGCCTTGTGGGGCAGGGCCAGCGCCTGTGCAAGGCATTGCAAACAGGCAAGTGGCCCAGAGAGGAGGCTGCTCTGTGCCCTTGGTGACACGGACAGAGCAGGGAGAGGGCCCAGGACATTTGTCAGCACCAGCCTCTGTGCCCATGTGTTGGCAGCCCTGGCTGCTGAGTCCAGCTTTGGCCTGGGCTGAGTTTGGCTGTGGCCCAGCTCCATCCTCCTGCGGGACACAGGGCCTGTTCCCGGCCATGGCCAGCCCTGGCTGCCTCTCTGCTGGCCCAGAGGCCGGCAGAGCCCAGGGCAGGGCTGTCTGTGCAGCCTCACAGGTGCCAGGGACTCTGCAGGAGCTGGCAGAGGCTGCCCAGCAGGGAGGCCATGGGGCACAGAGCCCCAAGGCTGCTGTGGGCACCACGGCACAGGGGCCGTTCCCAGCCGCAATGCTCCTGTCCTGGGCTGGGCCTGCACAGGGGCTGGGCCACCATGGCTGGGCCAGCACAGGGCCACAAAGGGGCCACGCAGCCGCTGCCGGGGCTGACAGCAAGGCCAGGCACACACAAGCAATTGCTGAGCATGGCCTGCGCTGGCCAGGCCTGACTGTGCCAAAGGCAGAGCTCAGCTGCCCTTGGGGCTGCAGGAACAGTCCAGAGCCCAAAGAGCCTCCATGGCTGTGCTGGAGACAAAGGCTGCAGGAGGGAAATGAAGGGCTACTGTGGGATGGGGAGGGCATTGAATTCCAGCACACACCTCAGCTCTCTGATGATCCCGGCACCATGCTGGGCCCTGTTTCAGACTGGAGCAGGGCCAATGTTGATGGGCCAGGAGCCCTGTGGGGCTGTCAGGGACCTGCAGCTTGCGAGGTGCTCGGCTCTCCCTCAGGTGCTCTCAGAGAGATCCAATCCTAGCTGGGCACCTCAGGGCACAAGTGGCACTGCCTGTTCATGGGCACACAGCTGATGTCTGCCTGGAAAGGGGCACAGGTTTAAATACTTGTTAGTTTCTAATATACAAACAAATCTTTATTATCTGGGTAATCTGAGTACTTTGAAATTATAGCAAAGTTTTCCCATCAAAAACAGGAATTTCCTGGAAGCATACTGATGGCAGAAGGAGAAAAAATACTGATCTTCCCCTCTGCTTGTGGCAGCAATATTTATTCTATGATTTAATCTTTCTTTTCCATCAAGTGTTTCCAGCCCTCCTGGTTAAATGGCCATGTCTAAGGACATCTCTTCTTTTAAAGCAGGTGGATCTATGTACTTCCTGCTGCCCCCAGATTTACTCCTCTAGGTCCTCTCTGGTCATTGAAGTACCTCTCAACTGACTGATTTCATGCTTTGAGCTGCAAGAATTTGCCCAATATTTCTGTAGTTCAAATTAATGTATAATTAAACTTAATCTCATTTGTGTTTATATTTATCACAGTATTGTGTTTTCTTATGTCCTTTTTTTAGAGCTCTTCCTGTACAGAAATCCCCTGGGGATGGTGGACATGTCAGATGCTTCTGGGACATTCCAGAGAGAAGAGGGAAGAGCTGTGATGGTTGTTAAACTGTTCAAATGTTCAACTTGTGTTTGTTGGCAAGAAACCTTTCTGTGCCTCTGGATGCCACCAGTTCCTGACCACAAAGGACACAAACCTGATGAGTTGTGGTTCCCACTGCAGGGGCTGCACTTGGACCTTGGCTCTGCACAGGAGAGCTCTTCATCCCCTTTCTCTCTTTTCCTCCCTCTGGGCATGGACTTCAGTGTGTAACTCGTGTGTGCAAAGAGCAAATCTGGGCAGAATTGGGGCAGGGAGGGTTTGGTGGGACCTTGGGATCTGTGCTGGGCACAGAAGGTGTTTTCCATTGCTCTGAGACTGCCTGCTGTGGAAAATGGATTGAATATCCAGCAGAGGAATGACTTTTGTATTTGATGGAGCTGTGCCTTTCCTTGGCTTTGTTGGCTGACAAGAAATGAACATCCCTCTTTTTCTTGGGCAGCTCCTTCTCCAAGGAAAGCAGGTGGGAGTTGGAGCCAAGGAGCTGAAAGCTGCAGGTGCAGCCTGGGCTGGAGGGAGCTCAGATTTGCACAAGGCTGCTCTGGGTGCCGGGGCTTGGATGGGGGAAATGGTGGGATGTGGGTAGGGACAGAGTCTGATTGATTGTCAGCCATGAAGGGTCTTGATTTTCATCTTTATTCAAATTGCATGAGGAGGTACTTGGATTCAATGTCAATTGGAGACTACACATATTGATTTATGAACAGGAAAAAAACTGAAGAAGGACCTAAAAAAAGTTTTCTCATTATTTTTGTAAATAGAATATATTCTGTTTGAACACACTACTGAAATTGGTCAAGTTAACCACAGATGATTTGAAAACTGAAATCAAATTATTCCCAGAGGCTTGGCTTGTTAAGTTGTTCTGAATGTGAATGAGCCCTGGGACACTGAATTCCTGCACTGAAGAGCTGAAGGCTGAACAAGCCTCTGGAACAGGAAAATTCAGCAGCAGCCTCCAAGTTGCTGAGGATGTCAGCAGCCCCCACTGAGGCCATCCCTGCCCAGAGACCGTGGGGGAATGGGCAGACAAGGAGAGCGTCCCTGGGGCTGGGGCAGCACAACTCAGAGGCACCAGCGGCTCCAGCTGGGAAATGGAGTGTGGAATGTGTCTGGGAAAGCCCTGCCAGGGCTGTGTCCAGCAGGAGAGACAAGCCCTGACTCCCATCCACTAAAAAACTTTCTCAATGAGAGATTTAAAAGAAATTGCAATTGTTTGTTTCCTCTGACTTGGACGCAGTGCAGAAATTCTGACAAGAGATCCTCAGGAGCTCAAAAGAACAAGATAGCTTTTACTAGTTATATTAGAAAATTATGGAAACTTGGCAAATGGTTTAATGACATTTAATGAAAAAAACCCCCACTGATCAAAGCTTTAAATTGGACCATTCACCTTCACAAACTCTAAGCCTGTGCAGTTTTAAGTTACTCAAGATTTGCAAGAGAAGAGAAATGGAAGAAATATACACAGAAAGAGAAAAACAAAAAACATATACAGAAGCACCCACACAGCTACCAAGTCCTGGATTCCAGGAGTGTTCAGATGTAAATTCCAAGTGGAGGTAGGGTCAAGATGTGTGCTTGTCTTGTGGTCAGCTTGGTTTCCCTGGGCCCTTCCCCCAGGTGGGACTTGGGCTCATTTGGTCCCTCAGGAGCTGGGCTGGGGCTGCAGAGGTGGCTGTGGAGCATTGCCTGTGCTGTGCCAGGGACTGGCAGCCACTGCTGGGCTGGGATAGAGGCTCGGGGGCGATTGGGGTTCCAGGGCACAGCAGCATTGGAGTTCTGGGGCAGGGCAAGGCTGGACCTGCCCCTTTCTCCCCTGTGCAAAAATGTTTTGAGCAAACAATCTCCTCCAGTCTCTCACAACAGGGAATGTTGGAGGTGAAATCCCAATTCTGTCCTTGGGTGCCTGGAGGAGAAGGACAGTTCTATTCCACAGGAAGGAAAACACAGGGCTCCAGTGTTTGGAAGGCAGCGGAGAGCCTCACAAGGCCAAGGCCTGGCAGACTTGTCAATAAGGGCAGATTTTGTCTGGGAGCATTTTTGAACTGAAGGAATTTTGGAGGTGGAAGGCCAGTCTTGGCCATGGGCACCTGGAGAAGCAGGACAGTTCTTTCCACAGGAAGGAAAGCATGGAGCCTTCTCCAGTACTTTGGGGACAGATGGGAAGTGACCCTCATGAAACCACTGGCAGCTAGACTTGTCCTGGCAATATTCCTACTGGAACAATCTCTGGATATAGGGAAATTTGGAGGTGAAATCCCAATTCTGGCCATGGGTGCCTGGCGGAAAAGAACAGTTCTTTTCCATTGGGAAGGAAAGCACGGAGTACCAGTGTTTCAGAAGCAGATGAAAAGAGAGTCTTAATGTTCCAAGGTCAGCTGGACCAGTCAGGTGGCCCCTGGGAGGCCAAACCAGCAAGACCTGTTCCATCTTCCCCTGGTTTTGTGGGGCCCCATAGTGTCACAATGGTGCCTTGGATCCACGAGGCCCCACAGTGCCATAATGGTGTTACATGGCTTTGCAAGGGTTCCTCAGGGGTGAAGAGATAGACGAGAATCTTGGCTTCATGATGAGAAGGCTGGATTTATTAATTCACTATATATAATACATTATGACTATACTGAAAGGAATTGAGAGAAAAGTTCAGAAGCTGCTAAGCTAAGAAAAGAATAGGAATAGTAATAAACAAGAGAGCTCTCTGTGAACCTGTCCCAGAGAGCTTGGTCCTGATTGGCCCTTAATTGCAAACATGGAACATGGGCCAATCATAGGTGCACCTGCTACATTCCACAGCAGCAGATAACAATTGTTTACATTCTTCTTCTGGGGCCTCAGCTTCCCAGAAGAGGAAAAATCCCAAAGAAAGGCTTTTTATGAAAAAATATCAGTGATATATTGGTGTCTTGTTTCCATGGGGCCCAGCAGTGTCACAATGTCCCCTCGGCTCCACAAGGCCCTGAAGTCTCACAATGGTCCCACTGATTCCATGAGGCCTTGCAGTGTCACAATGGTCTCCATGGTTCCCCAGGCCTCACAATGTCACGTGACTCCTCTGTTCCATGAGGTCTGCAATGTCACAATGGACCTTAGGACCCTGAGGGTTTGCTGTGTCACAATGGTCTCCTTTGGCTCCACAGTGTCACAATGGACCATTGATGACATGAGGGCCTGCAATGTCACACTGGACCTTTGGTTCCAGGCAGCCCTGCAATGTCACAAAGGCCTCTTGGTTTCACGAGGCCTTACAGTATCACAATGGTCCTCTTGGTTCTGTGGGGACCTCCAGGGTCCCAGTGGTCTCACTGGTTCCATGAGGCCTCACAGTGACACAATGCTTTGGTTATTCCATGGGGCCTTGTAGTGTCACAATGGTCTCCATGATTCCATGAGGCCTCTCAGTGTCACAATGGTCTCCTTCATTCCATGAGGCTGTGAAGTGTCCTAATGGTCTCTCCACGGTTCCATGAGGCCCTGCAGTGTCACAATGGCCCCTTGGTTCCATGACACCCCAAAGTGTCATAATGGTCTCCACAGTTTGAGGACTCCCGGCAGTGTCACAATGGACCCTTGGTTTGATGGCGCCTCTCAGTGTCACAATGAACCCTACATTTCATGGAGTCACACAGTGTCAGGACAGTCCCCTTGGTTCCATGAGGCTCAGCAATGTCACAGTGGTCTCCATGATTGCATGAGGTCCCACAGTGTCACAGTGGTCCCTTGGTCTCACAAGGTCCCACAGTGTCACAGTTGTCCTTTGGTCTCACAGGCCCCCACAGTGTCACAATGATCCCTTGGTCTCACAGGGCCCCACAGTGTCACAATTGTCCCTTGGTTCCATGGGCCCTGTACTGCTGCATTCCCCCCTCCCCTTCTCAGGCCGCCCTGCCAGCTGAGAAATGCTCCTTGGGCCTCAGCCTTGGCCAACAGCCCCTGGGCTCAGCTCCTCTGCAGCTCATCACAAACACCGTCTGCTCCAGGCACTGCTGCTGCCCAACCAGCTCCTGGTTCCTTTAGCAGCAGCCCTGGGAACTGTTTTTGTTCCCTCAGTGGCACAACATCCCTGTTCTCACACTGCCAAAGAAAGCTGTTGGTGCCAAGTGCGGCCAGGATGAACCATTGCTGGGACTGAAGCCCCTCTCTTGGGGCCCTGCAAACAGCGCTCCAAAAGGAGCCCTTGGAGCTCTCCTGAGCCAGTGACTCCCTCTGAGTGAGGCCTCTCCCAGCCGGGAACTCTCCCGTTTGCTGCACTCAGGGATCCCCAACAACGACAGAGCCTGGGCCAATCCCCCCACTCCTCCAGGCTCAACTCTTCACCCGCTGGGGAGATGCCAAAGGATCCACAAGGAGCATTGCCTGCCCTCAGGGGAATTGCTCACAGGTGCCTTGCACCGACACTTTGTGTGCACACAGGACTGCCTGTGCTGGGGAAATGTGGCAGAAATGCTGCTCTCTGAGGGGTTGGAGTGCCTGGGATAGCTGAGTCAGTCAGGCCTGTAGGGAAGGTTAAATCACAAGGCCTAAATGAAGTTAAATGCTGCTGAGAGGTTTTCTTTTGCTAAGCGGTTACCTTTAGTATAAGTTATATGTTAAGTTCAGTATTGTTAAGTGTTATTCCTCTGTTAATATGCGAAGTCATGGGTTTAAGTTAGGTTACATGCTGTTATACTCTGCTCTTTTGCTAAACTGTGAGGTTGAAAGTATCAGTTAAGGTTAATGTATTAGTAAAGTCCTGTTAAGTTTGTGCTCTGTTAAACTTTCAGGCCATGTTCCTTTTATCCTTGCCCTTGCTGTCCTTGTGTCACACACACACACACACAGAGACAGTTCTCAGGTAATTTCTGGTTTGATTGCCTGGATTCTGTTTGGTTTTGTTGTTGCTTTGTTTCCTTGGTGTGCCTGAAGTGTCCAGTCAGGAGAAGAGTGACTCTTGCCAAGGAACTTTGCGCTGCTGTCCCTTTATATTAAATCTGGTTTTGGCTGATCCCTTACTGGGGATTTTTTCAGTGCTCTCAAGCCCTCATTCATGATGGTGAAGGAGCCCTGGCCCATGCTCTGGCCCTGGGGGACACGGGGACGCTGCCGAGGGGTCCCTGTCCCCCTGTGCCACCCCCAGGGCGCCGGCCCCCCGTCCCCGTGTCAGGCTCTGGGGTCATTCTCGTGGAACATCCTCTGGGGGAGGCTGCGGGGCCAGGAGCGGGGGGACCCGGGGGTACAGGGGACCCCGCTGTGCACGAGCAGGGTTGGACTGCTCTGGGGGAACTGTGAGGGGGGCCGGGGCAGAGTGACCTCGCCAGTGACCTCACACAGCCCCTGTGATGTCACACAGCATCCTGTGATGTCACACAGCCCCTGTGATGTCACACTGACCCTGTGATATCACACTGACCCTGTGATGTCACAGAGCCAACTCCATGTCACCCTGTGATCTCATACAGCAGTGCTCTGACGTCGCAGAAGACTGATGTCACAAAGTCACCCTGTGATGTCACAATCAGGTATGTGATGTCACAGCCTGCTCTATGATGTTACACAGCCACCAGGTGATGTCACAACGCACTCTCTGATGCCTCAGAGCCACCCTCTATGATGGCTGACACTGCTCTATGGCCTCACACCCTGCTCTGTGATGTCACAGCCAGGTCTGTGATGTCACAGCCAGCTCTGGGATGTCACAAAACCTTCAAGAACCCTCAAGAACTCAGTTCTATTGAAACACTGAAGTTTCTTGTACTTTGAAGAGATCCCTGTTAGGGACACGACAGAGAAAGTGTCCCCAGGCCCCAGGAAGAGCAGAGAGCTGCAGGCACTGATGGCAGCTGGGGACAATGAGAAGCCAGTTCTTGGTGCCCTGGGGCACAGCAGGGTCTGTGCCACCAAGGGCTGAGAGGAGACACCTTGTCCTGAGGCCCTGGGGCCTCCTGGCACAGGCCCAGCCAGGCTGGGCACTGTCAGCCCCTTGCCTGCCCTCAGCATTCCCCCCCAGCCCACATCCCAGTGGTGTCAAGGATCTGCTGGAAGGAGTCCCTGGGGAGCCTTGCTCAGGAATGGTCCTGGGGGCTCCTTAATGCTCCCTGCAGGGACTGCAGGTTTTTCAAAGGACTTTGGGTTTTGCTTTTGCCTTGGAGTCTCTGAGAGCTTTTGCAGTCATGGCCTCCAATTATGTGTTGCAATTAGTCCTTAGAGAGGCTTTGTCAGTAACACCACTCAGTGGGGCTCATAAATGCTTCAAGGTACTTCACTTCTTTTAAGGTACTTGGTGTTTCCCTTGGGATAGACTCTGGGAGATATTTGTCCAATCATGGCCCCAATTATCTGCGTTAATTAGTCCCTGGAGAGCTTTGTACTGACATGAAATGGGGCTCATTAATGCTTTGAGACACTCAAGGTGTTGAAGGTACTTTGGATTTTTCTTTCCACACTCTCTGAGAGGTTTTAGTGCCATCCTGGCCACAAATTCTCTCCTCCAAGGAGTCCATGAGGAGCCTGTGTTGGAGAGGGACCACAGAGGGAGCCATGAATGCCTGGAGACACTTGGGGTGTTTCCTCTGCCTTTGATTCCTGGCAAGGTTTGTGCAATCTCCTCCCAGGCCCTGAGGTTTAAGAGCTCACTCCAAATGCACAGTGAGGCTCATGAGGATCAAGCAAGTCCTGACAAACCCTGGCTCTGCCTTGATTTCCCTCTGCTCCAGTGTAGTTCATTAGGAGGTTTTCCTTTGACAGTTATGGAGAAATAGTTCAAAGAGCTTCCAGGAAATATGTAGTCCTATTTTAAAGGTTGTCTTTTTATTGCTGTTCTTATTACACAAGAGGTGATTGCAGCATTCAGTGACTGATATTGATCCAGGGACTCTCCTAAGGAGGTCTGGCCTGCTCAGAGAAGTGGTGCCTTGAGCTCTGAGCCGGTGTGGACAACCTTGCTCCATATTCCCCAAGCCCATCATCTCTCTCCTCACTCACCTGGGACCTGCTTTGCTTGGAGAAGTGGCTGCACACAGCCAAAGAGGGATTTTCCTTCTTTGATTTTTGAAGCAGTCTAAAACTCCTGAGTTTCCCCACTGCAAAAAGACATCCTCCTCAAGTGTGTGCCAAGCCCAAGCTGCCACCAGGAGCACTCCAGACCTGCCCTGGGCCAGCTCTGAGGGTGGATCATCATCCCAACATGCAGTGGTGCCATTGCAAGGGACTGTTGCCATGTACACTGCAAGGAACCCACTGCTGGGTTTGGGTGCCATGGCAACCCCCATCAGTTCAGGTTTCCTTGGAAACCAGCCCAAGGAGCCATTTCTGCAGCCAAGTTCCATAGCCAACTGCCTGCAGAGCTGTTGCTGCCCTCAGCTGCCATGGCAACCCTGAGGACAAAGCAGTGCCAGGGCTGTTCCAGGTACAATTGCAGTGACACTCGTTGGTGCCACCAGGTGCCATGGCAATGGCCACGGGGACCGGTCCTTGGTTTGGTGCCATGGCAACCAATGCCCCGAGCTGTTGTGATGGTTGGTGGCCATGGAAAGCTGCCCTGGGCCCTTGCTCAGGGCTGGTGTCAGTGCCCAGAGCCAGAGGGGATCCCTTGCTGGGGGCTGTGCCATGGCCACCTGCCCTGTGCCGCGCTGGCCGCTCAGGCACCAGGAACCAGCAGCCACCGGCACTGCCAGGGCCAAAGGCCAGGTCAGCCAGACAGAAAGGGGCAGGGCTGGGCACTGTTTCCATGGCAACTGGCACTGGGGGGGACACCTGGGTCACCTGGCCTGGCAGTTGCCATGGAAACCCCTGGCAGGGACTGAGGGCACAGCCCCTGGCACTGAGACCCTGCTGGGCCGGGTGCTGAGCACAGGGCTGAGCACGCAGAGATGGTTTTGTTCTTGCTGAGCTGCAGCACAGCCAAGGCCTGTCCTGCCCCGTCAGCCACGCTGGGGAGGGGCTGGGTTGCGGGGGAGCTGGGCAGGGACACAGCCAGGACAGGGGACCCCAACTGACCCCCAGCATAGCCCAGACCAGAGCACATCATGCTCAGGGTGTGAAGGGGGGAACAGGGAGGAAAGGGGGAATTTTGGAGGGAGGGCTTTTGCCTTCCCAGGGAACACTTAAGCAAGAGAGTGCCCTGTTTCACTAGTGGGCAGGGTCACTGCCAAAGACACAGACACCAACAGAAGGAATTGTGTCATTTATATCATGCACAGCTGCAAAGATTTACAAAAGGATAAGCTCAGCAAAGCACATCATCATTAGCAAAGATTTACAAAAGGATAAGCTCAGCAATCCATCATAACTCATCATTACATTTTGATGACCAATCCTTTGGTGAAACACCAGAGGTGTTTGTGGCAGACAAAGATTCTGGCTGACAATCAAGGTATACCTTACAGACATCAGCAGTACTTTAGTGACTCCGTTCTTCATTGTTTTTTTCTCAATCTCATTTGAGTTAGGAACAAGAAATCTGTTGTGCATGGGGCTGGCACCTTTTTAATTCCAGAATAATGCCCCCAGGCCCTTTGCTGTTCAGCATTACCATGCTGTCTGTGGCTAACAAGGCTTGGGGGGCCCTTTCCCCTCTGGCTGGAAGGGGCCGGGTCCCAGTGCCTGAGGGGCACCCAGGCTCCTGGATGGAATTCCTGTGCAAGTCCCTCAGTGTCACAGCAGCCTTCACATGGAGCCCCGTGGATCAGAGCATTTCCCAAAGGGGCCCTTGGGGCAAACAGGGAGATTTGGTCTGGCAGGATGTGTAAAACAATATCCTGTCAGATCTACTTGTTCTCACACAGAATCCCCGGCTGCAGGGACATATTCCCATTGTTCCTGCCCAGGGTTCAGGACTCAGAGTTGTCTTTCCTAGGAGCTGCTCCTTCAGCTGCCTTGGGAGGGCCATTTGGCCTCCGGACCCACACTCTGGCTCCATTATCAGGGCTGCTGGATCCAAACCCTTTATCTGCACAAACGGTGGTGACTGGAGGTGGATCTCCTTTTTGCAAAATCGTTCTTAAAATTGCAAGATCAGTAATTGTGCTACCCTGTCATGGGGTTGAATAATCCAATCCTGGTCACTATAGTTTAACAGAATTACTGTAATTTCTCTTTAATATTCTGCATCAATTCCTCCTGCCATGACAGGAACACTTTGCAAGGCCAAGCTCCAAGGGAGCAGTTACCAAAGCAAAGTGTCCTGGAGGAATCCGAATTCCTGTTTCAGTATTGATAGCTCTCATTTGCTTTGAATTTATACTAATGAATTCCAATGCATGAAGGCCCAGCCCTGCAGCCTCTGGGCTGGCCCTGCCAGGGGCCATCACAGCCAGAACAATTTCCCAGGCAGCCCAAGTCTCACTGCCCAGGGTTGGATTTGCAAATTGGGGGCAGTCGTGCACAGCCAGGGGGTTTCCATTTCCCCAGTGGGCCATTGTGAAGGGCATGGAGCACATCTGGGAGATGGGTTCTCTATGGGCAAAGGTTCCATCTCCTCATTTTTTACACTGCTCTTTTAACAACCTGTTCAACCAGTCCTGCAGCTTGTGCATAGTCTGGTACATGAAAAACTCTGCAGGCTTAATCACTGTATTTTTCACAGGAACAGACAAAGCACTCTGCTTAACAGTATCAGCAAACCCGGTAAAAATAGCCAATTTCCTCCCTTCCTCCTTTTTCATTGTATACAATCTCAAAAAGTTGACCACTGACATTAAGGTCCTGGCCAATCCTGTTCTGTAGGGTACTCAGTGTTACATCCCTCAGCACCAAAAGCTACCAAATTAGCATTGTCAGCACTACTTCACATTATGATAATTTTATATGTAGACAGTGATAGAGAAATATAGATATAGATTGATATGGACATATATAAAAGATAAATATATATATTAAGGTCTTATTATCCTATATATATATATATATAGTTATTTATTATATTAATATTTCGCTTGCACAAATGCATCTGAGCTCCAGATTAGAACCTTCTTCTGTTGCTCCATGTGGGAGCATTCCAACAATCATTGTTCCTTCTGAAGGTGCTGTTTCCAATGTACTCTTAACAAATTCATCTTTGTCTGCCTAAACCCACAAGGTCTTTTCCTTTTCCATTTGCAATTTTTGGGTGCATTTGAAGACATCCAGGGGTGCAGTTTCTTTTACCCGACTGCCCCACTGCTCACAAGGGGCTCTGACCTCAGTCCACTCCAGAGCCAGGGAACTCCAGGGAAGGGCTTCCCAGCTGGGAATTTCTGATGGGACTGATTCCTCACATTGACACTGAACAAGTGACATTTTGTTGGGATCTGGCCAGACTGTGCCAGTTTTGTTTTACCAGTGGGCAGGGTCAGCACCAAAGACACAGACTCCAGCTGAAGGAATCAGTGTCATTTCCTGCAGTTCAGAGCAGCAAAGAATCACAAAAGGAGCAGCTCAGCAATGCACCCAACCATCCCCACTAAAGATGGCAGCAGTGATTACGAAAGATCCAGCAGCATTTACCCTCAGCCTTTACCATCCCCCAGACCCACAGAGCAGCTGGGGAAGCTGTCACAGCCAAGGCTGCAGAGCCACTCCTGGCACTGGAAATTCCTGCAGGTGCCTCCAGCCCCAGGTGAGGCTCCAACCCCGCTGGGAGAAGGCCCAGCTTTGACAGTGCTGAATGAACAAACTGACAGCACTGCTAGTGGGGCAACATCTGCTTTCATCCTCCTCTTGGGTCCCTGCCAAAGCCTGGCCAGGGCTCAAGGAGGAACCAAGGGAGCTGACTTTGACCATACAGCCCCAAACAAGGCCAGATGTCAGATTTCATGGCCTTGTCTGGCTTCTAAATACACAAAGGTCAATACATGTTTCACTGAGGAGTGGCTACATCTATCACAGTGCTAATGACCATGCATATTTCATCAGGGAGCAGATACAAAGATAACTTTTGCTTGGAAGGTTCATCCAGAGGCCATCTTTGGCTCAGGGCCTGCTGTCCAGGCCTCACTCAGGGCTGGTGTCCAGGCCTTGGCACTTCAGGGACGTGCTTTAGTGCTGGGCTTGGCACTTCTGGGTGACCGGCTGCACTGGGTGAGCTCAGAGGGCTTTTCCAACAGAAAGGATTCTGTGATTCCATGATTCTATCCACTGCATTCAGCTGGGGCTATTTTAGCAGCATTACTTTGCTCCAAAAGTTCCCTCTTGCCCAGCTCCCATGGCCTGAGGCTTCAGCTCCTTCAGTTCCTGGTGCTGAGCTGCTCATGCTGAACGAGATGGCTCAGAGAGAAGAACACAGTCCATGCAATTCCTTCTGGGACACGGAGAGGGGAGGCTGTGCAAACAGGAGCATTGTTTGCTGTGGCCTCCTCCTCTGCCCTTCACGCCTTTCAGCGCTTTGAACCAGCCAAGAGCTTTCTCCAAGAGTGCAATGGAGCAGCTGTTCCTGCTCCCGGGCCTGGCTCTCTCCAGTTTCTGCCCTTGCCTGGTTCTGTCCCTCTTGCTGTGCCCTCTGTTCCCCCAGGGCTCGCTGGCTGCTGACCAGGACTGTGGCACTGGCACAGATCCAGTGCTCCAGAGCCTCCTTTCTGTGCCCTTGGAGCTGCCTGGGCACAGCAGCCTTTTCCATCTGGAAGCTCCCCATGCACAGGGAGTGCCCAGCTCCGTTCCTTGCACAGCCTCGAGGAGCCCAGGGCTGCCATCTCCAGTCCCTGCTGGCACTGGGGGCTCCCAGGTGCCTCAGGCTGCTGTGACACCGCTGCACACGGGAGGGAAGAGGGGCAGGGGCTGTGCTCAAAGTCAGCTCCATCTACTGCTGCTGCTGCTGCTGCTGTGGGGTCATTTGTGCAGCCCCGGCCCAGAGTCAGGGATCAGATCCTGCCAGTCTCTTCCAGCCCTGGCTGCTCAGAGTTTGGGCCTGGGAGCCTCAGGTGGCCAAAGGCAGCTGCTCTTGGTCCCTCTGTGTGCTTGAGTTCAGCAGTGCTGCTCCATCAGTCTGTGCCCAGCAACGGGGAAAAGCCTCAGCCCTGCAGGGCCAGGAGCTGCCGGGCTCTGCCTGAGCAGCTCAGCCAGCAGGAAGGGAGCTGCTCCACATGGGAATCAGGAGCAAAGGACATTCCTTTGATAGGACAGGTTTTATATTTAAAGGAAAGAAAAGGAAAAAGGAAAAAAAATTGATAAATTGTAAAAGATAAGAATAAAATCCAAGTGTTAGTGAAAAAAACCCCATAGAATTAATGAAAAAAACAAAACATAAATTCCAAGTTACATTCTTTGCATTAAGGGGTAAATGATCTTTTTAAAAAGACAACTCAGTTATTTACATTGTAAATGCGCTGATGGCATGCATCCATCTTTGTGACCTCAAAAGCCTCTTAAAATATTTTGGGCTTTGTTTCCAATATTGGTATTTGAATTTGTGGTCAAAGCAAGAGGAAATTGCTTTGTGCCCTTCCAGCTCCAAGCAGGGCTGGGAATGGAAACACTGTCAAACCTCAAATCCTTTAGAAGATGACCTTCCTTCTCACCCTGCAAATGAGCTGCACATTCCTTTTGAAACTGTCAGGGATTTCTTAGAGACACAAAGTCTCACTTACAGCTTTTTGCTCTGGTTTGGAAGTGCAGAAGGGCAATTCTCCATCCACCAGCTCCAGACTGCACTGCTTCAGAAGCATGGCCCACTCGCCAGCTTTGGCCCACTCGTGGCACTTCTAGAGGAGGAAGAAAGTGCAATTGCACAATTCCAGCCAATCAAGAAGGAAGAATGGGACACACAAAACACCCTGTACAGATCCAGGTGTTCAGCTGGGACTGTGGAGAGTTTGGGTCCTTGCCAGTTGCATGTGGGTCCCCAGCTGCAATCTCTGGGCCTGCAGCAGGGTCTCACTCACCTGCCAAAGCAGAAAGCTCAGGCGCTGTGCTCGCAACGGGCTTGTCTGATGCAGAGGTGTCAGAGCAATGTGAGGGCAGAGCCAGCCCAGCTGGGCCCAGGGCTGAGCCCAGCAGAGCCCTGGCAGAGCCCAGCTGCAAGGAGAGAAAGCAGAAACTGCCCGTCAGCTGAGGGCTCCTGTGCCCTTGTGCCAAGGCCTGCGGTGCCCAGGCCATGCTGGCTGTGCCCAGAGCTGTGCCCAGAGCTGCCCATCCCTGCTGCCTTTGGCACAGAGCAGGAGGGCAGAACATGTGCCCAGCCTGCAGCCAGCCATGGCACATCCAGCCCTCAGCAGCTGCCCAGAGCAGGATGCTCCTGTGCTCGCTGCCATCTCCCAAAAGCTCTGATCCCACCCTGCCAAGCACACAGGGACCCACCTCACACCACCCACGGCTGCAAGAAAATCTGCTCCCAAACCATGGCCTCAGCCTTCTCCCAAGGGCACGGCTCATCCACGCCACAGCTGCTCCCAAGCACTTCCCCATCCACACTGGACCACCTGGAACGCTTCCTCTGGAAAAACAAACAACACATTATTGAAAAGAGGTTAGATGCAAAAAGGGAAAACAAGAAAAACGGTAAAAACTCTTAGCTCTGTCAGGGCCTTGAGGAAGGCCAAACCCCCACATGCTAGGGAAAAGCCCATCCATGGGTGAGGGAAGCCCACACTTTCTCTCTTCCCCCCTGCACTGCCCTCCAAAATCACGGTGACCCCAAAGCAAACAAGGGCAGTGGAGCAGCCCAAGCCCTTCCTTTCCTGTACAGCAAAGCAGCTGTGCACAGGTTCTGGAGTCCCATCTCTGCTCCCACCATGGGGGTTTGTTTGTGTCAGGCTGGCTGCCCCAGCCCCAGCCCGGGGCATGGTGGGTGCTGGGGGCTGTTGGCAGTGCCAGGAGCCCACTCCCATTTCGTACCCACCCCAGCCAATCCCCCCTGCCCTGCCAAAAGCAGCTGGGTAGCCACTGAAGAATGAGTTGCATCTGCCCCAGCAAAGGGGAAGCCTTTGGTTCCCAGCCAGGCTGGGCAATGCCCAACCAGAGAGCATCCCCCTGCATGTAGACTCATCTGCAAATTCACTGTGGAGCCTGGCTTTGAAGAAGGTGCCAGAATCAAACTCCATCATCTTCAGCTGGCCAGGCTGAGGAAGAGCTTGTCATCCTTGGTGTCATCCTCACTCTCTCCAGCAGCAGCAGCAGCAGCAGCATCCCCACCCGGTACAGCTTCTCCAGGGGCTCCTTCTCCTTCCCTGGGGGCAGACCAGGCTCTCAGGGCTCTGCCCAGGGCCCAAGCTGTCAGGGAACCAGGGCAAGCAAAACCAGCTTGGATGGAAGCCACCAGTGCTGGGCAGAGCAGCTCAGCTCCAGCACAAGGGCTGCGTGTTCCCATCCCATGGCCCCGGTGCAGTGACACAGGCAGCACAAAAAGGGCTGGGTTTCTTTGCTTCTGATTGCCAAGGCATGTGTGGAGCTGGAACTTTCCAGGGCCCTGGATCAAAGTGTGCCTGTGGCTCTCTCCCTTCTTCTAGGGCAGATGAATATCCTGCATCCAAGGATGACAGAACAGGTCTTCTAATGAGGGTCTTTCCAAGTCCAGCATGGATAAACACCGCCTGATAAGATCTTGGCACTCTGGGCAGAGAAATCAGAAACCAGTTAGTAGGAAAAGGCTCCTATTGGCTTTGCCCCACCATTCCAATGCCCAGGCCGTGCTGGATGTGCTCAAAGCTCGGCCTGAACTTTCCCATCAACTCCCTGTTTTGGAGGAGAGCAGGACATGTGCCACCTCCTCAGCAGCTGCCAGTGCAGGATGCTCACGAGCCCACTGCTGTCTCCCAGCACTGGAATTCCCCCCGTGCCCAGAGATGAGTATCCACCTTGAGAGAGCCGTTGTGGCAGTGAGAGCTGATGGTCCCAGCTGATATTCTGGCCCCCCCTGAAAGGGTGCTCCCCGCAGACCATCTGGTGCAGCAGGATGCCCAGGGACCAGATGGTAGCTGGCTTGCCATAGTACCAGCCAAAGTGGGTCCATTCCGGGGGGCTGTATGACCGTGTTCCTATGGAATACAGATGGAGTTCATCAGGGGGATGCTGCTGCTCCCAGAGCCTGGCCCCAGCATCCCTGGGCATGTGGGGGCTGCCTCACTGGCACACAGGGTGAGCATTGCCCTCTCATCAGCACCTGGGACTTGTGTACAGACTTGGGGTTGGAAAAGAAACCTCTAGTGTTTCAAGGGGGCAGTGGAAGCCCTGGCAAGGCCTGACCATAACAAGGAAGAACCCACCCAGTGCTGGGAAAAACCAAGCTCTCATCCTCCCTGCCTGCATTGCCCCAAAAAACATTATGAACCCCAACAGACCAGGTGAGTGGAGCAGTCCAAGCCCTTTCTCACCTGCACACCAAACCGGCTGGGCACAGGTTCCGGTCCCCCCTCTCTGCTACCCCCACCCACGGGTGTTTTTGTTGGGCTGGCTGCCCCAGCACCAGTTCTGGGCAGAGTGGGGGGCAAAGGCTGCCTGCAGGGCTGGAAGATGGCTACCCACTCAGCCCTGAGTTTCAAAAGAAACTCAGCTGAAGACTCAGTGCCATGAAGGGCCGCAAAAGAGAGAATCCCTGCTGCCACAGCCAGCTTGGGCTGGGAGATGTTGAGTCATGAGATGCTGGGCCCAGGAGCCCTGCGTGGGCTCACCTGCAAAGTGAGTGTAGACTGTGTCCTGCAGGTAGGTGCCACAGCCAAAGTCAATTAGTTTGGCCTGCCCAGTGTCCAGGTCAACCAGGATGTTCCCTGGTTTGATGTCCCTGTGCAGGACCCCGCAGCTGGTGCAGTGCCGCACGGCCTCCAGCACCTGGCGGAACAGCTCCCGCGCCTCCTCCTCGGGCAGGAACCGCCGTGCCCGAATGAAACGATGCAGGTCCTGACACCGCTTTGGTCGCTCCAGCACCATCAAGATGTCCTTGGGGAGCTCAAGCCACTCCAGCAGCTGGACCACACCAGGGAAGCCAGTGGACACCTTGGCCAGCAGCACAATCTCCAGGGGTGCGCTGGTGCCGTCGGGCTGCGGGAGGAGCATGATGCCGTCAGTGGGGCTGATGCCATGCCGGGGCTCGTGAAGCCCTCAGCCAGCCAGGGATGCTCTGCGCCCTGTGCTGGCCCCACGCCCGCTCTCCCTCGGGGCATCCTGGCGGCTCCCACCCTGCCGGGCCTCGGCTCATCCCCGGCCGGCAGCCCCGGCTGCTGGCCCCGCTCACTCACCAGCTCGCCCCAGTGCCGGACGCGGTTCCGTGGCACCCTTTTGATGGCCACCTGCAAGTCAAGGGGAGCAGAGGGCTCAGCTCGCCGCCTGCCCTGCCCAGCCCCATCCTCTGCCCTTCTCCTCCTCCTCCTCCGCCCCCTCCTCCTTGTCCGCCGCTCACCGGGGCGCCGTCCGAGAGCCGCGTGGCCGCGAAGACGCTGCCGAAGCCGCCGCGCCCCAGCAGCGAACCCAGCCTGTACTGCTCCTTCAGGCCCTGCTGCGTCTTCCCTGCGGGCGGGACGCGGCGGTCAGCGCTCGGCCCGGGGCCAGCAACGGCCCCCGAGCGCCCCTCACCCGCCCCGGGCCGGCCATGCCCCGGCGTTCGCTCTTCGGAACGCGGCACGGGAGGCTCGGGGCCGGCGGCCGCGCTGCCGAGCGGCGGAGCTCGGGCCGGGGAAACCGCAGCGGAGGCGGCGGGAGCGGCCGCGCCGCGTGTGTGCTCCGCGGGCCCCGGGAAGAGCACGGGCCGGGGCCGGGGTCGGGGGCGGGGCTGGTGCTGGGGCCGGGGTCGGGACCGGACCCTGCGTCGCGTCCGGGGCCGGGCTCGGGCCAGGCGGAGCCGAAGGGCGGCGATGCCGCCCCCGCACCAGGCACTGATGCCCGCCCAGCAGCGCCACCGCCAGTACGGCCAGAGCCGGGCGGAGGCGAGACCGCGGCGGGACGGCCGGGGCCGGGCACGGGGCAGCCCCGCCCGGGGCCGGGGGCGGGCCGGGGGCATGGCCCGGCCCGGAAGGGGGGAGGGAGGCGGGGAGAGGAGAGGGACGCCGGGCAAGGGACCCCGAGAGAAGGGTGCCCGACAGCGGGAAAGAGAGAGAGAGAGAGAAAGAAAGAGAAAGAGTGTTGAAGAATATCTGCTTTTGCTGCCGCCGCTGCTGCTGTCGCCGCTACCGCTGCTGCTGCCGCCGCTGCCGCCGCTGCCGCCGCTGCAACTGAAGCACCGGGGCCGTTCGTCCCCGTGTCCGTTCCCCGCTCGCCCCACGAGCCCCACGTTCGAGCCCCGCGCGCCCCGGGGACAGCCCCTCCGTCTGCCCAAACACGGGAACTTTGCAGCCTTGAGCCCGGATGCAGAGCCCTGACTCCTGCACACTGGCACAGCGATCCCCTCGCTCGCTGCTGTGCATTGTCCTTGCTGAGGGTCAAACACTGTCGGGGCACCTTCCCTTGGGGTAGCATTCCTACCTGAGCCCAGCACTGCACTTACAACTCCAGTGTTGCTTTCCAGTAAAAACAGGGGAAGGAAAACTGTGTGTGGCTCATGGTATTTTAGAGTGTCTAAAAATCCCTGTCACCAATCTTAGAGGTGAGGTGCATCTGGAATTACTGGATGGAGAGGTAGTGCAACATGGAAAAGGGGAGCATAGAAATTAACAGAGGAAAACATCTTGGATTGTTCCTTCATTTTCATTTCCCTTCTGGAATGCTGTTTCAGTTTTCCAGGAATTTTCTCCTGTCTGCTCTTCCCAAGAATCTCTCATGGAGAACAAGGTCAAGCTTCTGTGACAAGATTTGCCACCAGGAAATTATGTCACTGGTGAAATTTTCATGATGACTGTTTGTGCTGGTTGAGGGCAAATTTTGGGAGGAAATCTCCAAAAGGGGTCCATCTAGAAAGAAGTTCAAGCGGCCTCTCCCCCTACTAGTTCAGGAAAAGACTTTCCTGGAGAAAAGTGAAAAAAAGCCCAGTTTATTTAACAAGTAATGTATTCGCAAGCATGAAAAATGAATAATATTAAATAAAACCTCTGACAGTGCTGAAGAGATGGCAAATTCAAAAAGTCCTTTTTGTGGGTTGTAGTTGGCTCACTTGGTCTCTTCTAAGTCCCTCTGGTACTGGAATGCAGCGTCCCAGAGCTTGGTGGGCCACAGGTGTGAGCTGCTGCCAGTGTTTTCGTGGGTTTTCAGTCCAGAGCAGGTTTAAACAGTTCCAAGAAAAAGGAAAGCCACAGTCCGAGGAACTTCGCTTCCTAAGCTAGCTAAAACCAAATTGCTAGACCTGGGCTGTGAAGGCACTGGGAAATTTCCAAATCTGGGCACTAGTGGTCCCAGCAAACACCAGAGCTGGATGATGCTGGGGCCAGAACCTGCAGATTTCCAAACTTTGGCTTTCTGTGCCAGCAAATCACTGGACTTGGGCTGTGCCAGCACCAGGAAGTTTTCAGATCTGGGCGCTGGCACTGCCAGCAAACACCAGATGTGGGTGGTGTCATTGCCAACGACAGAAATCTGCCAGATTTGGGCTCTGCTGGCACTGGGAAATTTCCAAATCTGGGTTCTGGTTACATGAAACACAAGATGTGTAGGTGGTGCCAGACCCAGTAGCAGGAAGCTGCCATAGGTTTTGGATTTCTGTGCCAACAAATTGCTGCACTTGGGCTGTGTCAGAATAGGGAAATTTCCAGATTTGAGCACTGGCAGTGGAAGCAAACACCTGGTCTGGGCACCTGTATTGGCATCAGGAAATTGCCAGATTTTGGCTTTCTGTGCCAGCAAATTGCTGGACTTGGGCTGTGCCAGCCCTGGGAAATTACCAGATCTGGGCACTTGACCAGCAAACACCAGACCTGGGCGATGCTGGTGGCGGCACTGGGAAGGTGCTGGGTTCTGGCTTTCTTTCCAGAAAATTGCTGCATTTTTTGCAGCCAGGTTTTGCTGGCACTGAGAAATTGCTAAATGCTAATTTTCTGTGCCAGCAAACTTCTGGAATTAGGCTGTGCAGGCATCTGAAACATTCCCGATCTGAGTACTGGCGGTGTCAGCAAACCCGAGATCGGGTTGCTGTAGGTACCAGGTCTTTGCTTGGTTTTGACTTTCTTTGCCAGCAAGTTGCTGCACTTGGGCTGTGCCAGAATAGGGAAATATCAAAATCTGGGAAGTGGCAGTGCCAGCAAACACCACATTTCAGGAAGGATTGGATCTGGACCTGTTCGGACCTGTTCCCTCCCTGCCTGCCTCCCTCAACAAGGTGCCAGAGTGGCTGGAGAGCAGCCAGGCAGAAAGGGACCTGCAGGGACTGATGGACAGCAGGCTGGACATGAGGCAGCAGTGTGCCCAGGTGGGCAAGCAGGCCAATGGCTCCTGGCCTGGATCAGGAATGGTGTGGCCAGCAGCAGCAAGGCAGGGATTCTTCCCCTGTGCTGGGCACTGGTTGGGCAGCACCTCAAGTGCTGTTTGTAGTTCTGATGCCCCCAATTTAGGAAGGACATGGAGGGGCTGGAGCGTGTCCAGAGAAGGGCAACAAGGCTGGAGAGGGGTCTGGAGCACAAGAGCTGTAGGGAGTGGCTGAGAGAGCTGGGGTTGTTTATCCTGGAGGAGAGGAGGCTCAGGGGAGACACGAGGAGTAGTTTCAAATAATTGGCTTTAAGGCATCTACAACATGGCATGGCAAAAGGCTGATAGACCAAGAAACGCTTATAATGTATTATAATTAGGAAGTAGTTGGCTTCTGATTGTGATGGCGTGAATTAGAATATCTGTATTGTCTCACCCTTCTCATGAGACTGAAAATGGAATAAAAGTTTTTAAAACACCTCTCAGTGTCACCATCTCTAGGTCAAGAAAAGAGTATTATCCAACACACTGACACACCTTTGCCTCGAGCATAGCCCAGCCTGGACCAAACACACTGAAAGGTTTCCCCTTTGGCCCATGTCTCGAAACATCAGATCTGCTGTTTGACAACTCAGGTTGGTTTGGCGTCAAGGAGTTTCCCTCAGAAATACTGGGTTTGTCTTCCTCTGTGCCTTCCCCTCAGCAGCCTTGGGGATGCTCCTGTGTGAAGCCATCTGTCTCACACAGTTTCAGACAACTTCAAACAGGATATTGTGCAAGAAGTCGTCTCCTCTAAAGGGTTCCAACAACCCCTTTCCAGCAATAGGGAATTATTACTGATATATGAAAGTGGAAAACCCCCAACAGTTTATTATCAAACAGAATCCCCCCATGACACGTGTTCCAAGAAGGCACCGGGGTCTCTCTCAGAAGAACAGGAGCTGTCACGGAGCAGTTCCAGCAGCTGATGGAAGCTCGGGGACTCATCCGGTGTCGGCTTTCTCCCACGGCAGAGCTCCATGGGGCGGGCAGGGCAGTGAAGCAGCTGGGCTGGAGCCCCTCGCTGCCTTGTCTCCCCGGCGTGGCTCAGCCCACAGACTCTCGGGCTGGGAGCGGGGCCGCTCCGCTCCTGCCGGCACCGTGTCCCTGGGCTTGGACAAACAGTTTCCTGCCAGGAGAGCCCTGCACACTGCTCCACAGATCTTTCATACAAGCCCAAACCAACTCCAAACACTCTGTCTGCAGCAGCTTTTCACAAAGGGCTGCAGCAATCCAGGACAGCTGCAAGTGAGTGTCGGAAGGCTCTTGTCTTGTTCCTGACAGCAGAATTCTCTTATGAGCTGATGCAGTTTTCTTCAGATGTAACATGAGAGCTGAGGTTTTTTTCTTAAAATACTTCTTGATGAGTACCAAGCCTTGGGAGCATGAGGTACAGGACTGACATGCAAAAGCATGAGCATATCCTCCAAAGTGGCCAGTTTAATTGTCCATTTTATTACACTTGTATTTACTCCACACTAATGAGGAAAACCAAGCTCTGCTTGGAGGGAAAACAGGCATGGGATACACTATGGTCCCTTGCAGTCTCACCAGGCTGGCAGTGACACAGCAGGCAGTCTGCTTCATTGTGAACCACTACAGAGCTTTATCCCAATCTGGTTTAAGTAGCATGGTATTCTTAAGAGCTTCTTTTCTGCATGAGATACAAAAAGGAGATTCCAAATGATCTTCATGCAAGCATGCAGTAAAGAACTGCTCCTGCTGTCCTAACAGAGCATTTGCTTTGGCAATTACACTCTTCCCATTCATCTTTTGATGCAGACACCTCAGGTTTTCCCCTACACCCTTGCAAGGCTGGCAGTCGCTGTTTCCCATTTCCTGTTCTTCCCTAGAGATGGTGCAATGGCTGCTTTGAAACAAAAAGCCCTGAGATCTGGACAGCTTGAAGGAGTATGAAATGCTAACTAAGTGCTCATATTGGTAATACCCAGGTGTGACCTTCCCAGAGCTCTGAAGCAGCAGCAGCAGGACCATGCATCATTCCTGTTGGTGGATGTTCATGTTTCTCATGTGCAAGAGCAATGACTTTGAGGACGGACAAAAATGCCCCTCTTCAAACAGTGGGTGTGCAAGGAGATGTGAAGTTTCACAGCCTTTTCTAGGATATTTTAGAAAGATCTAAGAGAATATTGTGGCATGGAGCAGGTCCCTAATTTTGTCTCCAGAGGAATCCCCAAAGGGCACATTCACTCTGCTGCTGATGGCAACCCCATAAGCTCATGGACCAGTTTTCCCTGCAATGTGCCACCCTGCCTGGGCTTTACTAGGCTAGGATAGACCCAGAGCTAAGCAAACACATGCAGCCAGGTGACATTGTGTAACATCAGAAGCTGGCAACCACGAGGACTTTGCTGTCAAAATGTTACAGTTTGCACTGGGCCCAGAAGTGTTTTTCCCTAAGGCAAAGCAAATTGAAATGTGAAGTTTCAAAGCTTCAAATGACTATGAAAGGAAACTGCAGAATAATTTCTGGAAGGGCAGCATTGTCAATGATCATGCAGCCTACCAACAGCTGGAGCTGAATCCAGAATTGCTTCTTCCAGCTGTGCAGGAATTCATTCCACTGGAAAGCACTGGTCCATGGGCACAAATGATCCCCTAGCTCTGGGCTGAATGGCACCCAGGCTGCAGTGCAGATTTGAGGAACCCTTGTCACTTGTTATTGGTCTCCCAGTGCACTCATCCTTCTGCAAACAAGGGGCAAACAACACAGCTGGAGTGCTGTCCCGGGTAAATATACATATAGGTGACTTTGCCAAAGCAGTGCAGCTTTTCCCAGTGAAATACACGACCTTTTCTTACCTATGGAATTGTGATTGAAGACACCTGTGAGCCAGATCTGTGGGAGATTGCAAAGGAGCAAAGCTTTGGGATTTGGGCACACTTCTCTTGGTTTCTTTGCTCAGGCCTTTGGTGAGCACAGAACACACCTAGGTAGAAAACCTTTGACTATACAGGATCTTTTGGATCCATTGTCCCCCAAACATGTCAATGTGTGGCCCTGTTACAATGACAAGTTGAAAACAGCAGCACAAATGACACAAAGAAAAGATGGCCAAAGAGGAAGAGGAGAGGCCCAATGAGGAAAGGATGTGGTGAGACACTGGCACATTGAGTGAGCTGCACTCCCATAATCTCTACGCTGGCAGGTCCTGGTCTCACATTCTCCTCTTGGTTTTTTCAATTTCATTTATTTACTTACTTTTTTTCATCATCAAAATGAAATATATAAAATTAAAAACATGTCATCAAAACTTGAAGACAGAATCAAAACACATTAATTCAAAACTACATCTAAAGATCAGAACATATGTACAGCTGTAACTATGAAGCCTAATGCATCAATCCTATTCTTCAAACACTCTCCATACAGGCGGCAGCTTCTTCCTGAGCTTGGAGGAAAGAGAGCTCTTCTGGACGGGAGGCGAGGACTTTGTGGGTGAGGGAACATTGGAAGTGTCCTGAGAAAACTTCTCGGTAAGACTGTAACCAGTCAGATCTGCAAAGTGAAGACACAAAATTTAACAGAGGCCAAAATGCAAACCTAAAGCATCTGAAGCTCCCTATTTCCTGGGACACATTTCCTGGAAATGTCCAAACAGCTGCACAGGGAAACATGCTCCTGCTGGCAGACACTGAGGCAGGCCGGGGCAAAACCCTGAGCCACTTGCCCAGAGCTGGCACAGGCCCAGCCTGGCCTCTGGGCTGCCCTGGGACAGCAGGGAGCCCAGAGCCCTGTGCTCCCCAGGAATGGCTCAGCTGCACATGCACCCTCCTGCTCCTCTGCCTGCCCCACAGCTCAGCAGCCCCACAGCTCCAGGGGCACTGGCAGCAGCACAGCTCATCGCAGGGGCACATGCAGGGCACAGCTGTTCCCTGGCAATGTGCACAGCCTCTCTGGGCTGCCACAAGACCCTTCCTCCCAGCAGAGATTGGCCCAGCTCCCCCCTCACCTCTGTGTGAGGCTGAGCCATGATTGCCTTCACCTTGTCCTCCGTCTGGAGCTGCTTCAGGCCCCCCATGCCACGACTAGGAAGAACAATGGAGAGAGTAGGGGCAGATGCACACCACAGAGACCTGCAGCAGGATTGAGGCTCTTTTCACCCATGTATCCCAAAATCTGCAGAACTTTGGAAAACAACAAATGCAGGTAAAACATGTTGTGGGCTGTGAAGTTGCAGAATATCCAGCAATGCAGCCTATTTCTTCTGTGGGGCTTGGCAATGGATCCATCTGAATGTTTTACCCCATTGCAAAGCTGAGGAAAGGGTGGCAGGCAGTTTAGCCAGGCTGTCCTGTTCTAGAGAGTGTCTCTTGGGAACTATCAGGCCCAGCACCAACATTTAAGGCAGCATTTGCTTCAGCTGTCCCATGGCTGTCAGCCTGTGGAGGTGCCTGTAGAGTGATTCATCTTCTCAAGGCTAACATGAAACATCAGTTTGCATAGAAAGTAGAGCTCTAAGCCAGGACAGTCATACAAGACTCCTTTGGCAGGAGCTGCACCTGCTGTGCAGGCTGTGCCACACCCAGCAGATTGTCCCCCATGTGCTCCACGCCCCAGCAAGGACCCTCCTCATTTCCCAAGTCAGTGGCATCATGAGGAGACATGGTTTTCCCAGGGCCTCTGTGGTTAGCACTGTGAAATACCAAACACTGCTCACAGCTGCAATTGCAATTGCCCCTCTGCCCACAAAAGCACAAGGCTCTATCCTCAGCATTTGCAGGCACTTTCACTTCCCCATCAGTCACCACATCTAGGAAAATCTGACAGACTGGGAGAACTCCAGGAAGCAGCAGGAAACTGAGTCAGAGGAGCTTTAGTCTGGATATCAGGAAAAAGGGTTTTTCACCCAGAGGGTGGTTGGGCACTGGAACAGGCTCCCCAGGGCAGTGGTCACAGCACCAAGCCTGACAGGGCTGAAGGAGCATTTGGAGAAAAATCTCAGGCACTTGGTGTGACCCTTGGGCTGTTCTGGGCAAGGCCAGGAGCTGGACTCCATGGTCCTGATGGGCCCATTCAACTCCCCATATTCTACACTTCTGTGATTCTGAGAACTGATGGGCTGCAGGAGGGCAGAAATAGGTGACGAGAGGACAGAAGTGAGGTTGGTTGGAGAATCAAGTCACTGAGTTCATAGAAGATGCAGGATATAGGACCCTTCCCTCCAACCATTCCCATTCTCTGTCTCATCCCTTCTCCCTCCCACACACATGAAGGCGAAGAATATCACTAAAAGAAGAAGAACCTACTTGACTCCCATGTCCATGAGAGCAGTCATTGCTCGTGCAGGAGTCACATTCTCCACCAGGATCCCCAGGGTCTGACTGGCTGCTTTCTGAACAAATTCTGGGGAGCTGGACACCATCTGGAGAAGGACCCGAGCAACCTCATCCACCTCAGAGTCCATGTCTTTCTTCAAGGTCACAGAGAGCTCTCCCAGAGTGACAATGGCAGAGCAGGACACCTTGGAACGGAGGTTGGTCACCTGGGGAAGCCATGAGGGGAAACATAAGAATCACCTGGAAAAGAAAACCAGTTGCCTTCAACAGAAGTCCCAGGAAATGACAACACATCCCACTGTGTCCAGAGGAACACACAAGTACAAGAATAGCAGGAGAGCACAAGCACAGAAAGGTGCTTACTCTGGCACCAATTTCTGGCTTCTATGCCAGGAAACAGAAAACACAGGCTCAGGTCTACAGAATAATTTGCAGCGTTGAATTATAGCTTGGGCAGAGACTGGAACACTGGCAAATAACATCATTAGTGTCTCAGTTTCTGCATTTGCACATTGCATTATGAAGGCACCACAGTCAAAGATGAATGTCAGATACCCGACCTGCCAGTAAATACAGCTGCTTGTACCTACAGATCCTACAGCCAGCTGACAGACATTAGAAATGTCAGGTCTAAAACCAGAAATGAAGGCAGACCCTGAGCACACATGGAGATGAACAAGCACATACCTACTCTACACACCGTGTATGAAGTATGGGGGACAACTCAGAACAATGTTCTCACCTCGCTGGTAACTGCCAAGCAAACTTCACCAAGTCTTCAAAGCAGGACCTCTGAATGGGACCCAGCCAGGTGTTGGATGGTGAAGAGTCCCTTCTCGTTCAGCTCCCTGAAAGGCAGAAGATTGATTTTTCTCTCCACCAAGGCAGCACCCTCTGAAATGACCAGGCTGGCAGCTCAGATGAACAATGGGAGGTGCTTTTCAAGGAGTGCTTAATGAAATCGTGGAACGCGTTACCCCAGGATGCTGTGGCTGTCAAAAGCATTCACAATCCCAAGAAGCAAAGAGAGGGGTTTTAGAGTGGCTATTTGAGAAGACAGCCTTTCTGAAACCTCTGGCACATGAGGCCCCTCTGTCACTGCTTCCTAGAGGCTGTGAGACCGGGCCATGCTGCTGTTTGTTGTCACCTCCCTGTACCTGTCCCTGAGACACAGTGCCACCGGGCTGTTATTGGGGCATTTTCCTTCTTTGCCAGCCCCAGCAGGCATTCAGCAGGGAGAGTCTGCACTGCCACTCTGGAGCTGAGTTTCCACTCTATGATCTCGGCCTCTCTGTCACCCTCTCCACTCGCCGTCACACATTCCCCAAAAATGCAGCAGGATATCTGCTGGCACCACCTCAGCCTGCAGGAAGGCCAAGTGCACAGCTTTCTTTCATCCCAGCATGGAAATATAAAAACTGTAGGATCACATCACACAGAGGGCCAGGAGCTTTTTATTTTGGCTGCAAGTGTCCACAGGGCTTTGGGGAAGAGGAGAAGAAGAGTGTTTTGCAGCAAGCAACCCGGCTGCTCAGGCAGGATGGTAGGAAAAGTGTCTGGAAGCTGCTTTTTAGGACTTTGGTTGTTCTGCTGAAGCTTCTGACAGAGCTAATGGGCAGATCCCAGAGCTGGGGAGAGTTCCTGGGAAATTTGTCCTTGGATATGTCTACGAATGCTCTCCCAGCCATGAACTGCCATTTGTGTCCTGTCCATATGTTATTGCCTTGACTGTTGAATGTCTGAGGTGCCTCTTGAGGCTGCCATGGACCTCCTTCACCAAGGAATGCATTGTGATACAACATCCCTTCCTGCTTCTATTTGGGCATTGACAGAGTCTGGACCACTCTGGCTTGAGCTTGGGCTCTGGCCAAGCAAGATTGCTGATGAGAGCAGCTCAAGGTCCTCAGCTCTTCCCCGCTACTGGGACAGACAGACATGGCCATGGGGACAGAATGGAGCTGCCCCATCTGCCAGGTCACTAAGAAGGATGTGAATTCTTCTCTGCCCTGTCACCACCAATTCTGCCTGGGCTGCATCCTGCAGTGGGAAAAGAGAAATCCAGCATGCCCACTCTGCAGAAGAATGATAGAAGCTGTCAGGTTTTCTGAGTAGGATGAACAGGACTACATACAATGTGCCATCAGCTCCCCCAAACAATTGCTAGAGTCCAGCAGGGAGAGAGCCTGGCCACCTTGCTGAAAGCAGCCCCCAAGACCCTGTGATGGCTGCTCCATCTTCCCCACAGGGAACACTGTCCCCAGCTGAGCAGGGGCTGCAGGACCAGAGCCTGTGGATGGCCTCCTGCCCAAGGTATGGGCTGAATTTTTCAAATAACAATGTCATCTGCTGGCCCAAAGGTGGCCCTGGCTGCAGCAGAAGCTGGAGGGAATATGCCAGCACCAGAGATGGCTGGTTAAGGAATTCACAGAGCAGCATCCTGCACGCCCTCTGTGCCTGTGGTCAAGTTGCCAACTCTTGGTGCCAGTACTGCAGCTTCTCCTCTGTAGCAGTCTGAATTGCTGCTAGCATAGTCCAGGGTAAAGAAGCAAAAAGGACCTTTGCATGATCTCCACAGATGTTTTATTCAGCTGTGCAGGGAGATGTTCAGGTCCCAGCACCCACACACAGAGGGTCTCACTTTGTCTCCACAGGGGCCTGGGGGCTGACCCTGATCTCGGGGCAGTACAAAGATAAGGGGGCCAATCAGGGAATAGGGAAGGTGTGGCTCAGGAACACAGGAACAGACATAGGAACAGGGCAAGGAGCCAATGGGGTCTAACAGCTTTTTGGGGGAAGCTTCTTGTGTCTCCCTAGACCAGGGAATGCCCCCCCAGGGTCTCCACAATTCCTCCTGTTTTATATTATTAGGAAAGCTTCTCTGAAGGATCAACTGAATCAACACAAAATGACAAAAACCATCAAAAGCGCTCCTAGGACAATTGTTCAAAATTCAAACAATTCTGAGTTCCCAATGTGCCAACAGATTTCTTGGAGTGTCTTAGATCTGGCAGGAGGGATGCAGGGTTTTCTTAGCACAGTTTATCAGGAAGCTTAGTCATAGATACTGAACCTCTGGTCCATGGCCTCCTCACTGCCATCGTGCAGCAAGGAGGCCCAGAGGCTGCTGTGCTCTGGGCCTGTCAGGGATGAGCACAGCGGCTCTGTGGCCAGTGCCAGCTCCAGCAGCTCACAAGAGGAGGCTCCTTCCAGAAGCTCTGCTGGCTCAGTGTGGCAGACCAGCAGAGCCCACTGGAAGCCCCCCTCCATTGCAGCCACCCCCAGCTGCGCCCATCATCACTGCAGAGCAGGAGCTGCCCCAGAGGAGCCGCGGCAGGAGCTCATGGCAGTGGCAGGTCCCTGTGCCCAGGGCAGAGCCACAGAACCTCTGCTCCTGCCTGGGACAGGGGCTGCTCACCCTGGTGTCCCACCAAGAGGAGGGATCCTGGCCCCAAACTCTGCCCAGCCCTGCAAAAGGCCACCCCGCCAGCAGTGCCAGCAAGGCTCCTGCAGCCATTCAGCCAAATCAGAGGAAAGAAATGTCTCTTCAGCTGACACAGTCTCTGCACACAGCTTTCTCCCCCTTCTCCTGGTGCCTTTCCCTGACTCCAGGAAGAGCTGCAGGAAATGCTGTGTGAGCCATGATGATGGAAGAGCTACTGATAAAAACAGTGGGGTGATGCTTTCAGGGGAGTCATGAATGGAAGATTGACCAACTTTCCAGCCAATGGTGTGCCGAAAGTTTCCATTCTTGAAAAAATTGACTGCAATAAATTAGTAAAAAGAAAGATATGGAAACTAGTTAAATCTCCCAAAGCTGCTGGCTTTCCTCAGGCCCCATGGTCTATGTATTGCTAGACTCACTTCATTTAGGCAGAATATTAACTGCCCTGACTTGCTGGAGACAGACCACAAGGTCTCATCTGTGGTGAGCAGTCACTAAAATTAGCTCAGCAGAGGCATCTTCAGCTGTCCAAGTGTAGCAGAAATACATATTCTTACCTTCATGGCTGTGTGGCAGCAGCTGCTGGTGTGGGTTTGTCAGCGTTGCTTCATGGATTACCCCTGGGAAGGAATTGTGTGCACAGGCACAGTGTGATGGCTTCAATCTCCTCTAATTACTCCAATCAGATGATGGCCAGAACTTTTAGGCAAAAAGCATCATGACAGAATAATTTACAATATTCTCCAAACTACTCCTGTGGTTTTGATTTTCTTACTGATTAGGTTCAGTGTCTGGCCTCACGAAATCAGTCCAGAAAGAACAGGCAAACCTCAGCTTGCAATTTAGGGTGCAAGTCTTTAATCTGCCATTTTTGCAGCCAGTACAAACAACTTTTCAACATATTTGTGAAAAAATTTCTTTGTTCTTGCTATACCTATCCATAACCTGACCCTCTCCTCGTTTTATTTTGATTTGAAATCCAAGCATGATTTTTGTCTGGACAGGGAAGTAAGAACGAGCTGCAAATACAGACTACAAGTGTGAATCTATACTGCAGGAACTGAGCTGTAGCTTGGAATTAAAGGCAAGAAGGGATGCCATGGTAAATGTGAACGTTTAGTGCTGGCATAGGAGCCTTCTGCAATGCTCCACCAACCCATGGTTCACATTGCTACAAACTCTCTTTCTGATGTTACAAAGAGTGTTGAAGAGCTGTCTGTAAGTAAAAAAATAGCCAGAATGTTAATTTTTGTTAATATGGTGGTAATTAGATATGACTATCTAATAATTCAGAGCTCATAGAAGTGAGTATTCAGATTTCCACTTAGTATGTGCTGGCAGTTTTAATTTGAAATCAACAGGTTTATCCAAATCAAGTTATCCATAGGAATTAATTTGCTCTATGATCTACCTAAAAATGCCTCATTGTCTGATAAGTTTAGTAGAAATTTGCAAAGTCAACAGTCCACAGATTTTCATTTCTTGTTTAGTGGCTATTCTGCAGGAAAGCTTTCACAGACTAATCAGTTTGCTTGTAATTAAAATGCCAGTACATTTCATCTAGCCATTTTGGTATTAGAACAAAACCATATAACTGCACAGCCTTTTAAAAAATATTTTAAAATAAATTTTCAAATCAACAGTCTGAGTAGGACTCAGAATAAAAACTCTACCAAACTTCAACTCCATTGGAAGATTCCCTTGCCACCCTGTGAATGAACTCTACATTCAGAAGATTAAAAATCCCAATTATGGTGGTTTTGGTATGGTTAGGAATTGGGGAAGGGTCTTCTTCCTTCTCAGCTCCATGCTGCAGTGCCTTTGGGATGTGGCCTGCTGGCCGTTGTTTTGCAGCCCTGGTATTTCTCCATGAGGCAGAAAGTGCAATTGCATTTCCAGCCCAAAGCCCATGAGGAGTGGGGCGTGCAGAGCTGTGCCAGACCCAGGCCAGCAGCTGTGCCACCAGAGGGTTTTGGTTCCTGCCCAGGGCAGCTGGTGCATCTCTGCCGTGAGTGCCTCCCCTTCCAGGTGCCCATGGACAGCAGGTGCAGGGTTCTGCACGGGGCATGGAACAGGGTGGGGATGTCTGCTGGCAACAGAGTGCAGCGGAGAGCAAACAGTCCAGGATGGTCCTGGAGTGTGTGACAGAGAACTCCTGACACAGCTGGGGACTGAGCCAGTGAGGGAAGGCACTGCTGGGCCTGCTGTTTGTGAGGAGAGAAGGGCTGCTGGGTGACAGGAGGGCTGGAGGCAGCCTTGGGCTCAGTGATCATAAAATGCTCGTGTTTGATTCCCAGAGAAGGAACGAGAGATGTTGGGGAAGTGTTGATCTGCAACAAATTGTGAATTTGTTAAGCTTTAACAGGCAGTGCTTAGTCGTGCCTTCCCTCACACCAGTGGTTAATGTGTGCAAGTGGATGTCAGCCTTGAGAATAAAGACAGTGGGCCTACTGAGGAGGTAGCTGCAATGCATTCAAGGAGAAGAAGGCTCTTAACCATGGAAGGAGAATTTGAGGAATGGGATGTTCACCACATGACCACCAGAGACCCTCAAGAGACCCCTACTCTAAATGTAAGTAATTTTGGGGAAGTGATTTAAACATGTCAAATACTTTGTGAGATGTTTAGCCTGTGAGTTTCAGCAAAGTAATGAATAAAAGTAATGAAAGTAATGTCTTAGTTCCATGGATACTAACACGTGGGTGTGCATGTTTCAGGGAAGTGATTCCCACGCACCCAGCACTGAAATAAAGTAATGCCTTTTTTCTCACACTGAGCTGGCAGTGTGGATTGGGCCCTGCTTGGTAGCTTTCATTTTGGTCATTACTATTGAAGCATAAAGAATGGTTGAAATGAAATATTTTCCACCTGTTTCCCTCTGGTTTACCTGTTTGAGGGTTAAAATTCTGTGCTGCAGGTGTGCTGGGTGTGTGCAGAGCAGAACAGCCCCAGAAACGCCTTGGCTTGCCCACAGGTTGTCATGCCTTGCTGCCAGGTGTGCCCAGCTGTGGCAGGAGAAGGAGCCCGCAGCGCAGTGGGCACCGTGCCCTGCCCAGCCGGGGCTCTCTGGCACAGAGCAGCAGCAGCGCCAGCGCCGTTCAACCCGCTCCTGCCTTGGCTTCCCCTGGCACACAGAAGCCTCTGGAAATCAGCACCGCCAGTGGCATTCCCAGCTGGGAGCAGCTGTTGCTGGCGGGCAGGTGCTGCCAGTTCGACTGCTGCCAAAGGGGAAGAGAGGCAGAGATGTACATGCACCGGAGCCCTGGGCATGTCCAATTAAGGTGCAAATATGTGGGGAGATTTGTTAGGAAACATTTCAGCTGTGATGCCAACAGTGGCTTCTCTCCTGGTTCTGTGTGTTCTAGACGAGTAATGCAATGGTTGGCTCTGACAATAAAGAAGTAGATGTTATGTGGATGTTCAAATGTATAGTGATGGTATTGTAATACATCCTCCCATAGTCCTCTTTCCCGTCCCCCTTGTAACAGCCTGGGTAGTCAGGGCATTTGGGGAGGGCTGGCTTGTGACCAGTAGGCAGGGTGTAACAACACCTGACCTCCAGTCAGGATGCAAGAAAGTAATCTCCACCAATGGGCAGCAGAGAAAGAGTTGACTGACAAAACTTTTGGAGGTGATAAGGGTATAAAAGGCAGAGCATCGTTTTTGTAAATGACCAGGTGGCTGCTAGTCACAGAGACTCCCATTGCCATAATTTTTCTTACTCAGTCCTTTGTTAAGGTTTACTAAACCTTTAAAATTTTAAAAGTGAGAGCCATTTCTCACATATGCAATGCTGTGGCCCTTTGTCTTGTTCTGGTTTCCTTTGCTTGGGTCCCATCTGAGTGCTCAGCTGGAGTACAGGCTGTAGGTGCTTGGGGCACTCCTGGAGTTCCTCTTGGATCCCTGAACAACAGGGTTTGGCCCATGAGGGGAATTTTTGCTGCTTTGTGACAGAGAAGAACTTCCCAGGCTCTTTTGTGTTTGCTGTAGGGAAGGTTTGTTATTGCTTTGCATAAACTCACAGACCACCACAGAGCTGTCCCTTTGTGATGTCAGGGCATGGTTGCCCCGTTGTCATAGTGGCATCAGAAGGTTGCCTTGGTGCACGGAAGGCCTGAGTGTCAGAGCAGCCCAAGGCCTGCTGAGAGCAGGAGTCCCCTCCTGGTCCGAGTGTTTGTCAGTGGGAAGCTGCTCACTGACAAGAGGCTTGTTCTTTTAGTGTTGGGGCAAACTTGCACAACACTAATAGCATGATTCACCACCTTGCCAAAGCAGCTTTTGCTGCTTATGGCGTTTCCTTTTCTATTTATTATATAACGCACTTTGCACGTAAGTAGAGGTTTCCCTTCTGCTTTGTTAGGGTGTAAAGTAACCTGGCTTTTGTATGTCTTCCTGCTCTTTCTTAGTGACTGAGTTTCTGATTTTGAAACAGAAAGAGCATTAGGATGCCACTGCTTTGGTAAAGCTCCCGTCATGATGTTCAGCTAAAAGGGGGTGTCTGTAGCCACAGGGGCAGCATTTGCAGGGGAACCTGCAGGGCTTCCATTCCCACCACGGGAGAGTCTGTGGCAGCAGAGTCTGTCATTTCCTCAGTTTGCTGGGACAAGCAAGACACCTTTGAAAATGCAGACTGGCAGACCTTCTTGTAATGCCTTTTAAAATCTCTGCAGTTGTTCCCAGAATTCAGGGAAAGCTTATTTCTTTTTAAATTTTGTCATGAAAGGATTTAACTGTCTAACTTGATCCTTTACCAAGTGCTTAACTAGTGATTCTCTTTGCAAGGAAATGCAAACTCTAAAGCAGTGAGTGTCTGCCATAGCTCAGGGGGATTTTGGGGAAGCATTTCTGGGCAAGCATTTCCAGCAAATTAAAGAGAATTAGTGCATGCAACTGATTAAAAAAAAAAAAAAAAAAAAAAAAAAAAAAAAAAAAACCAAAAAAAACCCCAAAAACCAACACAAAAACAACAACAAAAAAAAGACCTGAAGGAGTGGATTTAAAAAGCTGTTTTATGTGTTTTCTAGAACAGGAGCATTGAGTGTTAAAGAACAATTTGGATTTTGTTGGTCATGTTTGTATTCATTTACTGGCTAAACAGGTTGAAGTGTTGAACAGGTTGAAGGCAAAAGTAAGAATACTGTCCTGATCCCTTGCTGGCTGTGTGAATGAAATGTACCTCCTGGAGGGATGTTACAAAATGGGAAATCTTCTCTGTTTGGGTTGACTTTTCTGTTGGATTCAGCAGCCCAGGCAGTTTTCTCACACCATCTGGTTCATTTTCCCTGCCCACTACAGGTCACCTGAAACGTATATTCAGCAGTGCTGAAGATCCTGAGGTGAGTGAGAAAGGAACATTTCATGTTCCTGGTGTTTAAGAATTGTAGAGGAAGATGTGAGCTTGGCCAGTAGCAGTAGACTGAAGAGGGCCAGCTGGGAAGGCCGAAAGAAAAACCATATTCATGCCTGATACAAAAGTAAAAAAGGCAGCGATAGATATTTTTAAATTTTCTTCTCAGAGTTTGAAGAACTAAAAACCTAGTTTTGAAAAGAGAAAAATGCTTGCAGACAGCAGATAGGGAAAATTTAATTAAGAGCAATTTCCTGTACAGTTGAATTAGATAATTTTAACTTAAAGACAGGGACTTAGAATCCTATTCCTATCAAACTTTATGATATCTACTTGGAACATGAGGTGGTAGAACAGGAAGGCCATCTTGCAATGGTGCCTGCTGTATCTGAAGTGCAATGGGCACCTTTGTGGCTGGGGAGCTGCATGGGCCCAAAGGACGTAGGGCCGGCGGCCGTGAGCAGCTGAAGATGAGGCAGCGTGGGGCCAGGGGGCCAAGAAGGCCAAGGGCACGGTGGCTGTGCCAGCAGCAGTGGGGCAGCAGGAGCAGGGCAGGGAGCGTGGCCCTGTGCTGGGCAGCGCTGCGGCCACAGCTGGAGTGCTGTGTGCAGCTGTGGGCCCTGGGAAGCAGAAAGTCATGGAGGGGCTGCAGCGTGGGCACAGAGGGACAGGGGAGCTGGGCAAGGGGTGCAGCACAAGGCCAGGGAGGAGGGGCTGAGGGAGCTTTAGCCTGGACAATGGGGGCTCATGAGGGACCTTCAGGCAGACTTCCATAGATCCCTGCCTTGGATCCATAGAGCCAACGCTCAGCACGAGGGCTATTTCCCTGCCAAACATCCCTTCACTGCATCCAAGTGCTTTAGACACTGGTGTGGGTAACACTTTCACATTTTGTTTGTTTATTTGTTTGTTTGCTAGAAGGAGAAGCCTTGTGTAATTTCTCCTTCTCCGGGGAGCTTTTTCTCAATCTTTCCTGGCCTTTTTCCAGCCATGGCAGAAACTTTCAGGTTAATGGATCCCGTGTCTTTTGGCTGCCCAGGGAATCAGTGTGTGTTGTGTTTGGGAACTGAGTAGGAAATCAATGCCCTTGCATTCCAGCTGGTGCTCAGAGATTAGAGGAGCTGGGAGGGGCTGGGCTGCATTTCTGATTCCAGCCACTTTAGCACCATCAGTGTGGGCGAGTCCAAGCGAAGAACTTGCCCGAGCACAAATGCACAAAGAGAGCCGTTCCCAGTGCAATGCTCTGGGTCTGGTTGCATTCCATAAGGACCTACATGCTCCAGATTCCCCAAGAGTGTGGGTTACTGAAGCAACAGGAGAGCAAGTTCAGGATGGCTGCTGGCTGGGGCACTGCTGCTGAGTGCTGATGTGTGTAGCGACAGAAAGGACAGTAAAGGGAGATTTCAGTAATAAGATCTGTCTATCTATCTATCTATCTATCTATCTATCTATCTATCTATCTATCTATCTATCCATCTATCTAGCTAACTAACTAACTAACTAACTAACTAACTAACTAACTAACTAATTATGTAGCATTTACATAATTGAATCTTCCTGGCTCTGGTCCAAGGCAATTGGAGGTGCAAAGGTGACCTAAACCATCCCTTTCTGGAGAGGATTACAGACATGTTCCCTTGACCGATTCTGAGTAGGCAGAGATGTTTCCCCCTCCAGAGATGGTGATTTTTCCCCTCAGTGCTGTTTTCCTCCTCCAGCCTCTTGTGCCCTGAAGTCTACAGTTAATTCTTTAAACTTCTGCCTCTCCTAGAGAGGTGGAACAATTCCATGTTTAGGTGGTCTTTGGTGACTCTGGTCATACATGCCATGCCATACATGACACATGGTTTCCTTCACTGGCATCCCCAGGGCTGTGTAAGTGCATTCGTTAATGGGGCCTTATGAGAAACTCGTTTACTGCTGGTCAGAATTCTCAGTTGACAAAAGAGGGAGAAGAACCTCTTGGTCCTCCTCCATATACTGAGGTGGTCATAGAGGTTCTCTGACTTCCATCAGAGATCTTTGCATGCATCCTTATCTCCTGAATGACCTGGTTTTCTAACAAGAGTGTGGATGTCAGGAAGGAGGAATGCTGGTGCGAGCCTGAAGAGAAGGTGAACTCCAGAAGTGTCTCTCACAAGGAGTGAGCTCACCCAGGAAGCCCCTGCAGAGCCAGGATGGAGCTGTGGGACAGGGCGGGGAGTCAGTCACTACTGAAAGACAAACAGGACACGGCAGAAGCAGAGGGAGGCCCTCACCAGACCCTTGAGAAATGCCACCCCTTCCCTGTCAGCTGCCTGAGAGGCTGCTGGAGCTTCAGTCCCAGATGGCCCCTGATTGTAGGGCCAGGGTCACTTTGGAATCTGTGCCTCCCCACGGGCAGAGAACAACCCAGGAGAGCAGCAGCACAGTGCTTTGGGAACGTGTGAGCCCAGCAGTCTGTGAGTCTTGGCCCACAAAGGGCTTATGGGAAGTTGAAACCCATCTTCTCTTGCTTTCTGCGCAGGTGCTTCTAGAGAAAGAGCAGGAGCACACTGCCTCATCTGAGCTGCCATGCCAGACTCAGGGAGAGCTGTTCTCTGCCCGAGAGCAGGAAGAGCAGCTCAGGCAGCAGGTGGAAGAGCCACAGGAGAATGGCCAGGTAAGCCTGACTGGCCAGGGCACAGAGGGAAGGGCAGGGAGAGGGGCATAAACCAGAGCTCTTGGCACTGAGGAGGCCAGGAGTGCCACAGGCAATGGAGGCACAGAGCCTTGCAATCTGCAGAGATCAGCCCTGGGACAGGAGGTTTGCAATGGAGGCAGATGTGGGGAGGGAAGCAGAAAGAAGGGGATGAATAAATGTGATTTGGAGGCTGCAAGAGGAAAATAGCTGAGCCTGATGGCAGCTCTCAGTCCCTTGCTCTGCTTTTGTGTGTACAGAACATCAAGGCAGAGCCACAAGCAGAGCTGCCCGAAGCTCAGAGTGACATCATGGCAGTGAAGAGAAAGAACAAGGAAGACATGGGAAGAATTCAAGAGGAGAATCTCCATCAGCAGAGGGGCGATCAACAAAACCAGGTGAATGAAAGAGTGGCAGCCACTCCACTCATGAAATGTCCTCTCTTTTGTTTATTAGAGAACATGAAGGAACAGCTGGATGCAGAGCTTCAGACAGCTCACAGTATGATCAAGGCAAGGCATAAGTGGCTGGAGGAAGAAATGAAAATCATCAGAGAGAAACTTAATCGCTTCCGTCAGTCTCTGCAAAACCAAGTGAGTGAAAGAGGGATGCAGCCACTGCAGTCACCAATCTGGTGGTTTCTGCCCTTCTTGCCTTTCCAGTGCAGAGCAGCAGGGAGTGGGGCCATGCCTCTGAGTGCCATGCTGCTGTAGTGTGTGTATCACAGTCACTCTGAAGGACATTTCCTGGTGTGCTGAATCTCAACATCTGCCCTGGACAGTGAAACTTGTCCTTTGGCCTTTTGGCCAGCAGTCATCCAAATCGATTCCTGCTGGCCTGTTCCTGCTCTCCTTTTTTCTTGAGGTGTTTTTACAGTGGAACTTGGTGGCCCAGGATGGAGGATTGAAACAAGCTGTTTTATCCCCTGTCAATCTGTTCTTTGCCTTTCCTCACAGTCGATGACTCCTGGCTGACAGGGACAAGCTGTAGTGTCTGACTGCTTTGTTCTGTTTGACTTGAGGTGCAAGTGTTGACATCTCACCAGGCAGCCTGCAAAGACTTGCAGGGAATGTGTGGCAATGAAGGACCCCAAGTTAGGAGTGAGGCACAGGAGCAGTGCCCACCAGAAATGCTCCAGGTCCAGCACATCATGGGCTCTGAACCTGCTGCCGCAGCAGCATCACCTCGAGGAAGCCCTTCTGTGAAACCTGGGAACTCAGGCTCGGGCACATCCCGGGAACAGGAGATTGAGGAGGAGTACCTGGAGCTGCTGGGTACGTCTGGGCTGTTTCTTATCTGAGGGACAGTGTGTTGTGTGCAGGTGTCAGCAGAGCTGTACCAAATGCTCCTCCTGAACTCGGTGTCACAGGGCCATTTAGGACTCCCCAGAGGCAGTGCTGTGCTCCGAGGCAGAGAGAGAGCTCTGGGTGTTCCTGCTGCCTCTGAGGGCACCTGGGACTGGCTTGGGTTTGCCTGAGCTTCCCTCTCTGCTAAAGGCTGAAGCAGGGATTGTTCTTGGATCAGCAGAAGGCTGTGACCTTGCAAATGATCCAGGCAAGTCCTGTGTGCTAGTGGCCAAACTGAACAGAATTTTTGGCTTCCTAAATTCTCCTTAGATTCCTGACTTCCAACCAGTCATCACAGCAAAAAAACTTCACAGAAATGGACTGACTTTGGAGTTTTGTCCTTTTGGTTGGGAATTTTTTTTTGAGGGGTGGGGTGGGATTGCTTTTCTGTTGTTCATTTTTGGTGGGGGTTTTTTGTTGTGTTTTTCTCCATCCTGAAGGAGCCCTTCTACCCCATGTTTTACTGATGTCATTTTTATGACTGTTACTGTTACCACTACTACATCTGCAGTTTATTTTCATGAGAATGCTATCTTTTTGTCAAGAAGAGAATGCTATCTTTTTGTCAATAAGAACTACTTTGAAAGAACATCAGGTTACAGGACAAATAGAGAACACAAGGTATTTTCCACGTGCCCCCAAAGAAAAAATAGAGACTTTGATAACAACCTTTATTTAATCTTCTAGTTTTATGGTTATCAAGATGTGTCCAGTAGACACATCCAAGTGGTGTGATCAGATAAAACTGTACTGCGGGCATTTCTCAGGAGAGCCTCCAGCCCAGCCATGGTATATCCCTCAGATCCATGGCACTTTTCCATACCTGATTCCCACTCTTTCCCATGACTGTTAGAATCCTACCCATTGGCCCAGGCCCTGCTCAGATCAGTCTCTAGGAAAACACATCAAGTCCTTTGTGATTCTGCAGCACAACCCAATGAATCTGCTTCTTGCCCTTAACAGCTGCCAGTGCTGTGCTCTCAGATAAGAGACCTGGTGGGGCTGAGACCAGAGCCCAGTGGATTCTGTGTCTGCCATCACCTGTTGGGACAAAAAGGGCACTGATCTGTGCCTGGGTGTGGCTGATCTCAAAGCCCATCCTGTTGTGTCCTGAATGGGGGCAACAGCTTGTCTGGGGCTCAGGCTCACTCTGGCTTCTTCCCATCAGTGCCTGTCAGTGCTCATGCTTGGCCTTTGCCAGCCTTGATGTGGTTGCTGCCCTGTCCCTGAGGGCTGGAGGGACTGCAGAGGCTGGAGCCTTCCTTAGCTGGGAGAGGGGCAGCTTTGAGCTCAGCCTGCTCACAAACATGTCAGGGTCCTGATGCTGAAAGCCCCGTCAGGATCGGTTACAGCTTGAGCTGCTCTGGTTTACAAATGGGAAGGCATTCCTTTGGCAAACTGCTGGAAGGTGGGGAAGATGTCCTCCTCTCCTGGGATTGTATGTCCTTGTGCTTTGTTTCCTGTCAAGAGAACTCTTCAAAGGACTGTACAAATCAGTCTCTGTGCTGGCCACTTGTGCTGCAGGGCTGTCTGCCTGGTTGTGGTTGTTGTTACCCAGCTGACCACAAAGGGCTCAGAGCTCCAGGCGCTTGGGCTGCCTTTTGTATCTCCTGGAAGCTGGGATCTCTGCCTTAAAGTCAGCATCTTGCATTTTGTTTCCCTCAGGGAGAATGGTGAACACCACTGAAAATCCCCTGATGAAATACACACATCTGAATTATATTGGCAGCGGGTGAGTCCAACAGCAGTTACTCCTGCACAACCGTGGGCCAGGTGTTTTTGGGGTGGAATGTCTATCCAGCGTGAAGTCAGGCCAGCTGCAAAGATGATCACACACTGGGGATAGATTGTCCCATCTCTCAATGCTGCTCAGAATTTGTGAGTGTGCTCAGAAGGCATTGTCAGAGATGCCTTGCTACCGAGGTCTTGCCTGCATCAAGGAACAGGACCTGGAAGGTCTCCTTGTCTCTCAAGTGTGGGACAGCTCTGTGTTAATTTCTTTAGCATTTTGTGTATGTCTCAAAATCATACTGGCACACTAATGAAAAGAGAAGAAACTTGCTTGCCTGAAAGAGCAACCTACGCCCTATCAAAGCTGTGAGATAACAGTTCCCAGGAACAATTCTTTCCCCTGGTTTGAAGAGGGAAACACTCTGTGGTCAGGATAGGAACCACACTGTTTAGACAGTGAAACCCAAGAGGAAAGACTAAACTCCCTTTAGAAATTGAACCCCAGTGCTTCAGGAACAGGCCCAGTGCCCATGCACTTGAGAGGAAAATGCATCATCTGCCTTCTGGCAGAGCCCTCCTGCATCCTGCAGGTTTTGACACTTCCAGCAGAAATCTCCTGTGTGGGCTGGCTTTCACTGCAAGATCTAAACAGCTTCTCCTTTCTCTGCTTCTGTTTTGTTTCTAGGACTTTTGGAGATGTTTACAGAGCACTCGACACTGCCACAGGAGGAGAGGTAAATGTCAACATCCCCTGCAGGCTCTGCTGCACTTGAGGGCTTTCCCCTCTGGTGTGAGCTGTGGCTGGAGCTTTGGGCAGAGCTGTGCTGAAAAGGCACAAGAAGCACAGACTGGTGCCAGCCCACAGAACACATTTGGGACTCTGTCCTCCTCAGCTGCCGGAAGGAAGGCACGGAGGGCAGCGGTTCCTTTCAGAGAAGGACGCGCTCACTCGCTCTCCATTGCTAAAACAAAGGTGGTGCCTGCGAGCACCTCACTGCTCTTTGGGGCTACAGCTTCAGAGTCCTGAATTCTAATTCCTGGCTGCCAGCAAATCCATCTGAAAGTTACTGGTAGTTCCTTAGCTACCTGCAGTGCCGCACTTGGGAACTGCACGTAGGGAGAGATCCGCAAGGCGTCCCTGAAAGCCCTAAACCCTGCCCATATCACAAGATGTATCCACAGAGTATTAAGGCATGGATTCCTTCTTCTGAGTCCCAAACAAAGCAGCAGAGAGTGCGGTCAGAGGTTTGTGGGTGATAACTGAGACACCGCTGTTACCAAGTGGTCAAGGCAAAATGTCAGTGGCCCCACGTGCCCTGTAACTGGCTCCCAAGGGAGCAGAGAAATGGGCTGTTGGAATGTCAGTTCCTGTTACTGCAGTGCCTAATCACAAGGCAGTTTGGCACAGCTCAGCTGTGTCATTGCAAAATCACTCGCTCCACGTGCCTTGTGGTCTCGTGCCACCAACCTCTCAAGTTACTGATTTTCAATGTCATTTTAGGTGGCAATAAAAAAAATAAATCTTCAAGGAGTGAGGAGGAAGGAGCTAACCTTTAATGAAATAATGATCATGAAGAGGTATAGGAGTCCCAATGTTGTGAATTATTTAGACAGGTGAGAGGTCATGGTCTTATCCCATGGATGTGTGTTTACATATCGCAAACATGAGAGGTTCAAAACCCACTTTGGCCAGTGGCAGCAAGTAAAGCTGTTAATTTTTATTTATTCATATTTCTCTACTCATCTCCAATGGATGAGAAGAGAGTGCATCTTGTCTGCATGAGTCTTCCCTGGCACACCTAATTTGATAATTACTCACAAAATGATTCAAAACCTGGATCAGCTGTATCTTCCTAACTCAATAGCCTCAAAGTTCACTGCCTCCACATTTATTTGGGATTGATTTTTTAAAGTTTCTTAAGTGCAGATGAACCATCCTAAAGTGGATTTCCCTTGGATTGTTGCCCGTTTTTGCCATTGCTATGCATGCCAGGAAGACTAGGTGCTTATTTCCAGAAACACCATGCCTGACATGTTTTTTATCTGGGCTGTTTCTAAACTGCACTTTTCATTTGCTGCCCATCTAAGACATCTCCTTTTTCACAGATGTGTCTTTCTCTATGAGACTGCACAGATTGCAAATAATGCACAGCCAAGAGGGAATGTCTATTCCTTTGATTCTGTCCTTGTCACAAAGGCATCTGGAAATAAGAAACCTGGAAGCTAAAAATCAACGTAGCCATGCATGTTCATCTCTACCCCCTTGTTTCCTTCTTTCAGCTACCTTCTGGGCGAGGAACTCTTGCTGGTTATAGAGTACATGGATGGAGGTGTCCTGAGCGACATCGTCAGCCAGACCTGCCTGTCTGAAGATGAGATGGCAGCCATCAGTCGGGAGGTCAGCAATCCCAGCTGTGTTTCCAAGGGCTTGGGCAGGATTTTCTGGGAAACAGGGGCTCAGAACAGGAGAGGTTTCCTGTGCCGAGCTTTGTTTCTGTGTTGCTGGTATGCTATGGGCAAGTAAAAGCATCTCAAGTGAAAGGCCTGCCAGTGCCCCTGCACTCCCTGTACTCAGTGCCAGTACTCTTATCTCCTGCTGTTGTATTCTCGCTCTGTCTCTTGTATTTGTATTTGCTGTTCTCCACCTTGCCTCTCTAAATGTTTGCCTGGAGTCTGTTTTCACTGCATTCCTTGCCTGTAAAAGCAAAGGTGCTGGTGGCAGGATTTGAAACAAACAGCAAAGAAAGAAGAGAGAGACTCGTTTCTCTCAGTGCTCAGCTAAAAAGGATAGAAGTGCAGCCAGAATGCTCTTTGCTTATGAGCACATGCGCTGCAGCAGGAGTCATCCTGGCTGGTTGGCAGGGGACAGCCTACAATAGCAGGTGCTGTTGCTCTTTCAAAAGCTGACGTGCCTTTCCTCAGAAAGGTCCTGCTCTGCAAGTGTTGGAGCAGCAAGCTCTTCCTCTCAGTGGCCATTACTGTTCTGCCATTACTCCCCATTCCCCTGGAGAGGGAATCTTTTAGATTCTTTGTTTCCTTTCTTGTGTGATGAAATCACATCACTCATTTTTGCCCTTCTGTTTCTGTTTTCTCGCTCAGTGCCTGCAAGGACTGGATTTTCTTCATTCAAACGATGTGATCCATCGAGACGTGAAGAGTGACAACATCCTTCTCAGAACCGACGGTTCTGTCAAACTGGGTCAGTATATTCTTGGTCAGGTGCAGCATTCCAGGGATGTGGGTGTGGGGCTGCTTGGCGTGACTGCCAGCTCCCCAAAATGGTGCTGGTGGCAGTGCAGGGACCCCTGCTGCGAGCTGAGGGCACAGTTGCAACGTGCACAGAGGTAGAAGGAGCCACAAGCAGTCAAGAGTGGCCTTGCTCTGTGTGGGTCCCTTCCAGAGGGAGGGAGTTACAAGTCTAAAGTTTCCAAAGAACAAAAGCCACTGCTAGAGGCAGTGTAAAACATGGGGGGATTTTTAAAGTCGCCAATGCCAGGAGATTCAACAGAGCAATTTCAAACTTCTACTGGGGAATTCTTTTGCTTGCTTTCCTAATTGCACAGAATTCAGATAAAACCAGTACTTTGTTTTCTCCTCAGCTGATTTTGGCCTCGCTACTCAGCTCACCCCTGAGCAGAGCAGACGGTGCTTGGTAACCGGGACTCCTTGGTGGATGGCACCTGAAGTGGTGACAGGTCAACCATATGGCCCCAAAGTGGACATATGGTCTTTTGGAATTGTGGGAATTGAAATGATAGAACAAGAACCTCCTTACTTGGGCGAAAGTTCTGGCACGGTAAGGAGCAAATACTCACTAATCCCACTGTCTTTCTCACCTGTCCCATGTCCTGTGTGCCACTGGACAAAATCCCATTGCCATCTGCTGGAACTACTTCCACCAAGGTCCCCTCCTACAAATGTCCCTGCAACACATCAGCATCTGCTGGACTTTTGGTTGCATCAGTGGGGGAACTCAAGCCTTACCACATGCAAACAAACTCCAAACAAACTCCATTCTCACTCAACACTTTCCTTTGGCTTAGTGGTTCCAGTTCTTTTGTCTGTGTAGATGGCCTTAATAACAGGAAAAAAGCATCTTAAAAGTGTTGTTATCTTTCCAGAAATGAAGGAAGGAAACCCAAACCCAACAAAGTTTCTAAAACCGTGGTCTTTAGAGAGGAACCTAACCCTGTGTGCAGTTTCTTCTCACTGGGAAACATGGGCATGAGGGTGTAATGCACAGAGTCTCTTCTGCTTCTTGTGCAGTGCTGCTGAAACACTCAGTGACCGTGTTTCTCTCCTAGCCCAAGCAACATTCTGCACGTCACCAAGCCAGAGCCTGGTGATGTGGAGAGCCTGCCAAAACCTCCTGTTTGTTTCCTGGCACTTTCTGGCATGGGCCTACCATTAATGCATTGACTTGAGCAGCCAGATGACTAGAGCGTGGCCATAGGGATGGAACCTCTCCTTCTTCTGACCTAGACAATTTTTCTTTTGCTGCAAAAATGGGAAGCTGAAATTTTCAGACTGCTGAGAGACAGAGCTGCAGGTGGCTCCTGTGTGCCCAAGCAAGCATTTTCATCCCAATACATTTGTGCAGGCATCTTAATGTGTCTGTGTTGAAGAGGAGATTGTAAATGTTTGTTTCCCTACCTGGGTATTAACTGATGGATTTCCTTTCTTTTCTTCCAATTCCCATTGTTTTCAAGAACAGCACAAAAAGCTTGATGAGTTTTATTCTAGGGCACGTGCGCTTAAAGGACCAACAAGCACCACAGAGATGCCTTTCATGTACTAACCCTTCAAATTAGCTAGTATAGCAAAGTCCCTCTTCCAAAAGCCCTCTCAAGCTGGCATGAATGCTCAGAGATGCAAATGTCCTTTTGCTGATGTAGTTCCCACTAACTAGGTCAGGCAATGAAATCAGCTGCCAAGGCAAGATCTGCAGGATGGTGGAAAAGCTGTGGCTGCATCGGGGTTTGGGTTTTTGGTTGGTAAAGGAAAGTCATCTCTTGGTCTGTGCCAGGGCAGAAACTGCCACTGAAGAACAGAGGTTAAACAAAGGGATCTGGGAGAGCCTTAGAGATGTGAAAGCAGGAGGTGGAGCCTGGTGTCTCCTTTCTCTCCAGGCTACATACCTGATAGCCACAGTAGGGACTCCACAGCTGCGGCAGCCCAAGCTCCTCTCGGCTTTGCTGCGTGACTTCCTGAGCTGCTGCCTGCAGACAGACGAGGAGCAGCGCTGGTCTGCCAAGGAGCTCCTGCAGGTAAAATGTGAAGGGGCTGCAGGTGAAACAGGCTCTGAGGGATGGGCTCCTCCTCCACTCAAGCCCAAGGCAGCAGATGAGTCCCCTTCCTCCTCACCTCCACTCTTGCTGCTCTTCAAATGAAAATGGTGAGGAATCCTAGACTGGACTGGGCTGGCAGGGCCCTGTAAATGTCCTCTGGTGCAAGTGTCCTGCAATGAGCAGGGACATCTTTAAAGAGATCGGGTTGCTCAGAGCCCTTTGCCACCGGAGCCGGAATGGTTGCAGGGATGGGGCTCCTACAAGCTCTTGGGGCAAGCTGTGCCAGGGTCACACCATGCTCCGAGTAAACAAGTTCTTCCTTAGACCTACTCTGATTAGGTGCCCTTAGTGTTTAAAAATATTTGTGCATATCCTATTGTAACTGGCCCTGTTAAAAAAGATGTCCCGCACTTTCTTCAAAGCCACTGTGAAGTCTTGGAAAGTGGCAATAAAGTCTCCCCGGGGCCTGTCCTTCACAAAACTGAATAACTCCAGCTCCCTCTGCATTTCCTGTGAGGAGAGGTGCTCTGTCCTCTGACTGTGTCTGTTGCCCTGTTCTGTGATTTGGTGGAGTGTTCAGTTTTATCTAATGGCAAAAGAATTGAAGTAGAGCAATGCAGGGTACAGAGACATGAAATGGTGGTGGAGGAACCCAAGGAAGCCAGTCCCAGCCTAGGGGTCAGAGATTTGGCTGTGGGCAGGAGGGGCTGTGGGGGGCTCACTGTGAGCCTCTGAGGGGCCCTGGTTTGTGCCCCCCAGCCCACCCTCAGAGGTTTCTGCCATGCAAACAGGGACAGCTGGGAGGGACTTGTCCCAGCCCCATCTGCTGCCTGGCACGCTCAAGCAGACGGGAACTGTGCCAGGGTTACTGCCGGGTTGTGTGGCAGAGAGGGAACTGCAGGGCCCAGTGCCACTGGGCTGGCCCTGCTGGGAAGGAAGGTGCCATCCAGCACACGAGGGGCAGGGCATGGAAAGGCAGACACTGCTTTCTGTCCCTGTGGGAATCAGCACAGTGCCTGTCTTTCAAAGGCAGGGACCTATGTGAGTCATTGGAGTTTCCTGAAAGGAAGAAAACCCAGGGACAGAAAGTGCCATTTCTAGAGCACTGGCAGGGCAAAAATCCCAGCACGATGAAGACATCACAATAAACAGATGAGTGGGATTCTGGGCCAGGTTTGCCTGTGATGGCAAGGTCTTGCACATTGGGGATGATGGGGGAGCAGATGGTCCCACTGCTCCTCTTTCTGGGTCTTTCCAGGAACTTGATGTATCCTGATTGAGTCCCTGAAGCAATGAGCTTGGAAAGTAATGGTTCACTGTTCTTTGTTGTATTTTTTTTTCCGGTGGACAGCATCCATTTGTAACTTCAGCCAAGCCACCATTCATCCTGGCACAAGTCATCAACTCAGTGAAGAAGACGAATAACCCTAACCCTAAACTCTAAACCTAAAACCTAACCCTAACCTTAAATGCTAACCCAAACCCTAACCCTATCCCTTACCCTTTCCCTAACCCCAACCCTAAGCCTAAGCCAAAGCCTAAACCTAAACTCAAACCTGAACCTAAATCTAAGCCTAAACCTAAGCCTAAGCCTAAACCTAAGCCTAAGCCTAAGCCTAAGCCTAAGCCTAACCCTAACCCTGGGAGACTAGAACATAGCAATCATGTCAAGATGTTATCTCTGTTACCAATTTAGAGTAGGATTGTAGAGTAGGGTTGCTAAAGAGATTTGTAGCATAGAATTATAGATTAGAGTTGTAATTAATAAAGTTTCTGAAACATCAACCCACTTGGAAGATTCTCCTCCTTCTGACCCCTTCAGAAAATTCAACATTTCCTTCTGAATTACCAATTGTTTTTTATGGGTACTAAGTCACACATATGGCTTTTTTTGTATTGTTTCATAAGTGTGGAGGGCTCTTCTTCATTCATCCTCTCCAGACCGCACTGCCTTTGGAATATGACCCACTGGCTGGTTATGGCACAGCTGTGGTATTTCTAGTTGAGGCAGAAAGGGCAATAGCATTTGGAGGCAAAACCAAAGGAAGAATGAGGCAGCCCAAACACGCTGTGCAGATGCAGGCCTTCAGCTGTGACTGGAGAGCAATGGGGTTCCTGCCACTTGGATTTGTATCCCTAAATGCAATAATCTCTTTGGCTGGAGGAGAGCCTTGCTCAAGTGAGAAAGCAGAAAGATCAGAGAGGGTGCTCAGGAAGGTCTCCTGTGGCGCAGAGCTGTCAGCGCCTGTGAGGTGAGAGCGGGCCCGGCCTTGCCCGGGCTGGAGCCCCAGCAGAGCCCCGGCAGAGGCCGGAGCAGCCTGAGCCCCGGCAGAGGCAGGCTGGAAGGAGGCCCTTGGAGCTGCAAGAGGCAGCAGCCGGGCCCTGGGTGTCTCTTGCTGGGAGCGGGAGAATCCTCCGCTCTCAGAGCCCAGGTGGCAGCTGGCTGCTGCTGAGGGGAAGCGCAGCCGTGCTGGGCACAGCCCGGCCTGGAGGCCATGGCCGTCTGGAGTGTGCCCAGGAGCAGAGAAAGGCCAAGGGCAGCCGCGGGTCGCTGGGCTGGCTGAGGATTCCTCCTCTTCTGCCAGCTGCCCTGCAACTCCTGGCAAAGGCCAGCAGTGTGTGCAGCACTCTGGGCACCGGGGCAGGGAGCCGGGCTGCTCGGCAGGCTGGAGCACAGGGCAGCTCCTTCAGGCCCGGCACTTGTGCCAGGGAAGCGAGGCCAGCGTGAGGCAGGGACAGCTTGGCAGGGCCCATCTGCAGGAGCCAGCGCCTCACGCAGCTCTGGGAGGAAGTGCCTGCAATCCTGCAGTTCTGCACTGAGCCAGAGCAAAGGTGTGAGATGCAGAGTGTTTGGCAGAAATATTCAGGCCCACCAGGCCAGCCTGCTTTGTGCTCTGTGGTGCACAGCAAGCGCTGTGCAATGCAGCTCTGAGCTCCTGGGAGAGAAGCAGTTGGGGATGTGCCGGAGGTGAGTCAAGGGGTTAGCTGAAAATGTAATGAGGATAATTGAAAAGTGCAGATGGGTCGAGGGCTCAGCTGGGAATAGAATTGGGATAGTAGAAGGTTGCATATTTTAGTTAAGATTTTAAAATGAGGTAAGAAGCTAAGTTAGTAATACAGCTAGCAGCAATCATGTCCCTTAGTTAAAGAGTACCACATATATTAGGAAGGTAAAGCTAGGAGTGACAGGGATAGAGGAAGCAATTGTGAAGAAGCAGAGACCATAGAAAGACCTTGCCTTAAGAATAATTGAACAGTTAGGAGAGGCTTGGACCATGAGCAGCAGGTCCAAAGGTCTCGCCAGCTGGCCATGGGAGAAGAGTTCACCATGAGCAAGATGGCTTTCTTCCTCCTATACAACCACTCCCTCATTTCAAAATCCCACCAACCCAGTTAAGGGAGTACAATTTTGCAGCTGTGATAGATATTCAGCTGATAAAAATGCGAAGCAGGCAGGTAAGAACTATGTACTATGGGTCCTTAGAAACCCAATGTAAAACCTTTTCTGTAGAAATAGAGAACAGGAGTCTGCAGCTCCTTGCACATGTCTTTGGAAACTAATTCACATGTGTCCAGGGCTGCAATAAATACCCTTCTTTTCTACTATAATTAGTTGAAGAGTTGTTTGTCCGTGCTTCAAGGGTTATGCTGGAGTAGTAAACTGATTTGGAAGGGAGCAGAAGAGTTTCAGCAGGCAATTTTTGGAAGAGATGGAAGGCTCTTGTGACTGAAGGGAAAGCCATTTGGAATGGAGAAATGATCCCAAAGTCCATACAATTTTATCTTTGTGTCTGAATTTAAATCAGAATGCTTATAGATAGCTTCATGCAATTTGTCTACAAATTTATCAAAGTCTTCATTCTTCTTTGGTGAATTTGTGTAAAAGACATAGTGTGTAACCCATCTGGAAGTGCAAGGATAGCATCATATGCCAGTTGTTGGCTCATCTGCAAGACTTGATCAATGCTCTTAGCCTGGGCAGTAGCAGTAGCCCAGGGCCCTTTGCCAAGTAACTGTTGTGCTGTTAAACCATACAGAGGATCACCCTGCACTCTAGGTCTTTCTGCTTCTTGAGCACGCTTTTCCTCCCAGCTTTTATGAAACATCACCTGCTGATAGGGTGGCATTATAAGTCATGTTAGGGTATGCACATCAGCTGGAATTAATGTGTTAGATGGAAAAATATACTGCAGAAGTGACTGTGCAAGTTGGGATTTTCAACCAAATTCTGAAATTACAGCTCTCATCTTTTCTAAAATCTTCCAATCGAAAGGTTTTCAAACTCTACTGGCAGTATTAGTTACTACAGGAAAAGCTTCTACATCATTGGAGAGAAAAGTCCCTTCTACAATAGCTTCTGCAATAACTTTTTTCTACTTTATTTTCTGAGCTGCTTCTATTTCAGGGTCACATTCCAACTCTAATTCCACATTCTTTACAGTGTGAGAGGGAGGATTTTGTTTAACTGTCTCGAATGCTGGCTCGGAGACAGAATGGAGGAGTTTTTGCAAGATAGTGGCCATATTCAGCCAATGCCCAATCCAGCCTGCTTGTATTAATGGACAATGAACATGTTCACAAAGAATGAATTATGGACATATTCAGAAATGGGCTCAGTATATCCTTGAAAAAGATACAAGAAGAAGAGTCATCAGGACTCAGCAAGTTTGTCAGCAAGTTTGGGAAAGTGAGCCATCGGTGGGCCAGACAACCCCAGCCAGAGACGTGTGAAAAATTAGGTGATCCAATCAGCATTCTATTTTAGACGTGTAAACAGCTAGGATTAACCAATCATGTATTAGCTAGAGACACGTGGACAGTAAAGATTTATTATAAATAGAGTCTTTTTAGGAATAATAAATTTAGCTTCACTGGATCATATTGGTTATGTTGTGATGTCCCTGAATCTCCGCACCATGCACTTAAGGGTGGGTTGGTGTTGCCCATGAAATGTACACATCTGGGGAAGTGCCCTTGGCAGAGAGGGGCTTGATTGCCAAGGGAACTGCTTCCCCATGAGCCCCCAGTGAGACAGGTGCAAGTGTCTCCATTTGACTCCCTGTGTTTCCTTCAGTCCTTGAGGCCCCTTGCACTTGGCAGAGGGGCATGCAAAGGGAGAAGGCTGTGAAGAAATACCAATTATGTTCTCTTGATGCAGAGTGTGATTTTATACACTCTCTCCTATGGTGCATATGCTGTTCATCTCTACTGTGTTGATTATTCTTATCAATACATATTTTCATTTGCTCTGGCATTCTTCCCATAGAAAAGCTTTCCTTGTGTATTTGATTTATGTCTGCAAATGTTGATACGTAACTTTAGGTACCTGAATTTAGCCCATTTCTCCTCTCACTTTAATTTCAGAAAATGTCAGAATTACAGATGTACGCACTAAAGTATCCAAGATTTCTGTGCAACAGAAAGATGTGTAAGCAGTAGTACAGTTCTATCTACATTACCTTTAGCAGTTACCAAAGCCAGTAGGCATTTAGAAAAGTGTGCCTTCTTTCGGCAATATTACAAATAGATTGTTATATAAAAATTATAATACTGGCTTTACGGAAATCTTAAAATGGATTCTATATGTGTGACGTTAAAGTTGTGATCTTTATAACTTTGTTATAAAGATACAGGTTTTTTTCTGTTGTTAATTAAAGCTTAGAGAGCTCCCAAGGCCTTGAACATACTTGAGACTGATTTTGTAATAAACTTTCTTTTAAAACTCTGTTTGGAAAGCAGAAGGTAGGAACATCAGTCATCTGTTGTGTTTGACTTTATTGTTATTTGAGATTGTAGTAAATACTGAGCATGAGCTGGGATGCAGATTGTAATTGCTCATCTTTCCAAAGATAGATATGGATACTATTAACATGTGCCCTGTATATTGTTCCTAACTGACTAATTTACTGCAGTAGTTTTATAGAGCATTTTTATTGTTGTAATGTCTAAATGTAGTGGGAGAATATATATTTTACTTGGGGTAGTTTGGCTTTTGTTTTTCGAATAATAAAACCACTCTCTTCAGCCTGGTGAAGAAGAAATATGCCTCTGTCCTTGTGTACAGCTATGGGTTTGTTCACATAGCTTCTCCTTCCCTTTTCTGCCTAGGCTTTCTCACCTGCAGTTTTCAGTAGAAAAGCAACAAACCTTTGAAAGGCTAGATCTCAACATAACTGTGACTCTCAATCAATACTTCTTTCTTCCAGTTTCTTAAGATCTCTTTGTCCTGGGCACTCAGTATGGCCTTTTTCCTCAAAGTTCTTTGGCTGTCTTGAATGCTTACAGCGTAAAAGGTAATCCCTGCTCTATTTTCAACTCCCTGCTCAGATGCAGACTGCTGGAAGGGAGCTAGGACTGGTACTGGAGACCTGGCAGCTTGTCCAGGAAGCAAAATTTTTGAAATAATGGTAATGTGGAGAAGCATGCAAATCTGGGTGGTGAACTCAAATATGCAAGTACTTGCAGTTTCCTGACAGGACTTTACAGTTCAAGGGTATGGTCTCTTCTTATTTCTGTCCCTTAATGCTCAATCCTTGCCACATTTCTTCAACTTCTTTTGCATTGTCATCTTCTGTGTTTTCTTCCTCTCTTCTTCTCTCTGTGACTTTCTATGCAGGACAGATAACCTGTCATACTCTGTCAGCTTGCTCAGTGACCGAGTAGTGATATGATGGTGTAGAAATTGTAGGTGCACAGTAGGCAAACGTGTCATGCTTCTGTGTGCCCTCTGCCGGCAGACCTGCTCCCAAACCTTCAGTCAGACTTGGAAAAAAGGCTTGTCACTGCTACTTTGTTGTGATTTATGCATTGATGAAGAAACACTTCCATCTCAGCCCGCTTAAGCCACTGCAGAGCAGGAATTGTTGCTTTGGTAGCAGATGTGCTGGCAGGGTCCTTACAGCTCCACAAGATGTGCCTCTCCTAGAACAGATTTTTGCATTTTTGTACAATAAAAACTATGCTTTAAATTACACCAGTGTAAGTCATGCACTCCTGTAGATGTGTTTTCAGACATAGATATTTATATATATGCCTAGTGAATGGCCTCGTGGGGAGCAGGAACAAATGAGGAAGGAAACTGGGCTGATAAAACATGCTTCTCCTTCAAGAAAAACCCCCCAGTCTTCCCTTTCCAGAGAAGGCTATAAACTTTTTCTTGATTGGCCTAAAGAGGATAAACAAGTCTCTCCATATCCTGATCTTTTACTAGTCTCAAATTATTTAGAAAAGTTTTAATTTCTTTTTTTTTTTTTTTTTGGTGGGGGGGTGGTGGTGTTGGGGTCTGCACTTCAGACCTGTTCTCCCAGCAGCCAAGGACCTACAGCTGCTGTGGGTGGGGCAGGTGCTCAGGTAATTACCAACAGGTGCTTGGTAATTGCTAACAGCAGTTGAGGTGAGAAGTTGGCTTGTGCCTGGCTGAGGGCTTGAGGACTGTGGTGACAGAAGGGATAGGGAGTGGAGTGGAAAATATCAGTTACGCAGGCAAATCTGAGGTGTAGGTGGGATTTAACTGGATTAGGTACTGCATTTCATGGACTTGATCACATGAAGAACTGAACATGAGGTAGGACTATTTAGTTGTTATTCTAAGTGCTGCATTTACTGATATGTAATGTAGTTTCTTCGTATTTTGCTCAGAAGCTGTCCCAAAAACATTGAAGTCCAACTAAAGTCTTCATAAACACAAGTTAATAGCTTACTTTTTGTTAAAAAGAGAAGCTGAAAGGGCCAATGGCTCTTGCATTCAGTAATTCACACATTTTAAAAGAAGTGGCTCTCTCTTGTTCCTGTGGCTAGCTTGTCTCTTCAGGCTAGAAAACATTTCTGGGAGCATTTCCTTGCTGCTCCTATATCTCTATGCCCTTGGAATCTGATGCTAATACTATATTTTTCTAAAATTAGAAAATTTTAAATGTCTGTAGGCCCTTTCATTTTGTAATCTGCACCTGTCACTCAGAGGGGAAAAAAGTCTGGTAAGTTTTTTTACTTGTAGGCCTCTCAAATTGCAGCCCATTGCATTTAGCTGCAAAATCCTAAGTCATGCTAACAGGATGCCTGAAATGGACACTGGTAGAGAGTAAAAAAAATTGCCTGATGCAGATGCTATCAACTATTTTTAGTTCCTGACAGTCCAGTATTTCCCTTACCTAAGGGATACCTGTTCATATTTCTTTCTCTTTTTCTTGCAGCTCTCAGTTCTGTGATGACTGAGAAACAAAAATACAAAGTAAGGGTGTGCAGAGTAGATGGACTTTATGAGAATTAGGGGGCAATTTGACCATACACTGATCTGTATGATTGCCTTCTTCTGTGAGATTGTAGTGGTGTTGTAATATGTGTTGGGAAATAATTAATGCTATAAAAGCATGTATTTCATATAAAGATTGCAAATTCCAACCAAGTCTCTGATCACAAGCAACCTGAGAGGCAGGAGTCTATTCAAATTCCGAAATTCCTGAAGGTGGTCAGATAACGATCAGAACTTTAGCCCAAGAATAGACACACCCAGCACAATGATCACCATTATCCCGAGTCATGGGAAGACGCCTAAGAGCGATCATTGCCCTGTTGATAACATCGATCAAGATAGCCAAAGTCCCCGCCAGAAAGATACCTGTGAATACGTGACTTCCCTGAATCTGATCAGCGCTGGCTATCAACAAGGAAATGGCGATTGTCCAGCTCTGCACACTGCAAGAACCAACTATGAATATGCAGAGTTACAAAAGGAACTGGGACTTCTTCGCTCAGGCATAATAAACTATATAAAGCATCCCTACAAGAAGCAGCTCTCATGAATGGTGGAGGGTCCGATGCAATAGAGGTGGGATCCAGGTTCACCCAGCACCGAACCCGGGCTCGACACTGTCTCTTTGGCTGTGGTGGTTTTGAAGACCATATTTTAGTCGTGGAAAAAGATAAAGAAATCTTTTCGCATTTTTTATAATTTGGCTTTTGACTGATCATTCATAACAGTTCCATATAGATGATTCCACATTTGGTGTCTTGCTGCATAAATCAAGAGCACAATCAGTTCATGATTAGCACCAGTACAAGCTGGACTTCCCAGAGTAGCCAACTGAAAGAATCTGAAAAGAAGAAATGCAGGAAATGACTCGGTAAACCTAGCCTGAAAGATGGGTGACTTTTTTTTTCAGTAATCTGTAATCCATTCCCTTGGCTTTTGGCTTTCTTAGCAAGGCCATCTGCATCCCAAATTCCCAATGAAGTGAGAAGCCTGGGCTTGTGCAAGTGCCTGAAAGATGCCCTGTTCCTCTGCAGGGACATTCAGGCTGGAACAGGAGCTGAAGCCCTCTCTGGGGCAGACTCCTCCAAGCTGGAATTTGTGCCGTGCTGGGAGAGGAGGAGGGGGAGAAGGCTGGCGCTGTGTGGCAGGAGCAGGAGGATTGGCCGCAGGACATTCCGTCTGCGCCGCTGCCCCGCAATGGGCGGCCGTGCCCGGGGCTCTGGGCCTGGCCCCGTGTGCACTGAGCTCCCTGGGCTGGGCTCAGGTTCCCGCTGGGACTGGGCAGAGCCTGGGCTCAAACTGGGGGCAGCAGCAGTGCAAAACACCTCTGGGCATCTGCATTTCCTGCTGTTGGGAAGGAGCAATGAAGTGAGTCGAGAAGTTCTGGTTTCTCTTTCTCCTGGTGGATTTTTTAGTTTAATTCCACATTGCGGAGGCAATTTCTGTGATGGCCTCTGTCAGTTTATTCTATTTCAACAGTGCCAGCAACAGGGCTCTGTTTGAGCACTGCAAATGTGGCCTGGGTGGCTTTAATTCCCCTCACTTTAGTGCTCAAGGGCTGGTGAGCATTCCAGTATCTGCTGATCTTTATGCCTGTGACAAAAATACTGACTTCACTGTCATGAAAGCACCATGGGTAGCACCAACTGAAAGAGGCACTTGCAGATTTATGGATAAAATTCAGGTGGCAAGCAGAAGAGGGCCAAGAGCAGTCATGATCCCAAATTCCCAAGGCAAAGGCGCCAGCAGCCTCCTGCTGTCACCTCAGGGTGAGTCAAACAGAGCTGAAAACAGTGCTGGAACCTGATCCTTTCTTCCTCTGAGGGCTGGCTCAGGGCAGCACAGGCAGGCCATGAGCAGTCAAGGCTGTGTGTGGGTGCTCGTTGCTCTGCCCCAGAGTTCAGCTGGGAAAAGCCCTTGGGAGCCGAGGCAGGAGCAGGCGGGAAGGGGCCCGCGCTGCTGCTGCTCCTGGCCGGGAGCCCCGGCTGGGCCGGGCCGGCGCCCCCTGCGCTGCGGCTGCTGCTGCTGCCAGAGCCAGGCGGGACTCGGGGACAGGGAATGGACACGGGGGGACAGCAAAGGCCTGGCGGCTGCAGGGATGGTGGCGCTGGGGCCAGCGCCAGCACAGAGCTTCAGCCCACAGTTAACCCCGAAGGAAACGCTGGGGAAAGGTTCCATTTCAGCCTTTCTGCACTCATGGCTGTGAAGGGACTGAAATAAAAGGAGAACAAGCAGGGCCCGACCCCTTCTTCTTTTGGAGGAGCCCTGCGCCTGGGGCTGTGAGGGGCCATGAGGGGCTCTGAGGGGCCATCAGTCATGAGGCGCCATTAAGGGCCTTGAGAGGCCATGAGGGGCCATGGGGAACTCTGAGAGGCCATAGGGGTCTGTGAGGGGCTGTGGGAGCCCAGGCACCTCATGCAACCAAGGGTCCATCATGTCCCAGCAGGGCCTTGTGCAACCAAAGGGACCATGGTGACACTATGGAGCCTCATGGTATCACAGGTCCATTGTTACCCAGCAGCCACAGCAGGACTGCAGAACCAAGGAGATCATTGTGACACTGCACAACTGTGCAAACCTGGGAGCCTACCAGGGAAAAGGCAGTAGCAGTGCCCTGGAAAGACACACCACAGGCTCCAGGCACTCCTCACAGCTCAGGGTGAGAAAAAAGGCTTCCCCATGGTGCTCTGCAGGACTATGTTAATTTGTCCCAGTCCTGTCCTCTCCATTGGCCTTCTCTACCCCTTTTACACTTACATGTTCAAGTTCTGGTGAGTTGTCCCTTCCCATTGGTGTATAACTCTGTCCATCTACCCTGGCATTTCCCACTGGTCCCTTCCCACTGTACCACCCCTGAGCCCTCAGGATACCTGGTGCTCTCCATTGCACCCTCTTTCCCTCCATTTATGCCCTGGACAATCCTTTCTCTTTGGCCTCTGGACACTTTCAGCATTTCTCTCTCTCTGTGTGTGTGTGTTTGTGTGTGTATCTGTGTGTCTGTGTGTGTGTGTGAAGGTCCGCCTGAAATAAATGGGTGACGAATGATTTTTGGGTGCAAAAATAACCAACAAAAGGCACAGGGGTTTTGCAGTAACAAATCAACAAGGTGCAATTTTATTGATTATAACCACAGCTAAATATGCGTTTGGTTAAGGGATCCGGGGAAGAGAAGGGTAGGACAAGGGAAAAAGGGAGGAAAGAAGGTCAGGGAATAGGGTATAGCTACCACAACGTGATGTCTTCGGGGTCCTGCCGCCGAAACTCGCTGGTACACGCACTGGGGAGATCTCAGAGGACAGTCAAAACCGAACCCCAATATATATACTGTTCTTGGTTGGGGGAAGGGTGGCTGAAATTAGGTTTCCATGGAGGGGAGAAGAATAGGAACAGGAGGAGGGGGTGAGACAGTTCCATTGTTTTCATGTCCAAATGCTCACAGGTACGTTAGGTTTTTCCCCCTCCCTGAGTTGGGAGGGAGTACAGTCCCAGTCTCTGGAAGGAGGTTGCCAGGGGGGTGCCATGGGGGTGCCATGAGGGTGCCAGAGGGGTTCTTGGTTCCTTGATGAGGGGATTCGCATCTCTGTTGGTCCATCACAGTGGTTGAAGACAGGCAAGAGGGGTCTTCTCATGGAGCGGGGGGGGAGCCACCCCAGAGCTCAGTCTAGCCAGCTCAGGAGTTTGGAAGAAAGTCCAGTTCAATTGTCCAGAAAAGGGCAGCATGCCCCATTCGAGTACAGCATGGCGTGTTCTGCAAACATCACTTGTGAACACACTAGATAAGCAGGAGACTTTCTTTCCCAACTGGCTCAGCAGTTTTAACCCTTCAGCAGTCTTTTCTCATGATGATCGTGAGGCAAAAAATGAAGGATTTTTGGATGGACTTCTACAGTGTGTCTGTGTGCTGGTGCTCTTGTGGTTCCTACCCATTGGCACAAGACACTCTCGAGGAAGGTTTTGTCCAGACCACCTAAGACTGCAGCAATAACTCATTTTTTTCATTTACTCTGTGGTGTAAATAAACCATTCTGTCTAATCATGATCAGAAAAAATCAGAGCAGTATTTATGTAAATTTATCTGGTATTCTATGATTAATCCTGTGGGACAAATAGCATTAAAGTCCAATTCCAATGTCCAATCTTTTACACCTTTGAGAAAGACTGGGGGTGGGCTTGGATCCAGCCACTCCCAGACTCCTCTCTTAGAAGGAATTTTAGAAGTCTAGGGGCCCTGCACAAGTTTGAGGAATCATGGTGGCTGTTGAGTGTCATTTTTCCACCTCACGTCTCAGCTAGAGTTTCTCCAAAAAAGAAATAAAGCTTTTGCCTGAAGCTCCAACTGTGCCCATGACAGAAACCCCTTTGGCAGCCTGGGGACTCCTGGGATGTCACCATGGAGCCCCCATGAATGCCTGTGACAGATCGGTGCCTTTGCAGCACAAGGTCCCCTGGGATGTCACCATGGAATGGCTGTGATTGCCTCTGACCACAGGGCTCTTTACCATCCCCAGAAAGCCCAAGGAGGTCTCCATGGAGCCCCTCTCTCGGCCTGTGACATTCCAGCTCTGGAAGAGCCTGGAGATTCCTGGAAAGTCCCCATGGAACCCCTCTGAGGGCCTGTGACAAACCTGATCCTTAGCAGGCAACCATTACCAGCCCCCTGTTGCTATGGTCAGTTTCCATGGCAACCATCACCAGCCCCCTGTTGCTATGGTCAGTTTCCATGGCAGCTCCATGGAGACCCCATGCTGGGGTGGTTGCCATGGACACCAGCTCAGGCCTGCAGCCACAGCCTGTTGCCATGGCAACCATTGGCAGTCCCATCCCCAGGCTCATGGGATCCCAGAACCACAGAATTGGCTGAGCTGGGAGGGACCCATCAGGATCCTCCAGTCCAGCTGCTGGCCCTGCACAGGACACCCCAACAATGCCAGCCTGGGCCTGGCAGCACGGTCCAAATGCTGCTGCCGCTCAGAGAGCCCTGGAGCTGGGACCCTTCCCTGGGGAGCCTCAGCAGGGCCCCAGCAGCCTCTGGCCAAAAACCTTTTCCTGACATCCAACCTGAGCCTGCCCCGACTCAGCTGCAGCCGTTCCCTCCACTCCTGTCCCTGGGAAGAGACCACTTGTCCCAAAGGGGGACAAGGCTAGAAATCCTATCAACATCTCAGGATTTCTAGATGGGGCAACCGAGCAGCGCACCACACTTCAGTCAACCTGGAAGACCAACGACCCCATATGGGTGGATCAGTGGCCCCTCCCAGGCAGAAAGTTAAAGGCCCTGCAGTCCCACGTGCAGCAGCAGCTGTTTGTGGGCAACATTGTACCATCTACTAGCCCCTGCAATGCACCTGTCATTATCATATGAAAGCCTGGCAAGGACAAGAGGCGTCTCCTGCAGGACGTCAGGAAAATCAACGAGGTCATTGAGGACACAGGCGCCCTCCTGCCCAGCCTGCCCTCAGCCTCCATCATAACCCGAGACTGGCAGATGCTTGTTATACGTCTAAATGACTGCTTTTTTGACTTCTCCTTGCAACCCAATGAAAGCCCCTTGTTTGCCTTTTCCGTCCCCAAATCGACAAGCACCTTTACATAGGTACCAGTGGACCGTATTGCCTCAAAGAAATGATGAAGAACCCAGCTACTTGTCAATGCCTTGCAGCCCAAATTCTCTCGCCCAGCCAGAAAAGATATCCTAATGCTATCATTTTTGAGTACATGGACCATATATTAGTTTGTGCAGAAGCTCAGATCGTTTTGGACTTTGCAGTACATGATGTCATCACTGCAGTACAGCAGAAAGGTTTTGAGATAGCAACAGATAAAGTCCAAAAGACAGCCCCCTTGATGTAGCTCGGCCTAAAAAGCACACAGAGAACCATCACACCTCAAGCACTGTGTCAAAGTGGTCGCAAGGGTTGTAGGATGAAGAGAGAGGAGAATGTTGAATCCATGTTCAGAAGGCTTGATTTATTATTTTATTCTATTTATACCACATTATTATTATACTAAAAAGAATATAAGGAGAAGTTCTCAGAAGGCTAGCTAAGCTAGAATAGAAAAAGAATCAATAAAAAAGGAGCTTTCCCCGACTCCATCCCAGAGAGGGCTCGGTCCTTGATTGGCCATTTATTGTACACATCCAACATGGGCCAATCACAGCTGCACCTGTTGCATTTCACAGCAGCAGATAACCATTGTTTACATCCTTTTTCTGGGGCCTCAGCTTCCCAGAAGGGAAAATCCTAAAGAAAGGATTTTTATGAAAAGATGTCGGTGACAGCACTGCACATCAAAGACAACCCAAAGATTCTGCGGAGACTCCACCAGCCCTGTGGAAGCATCAGCTGGGTACGTTCACTGCTGGGAATCTCCACAGAAGATCTTGTCCCAGTGTTCCTGCTCCTTAAAGGCAGAGAAGGACTCGACTGTGACCACTGACACCGGAGGCAGAAGCAGCTCTACAAAAGGTCTCCTGGGTGATTCAAACTAAACAGGCACACAGATACCACCCTAATATTCCTTTCTCCATGGCAATCCTTGGTGTAAGTCCAAAATTCCATGCATTATTGTTTCAGGGGGACTCAACTTTCTCAGATCCCCTCATAGAAATTGAATGCGTTTTCAGAGCACACCGACCTACTAAAAAGATAACAACCTCACAGAAAGTTATTCCAGAACTAATCAGGAAAGCTAGAGAACATCTGTGCTCCCTTGCAGGAACAGACCTTCTGAATATATACTTACTTCTCACTCCAGAGCACCTCAATTGCCTACTTCAAACATCTGAACCGCTGCAATATGCCTTAGATCATTTTTACACAGACAGGATCAGCCACCTGTTCTACCATCAAAACATTCCTGCGCTACTCAGGATGTTCAAAATTACCCCATACCCAGCAAGATCCATTGTAGCCACCTGCCCAAATTGTCAGGAACACGGCCTTGCTTCTGCCAGAGCTGGAGCCAATCCAAGAGCACTAGAGAGTCTCCACATCTGGCAATCAGACATCACACACTAAGCCCATTTGGGCAAACTAAAATACATCCACGTCTCATTCGACACCTTTTCCTGTGTAGTTTTTGCCTCCGCCCATGCTGTTGAAAAATCAGAAGATGCTATAAAACATTACTTTTTCGTTTTTTCCACCTTAGCACTTCCACAGGAAATTAAAACTGATAATGCTCTTGCTTATACATTGCACTGATTCCAACAAGCTTCTGACCACTGGTGTATAAAACATGTCACAGGCATACCACACTCCACCACAGGACAGTCCATTGCCGAGAGGGCCCACTGAGCCATCAAAAGGATCCTTGATCGACCGAGAGGGGTAATCCAGATATTATCTTCCATTGACAGACTGGCCAAGGCCTTTTATGTACTCAACTTTTTGAACAATTCATTTATGGAGACAACTCCCCCAGTCATCAGTCAGTTTACTAATTCAACCGCAGCTCAATTAAAAGAACCTCTACTCTTTATTGGACGCAGTGGGGAATATAGTATCTAAAGATAAAGAAAAGGCTTAACAAACTAACATCTTGTTTCTCTAAATTTTCAATATTAGGACAGGTTGTCCTCAGTACAAGTGTTCTCCTGAGCTGGTAGATGGGCACAAGGAGCAGAAAAGACCCCTGTAATCCAGCAGGAAGCAGTTGGTGACCTGCTGAGCCTCTCAAATGCTCACAGGTGTATGGGATTGGATGGGATCAATCCCAGGGGGATGAGGGAACTGGTGGATGAGCTCCATCAAGCTGCTCTCCATCATTTACCATCAGTCCTGGTTCAGTGAGGAGCTCCCAGAGGACTGGAGGTGCCAATGTGAGCCCATTCCCAAGAAGGGCTGGAAGGAGGAGCTGGGGAACTCCAGGCCTTTCAGCCTGACCTGGGTGCCCGGCAAGGTTATGGAACAGATCACCTTGAGTGCCATCACAGGACACCCACAGGATGGCCGAGGGATCAGAACCAGCCAGCGTGGATTTCAGTATCTGCACTGATGATCTGCATGAAGGGACTGAGTCCAGCATCAGCATATTTGCAGATGACACCAAGCTGGGTGTGAGTGTGGATCTGCTGGAGGGTAGGAGGGCTCTGCAGAGGGCCCTGGACAGGCTGGATCCAGGTGTGGTTTAACAAGGATGTGTGATCAACATTCAGAACACCTTAACAAGCCAAGCTTCTGGGGATAATTTAGGTGTTCAAATAATTTGTGGTTAATCAGGCAGATTTCAAAAGTGTATTCCAACTGATTAGATTCTACTTAAAAAGACAGTGAGAAAAGATATTTTAGGTCTTGTTTCACTTTTCCCCTGTTCATAAATTAATATGTGCAATTTCCAGTTGACACTGAATCCAAGTACCTCCTCATGCAGTTTGAATAGATATGGAAATCAAGACCCTTCATGGCTGACAATCAATCAGACTCTGTTCCTACCCCCACCCCACCATTTTCCCCATCCAAGCCCTGGCACTCAGAGCAGCCTTGTGCAAATCTTAGCTCCCTCCAGCCCAGGCTGCACCTGCAGCTTTCAGCTCCTTGGCTCCAACTCCCACCTGCTTTCCTTGGAGAAGGAGCTGCCCAAGACCCAGAGGGATGTTCATTTATTGTCAGCCAACAAAGCCAAGGGAAGGCAGGGCTCCATCAAATGCAAAAGTCATTCCTGTGCTGGATATGAAATCCACTTTCCACAGCAGACAGTCTCAGAGAAATGGAAAACACCTTCTGTGCCCAGCACAGATCCCAAGGTCCCCCCCAAACCCTCCCTGCCCCGATTCTGCCCAGATTTGCTCTTTGCACACACTAGTCACAGGCTGAAGTCAGGGGCCCTCTACATTCCCAGATGGAGGAAAAGAGAGAAAGGGGATGAAGAGCTCTCCTGTACAGAGCCAAGGTCCTCTCAGTTAAAAGGCACTTGAATGACCAGAGAGCACCTGGAGGAAGAAACCTGGGAGCAGTGGGAAGGACAAAGATCCAGCTGGTCTAGTGAAGATATATACTCAGATATGTCCATTTAAACAGGAGAGCTGAAAACATCTGAAGGCAAAGGGAGATGATAAACACAATATTGGTGATGCAAGTAGAAGGGAAGATAAGCATTTCTTTTCCTGCCATCAGTAAACTTCGAGGAAGTTGCTGTTCCTGGTGGGAAAACTTTGTCATGTCTTAAAAGGACTCAAATGACCCAGATAATAAAAAGGTGCTTCCATATTATAAAATAAATAGGGATTAACACCTGTGTCCCTTTTCAGGCAGGCATCGCTTGTGTGCCCATGAACAGGCAGTGCCACTTGTGCCCTGAGGTGCCCAGCTGGGATTGGATCTCTCAGAGAGCACCTGAGGGAGAGCAGAGCACCTTGAAGTTGCAGGGCCCTGAGAGCCCCGCAGGGCTCCTGTCCCATCAGCATCTGCCCTGCTCCAGTCTGAAACAGGGCCCAGCATGGTGCTGGGATCATCAGAGAGCTGAGGTGTGTGCTGGAATTCAATGCTCTCCCCATCCCGCAGCAGCCCTGCATTTCCCTCCTGCAGCCTTGGTCTCCAGCACAGCCATGGAGGTTCTTTGGGCTCTGGACTGTTCCTGCAGCCCCCAAGGGCAGCTGAGCTCTGCCTTTGGCACAGTCAGGCCTGGCCAGTGCAGGCCATGCTCAGCAATTGCTTGTGTGTGCCTGGCCTTGCTGTCAGCCCCGGCAGCAGCTGCGTGGCCCCTTTGTGGCCCTGTGCTGGCCCAGCCATGGTGGCCCAGCCCCTGTGCAGGCCCAGCCCAGGCAAGGAGCATTGCAGCTGGGAACGGCCCCTGTGCCGTGGTGCCCACAGCAGCCTTGGGGCTCTGTGCCCCATGGCCTCCCTGCTGAGCAGCATCTGCCACGGGCTCTGCAGGAGCTGGCACAGCCTGTGGGGCTGCACAGACAGCCCTGCCCTGGGCTCTGCCGGCCTCTGGGCCAGCAGAGAGGCAGCCAGGGCTGGCCATGGCTGGGAACAGGCCCTGAGCCCTGCAGGAGGATGGAGCTGGGCCACAGCCAAACTCAGCCCAGGCCAAAGCTGGGCTCAGCAGCAAGGGCTGCCAAGGAAAGGGCACAGAGCGTGGCGCTGACAAATGTCCTGGGCCCCTCCCTGCTCTGTCTGTGCTTTGCAGGGCAAAGAGCAGCCTCCTCTCTGGGCCACTTCCCTGTTTGCAATGCCTTGCACAGGCGCTTGCCCTGCCCCACAAGGCCTGGCCTGAGTCCTGGCCCTGCACGCTCAGCCAGGCTGAGATGGACACTGATGGTTTCTGGGCCAGGCTCTCTGAGCCCAGCCCAGCTCCCTGCAAGCTCTGCCAGCTGCCCTGAGCTCTGGGCAGCACCAAGGGCCTCTCCCCAGCCCAGCCCAGCTGGCTCTGGCCCCACAGCTCTGCTCAGGCCAGGCTGCTCTGGGCACTGGCCCCACGGCCTCAGCCCCGGGCAAGGGCACAGCAGCAGCTGCAGCTGCCACAGGACTCAGCCCCAGCCATGGTGGAAGGTGCTTGGCCAAGGCCAAAGGAGGCTCCCTGGCTGCCCTGCTCTCCTCTGGCTGAGGTGCTGAGAGCTCTGCAGCCCCTGCTGCCATCCCATCTGCCCAGGGCAGCACAAGAGCCCCGGCCTTGGGGCCCTCAAGGTCTGCTCCTGCTCCAGGCCCTTAGGCCCATGCCAAAGCTGGGGCAGCCACAAAGCTTTGCCCATTTCTGTTCATGGATCCTAAGCCACTTGGAGGCCGATGATGAATTTTACTGCTCCAGAGGCCTCTTCTTTCTTGAGCTTTTTGGTTCAGGAATTCAGTTAGAAAAGTTCATAAATATTTGTTCAGAATACCCAAACAAGACAAGTCTCTGGGAATCATTCAAGTTTTTAATTCACCTGTCGTTAATTAGGCACATTGCAGAAGTGTTTTGAAAATTAATATACTATATTGAAAACAGTGAAGAGAGAACTGTTTTGTCTTGTTCAGTTGTCTTTTCCAGTTTAGGTTGATTTCAGCAGTGTCCAATTTATATTGACCCCCAATACCTTCTAATGCATTTTGAACAGATATGAAAATCAAAAATCATCATCGCTGACAATCAATCACACTTTGTCCCTACCCCCTCCCCAACACTTCCCCCATCCAACCCTTCTACCCATTGTCTCCCACCAGGCCCCCTGGTGAAGAGTCTGGCTCTGTGTTCTCCATCCCCTCCTGGCTGGCACTGCCAGGCTGGGATGAGGAGCCCCTCAGCCTTCCCTGCTCCAGGCTGGATGAGCCCAGCTCCCTCAGCCTCTGCTCACAGCCCAAGGGCTCCAGCCACACCTTGGAGGCCCTTCCCAGACCCTGCTCCAGCTGCCAGACATCTTTCCTGCCCTGGGCAACCAAAACCAGGCCCCAGTGACCTGGATAATCCCAGTCCTTGATGTCCTGGTCACACAGCCCTGGCCCCTTGTCCCCATGTCAGGCTCTGGGGTGGATCCTGTGGAACATCCTTTGGTGGAGGCTGTGGCTCCAGGTGGGCCGGGGGGATCCCAGGGGACAGGGACCCTGCTGGGCATGAACAGCATTGGAGTTGTTGGGAGAAACTGCGAGGGGGAGCTGGGGCGGAGTGACCAACCCAGTGACCTCACACAGCCCTGATGGGATGTCACAGCCTGTGCTATGATGTCACAGCGCATTCTCTGATGTCACACAGCTGGTCTCTGATGTCACAGCCAACTCTGTGATATCAGAGTCTGCTCTGTGATGTCAGACATCTGCCCTGTGGTGTCACAGAAATGGCCTATGATGTCATAGCTGCTCAAGGACCCCACATAACCCACTCAGTGATGTCATAGCCCACTCTCTTACCTCATGTTACCAGATGATCATTTGTCTCACCCTGGTGAGCTGACACCTGGAGCTTGTTCTCCAAAACCCCAGGCCTATGGAAACCACACAATGCCCATTGTGTGAGAAGGGAACTGGAAGTTCAGCAGCCTCAGTGTCCTGCCAGCTCAGCCAGGCCCACTGGAACATTGGGGCCCATGAGCACCAGGGACCACCAGAGAGACCCCCCAGGATGGAAGAAAACAGGGGTAAAAGGGAGGGGAAATCTGTTAATGGTTTGGGGGAAATGAGTATCATATGTGTGTTTAGTCCAGGACAATCAATGAATATGTATGCAAAATACAGAATATAAACAGAAACTTTCCTGTGCTCAGCATGCAGGCTTTGGGAGGAGCTATTCCCCGTGCATCCAGCTGAATAAAGAATGCTGCTTCTAAGTGCTACACTGGGGTTAAGGAGTTTTCTGTTTTACTAAATTTTTGGTAACATTCCCACTGCCAAGGAAAGCTCTGTCTCCTGCTGTTCACAAACAGAGAAGGGCTGGTGGCAGATGTGGGGCTCAGAGGTTGCCTAGGGCACAGTGACCATGAAATAATCAAGTGTTCAATGTTCTCTGAAAGAAGGAGGGGCAGCCACAAAACTTCCACACTGGAATTAGGAAGTGCAGACTTTGGCCTGTTTAGGATGCAGATTTGGGGTGTACCAAAGAAGTACTGATTTTTTTTTTAAAGAGAAACAGCCCTTAAAAACAAAGGGGACTGGGAAAGATGGATGCATGTCAAGAAAGTAATCTTAACTGGGAAGGAGCAGCCTGTCCCAGTGTGGCAGAAGATGAGCTTGTTAGGAGAATGACTGGCCTGGCTGCCCATGGAGCTTTTATGGGAACTCAAGGGAAAAAAGAGGATGCAACTTTTGACAGAAGGTCAGGAAACTTAGGAAGTGTTTAAGGATGGTTTTTGGTCATGCAGAAAGAAAAGCTGAGAGGCGAAAGCTCAATTAGAGCTTAACCTGGCCACTTCTGTAAAAAAAAAAAAAAAAGTTTCTATAAATAAATTATTAGCAAAACACGGGATAAAGAGAACCTCTACTCTTTCTTTGGATGCAGTGGAGAATAGAGTAACTAAAGATAAAGAAAAGGCTAAGCTACTTAACACCAAGTTAATCTCAATTTTCAATATTCGGACAGGTTGTCCTCAGTACAAGTGTTCTCCTGAGCTGGCAGATGGGCACAGGGAGCAGAACAGCCCCAGAAAACCAGGAGGAAGCAGTTGGTGACTTGCTGAGCCACTCAGATGCCCAGAGGTGTGTGGGATCAGATGGGATCCATCCTAGGGGGATGAGGGAGCTGGTGGATGAGGTCCCCAAGCTGCTCTCCATCATTTACCATCAGTCCTGGCTCAGCAGGGAAGTCCCAGAGGACTGGAGGTGCCAGTGTGAGCCCATTCCCAAGAAGGGCTGGAAGGAGGAGCTGGGGAACTCCAGGCCTGTCAGCCTGACCTGGGTGCCCGGCAAGGTTATGGAACAGATCACCTTGAGTGCCATCACAGGACACCCACAGGATGGCCGAGGGATCAGAACCAGCCAGCGTGGATTTCAGTATCTGCACTGATGATCTGCATGAAGGGACTGAGTCCAGCATCAGCATATTTGCAGATGACACCAAGCTGGGTGTGAGTGTGGATCTGCTGGAGGGTAGGAGGGCTCTGCAGAGGGCCCTGGACAGGCTGGATCCAGGGCCCAAACCCAACAAGGTGAGGTTTGACATGTCCAAGTGCTGGGTCCTGCACGTTGGCCACAACAACCCCAGCAGCACTACAGGCTGGGGACAGAGTGGCTGGACAGCAGCCAGGCAGGAAGGGACCTGCAGGGACTGATGGACAGCAGGCTTGACATGAGCCAGCAGTGTGCGCAGGTGGCCAGGCAGGCCAAAGGCTCCTGGCCTGGATCAGGAATGGTGTGGCCAGCAGGAGCAAGGCAGGGATTCTTCTCCTGTGCTGAGCACTGCTGGGGTAGCACCTCGAGTGCTGTTTGCAGTTCTGGGCCCCTAATTTAGAAAAAACATGGAGGGGCTGGAGCGTGTCCAGAGAAGGGCAATAAGGTTGCTGAGGGATCTGGAACACAAGAGCTTGGAGGAGCAGCTGAGGGAGCTGGGGTTGTTTATCCTGGAGAAGAGGAGGCCCAGGGGAGACAAGGCAGTGTCAGGGCACAGGCTGGACTTGATGATCTCCAGGGTCTGTTCCAACCTCGCTGATTCTGGGATTCTCTGAAACCACCCTTGGAGCAGTTGCAGGATGAGCCCTGGGCCTCCTCTTCAGGAGCTCCAGCAGCCCAGGTCCCTCAGCTTCTCCTGCCAGCCCCAAAGCCCATCCTGTCAGTCCTGCAGAGCCTCTGCAGCTCCTCCTCACTGCCCAGAACAGGGAGCCCCAGAGCCAGACACAGCAGCCCAGATGTGCCCCCCTGGCCTGGGGTGCCGCTGGCAAGGGAGCAGCACCAGGCACTGCAGCAGCCTGCAGACAATTGATCTGAAGGCCAGACCTCCTTAGCTCCTTCTGAAAGAGCAAGAACAGTTCCTCATTCCAGAGTGCTGGAATGCTGGGCACCACAGCTCCAGGTGAGGACTGGACACAAGTTTGCTCCCACTGAGTGCTGTGATGGGTTCTGCAGGAGCTCTGGGCTCCTGTGCTTGCCAGGCACAATGAGGAGAGAAGAAGCCAAGTGCACTGATGTGGGAAATTGATTTGTAGAAAGTTTTTAGGGCCTAATAGAAGGCCCACACAGTATGAATCTGTATATAAACCTTGAGACAAGAAATGCTAACTTAAAAATGCCATGGAATAGGACAGATATTGTTGAGAGAGAAATGGAGCTAGCAAAAAGTTTCAAAAGATGGCCTTGCAAATAAGACTTTGGAAAAACAGAGCTATGAAAGATGCATTGTAGTGGGACCCACGAGGGGTAGTTTTAACTAATTGGCTTTAAGGCATCTACAATGTGGCATGGCAAAAGGCTGATAGACCAAGAAACGCTTATAATGTATTATAATTAGGAAGTAGTTGGCTTCTGATTTTGATGGCATAAATTGTAACATCTGTACTGTCTCACCCTTCTCATGAGACTGAAAATGGAATAGAAGTTTTTAAAACACCTCTCAGTGTCCCCATCTGTAGGTCAAGAAAAGAGTATTATCCAACACACTGACACACATTTTGATTTTAACCAACACCAGGGAAGGGATGGAGACACTCACTCTACTACCTGAGGTACTCACCTTGACATCTTTGCAGGAGATAACTGTCCAGGCTCTATGCTTAGACTCTCCCCTTTTCATTCCAAAAGGAACAGTTATAGCAAGTGCCTACCTCCTACTGGACATGATCACCCCACCAGCTGATCCAATGGTGATGTGGGCACAGACAACAGGCAGAAACAGTCCCGTTCTAACGTGTGCTTTGTCATGTAAAGGGAGAAAGATATGTCTTTCAGGATTATTAGATACAGGAGTTGACATCACCATAATTTCCTGCTCTGATTGGCTAAAAGAATGGCCCCTGGTCCCAGCTGCTGGGGTAAATATTAGCTAGCAGGGGAGCCACTACCAGCTTCTGGAGTCAAGGTACACTCTGCATGGAAGGTCCTGAGGGCACAGTTGCTACAGTAAGATCATTCGTCACCCGGGCACCAATAACACTTTGGGGAAGAGACCTCTTGTCCCAGTGAGGGACAAGGCTAGAGATCCTATCAACACCTCAGGATTTCTAGACGGGGCCACTGAGCAGCACGCCACCCTTCAGTCAACCTGGAAGACCAACGACCCCATATGGGTGGATCAGTGGCCCCTCCCAGGTAGAAAGTTAAAGGCCCTGAATTCCCTTGTTCAGGAGCAGCTGTCTGTGGGCCACATTGTACCATCTACTAGCCCCTGCAATCCGCCTGTCCCTGACATACAAAAGCCTGGCAAAGACCAGAGGCAGCTACTGCAGGACCTCAGGAAAATCAACAAGGTCATTGAGGATATGGGTGCCGTTCTGACCAGCCTGCCCTCAGCCTCCATCTTACCGCGAGTTTGGCAGATGGTTGTTATACATCTAAATGACTGCTTTTTTGACATCCGCTTGCACCCCAATGAAAGCCCCTTGTTTGCCTTTTCCATCTGTAAATTGAAAAACACCTTTTACAGAGGTACCAGTGGACCGTATTGTCTCAAAGAATGAAGAAGAACCCAACTACTTGTCAATGCCTGGGAGACCAAATTCTATTGCCCAGCTGGAAAAGACAGCCTAATGCTACAATTTTCCATTACATGGACGAAACAGTCGTTTGTGTAGAAGCTCAAATAATTCTGGATGTTGCAGTACAAGATGTCATCACTGCGATACAGGAGAAAGTTTTTAAGATTGCAGCAGATTAAGTTCAAAGGACAGCCCCTTGGAAGTGTCTCGGCCTAAAACCTGCAGAGAGAACCATCACACCACAAACACTGCACATCAAGGACAACCCAAAGACTCTGCTAGAACTCCAAACACTCTATGGAAGGATCAGTCGGGTACGTTCACTGGGATCCACCACAAAAAATCTCATGCCACTGTTCCTGCTGCTTCTTAAAGGCAGTGAAGGACTCGATTCCCGTGATCACTGACACCAGAGGCAGAAGCAGCTGTACAAAAGGTATCCTGGATGATTCAAACTAAACAGGCACACAGATACCACCCTAATTTTCCTTTCTCCCTGGCAATCCTTGGTGTAAGTCCAAAATTCCATGCAATATTGTTTCAGTGGGATTCAACTTTCTCAGATCCCCACATGGAAATTGAATGCGTTTTCAGAGCACACCAACCTACTAAAACGATAACAACCCAACAGAGAGTTATTGCAGAACTACTGCAGGAAACCTAGAGAGCGTCTGTGCTCCCTTGCAGGAACAGACCTTGTGAATATTTACTTACTTCTCACTCATGAGCACCTCAATTGCCTACTTCAAACATCTGAACCGCTGCAATACGCCTTAGATCATTTTTACACATATTAAGATCAGCCATCAATTCTACCATCAAAACATTCCTGCACTGCTCAGAATGTTAAAAATTGCCTGAGAGTCGGCAAGATCCCTTGTAGCCACCCGCCCAAATTGTCAGGAACATGGCCTTGTTTCTGTCACAGCAGGAGTCAGTCCAAGAGGACTAGAGAGTCTCCACATCTGGCAATCAGACACCACACACCAAGCCCCTTCTGGCAGACTAAAGTACATCCACCTCTCAATCAAAACCTTTTCCACTGGGATTTTTGCCTCTGCTCCTGCTGGTGAAAAATCAAAGACGCTATAAACATTAATTTTTAAGTTTTTCCACCTAAGCATGTCCACAGGAAATTAAAACTGATAATGCTCTTGCTTATACCTTGCACTGATTCCAACAAGTTTCTCACCACTGGGGTATAAAACGTCACAGGCAAACCACACTCCAGCACAGGACAGTCCAAAGCCGAGAGGACCTACTGATCCATCAAGAGGATCCTTGATCAATTGAGAGGGGGAGTCCAGATATTATCTCCCATTGAAACACTGGCCAAGGCCTTTTACGTATTCAACTTTTTGAACAACCCATTCATGGAGCCAACTCCCCCAGTCATCAGGCAGTTTACTAATTCAGCTGCAGTCCAATTGAAAGAGCAGCCACCTGTGTTGATCAAAGACCCTGAATCTAAACAAATTATTGGCACCTTCCCATTGTTTACTTGGGGAAGAGAAGATGCCCTTGTCTCTACAGAAACAGTGGTAAGATGGATCCCACCAAAAAACATAAAACTGTTTCTGGGAACCGCGAGGCAAACACCAGAGCCACCATCAGAAGAACAGAATGGAAGCCCAAGAGAGCCAGCAGCAGCCTGGGAAATAACAAGGAGAAGGACAAAAGAAGATCGCCTAAGCAGCGCTGACCACACACACCAAGACCAAGATGGCTCAGACATCATTAACCAGGACATATGACTTAACATTTGTAAAAATTATATTTTAGCATTGATATATGGTTCTTCTAATAAGCTGTGTTCACACCCTTGCCTTACAGAAGAGAAAGTTTAGTGGGACCACAACTTAAGTTACAACTACAGCCTCATCTGTTTACTTTAAGGACACCCATGCCTCCAGATACTAAATTACCAAAGTCAGAGGATGCTTCATTGGTTGCTGCTGCAGCAGGAATCTGGATCCTCCTCACTGAGCCACATGCCTTCAGCTGAGTGCCACCACAGACAAGCCACAATTTCTTGTCCATGGCCATGGCAGTCAGGCATTTGAAGGCATGCGTTTTTTCAACCTGCTGTCACATAAGAAGTCAGAGTACCAGGGCATCCAGCTGCTAAAAGATCAAGGAAACAAGATGCAGATAGAAGGCAGCAGCGACTGGTTCACTGGACTTTCCAAACACAGGTGTTTGCGAGGCTGGCTTTCATCTTTAGTTAAGACTGTAGTGTGGGCTTTATTTTTGTATTCATTGTGTTGGTTGTTTTGTCCTTTTTTGATAAATGCCTGCAAAACTCGATAGCAGAAGCCTTTCTTATAGATAACAAAACGGGGAGATGTGAGGGCCTAGGGGCCAACCACTGGAATTGTAATACCTCGGGGCAAAGTGACCAAAGTAAAAGGGAGACACTGCTCTGAATACAATGGTGTCACCCATGGGCATTTTCAGGCCCATGGCATTTTATTGGTATCACCTGGTTCAACTGCTGTATTTTCCTTATATGTATTTCCCCTGGAATGTCCATGCCTCTCCTGTACCATTTCAGTCCTGGCTCTTTCCACTGCTCCCCGACTTTTCCCCCCAATTTTCCCTCTGAGTGCCCAGCCCCATTTTGTCTCCATTCTGGACCCTCTTCAGGGCAATCCACTGATGTGTTTTCAGTTCCACACAAAGATCCCTCACTCGCCTCGTTCACCAGCAGTATAAGCAAGCGTGCTCCCAGCTCTGCGTGTGCAGGTCACACACACAGGTTGCTGTGGGCAAGCTGCAATGCAGGGACTGAGTGAAACAGAGAATCTGGCCTCTAATAAAAGGAACAAATCCCGCGACCCACCAAAGAAAAGACATGCATGTCTCTACTTTTTCCTTATCCTCTCAGTCCTCAGGCCGCATTCCCCATTATTTCTGACTGGGAATTTGGCTTCTCTATCTCCTGTCTGCAGGTCCAGCCACACGTATGACCCTGCAGGAACAGCCTGACCCACAGGAAAGTGGATGAGCACATTTTGTCAGGAAATTTAGAGACAGGACAAGGAAAAATGGGATCAAACTGCAAGAGGGGGAAGGGATTAGATAATGGGAAGAAGTTCTTTACTCTCAGGGTGCTTGTCCCTGACACAGGGACCAGTGCAGAAAGGCTGTGGATGCCCCATCCCCAGCAACATCCAAGGCCAGGTGGGACAGGGGCCGCAGCAACCTGCTCTGCTGGGAGCTTGCTCAGCTTGGAACCACATCATCTTGAGGGTCCCTTCCAAGCAAAACCATTCAAGGATTTGATCATTCTGCCATCAACATCTCCAACTGCGCAGCGGCCCTGAAACTTCAGTGACATCACAGTTCACAGAGGGTTCCAGGTGGAATGTCCAGGACCTCGAAACGAGCACAGCAGACACTTCACCGGCTGCCAAGGGTCAGTTGCTGCTCACCCTGCGCTCTGACCCTCAGCGCTGAGCTGCTGCTGCTGCCTGGGCTTTCCCTGCCACCGGCTCTGGACTACCAATCACTGCAGGATGTGCTCTGCTGTGCCAATGGAGGTACAGTGCCATTCCAGGCAGGGGGCACCCGGCTTGGGCAGGCTGCAGCCATGTGGGAATGGATTGTGTGGGACAGGAAGCCCACTGGGAGATTGTGCTGCCCCTTGCAGATTGACAGAGACACTGTGGAGGCTATGGAAGTGGACCAGGGGCTGGATGATGAAGAAATGATGGAGGTGGACTCCTCCTCTACTTCCATGTCCTCCATGGTGGAGGACATGGAAGTAGACGAGGAGGACACCATCGAGGACATGGAAGTAGACGAGAAGGATGAGGAGGAGCCCATGGTCCTTGGATGAAGATGGAGCCCCACAGGTAAGACAGGCAGATGCTTCCCACGCCCTGCCCACACACACACTGGGTCCCCTGACGCTGGGCTGGGGCTGGCCTGGATGGCCCCGCTCAGGGACACGGTGCCCGCAGGGGGCCTGGATTGTGCTGCCACAAGCACCAGCCCCGGCCTGCCCTGCGCTTGCCTAGGGCCACGCCAGCCCTGCCAGCCCTGGTCCAGCCCCTGGGGCCCAGCTGCCAGCCCTGCTGGGCCCAGTGCTGCCAGCTGACTCCAGCTCTGCTGCTTCCTTTCTTACAGGACTCATTCACATGATGGCACTGCTCCGATGCCTTTGTAAATATGTTTGAAAGTTTAGAAGTTTCCTGTAAATACGTTTTCTACGTTAGAAGTTCTCTGTAAATACGTTTTGAAGATTGTTACCCCATCAGATCCCATGTAAATATGTTCTGTACGTTGTTGTTGTTGTTGTTATAACGATTGTTATAATGACACATGTTCTGTAAATCCTAGATTTGCCGATTTCGGCAAATAAATACTGTTTCTTTTTAAAACCTGACTTCTCTTGGCCATTCCTTTGGGCATGGGCAGCCTTTGCACATTTGTGGGTTCCACTTGTTCTGTTTTCCCGGGGCTGGAGGTCCCTGGGGGTGCTGGCACAGCCACCCCGGGGCTGGGGGTCCCTGTAGACAGGGGCTCCCACTGACACCACTCCTGCCACTGGGCACTGCTGCTCTTCCTGGCCTGGGGCACAGCGCTGTCCCCAAGGGCTCAGCTCTCACCAGCTCCCACACAGGGGGCTCTCACAGCACTGGCCCCTGCAGCCATGCCACCAAAGCAGCCAGCAAACCTTCAGCCACCCTTCCTGCTGCAGCCACAGGGTCTCCTGGGCCCAGAGCCGCCAGCAGGCCACAGCCCTGCAAAATCCACCAGCACACCCTCAAGGCCCCCACAGCCTTGGCAACTGGGCCAGCTACATCTGGGCTGCTGCAGGGGCTGATCTTTAGGCCTTGCAGCCTCCACAGGCCCTGGGCTCTGCTTCCCAGCCTGCTCTGCACTGCCCTGAGCCCGCATTGTTCCAGAGACAAAAGCCAGGCCAAGGCATCCTCACTCTGACTGCATTCCTGCTGCTGCCAGCGGCCACTGGCCCCTGGGCCCCACTCGGGTGACAGCTGCAGGGACAGGGCAGCCTGTGCTGGGCAGGGGGCACAGGGCTTTGGGCCCTGGGGCTGCTGCTGCTGCTGCTGCTGTTGCTGGGGGCCATGGGCCCAACAGGGCCCCGAGCTCAGCCCCTGCCCGGGCAGCTGCCCCCAAAGCATCCCCATCACAGCTGCCAGGGGGATATCCCACGGGCTTCCGGAAAGAAATTCCCCATAGTGACTAAACCAAGGGGTCCAAGGGGAAAGACAGCACAGGCTGAGGTTAACAGCACCTTTACAATGGTGGCTGCAGGGCAGGTGAGATCTCCAGGGCCTCTGGCAGGGCCTGCTCTGCACGTGAGCCTGTGCGGCTCCTCCCAATGGGACACAGCACTGGGCTCAGGCCAGCCCTGAGCCCCTCACAGTTGATACAAAAGAACAGGCTCAGAAAGCAGTTTCAGATCACTTCCTGTAGATATTTCAAAGGTCTAAATGTCATTCAAAAACCCAAACTCTTGATTTATTTTTGGTGTTGTGGCATGAGAAGCCATGAATGTGCCTCTGAATGTGCACTCAGGGCACTTCCACTTCCATCCCAAAGGGATCACAAAGGACAGGCCTCAGCTTTCAGCACTGCTGAGCTCCTCACCCAGCAATGAAGTCTGAGGCAGAGGCAATGTTCTGCAGGCCCGGGGGGCTACCACTGTAATAGTAATACCTGATGACAATGATATAGAATTAAAGTAAGTTGAATAACCCCTCTGAATACAATGATCTTGCTCAATGTCTTTTGCGGGATCGTGCAGATTCAGCACATTTTCTTGGTATCATGAACTTCCTTCTTTCCTTAAATATACTCCCCTAGGATGTTCTCCCCTCTCTTAACCACTATTAGTCCTGAATTACTGCATACAAGGTCCTTTTTCCCCCCCTGAAAATCCTTGTGTGCCCACCCCCACTTTGTCTTCCTCCCTGGACCCGCTCCAGCGCAATCCACAGTATTTGCTGTTCCACACATAGATCCCTCTCTTGCCTCATCCATCATGCATTCCAGCAAGCCTGCTCCTAGCTCTGGGAGTGCACGTCTCTCACAGTGTCTGGTTGTGGACACGCCACAAGGGCTGCCCAAACAGGGACCTTCTTTGAGAATTCCTGAGAGCCACTCCGGTAAGGATCCGGCTCTTCTACTGTCACGGGACAGAAGATGCCTCGGGTCAGCCACCGCCCTGGAGTGAGACCTGAGTTTTATCAGGATTTACTGAAGGCAGCATCAGCACCCTCCAGCAGCAACAGGGCTAGCTCAGCTGCTGAAGCCCAGGGGACATTTTGAACCCTCTGCATCCAGAGCCACCAGAGCAGTGAGTTGGAGGACAGCCGCCAGCAGTGCAGGATCCTTGGGAGATATTTCAGTCCTGTGGGTGGGCCACCCTTTACATCAGGGGCAGCTCTGGGTAACAAATTATCCAATCCTTAGAGGGATATATATCTTCCAGATAGGGAGGCTCTCCTTTCAGAGTGGAAGACTTTTACTAAAGGAAGTTGGAAGCCTTATGTTCATTGGCTTTTTAAGGAGTTCACAGACATGTCTGTTGATTCAGTTTGTCATGTAGCATTTTGGGACTCAATTAGGGAAACACTCTATCTTTTGTAAACTCAGGGAGTGATAAGAGTCGCAAAATTTACCGAATTTTTCATATGATTTATGGAGTTTTCTCAAGGGTTCAAAGTTCTAATATTCAACCCAGACTTTCTGTTCTGCCCCTGGCATTCCTGAACCCACTGATACCAAGATAAGGATGAGAGACGGAAACTGCTGTAAAGCACAGACAAGCCACCTGCTGTCTGACATCTCCCCTCCTTCTCTACCCCCTGCCCTGGTCTGTACGGATCACACCGGCCTGGATTCTAGCCTAACCCATTCTCCAGTACCTCTCCTCCCTGGATCCCCCTCAGATAGCTCACAAAATGTAGTCCCTCTTATGGAGGGGGTTGTCAACATCAAACACCCTCCCACTCCCAGCTGTTTTATCGGGTCGTGGCCCTATGTTGGGTCCCAGCTCTGCGTCAGGAACCACCCGTGCATTGGGATCCAGCGCTTCCTTGCCTACTCCCGCTGCCCTACCCCCTCCAACTCAGCCCCTTACGGATCCCACACTGTCGGAGCCGGAAGTGTGAGGGGCGGTAACCGGAAGGCCGCCATCTTGGCTACCAGAGGCCCACAACACCGGGCCTGGCCAGGCACCCCAAGGCCCCGCTCCTCCGCCAAAGAACAAGTTCCCTCTTCTGGAGAGGAGAGGGAAGGGTCATCCCACCTTCAGCATGAGCCTGAGGATTCTTGGACAAGGATGGAGAAGCTCGCGGCTGAGAGGGGAACTGGGAATTGGTAGCTAAAATACAAGCAGCACCGGTGCAGTACCAGAGGGGGGCTAACCTCTGATGGGAAGCTGTCACACACGGGAGATGAAAGATCTTTGTAAAGCAGCGAAACACCATGGGAGGGGGTCACCGTATTTTAATATTTTTTTAAATGGCGTCTTTGCTGCACATGTTATGGTGCCTCACGATCTGCTCCATTTTATGCACATCCGACTTTCTCCCACTGAAATTTTTCTGTGGGAAGGAATAGGGAAAAAACTAATACAACATCCATAAAAGGCTATGCTAGAGAAGACAGGTGGACACACATAACATTAGTCCATCTAGCCAGTGAGGAAGATTTCACTAAACCTCATTCAATAGACCTTCCCTGAGCTCTGTTCGAAGCGATAAAAGTGCTGCAAAGACAGCTCTCATGAAGACACCCAATGGAGAAACACCTACTCGAGATTTCACAGACATTCTCCAGGGATCTGGGCAATCCTTTCTAAAATTTATTGACCACCTTCCACAAGCAATAGAGAAACAAGTTGAACATCCAAAAGCCAGGAAGGTACTCCTTACTAAACTTACTGAAACAAATGCTAATAACACCTGTAAAGACATTTTACTTTCTCTGCCACTCAACCCAAAGCCTACCATTGCACAAATGGTCGAAGCATGCACACTTAGGGCATCCTTACACCCTGATTCCAGCCTAGCTAAGGCTACCAGTTGGTGTAGTAGAGGTGCTAGTAGCCTCCCAGGTTATTCCCTGAAATACACACGGAAAGGGACCTGGCTTTAAATCTGGGGAAATGGGGAGATGAGGCATTTTTGACAGAATTGTAAAAATACAGGCTGTTAGCAGGGACCTTCTAGGTTTCACAGCCACTGCCCTCACTGCCCCCCTCGTCCACATGCTTTCCAACACCAGCAAAACCGCTGGCCTGCGGGAAACCTCACACAGACACAGAAAGGCCCCGTGCAATGACACCGAATGCGAGGCCGTTCTGCCCTACTCTCCCCAACATCGTGGAGAACCAGCACAGCGACCTTCTCAGATCCAGCGGGACAGCTCGATCGCTGCACAAAACTCGGCAGAAGACAGCTCTGCCCTGGAACCTAAAGGCAGCTGGTAAGCGCCTTTTCAATTCCAATCCATGATATTTATGTTCACCATATTCCCACAGGCAAATACAGGCCTAAGGACGGCCCAAAGACATTTTGATTTAAACCATAACCGGGAAAGGGGTGCAGACACTCACTCTACTACCTGAGGTACTCGCCTTGACACAGGAGATAACTGTCCAGGCTCTATGCTTAGTCCCTTTTCATTCCAAAAGGAACAGTTATAGCCAGAGCCATCCTCCTACTTGACATGATCACCACACCAGCTGATCCAGTGGTGATGTGGGCACAGACAACAGGCAGAAATAGACCCATTCCAAAGTGTGCCTTGTCATGTAAAGGGAGAAAGAGATGTCTTTCAGGACTATTAGATACAAGAGCTGATGTCACCGTAATTTCCTGCTCTGATTGGCTAAAAAACGGCCCCTGGTTCCAGCTGCTGGGGTAATTATTAGCTACCAGGGGAGCCACTACCAGCTTCTGGAGTCACAGTATCATCTGCATGGAAGGTCACAGTTGCTACAGTAAGATCATTCGTCGCCCGGGCACCAATAACAATTTGAGGAAAAGACTTCTTGTCCCAAAGGGGGACAAGGCTAGAAATCCTATCAACACCTCAGGATTTCTAGACGGGGCCACTGAGCAGCGCGCCACACTTCAGTCAACCTGGAAGACCAACGACCCCATATGGGTGGATCAGTGGCCCCTCCCAGGCAGAAAGTTAAAGGCCCTGCAGTCGCACGTGCAGGAGCAGCTGTCTGTGGGCCACATTGTACCATCTACTAGCCCCTGCAATGCGCCTGTCATTATCATATGATAGCCTGGCAAAGACAAGAGGCGGCTCCTGCAGGACGTCAGGAAAATCAACGAGGTCATCGAGGACATGGGTGCCCTTCTGTCCGGCCTGCCCTCAGCCTCCATGTTACCTCGAGATTGCCAATGGTGCACCATGCCGTAGTTGTGGGTAGCATCTTTTGGAGTCCTCCAATGTTTCGGATATCTTGTTTGACATTTAGGCTGTGATTGGTGGAGCCTGAGCATAGGAAGAGCATTGCTTTGAAGATTGCACGGGTTGAGATGTGAAGGAAGGCTAGTTCAGGGAGGTTTCGTCCAATTGTAATTTTATTTCACAGTTATTGGCAGAGGGTTGTTATAGATCTTAATGACTACTTTTTTGATGTCCCCACCATTCCAAATGACATCCCCTGGTTTGCCTTGTCCGCACCTGAACCACCAAACACCTTTACAGAGGTACCAGTGGACTGCATTGCCTCCAACAAAGAAGAGTAGCTCAACTATTTGTCAATGGCTTTGAGCCCAAATTCTCTCACCCAGGTGGAAAAGACATCCTAATGCTATCAGTTTTCATTACATGGACGATACAGTCATTTGTGCAGATGCTCAAATCATATTGGACGTTGCAGTACAAGATGTCATCGCTGTGGTACAGCAGAAGGGTTTTGAGATTGCAGCAGATAAAGCTCAAAAGACAGCCCCCCCTTGGGCTAAAGAGCACAGAGAGAACCATCACAGGCTAAACACTGCACATTAAGGACAACCCAAAGACTCTGCAAGAACTCCAAATGCTCTGTGGAACAATCAGTTGGGTACGTTCACTCCTGGCAATCACCACAGAAGATCTCATGCCACTGTTCCTGCTCCTTAAAGGCAGAGAAGGACTTGATTCCCGTGATCACTGACACCAGAGGCAGAAGCAGCTGTACAAAAGGTATCCTGGGTGATTCAAACTAAACAGGCACACAGGTACCACACTACTTTTCCTTTTTCCCTGGCAATCCTTGGTGTAAGTCCAAAATTCCATACATTGTTGTTTTCAGTGGGACTATACTATCTCAGATCCTTATAATAATTGAATGCGTTTTCAGAGCACACCAGCCTACTAAAACGATAACAACCCAACAGAAAGTTATTGTAGAACTATTGCAGGAAACCTAGAGAGCGTCTGTGCGCCCTTGCAGGAATAGACCTTGTGAATATTTACTTACTTCACACTCAAGAGCACCTCAATTGCCTACTTCAAACATCTGAACCGCTGCAATACGCCTTAGATCATTTTTACACAGACAGGATCAGCCATCAATTCTACCACCAAAATATTCCTGCGCTACTCAGGATGTTCAAAATTACCCCATACCCAGCAAGATCCATTGTAGCCACCTGCCCAAATTGTCAGGAACATGGCCTTGTTTCTGTCACAGCAGGAGTCAGTCCAAGAGGACTAGAGAGTCTCCACATCTGGCAATCAGACATCACACACTGAGCTCCTTTGGACAGACTAAAATACACCCCATTCTCAATCGATGCCTTTACCAGTGCGTTTTTTGGCTCTGTCCATGCTGCAGAAAACTCAGAAGATGCTATAAAACATTACTTTTTTGTTTTTTCCACCTTAGCAATTCCACAGGAAATTTAAACTGATAATGCTCTTGCTTATACCTTGCATTGATTCCAACAAGGGGCTTTCTGACCACTGGGGTATAAAACATGTCACTGGCATACCACACTCCACCACAGGACAGTCCATAGCTGAGAGGGCCCACTGATCCATCAAAAGGATCCTTGATCAACTGAGAGGGGTAATCCAGATATTATCTCCCATTGAAACACTGGCCAAGGCCTTTTCCGTACTCAACTTTTTGAACAACTCATTTATGGAGCCAACTCCCCCAGTCATTAGGCATTTTACTAAATCAGCTGCAGCCCAATTAAAAGACCAGCCACCTGTGTTGACCAAAACCCTGAATCTAAACAAATTATCGGCACCTTCCCATTCATTACTTGGGGAAGAGAAGATGCCCTTGTATCTACAGCAACACTCCTAAGATCGATCCCAGCAAAATACAAAAAAACTGTTTCTGGGAACTGCGAGGCAAACACCAGAGCCACCATCAGAAGAACAGAATGAAAGACTAAGAGAGACAGCAGCAGCCTGGGAAAGAAGAAAAAGAAGGACAGAAGAAGATCTCCTAAGCAGCGTTGACCACACACACCAAGACCAAGATAGCTCAGACCTCATTAACCAGGATATATGACTTAACATTTGTCAAAATTATATTTTAGCATTGATATATATGGCTCTTCTAATGAGATGTGTTCACACCCTTGCCTTGTAGAAGAGAAAGTTTAGTGGGATCACAACTCAAGTTACACCTTCTAATCTCTTAATCTGTTTACTTTTGGTACACCCAAGCCTCCAGATACTAAATTACCAAAGTCAGAGGATGCTGCCGTTGGTTGCTACTGAACAGCAATCTGGATGCTCCTCACTGAGCCACATGCCTTCAGCTGGGTGCTTCCACAGACAAGCCACAAATTCTTGTCCATGTACAAGCCTGTCAGGCATTTGAAGGCATGTGTTTTTTCTACCTGCTGTCGCAGAGGGAGTCAGTATACCAGGGCATCCAGCTGCTGAAAGATCAAGGAAACAAGATGCAGATGGTAGGCAACAATGACTGGTTCACTGGACTTTCCAGCCACTGGGGGATGAAAGGCTGGCTTACATCTTTGCTTAAGACTGTTGTGTGGGTGTTGTTTATCATATTCATTGTGTTGGATACTTTATCCTTTTTTGCTAAATGCCTGCAAAACTCTATGACAGAAGCCTTCTCTATAGACAACAAAAAGGGGGGAGTAGTGAGGGCCCAGGGGCCTACCACTGGAATTGTAATACCTCTGGGCAAAGTGACCAAGGTAAAAGAGAGACACTGCTCTGAATGCAATGTTGTCGCCCATGGGCATTTGCAGGCTCGTGGCGTTTTATTGGTATCACCCGGTTCAACTGCTGTATTTTCCTCATATGTATTCCCCCTAGAAGGTCCTAGCCTCTCCTGTACCGTTTCAGTCCTGGCTCTTTCCATTGCTCCCCGGCTTTTCCCCTCAATTTTCCCTCTGTGTGCCAAGCCCAATTTTGTCTCCGTTCCTGGACGCTCTTCAGTGCAATCCACTGATGCGTTTGCAGTTCCACACAAAGATCCCTCTCTCATCTCGTTCACCAGCAGTTTAACCAAGCATGCTCCCAGCTCTGCGTGTGCAGGTCACACACAGAGGCTGGCTGTGGACAGGCTGAAACAGAGAACCTGAGTGCACCAGGGAACCTGGCCTCTAATAAAAGGCACGAATCCCACAACCTACCAAAGAAAAGACTTGCATGTCTCTACTTTTTCCTTAACCTCTCAGTCCTCATGCCGCTTTCCCCATCATTTCTGACAGGGAACATGGATTCTCTCTCTCCTGTCTGCAGGTCCAGGCACACATATGACCCTGCAGGAACAGCCTGACCCAAAGGGAAGGGGCAGAACACACTTTGTCAGGAACTTTAGTGACAGAACAAGGAGGAATGGGATCAAACAGCAAGAGGTAGAGGAGATTTGATAATGGGAAGAAGTTCTTTACTCTCAGGGTGCTTGTCAATGAAACAGGCACCAGTGCAGAAAGGCTGTGGATGCCCCATCCTCAGCAACATCCAAGGCCAGGTGGGACAGGGGCCGCAGCAACCTGCTCTGCTGGGAGCTTGCTCAGCTAGGAACCAGATCATCTTGAGGGTCCCTTCCAAGCAAAACCATTCAAGGATTGGATAATTCTGCCATCCCCATCTCCCACTGCACAGCACCCCTGAATCTTCAGTGACATCACATCTTCCAGAGGGTTCCAGGTGGAACGTCCAGGACCTCGAAACGAGCACAGCAGACACTTCACCGGCTGCCAAGGGTCAGTTGCTGCTCACCCTGCGCTCTGACCCTCAGCGCTGCGGTGCTGCTGCTGCCTGGGCTTTTCCTGCCGCCTGCTCTGGAGCGCCAATCTCTGCAGGATGTGCTCTGCTCTGCCCATGGAGGTACAGTGCCATGCCAGGCAGGGGACACCTGGCTTGGGCAGGCTTTAGCCATGTGGGAATGGATGGTGTGGGACAGGAAGCCCACTGGGAGATTGTGCTGCCCCTTGCAGACTGACAGAGACATTGTGGAGGCGATGGATGTGGACCAGGGGCTGGAAGAGGATGACATGATGGAGGTGGACTCCTCCTCTACTTCCATGTCTTCCCCTGTTGAGGACATGGAAGTAGACGAGGAGGAGACCATCGAGGAGATGGAGGTGGATGATGAGGACATTATCGAGGACATGGAAGTAGATGAGAACGATGAGGAGGAGCCCATGGTCCTTGGATGAAGATGGTGCCCCACAAGTAAGACAGGCAGATGCTTCCCACACCCTGCCCACACACACACTGGGTCCCCTGACGCCAGGCTGGAGCTGGCCTTGAAGGCCCACTCAGGGACACGGTGCCCGCAGGGGGCCTGGATTGTGCTGCCACAAGCACCAGCCCCAGCCTGCCCTGCGCTTGCCTGGGGCCACGCCAGCCCTGCCAGCCCTGGCCCAGCCCCTGGGGCCCAGCTGCCAGCCCTGCTGGGCCCAGTGCTGCCAGCTGAGTCCAGCTCTGCTGCTTCCTTTCTTACAGGACTCATTCACATGATGGCACTGCTCCGATGCCTTTGTAAATATGTTTGAAAGTATAGAAGTTTCCTGTAAATACGTTTTCTACGTTAGAAGTTCTCTGTAAATACGTTTTGAAGATTGTTACCCCATCAGATCCCATGTAAATATGTTCTGTATATTGTTGTTCTTGTTGTTTATGTTTTGTAGATTGTTAACCCATAGGATCCCATGTAAATATATTCTGTACATTGTTGTTGTTGTTGTTGTTAAAACAATTGCTTTAATGACACATGTTCTGAAAATGCTAGATTTGCCGATCTTCAGTAAATAAATCCTGTTTCTTTTAAAAACCTGACTTCTCTTGGCCATTCCTTTGGGCAAAGACAGCCTTTGCACACCACTGGGTTCCACTTGTTCCGCGTTCCAAGGGATGGAGGTCCCTGGGGGTGATGGCACGGCCACCCTGGGGCTGGGGGTCCCTGTGCTCAGGGGCTCCCACTGACACCACTCCTGCCACTGGGCACTGCTGCTCTTCCTGGCCTGGGGCACAGCGCTGTCCCCAAGGGCTCAGCTCTCACCAGCTCCCACACAGGGGGCTCTCACAGCACTGGCCCCTGCAGCCATGCCACCAAAGCAGCCAGCAAACCTTCAGCCACCCTTCCTGCTGCAGCCACAGGCACTCCTGGGCCCAGAGCCGCCAGCAGGCAACAGCCATGCAAAAACCACCTGCACGCTCTCAAGGCCACCACAGCCTTGGCAACTGGGCCAGCTACATCTGGGCTGCTGCAGAGGCTGATCTTTAAGCCTTGGTGCCTCCAAAGGCCCTGGGCTCTGCTTCCCAGCCTGCTCTGCACTGCCCTGAGCCCGCTTTGTTCCAGAGACAAAAGCCAAGCCAGGGCATCCTCACCCTGCCCGCATTCCTGCTGCTGCCAGCGGCCACTGGCCCCTGGGCCCCACTCGGGTGACAGCTGCAGGGACAGGGCAGCCTGTGCTGGGCAGGGGGCACGGGGCTTTGGGCCCTGTGGCTACTGCTGCTGCTGCTGCTGTTGCTGGGGGCCATGGGCCCAACAGGGCCCCGAGCTCAGCCCCTGCCCGGGCAGCTGCCCCCAAACCCCCACACTCCCCGAGCATCCCCATCACACCTGCCAGGGGGAAATCCCGCAGGCTTCAGGAAAGAAATTCCCCATAGTGACTATACCACTGGGTCCAAGGGGAATGTCAGCACTAGCTGAGGTTTACAGCACCTTGACAATGGTGGCTGCAGGGCAGGTGAGATCTCCAGGGCCTCTGGCAGTGCCTTCTCTGCACGTGAGCCTGTGCGGCTGCTCCCAGTGGGACACAGCACCGGGCTCAGACCAGCCCTCAGCCCCTCACAGATGATCCCAAGGAGCAGGCTCAGAAAGCAGTTTCAGGCAACTGCCTGCAGATATTTCAAAGGACTAAATGTCATTCTAGAAAGCCACCTTGCACATTTAGGGTTGGTGTCATGGCATGGGAAGCCATGAAGTTGCCTCTGTGCACTCAGGGAACTTCCACTGCCATCCCAAAGGGATCACAAAGGACAGGCCTCAGCTTTCAGCACTGCTGAGCTCCTCACCCAGCAATGAAATCTCAGGAAGAGATAGTAAATATGTGCTCCAGAGATTCTGGATTCCAATAAATGGCATGAATTCCACAGGCTATCTAGCCCAATGACCTGCATGTCTCTTTTTCCTCTTTCTCTCATCCCTCATGTCACTTTCCTCAAAACCTACCATTGCACAAATGGCAGAAGCATCAACCATTAGGATATCCTTACACCATTATGCCAGCCTAGCTAAGGCAACATTAGTTTGAGCAGAAGCTCAAATCATTTTGCATGTTGCAGTACAAGATGTCATCACCACGGTACGGGAGAAAGGTTTTTAGATTGCAGCAGATAAATTCCAAAAGACAGACTCCTGAAGTAGCTCGGCCTAAAAAGTGCAGGGAGAACCATCACACTCCAAACACAGCAAATCAAGGACAACCCAAACACTTTGCCAGAACTCCACAGGCTGTGTGGAAGCTGTTTTGATGTCGTGGCATGAGAAGCCATGAAGTGCTTTGAAAGTGTACTCAGGGCACTTCCACTGCAATCCCAAATGGAACACAAAGGACAGGCCTCTGCTTTCAGCACTGCTGAGCTCCTCACCCAGCAATGAAGTCTCTGGAAGATGCAGGAATTGAGTGTACCAGGGAACCTGGCCTCTAATAAAAGGCATGAATCCTACAGCCCACCCAACCCAAAGCCCTGTATATCTGTACCTTTTTCTTCTTCTCTCTTCTCTCGTGTGACCTTCCCCATATTCTCTGTCTGGGAGTTTGGCTTCTCTCTCTCCTGTCTGCAGGTTCAGCGGCATGTGTTACTCTGCAGGAACAGCCTGACCTGCAAGCAAAGGTCACGTTATTTCAGAGCACTGCACTGCTCCAGCTTGGGGAGAAACTGGGAACTGAAGACATGTGCTCTTCCTTGGGAGCAGCTCCTCCCCATCCCATACAGTGAGGAGTGGGATATCTACCACTGACCTCCTCCCATGCAGCAGCACCCCTGAAGTGCTGCTTTTCCCTCCCAGAATTGCCACCCTGAGCCACCCAAGGTGTCCCTCCGCTGCCAGGCTGGCTCTCATCCACAGTGGAGGTGGAACCCTGAGCCCAGCAGACACTGATTCCTTCCCTTCTAGCCCAGGTCCTAGCAGAGCACTAAAACTCCACACTAGGAGTGGATTTGGAGGCTACATGGAGAAAGGGGAATTGTGTCTGATTGGGGCAGACAGAATAAATGCAGCTGCCAAAGGGAAATCAAAGCATCACGCAGAGTACAGCCAGGTATGCTGCACATCAAGGCTGTGCTGGTGTAGAAATACTGTATTAAAAGGAATTTATGATCACTACTATCTGCCAACAAAAATACACAGAATACATTAAGCTTCCGTTTTAAATGCAGAAAAGATGGGAAATTCAGAGTGGTTTTCACCACAAACACATCTCAATGGCCAGCCCAGCACTGGGGTCAAGGGGAGGCAATATTTTGTTGCTATCTCTTGATGGCATTTCTTCTTCTCCTAATGCAGGAATTCTGCCTTCCCAGGACAGCAAGGATGCAGGTGAACAGCCACAGAGCTGCTCACAGATGGACAGACAGAACAAAGCTGCTCATCTTCCCCCTTCTGAGGAGGATTTCTTGTTCAACCTTTCCTTTCTCTTCCTTTTACCTAAAAAGATACCTGGGATAGAGTAACAGCTTGCAGGAGACAGGGAGCATCTCCTACCAAAGGGAAGTGAAGGCAAGGGTAATTATTTAGTAGAATAAATGCATGTACTCACAGACAAAAAGCTCTGGTCTTGGGAACAACTGGATTGATCCCTCCCTGTTCAAGACCAAAGAGACATTTCCCTGATCAAAGGACCTGGTCCTTCCTGTGTAAGACTGGGATGTTTGTCACAATTCAGACAGAAACATTTCAAAGCCTGTAGTCATCCAATAGGTATAAATGCTTTTAAAAAATGCAGGAAAATCCATCTTGGAGGATTTCCTATTAAAACAAGGTTTGTATTTCTGGTAGACTCTCTTTCTCTCCATCAGTCCTGTCCATTGGAAGTTGCATTGGTTGCATATGTGAGAGGACAGGTGTGATTATCTCCCCATTTTAGGGGAGGATAGGCTACATGTGCCTCCTCCGCACTTGGAATGCTTTCCATGGACAGATCCCAATCTTCTCCTGCTCCTTAAATTTGTGATACACAGGACCTTTAATCTCTGTCTATCTATGGGAGCATCCTCCCACACTGAGAAATCGGGTTCTGCAGGAATTTGGTGCCCTCACCAATGTGTGCCCCTTGCTGGCGGTGGAGTGCTGCTCAGAAAGGAGTTTGTAGGATCTCCATGAAAAGGCCAACATCACATCTCCTGTCCCTGGCTCGGGCAACACCAGGACAGGGCTCTGCCAGCAAGGAAAACACAGCCAATGCTAACCTGCTCTAGTGGGAGACATCCCTGCCCACGGCAGGGAGGTGGAACAAGGTGAGCTGTGAGGTCCCTTCCAGGCCAGGCTCTGAAGGATGAAATGCCATCGCGGGCTGAACGGGAGGCGGGAGGACGATCCCCTCCTCCGCAGACACAGCCAGGGCCCGGCTGGCTGCCTCCCCCCAAAGCCCAAAGCGTTCCTGACCGTGCCACCAGTGCTGGGCAGGCCAGGTCACAGCCCCAGCAGTGGCTGTGGCAGCTCTGGGCTGTCACACAGCCGGGAACGGCCCCTGACAGGGAGCACAGCACAGCTCCAGCTGCATCCAGCCACAGCAGCCTGCCAGGGAGGGGAAGGAGGTGGATGGAATCCCATCGAGGGAATCACCCAAAGGGAAAGCACAGGAGCAGGCTCCAGAAGGGTGGGGCGCTGGGGGGCCCAGCCCTCCTGTTTCTGTTCTCAGTGTGAGAAATGCTACTCACTGCCAAACAATTTAAAAGGTTTATTAAAACCCTATCAAAAATAAAACAGAAGACTGAATAGAGACAACATGACAGTGCTGGGAGCAGAGGATTTTCCCCACCATGTGCTCACCCACACCAGGGAGGTTTCATCTTTTAACCCTTTAGCCCCCCCCAAAGTTCTGTCCATCGACTCCTCCTTCCCTGCCCAGGGGTGGAAATCCCTTCCTGACACCGTGAGTGGGGCTCAGGTGCTGCCACAGGAACGAGTGACCCTCCCAAATGTCCCAAACCCAGGGCATCCCTGATAACAACACAAGGGGGTAAAACATAACTATAAAACTTCTCTGAACATTTTCTTTTTAATTGTGAGAGTCAACCATGGCATTACTCATCTGTCTAATCAGCAAGCAGAAAACAAAACCAAACCCAGGCCTGGTGCTCATGAGCTGCACCCCCAGCACAGCCAAATCCCCGAGGCTGCATCAGCCAAGGCACAAACCCTTCCTGCTCCTCCTTTGCACACTAAATGGGATTTAACCAGGAGCATCCGAACCCCAGAGCAAAACTCACAGCCCTGATGTGTTTAAGCAGCTCTTGGTGCTCCAGAGATTTCCCCTCCCCACCCAGCACAGCGACCCAGGTTCATGGCACAACAGGACAAATGTGCTGCTTTAATAAATAAACCATGAAAAACATCTCTGTTTTCAACAAAAAGATTGACACTGACACATAAAAATGTTACAGCTGCTCAAGGAAGGTCTTCTGTCTTCTTTAGTTTGGGGTATTTTGAAGTCAAAAGTGTGTTTGAGGGTGGGTTGGCTTGAATAATGTGATTAAAATTGCTGATTTAGACGAGTAAGTTGGAAATCTTGAATTTTAATCATGTTTCAGTGTGGGATCTCAGCACCTCAGGATGGAGGTGCAGAGAGGCCGAGACCACCCTTGGGGGGCTCGGGAATCCTGGAATGTTGCCAGAAGTGTCTGGTGGCTGGACTTTGATCCTACACAGGAGATGAGACCCATATGAGGACTGGGAGGAATTCACTGGGTGAATGGTGAAGGGATAAGTTAGTTAAAGTGTAAAACACAGGGTTTAGGATTTTGGTACAGGGGGGTCTAAAGAAGTAAGATGGAGGAATTGGGGCGTGTCCTGTCCTTCTTCTTCTTCTTCTTGGCCTCCATCTTCTGTGATGGTGGTGGCACTTTGGGATTGGTCATTACTAGAAGTGCACAGGTTAATAAGAGTAGAAAGTATTGGAGAAAAATGATAAATATTGTACACGTAACTTAGGGTATAAAGATAAGTGACCGCCCGGGGGCTTGGGGAGTGTGCCCATGGCTGACTTGCTGTGCAGACCTCTGTCGGGCTGAAAGAAAATCTTTTAGATAAACAATTAATAAACACCAAGACCGAGACAAGATCAGAAGTCTCTCCTCGTCCTTTGAAGCGTCGGCTCTCCAAGGACATCCTTGAGAATTCCAGCACACCTAAAACAGCAGAAAACCTAAACAGCCGAGAAACAGAGCAAAAATGGCATTCCCTGAGCTAACTATCTCCGGTAATAAATCAGCCCAGCAAAGAGAAAAGAAGAACGCCGAAAAATTTACAAGTGGCGTTCGCTGTGTGGGCACCCCCCACCAACCCTTTCGGGGGGGGGATCAGCCCTGAAGAGCTGAAGAGCTGAAGAGCTGAAGAGCTGAAGAGCTGAAGAGCCGAGAGAGCAGCTCCTGAGGAGAGAAGCCTGAGAAAAAAAAAAAAAAAGGAAAAGAAGAAAGAAGAAAAGAAAAGAAAAAAAAAAAACAGCCAGAAGAGTCTGCAAAAAAACAGCAGTCACTGAGAATTCCATCTCTCAGCTTCTGCCGAAGGCAGTTCGCAGAGCAGCCCGGATCGGAACCAGAAGGCGCCTCTGGATTCCTTCTCCTGTGACCTGCTGGACAGAGACGGGAGCCTTCGGACAGCTCTGACGACAGATTCGGTGAGAAGGTCAAAAAATAAGAACATAATTGCACACTCTCCCAAAAAACAACGGGAAATTTTGTCCGCCTTACAAGGCGTGGCTCAAACATATACAGAAAGGATCTCAAAAGAAAGAATTAAAACAGCTGTTGTTGTGGGCAAGGCTTAATTACCCACTGGCCGAAACATGCCTGCTATTCGAAGTGGGGTTTTGGCAGGAAATTAATAGGCACTTATATTTTTTAGCAAAAAAAAAAGGACGAGACAGCGTTAAAGCTGCTCTCGTCGGCAAGATTGATGCCAGAAAGGCATCATCTCGGCGCAGTCGAAAAGACTGGGAGAGCAACGAAAAGTTGCCGGCACCCTCAGAAGGAGGGTGGGGAGCAAAGCTCCAGGAGAAAAAAAAAAAAAAAGAGAAAAAATTTTAATTAGTTCTGGCCTCAAGAAGCCAGGGGAAAGGGCTCTCGAGAAAAGAGAGCAGGAAATAATATTAAAGCCCCGGTCCCAAAACCCAGAAACCCCAGGAAGCTCCTAAAGCGTCCTAAAACTCCGGAGAATACAAGGGAGTCAGGATCGGAGGGGGGGGTGCAGGGGGAAGAGAAGGGATCGGGGGGGGGAGGCGCTTCCTCGCGGGGGGCACGGCGCGGCAGCGACGGAGCCGGTGGGGAGCGCGGATGAAGAGATAAAGGGAGACATGAGTGCAGACGCGGCTTTTATCAGCGCGGCGCCGGGGGGTGGCGGCCGCTCCGGCCGCTCCGGCCGGCCGGCAGAGTAACCCGGGAGCAAAGTCGGCTCGAATTGCGGGGCGGGCCCGGGTGCCGGCGGGGGGCGGGCTGTACACACCGGCGGGAGGAGCCAGGGACACAACGTCAGAGGGAGAGGAGACAGAGTCGGGACAGACCGAGGGGAGGAGATTCGGAGGTGGAACGAGGGGGAGAGAGTGACGTCTCGGGCGAGGAGGGGCCGTGCTCGGGATCCTATGTCCCAGCGGCTCCACACCCTCCTCAGACTTGATGCCTCTGGTATAACCCTCGGAGTCCCAGTCCCTTCCCTTCAAGGGAGACGTTCTGGTGTTCAAGCTCCATTTCCAGCTGAATTAAAAGCCAAGCAGACACGGTCTCAAATGAGATCACGAACACGGCAATCGACAGGACAGGGGCGGTAGAGCTCAGGCTGTCACCCGAGCTGGGGAAGCCGGTGACAGCGCCACCTAGTGGGGGGCAAGGCTTTCGCTTGTATCTCCACAGATCGAGGTCTGACGTGGGTGTCAGCACGACACGTGAAACCATTTCGAGTGCGAGAACATGAAAACGCGGATCCCAGAAACAAAGATCCAAAAAACAAAGAGACGAGTACTCAGACAGGAGTCGAGACTCAGATTGCCAAGACGACTCGGAAGAGAAATAAAAAGGAACTAAGGACTTTGGGGGGATTCTCTGTTAAGGTCCTGAATGAAAAGCAAAGCAATGATGTCACACAGAAGTGAAGCCATGAGTTTCATGATGCTTATGTGCATCATTCTTTCATTCATTGCAATAAGCAATGGGGGTAATTTACCTATCTGTCAGCCAAAGCAAAATGTATGGTAGAATTCTTTGACATCTCTCCTATTTGGAGAGGAATTTTAAGAGTAGGATTCTATGTTTTAATAATTCTCCTATTCCTCATACTTGTCATCCCATGCATATTTGCATGTTTAAAACACGCTATGAATCGGATAGTAAAAGAGATCTTCCTGGTGCAAACAGAAGGGGGAGATGTGGGATCTCAGCACCTCAGGATGGAGGTGCAGAGAGGCCGAGACCACCCTTGGGGGGCTCGGGAATCCTGGAATGTTGCCAGAAGTGTCTGGTGGCTGGACTTTGATCCTACACAGGAGATGAGACCTATATGAGGACTGGGAGGAATTCACTGGGTGAATGGTGAAGGGATAAGTTAGTTAAAGTGTAAAACACAGGGTTTAGGATTTTGGTACAGGGGGGTCTAAAGAAGTAAGATGGAGGAATTGGGGCGTGTCCTGTCCTTCTTCTTCTTCTTCTTGGCCTCCATCTTCTGTGATGGTGGTGGCACTTTGGGATTGGTCATTACTAGAAGTGCACAGGTTAATAAGAGTAGAAAGTATTGGAGAAAAATGATAAATATTGTACACGTAACTTAGGGTATAAAGATAAGTGACCGCCCGGGGGCTTGGGGAGTGTGCCCATGGCTGGCTTGCTGTGCAGACCTCTGTCGGGCTGAAAGAAAATCTTTTAGATAAACAATTAATAAACACCAAGACCGAGACAAGATCAGAAGTCTCTCCTCGTCCTTTGAAGCGTCGGCTCTCCAAGGACATCCCTGGGCCTTTCCAGGCCACCAGAACAGCAACACAGAAAACTAACATTTCAGTATGTAGCTTCTAGACATTTCCCTTAAAAATAGTTGATTCTCTTTGATTCCTATAATTTGATACTATTCAACAACTGGGAGCACACACTGGAGCAATACATGTGTAAGCAATTACACAGTTTCACATGCTGCTAAAACAGAACCATTCGGTTAATAGCTTTTTCCCAAGAGAAATTAATTTCTTACTTATTGTTTGCATTAAGTTGCATTTGAGAAATGAAACTCAATTGAAAAAAAAAAAAAACATGTTTTCATTTAAGCAATTTTGTAACATTTTTTCTCCTTGACACCTCAGACAAATAAAATATGTGTATCCACAGGTAGGCACTGCATAGATGTGTTACTGAATCGTCCCTCTTCCCTGAGAGCTGCAAATCCTACAGCTGCCAGACCTCACCCCTTGCTCCTCATAAAGGGAAAGAAGAGTTTTCATTCTAGTTAATTTTCCAGCTTTAAATCAACTACCCAGTGAGCAGAAATAGCTGTGAAATCCCCTCCACAAACCTGCAAGAAGGGTTCCAGCTGTGGAGGGGGAAGCAGCAAATTCCTGCTCTCACAATTGGTTTGGAACCCTTACCAATTAAAAAATATCCCACTCTTGGGATTTTTTTAACCACAACTAAAATAAATTAAAATCAATCAAAAAAAAGATCACAGAATCACAGAATGGCTTGGGTGGAAAGGAACCTTAAAGCTAATCCAGTGCCACCCCCTGCCATGGCAGGGACACCTCCCACTGTCCCAATGTCCAGCCTGGCCTTGGGCACTGCCAGGGATCCAGGGGCAGCCACAGCTGCTCTGGGCACCCTGTGCCAGGGCCTGCCCACCCTCACAGGGAACAATTCCTCCCTAATACCCAATCTGAACCTGCTCTCAGTTGGAATAGGTGTTATTGCATTGCCTTGGGATGATGGATCAGGAGAAAGCCCCAGGGTGTGAGCAGAGCTCCCAATGCCGCTGCTGGGGACGTGCCACCCACCTGCTCCTCAGTCACTCAGCTGCCTCACAGCCAAAAAGACAGTGTCCAACAGGAAAAGTACTCCCAGAGGATGAAACCCTTGTCACTGCACAAATGACAAGGCCTTCATTGCGAATAAATGTCAAAGCAGAGCGACAGCGTTTATTTTCCAAACAGGAGACACTGATCCTGTGGCGACACTGCAGGGATGGTGTTATTCCTGCTCCTGATTTAATCCCTTTATCAGCTGCAGAAGCACCAGGACAGGCTTTGGTCTCCCATGCCAGCTCTGATGGACACTGCTGTCCCCACAAGCTGTCCCCACCCCTGGGTGCTGCCTCTGCAGCCCAAAGCACCTGGAGGTCACTCTGAGCACTGGCACTCCTTCATTTGGATGCACTCTGTCCATAAAGATGCTTAAAGAGACGCCGAGGAAGACTTTAATTTATAGCCCCATTCTTTTAATCTTGGTCAGCCAGATTATTTCAGACATCTGTTTATATCTCCTTATAATATATTGGCTGGAGCAGCAGCACCAGGCAGCAGCTCCCTCACAGGGGCTCTGCTGACATTTATAAACCAAAGCGATTTCTCTCGTGTGCTTTATGTTATCAGCTAAACCTGTCCACTTAAATTATTGCCTTGTAACCAAATCACAACTATCTGTTATTTAGCTCTGTGCACGTTTCCCAGGCTCTATACCAATATCAAGCTTTGCAGAGGCTAAAAACAAGATGATAAATTAATAAACAAATGGAAAACAGGACATGCTTCCACCAGGCTCACAACTCAGGGAGGATCAGGCACGTTGTGCACCACATTAGTAAAAGCAGAGGGCTGCTGGTGGAATATGCAGCACGCAGTGATAACCAAAGAACCCCATCTCTCTTCTTCTAGAGCAACCAAATGACCAGCTGTGTTTCCTCACTAAAGGAGAAAGGTCTCATCCTGGGCTCCTTTCCAGCACATCATTCCACATTCCACAGGTGGGTTTGTGTTCCAGCATGGGGACAGGGCTGAGCCCCAACTCACTGCACAGCTACAGGCTGGCAAGTTGTACATCACACACTGACCTGCAAACCTCCCACCAAGGTTGTGCAGTAACTCACTGCACTCCTGAGAGTGGCTTCCCATCCCATCCCATCCCATCCCATCCCATCCCATCCCATCCCATCCCATTCCATCCCATCCCATCCCATCCCATCCCCACCCCTTGGACAAAGCTGACAGCCACTGACTGCCCATCAAGAGGAGCCCAAGAGGGACAGGAAACTCTCCCCCTGCAGCACCACCCTGCCCCCTTGGCACAGGAATGTCCCCTGGGAAGGCTGAAGCAAGTAGAACAAAGGTGATCCAGCTCACTGAGGCAGATTCCTGGCTTGTCCCCAAGTGAGCATCCTTGTTTGCCATTGTAAGAGAATTCAAAAATCTATCAAGGGTTTGAAAACAAGCCCCAGTTATGAGTCAGTAAGTGCAACTCTCAAAAATTACCTTGGTGTGTGAGCAAGCCTCAGGTAACATCTACCTTCCTTTACTCTTTGTTTCTCTCCATGCAGGGAGTGAGGGAAAAGGGACTTTCTTTCTAGTACAGGCAAAAAAGGAATTTGGAATCCAAATGTGAATGTTTCAGCAAAACACACCGGCAGTGCTGCAGTACGGAAATAATCACACTGCCAGAGCATCCATAATAAGTTATCTGATGGCACCACACCTTCCTCCTTAATAAAATAATGATTAAAAACCACCAGGGGACAAATCCCAGCGAGCAGCAGAGCTCCCCACAGCTGCGTCCCCAGCTCCAGGAGCCACCAGTGCCAGGGCTGGGGACCCAGCTGAGGCTGGGGCATCCCGTGCTGGTGGCACATGGGGACACTGTGCCTGATCCAGCTGTGCCTGGGTGGATGGGATGTTCCAAACCAGTGTGCTCAGAGGAAAACAGAGGAGCCAGACCCAGTCTGGGGGGCTCAGCTCACACCCTGACCCCAGACTCTGGTTAGAGCTGCTGAGCAAGGAAGCAGCAAAGCCTGCCTCCGTTTTTCTTTCCTTTCTTTCCTACAAAGGCAAGTCTACCACTCTCCAGATTGTTTGTTACTTCAAAACAGAACATTTTTACACATGCAAAAGGAGACATGTAACAGACACAGGTAAGAATGAGATGGATTACTGATGGGAAGAAGAGGCCCAGAACCTGAATCTCATTTTATTTCTTTCTGTCCCTTCTTCACTCAGCCTTTTCCATTAGTTCACTGTCTGGCTTTTACTGCTCCTCCCAGTTAAGCGCCACTGGAAAATGTCATTAATATGCTCTATGTCACCTCCTCCTGATAGCTGGTGGGGAGGTTTCACAGCACCAGGCCTGGAAGCTCCCCCAGCAGCTGCCCCAGCACCCCCAGCATTCCCCACCTCAGGCAGGGAGGAAGCTCAGACACCTGTGTGCACATCCCAAGTACAAACTCCTGTGACAAACTCCTCTTCCTGGGGAAGAAATGTTTTACAAATGCACTCCATGGGCAGCTCCTCCTCCCACGGTACTGCTGGGGAGCCAGAGGTGCCTGCTGAGTGCAGCATCTCCTCAGAGCAGCACCAGCCTGGGCACTGCCTCTCCACTGCTCAGGTAACCAGGGACAGCAGGGGCTCTGCAGGGGATGGGATGCAGGAGGAACCCCTGGGATGATGCACCATGCCCAGTGCCACGGTGCCACCTCTCCCAGGCGCTGCCCAGCTTGGGCTGGAGGAGCTGGGCTGCCTCTGCCTGCGAGCAACCAGCCCTGGTGCTGCCAGCCTGGTTTCATCGCTGTTCTGTCTGATCATTGCCCAGAGGGCTGACAAGGACAGAGATGTCCTTCTCTTCCTGGGATTGCAGAGGAAACCCTCAGAGAGGAGTTCTGTCCTTACAGCATGAGCAAACAATTGGCACTGCTGCTTCCTTCTGCCTCCCAGGGCACCCCAATGGAGCAACACAGGGGTTTGGATGGTGGATGCTCCTGCCTATTTCCCAATAAGCATCTCCTTGGAAAAGCTGCTTGGGTAAACATTCAGGGAGAGCAGCCAAGTCCACACACCACACTCACCATGGCCAGTTCGGCCACGAGAGGCAGAAGAGCCTTTTGTATGACAAATTCCAGCAAAGGTTTATTCCAGCACGCCAAAGGGGAATCAGAGACAAAAGAGCTGGCCATGTGGTGTGCACAGGGTTAATTAGGGGTCAGTGGCCAATGGTCCAAAGGCACTGGGTGGCACAAAGGGCGGGTCAAAGGGCACTGCAATACAGGGGAGACACAGAGCCACCCACCAGGGATACCACAACCAATGAGGGAACAGGGAAAGGAGAAACTACCAGAGTTTGGGACATATGGGAAAGGAACTGGGGTGGTTCATAGTGTTGTGCAAGGCTCCATGGGGAAATTTTCCCTTTCAGCCTAGGTGGAGACTCTATAGCATATTCTTCCAGGGCAAGGCCCTGGGGATTGCCCTGAGGGATTCAAAGGATTCCACACCCAGACACACAGGGAGCAGGCAGGGCCTGATCCCCCAGCCACAGACCTTGCAGAGGCTCTTCCAGAAAGGCCTGAATGGGATTAATTGTTGAGAGACTAAATGAAGAGTTCAAAGCACCTGAATAAAACCAAGGAAGTCTCATGTAAGAACTTCAGTTGGCTAGTTTATCTGACAAACCTTTCTGTGACATTCCAAGCTATGTTAATAAACATCCTGGAAATCAACCTGTCAGATGGTGATATCTAAGTATGACATCTTCTCCAACATCTGATTTTGTTCTGTGCTGCACTGGAGCAGGGACAGAAGCCATCTGAAATGCTTTCAAGCTTGCCAAGGGTGAATCTGCCCCTGTTCAACATCCAGCACAGCTTCTGGCAGCAAAGGCATTCCTGAGAAAGCCCCAAAGCCCCCCTGTTCTGGTACATCCCAACAGCAGGTGTGCTCCTGCCCTCACAGGTCCCAAAGCAGCAGCACTGCTTTCTGCTTGAACCCCACTTGAACAGGGGCAGGGAACGAATTATGGAACAGTTTGGTTGGAAGGGACCTTAAAGATCATCCAGTTCCAGCCCTCCTGCCACAGTGATGCCACCCCAAAAGGGCTGATCCCATTGCAGTTTCTCATTTAGCAAGAGACAAGTGACCCACTGGTGCTTGCTGTGCTGCTGCTCTCCCATGGCTGATGCCACAGAGCTCACTGGTGGACTCAGGGTGTTAAGGCTGCTCACCCCAGGATTACAGGGAGACAACCTCCACAGTAACCCCTGGGAGAACTTTCTTGCACCCAGTGATTTTTAATGCCAACCTTGCTGCAGTAACCACATCTTTAAGCACCATCCATCAGGCCTTCAGCTCAAACACTTGTTTGGCTGAAAAGGGTTTTAGAGCCACTCTTTTGTCACAGTGCTGAGAGGTCTTCTCTGTAATTTGTTCCCCTCAGCAAATAGAATGAAAACATTTTTAAAATGATGCCAGAATCCAATCCCTCCTCCCGTGATTCAATCCACAGCTAGCAGAGAACAAAGCCTCACAAGGAAGGGGCTCTCCACTAAGTAACCCTTGATAAGAGATGTGAAAGCACCATTCCATTTGGACACTGGGCTGGACAGCGCTCACAACTGGCCTTTTTCCCTGAGCCAGGATGTGGAGAGTTTAGTTCAAGCATGGCTTAAAGAAAAAGGCCATGAACACATACAGTTGAGAGAGCAGTAAAAGGTAGTTGTGAAGCAGTTCCAAAAGCAGTTCCCAGGCTGATTTCTATAAACAATTAGGCTCTCTCATGCATCACTTTATAAACAATAAGGTTCTCAGACAGTCTTCCCATAATAAGCAAAACACCCTCTCTGGGAAAAGATGGCACCCTGGGAACAGATATGGAAGTTTTGGGAACCTTTCATATCACAGTGGGAACACTGGTTTTGTTTTTAATAAACAATTATCGGTATTGTAAAACAAAAGGAGTGGTTAGAGTTTTCTCTGTTAGCCTATCGTGAACCTGGATTTTGGAATATGCATGAAGTTAATTAGCACTGTTATTTAAAGTGACTGATCGATCAATAAATCGGAGTTTGATGCATTAAAGGATGGTCATTTCCCCTTCACTTCAATAAATGGCGACACCCGGACGTGATAGCAAACACCACGAGGATCGCGAACACCACGGGGATTGCAAACACCACAGGAAATGAGGACTGGTTCAGGTTCCAAAGCAGCCGGAATGGCAAATAAGCGCGAAGAAAAAAGCGGAGGAAAACCCACCGAGACGCGCCGTGCCCTGGGTGACCGTATGGACGGGCCTGGCTGATACGTGCGGCCGACGCCTTGAGGAGCTGCAAAGTGCACACTTATATAGGTATGGAAAGGCAAGCCGCATATGAACTTTTTATTACTTTCTTGCAAAAAAGGCAAATTAAGGGAATAGACTTACAGAAAGAATTACCGGGTGTTTTGGCTTATGGTCTGGAAAGGGGAATCTTTGTAAATCCCCACACGGTTCACGAATTGTCGGAATGGCATAAATTTGGTGATATATTATAGCAGGCTACGTTAGACGATGATAAAACTGCTGAAAAGTGGGGTAAATTATGGCGGGTCGTTAATACCGAACTGTTGCAATTTCAGGCTGAAAAAAGGGCTGCCCACCAGGCTACTGCCGCTCATGATCGTAACAAAGAGTACGATGAAGACAGGGAGTTTGATAAGGAGTCGGGAACTCCTCTCGGCCCCGCTACGAGGACGGTTTTATTACCAGCCTCACCACCTCCCTCGGCGAGTCAGGCTGCGAGCCCGACTGCAAGCCAGGTTGCGAGTCAGGCTGTGAGTCAGGCTGCGAGTCAGGCTGCGAGTCAGGCTACAAGCCAGGCTCCACAGAGCGCTGTATTACCTGCTTTGCCGCCTCCCTTAATGAGCCAGCCCCCCTTAACGAGCCAAGCTCTGCAGGGTGCTTTATTGCCCGCTTTGCCGCAGGCTACACGGAGCACCTCTGAGTCTCCCGTATCTGCTGTATCGCAGCAGCCGGGGCCACAAACGCATGCTCCGTTCCCGAAAAGCAATCAGTCGATCCCTGGGGTGGATGACCTAGCGGCGACGATTGCGAGGGATAGACGAGATGCGTGGGCTGCCCTGGCCAAAGATGCCATGGAAAAGGGAGATCAAGAGCTGATAAGCAAGGCTAGCAAGCTGGCTTGTCCGGTTGTTTTCACTGCTCAGGCCAGGGGGGGCATACAGGCGACAATCACTGCTCTTGACTGGAAAATGTTATCACAATTGCGAGCTACTGTTAGTCAGTTTGGCTTTAAAAGCGAACCAGCACAACAAATGCTCGACTATATTTTTGACACCAGCATCCTTCTCGTTAATGATTGTCGTGGCATTGTTAAATTAATCTTTACCCAACATCAACAATTGCTGTTTAATGCTCATTGGCAAGCGCTCATTAGCGAGTGTGTGGCAGTACAAAGGCAGCAGGGTGACCCCCTCCATGGCGTCACTGTTAATGAGCTTATGGGTCTGGGACCTTTCTTTCGTACTGAGGCACAAGCCTTAATAGGCCAGGAGAAGTGCCGGGAGGCAATGAGGTTAGTCAGACTCGCAATAGAAAGGGTAAAGGAACCAGAAGGGATACCTGTATATATAGGAATCAAGCAAGGCAGAGAGGAATCATTTGGCTCTTTTATTGATAAGGTTGCTGCAGCAACTGAAAGAGCTGAGGTGCCAAAATATCTTAGGGGGGTATTACTCAAGGAATGTGCTCTCCAAAATTGTAATTCTACTACTAGGAGAGTACTTAACACCCTAGGTACCAATTGGACTATAGAAGAGGCATTAGAGAGGATGGCCCTCATACCTACGGGACAGCAGGCTTTTGTGGTAGATGTGATCAAACAGTCAGGAATAGGTTTGCAAGAACAGGCAAAATCCTCTCAGAGTCAGGTATTAGCCACTCTTGCACCTCTCCAAGCGTCAGCTGCATTTGCAACACCAAATAATTGGGGCCAAAAATGCCACTTGGACAACCAGACACCAACAGAAGTCATCGCTGCAGCATCGGCACCCTCTCCTGTCTCCAACCCGGCACCACAGAGAGCCGCCGCGGGGGGAGTGGGACCGCCGCAGAGGGAATGACCCGCAGCGCGGAGCGGGGGGGGGCCCGTCCGCTCCGGCACAAGCGGTGACCAGAGTGCTTTTCCAGCACCAGAACTTGTCTCTCCGCCCCGCAGCTGGCAAAGACCCTCAGTTTTGGACCTAACAGCCTAATGGATGTGGCCCTTTGTCAACAAGGGAGGGGATCCCTGCTGAAATTGAGAAACCAGTGATGGTAAACAAGTGAAGTTAAAGGAACTTTTGTTCTTCCTGGCAGAGACTGTGAAACAGGAATCAGCGTAAATGAATGTGGGAATCAAATTTCGGCCGATTTGGCTCGGCATTGGTTATGCTGTCAGAATCACCTGCATTGACATAGACTTTAATATCAGAAGCCCGGATGGCTCAGTCGGTGGAACATCAGACTCTAAAATTATATTTTGAAAAATTTAAAAATGTAAAGATGTGTTGGACTGATTGTATGAGTGAGATGTTGTGAGTGTGCTTTTTGATATAGAAATGCTATAGCAAACACGTGAAGAAAGTTATTTTGGCTTAATATTTTGGAATCAGGCCTGTAAGTAAGTTATAGTAAATGCTATATATTATTCCTATAGTAAGTTTATCTGTTGTTAAGTGGTTTAAGTTAAATTATCTATTGAGTGCCGTTAAATGCTAAATACTATTAAGGTTAAGTTTGTTAAATTTATTTTCTGTTAAGTTCGAGGTCTGTTAAGTTTAAATTGTATTTAGGTTTAAGTTATGTAGGATTTGAAGCCAGTTAAGTTCTGTTGATTTGAAAATAAGTCTGCTAAGTTAAGTATTTTAAGTGCTTCAAGTGCATACTACTTTCTCACCACTCCAAATCAACAAAGGACTGAGAATCACCCAGCTGATGCCATTTGAGCCAAATGACTAAAGGAATACAGACTGTAAAACTGATTTTGAACTTTTCTGGGAAACCCAAGAAAAGGGTGGATGTGAAAATCTCAAGGACCGTCTGGAGAAGAAGCTACTCCTGATCCTGCGACCACTACTGCTACAACCGAGGGGACACTCGAAAGCGATCGACAGGGCCATAACATGCCGTTGCCAGACGACCAGGGAACTGATTGACATTATTGAATCATTATCATCTTTCCATATAAGAGGACCGGCAAAAGAGAACTGCCTTGAATGTCACAGCCCAAATTGTGCTGCTTGGGTTGCACTGTGTTGTGGGGGTTGTGATAAGACTTTTTGGGTGGATCAGTTGTCACTTTTTCATTTATGGTGTAACACCTGTAATTATAGACATACTTGGGAACATAATTGAGAGTGGGCACTGCGGAATGAAAAAGGGCTAAACACTGCCTCAGCTTTAGATCTTTATGAATCGTATGAGCAGAAAGTCTTGGTTTATTATCGGTGGGAGGTACAGTGTATTTTGAAAAGGGTTAAAGCTCAAAGTACATCATATATAGCCTCTGTAAGGTGTAGAAAACTGGTGCCTTTAACACAACATTCTGTTGTAGGGCCTATAAAAGGAGATCCCAATCAGGCATTAGATAACTGCATTAGAAGGTTGCAAAGGTGTGGTCTTCAAGTACCGGGAACAGTAAAGTTAAAAACTGATAACAAAAAGAAGGTCAAAGTAAAAACAGAAAAATGAGGTTTACTTTTGTTATATTGCTAGGTGTGTAATAGTAGCTGAAGAATTAAAGGTAACACATTTTAATCAACCTAGAGATAATGTATGAATAACACTTGCTAGACAGATTAATCAGTCGTCGCTTTGTCTCAGCATTTCCAGTATGGTCTCCTCAAGAATTCTGCAGTATTATTGATAATCGTGCCTTATGTATGCACAATATGGTAAATATTAAATTGCCTGGACAAAAAAGGTATACTGCCAGTCAGAGTGACGGCTACCGCCAATGTCTGCTAATTCAATCACTTAATACTCCTTTGCATTCTCCACCTGAGGAGTTGGAGCTTTTTGAAAGTGCAAATGCTAGCATGACCAGCACTTCCAACGGTGGGTGGTTCAGCTTTGATTACTCTAATTCTCAAAAGATGAATCAGCATAAATAAACATGGGCAACTCTGGATTCATCTCTAAGCCCAGACATAGTGTCCAAACAGCTTTATAATCAATGTAAAGGCTCTAGTATCATGACACCTAAGAAATTACCTACAGGAATATTTCTAATTGGTGGAGATAGAGCCTGGAATGGTATACCTGCCCAGCCTCAGGGTGGACCTTGTTATTTAGGCAAGTTATCACTATTCCACCCTAATATATCTGTGTTAATGCAATTAAGCCATAAGACAAGCAGGCAAAGGCGCAGCTTACATAACTTAGACTGTAGTCAAATAGGAGATCCATTGTTCTGGAGTAGATTTAAACAAGTGATGGTTTCAGCTCTCCTACCATGGGGTGCTGCAAGCAAAGCAATGACTCTAGCAAAACAAATAGGGTGTTGGGCTAAGGGTGAATTGAATAAGACATCACAGATATTAGATATGTTAACTGCAGATGTACAGAGTGTTAATTACACTGCTTTACAAAATAGAGCTGCCATAGATTTCTTACTGCTAGCACAAGGCCATGGGTGTGAAGAGTTTGAAGGATGTGTTGCATGAACTTATCTGATCATTCTGTATCTATTCATGCTAAGTTGAAAGAGCTACGGCTAGGGCTTAACAGCCTTAAGGAAGAAGAAGGATTGGGTATTGATGAGTGGCTTAAAAGGTTAGGATTGGGACCATGGCTAAGAAACCTTGTAAAATATGCTATAGGGATATTAGGTGTACTCTTATTGCTTTTACTTACCTTACCTTGTTTCTGTAGCTGTATCCAAAAGATGGTTAGTAGGATGATAGAGAAAATGTGGCAAACTAACCTCCTTTCTTTTAAAGAAAAAGACGGGGGAAATGTTGGGAGTTTAGTTCAGGAATGGCTTGAGGAAAAAGGCCATGAAGCCATGCAATTGAGAGAAAAGTAACAGGTAGCTGTGAAGCAGTTCCAAAGCAGTTCCCAGCCTGACTTCTATAAACAATTAGTCTCTCTCAGGCATCATTGTATAAAAAATAAGGTTCTCAGGCAGTCGTCCCATAACAAGTGAAACACCCTCTCTTGGAAAAGATGGCACCCTGGGAACAGATATGGAAGTTTTGGGAACTCATACCACAGTGGGAACAATGGTTTTGTTTTGTGTAAACAATTATCGGTATTGTAAAACAAAAGGAGTGGTTAGAGTTTTCTCTGTTAGCCTATCGTAAACCTGGATTTTGGAATATGCATGAAGTTAATTAACACTTTTATTTAAAGTGACTGATCAATCAATAAATCGGAGTTCGATGCATTATAGGATGGTCGTCTCCCCCTCACTTCAACACCAACTCCCGCAGTCATCAGGCAGCTTACTAATTCATTTGCAGCCCAATTAAAAGAACAGCCACCTGTGTTGATCAAAGACCCGGAATCTAAACAAATTTATGGGCCCTTTCCCATTAAATACTTGGGGAAGAGAAGATGCTGTTGTCTTTACAGCAACACTCCTAGGATCGATCCCAGCAAAATACATAAAAACTCTTTCTGGGAACGGTGAGGCAAACACCAGAGCCACCACCAGAAGAACAGAACGGAAGCCTAAGAGGGACAGCAGCAGCCTGGAAAAGAACAAGGAGAAGGACAGAAGAAGATCTCCTAAGCAGCGTTGACCACACACACCAAGACCAAGATAGCTCAGACACCACTAACCAGGATCTATGTCTTAACATTTGTAAAAATTATATTTTAGCATTGATACATGATTCTTCTAATAAGCTGTGTTCACACCCTTGCCTTACAGGAGAGAAAGTTTAGTGGCACCTGAACTTAAATTTCATCTTCTAGTCTCTTTATCTGTTTAATTTCCAGCCACCAAAGCCTCCAGATACTAAATAAGCTAAAGTCAGAGGATGCTGCCGTTGGTTGCCGCTGCAGCAGGAATCTGGATGCTCCTCACTGAGCCACATGCCTTCAGCTGGGTGCTTCCACAGACAAGCCACAATTTCTTGTCCATGGCCATGGCAGTCAGGCATTTGAAGGCATGTGTTTTTTCAACCTGCTGTCACATAGGGAGTCAGTATACCAGGGCATCCAGCTGCTAAAAGATCAAGGAGACAAGATCCAGATGGAAGGCAACTACGACTGGTTCACTGGACTTTCCAAACAAAGGGGGGATGAAAGGCTGGCTTTCATCTTTAGTTAAGACTCTTGTGTGGACTTTGTTTATTGTATTCATTGTGTTGGTTATTTCGTCCTATTTTGCTAAATGCCTCCAAAACTCTAGGGCAGAAGCCTTCTTTATAGACAACAAAAAGGGGGGAGTTGTGAGGGCCCTGGGGCCTACCACTGGAACTGTAATACCTCAGGGCAAAGTGACCAAGGAAAAAGAGAGACACCGCTCTGAATGCAATGGTGCCACCCATGGGCATTTGCAGGCTCCGGATGATACAGCTCGTTTGTTCCGTATCACCGAGTTGAACTGCTGTGTTTTCCTTATATGTACACCCCCTGGAAGGTTCTCCCCTCTCTTCTACAGTTTTGGTCCTGGCTCACTGCAATGCTACCCTGATTTTTCTCCCATTTTCCATCTGTGTCCCCAGCCCCAATTTGTCATCTTCCTAGACCCTCTTCAGGGCAATCCACAGTGTTTGGAGTTCCACACAAAGATCCCTCACTCGCCTCGTTCACCAGCAGTTTAAGCACGTGTGCTCCCAGCTCTGGGAGAGCAGGTCCCTCACAGAGGCTGGCTGTGGGCAGGCTGGAACACAGAAACTGAGTGAACAAGGGAACCTGGCCTCTAATACAAGGCATGAATCCCGTTGCCCAACCCAACCAATGCCTTGCATTTTTCTACATTTTCCACCTTCTCTCATCTCACCTGTCATTTTCCCCATTTTCTCTTACTGGGAACTTGGCTTCCCTGTCCTGTCTGCAGGTCCAGCCACACGTGTGACCCTGCAGGAACAGCCTGACACAGGGAAGTGGGAGAGGACTTATGGTCAGAAACTGTAGTGACAGGACGTGAAGGAACGCGATCAAACTGTAAGAGGTAGAAGAGATTAAATGATGGGAAGAAGTTCTTTACTCTCAGAGTGATTGTCCCTGACACAGGGACCAGTGCACAGAGGCTGTGGATGCCCCATCCCCAGCAACATCCAAGGCCAGGTGGGACAGGGGCTGCAGCAACCTGCTCTGCTGGGAGCTTGCTCAGCTTGGAACCACATCATCTTGAGGGTCCCATCCAAGCAAAACCATTCAAGGATTTGATCATTCTGCCATCCCCATCTCCCACTGCTCAGTGGCCCTGAAACTTCAGTGACATCACAGCTCACAGAGGGTTCCAGGTGGAACGTCCAGGACCTCGAAACGAGCACAGCAGACACTTCACCGGCTGCCAAGGGTCAGTTGCTGCTCACTCTGCGCTCTGACCCTCAGCGCTGAGGTGCTGCTTCTGCTTCCTGGGCTTTCCCTGCCGCCGGCTCTGGAGCGCCAATCCCAGCAGGATGTGCTCTGCTGTGCCAATGGAGGTACAGTGCCATTCCAGGCAGGGGGCACCCGGCTTGGGCAGGCTGCAGCCATGTGGGAATGGATGGTGTGGGACAGGAAGCCCACTGGGAGATTGTGCTGCCCCTTGCAGATTGACAGAGACACTGTGGAGGCTATGGAAGTGGACCAGGGGCTGGATGATGAAAAAATGATGGAGGTGGACTCCTCCTCTACTTCCATGTCCTCCACTGTGGAGGACATGGAAGTAGACGAGGAGGAGACCACCGAGCAGATGGATGTAGATGAGGAGGATGACACCGAGGACATGGACGTTGATGAGAAGGATGAGGAGGAGCCCATGGTCCTTGGATGAAGATGGAGCCCCACAGGTAAGACAGGCAGATGCTTCCCACGCCCTGCCCGCACACACACTGGGTCCCCTGACGCCAGGCTGGGGCTGGGCTGGATGGCCCCACTCAGGGACACGGTGCCCGCAGGGGGCCTGGATTGTGCTGCCACAAGCACCAGCCCCGGCCTGCCCTGCGCTTGCCTGGGGCCACGCCAGCCCTGCCAGCCCTGGCCCAGCCCCTGGGGCCCAGCTGCCAGCCCTGCTGGGCCCAGTGCTGCCAGCTGACTCCAGCTCTGCTGCTTCCTTTCTTCCAGGGCTCATGCACATGATGACACTGCTCCGATACCTTTGTAAATACATTTGAGAATTCAGAATTTGCTTGTAAATATGTTCACTGCTTTGGAAGTACTTTGTAAATACGTTTTGAAGATTGTTAGCCCATCAGATCCCATGTAAATATGTTCGGTACATTACTCCTGTTGTTGTAATAACGATTGTCACAACGAAACTTCTTCTATAAATCTGAGATTTGCCAATCTTTGGCAAATAAATCTTGTTTCTTTTTAAAACCTGACTTCTCTTGGCCATTCCTTTGGGCAAAGGCAGCCTTTGCACACTTGTGGGTTCCACTTGTTCTCCGTTCCTGGGACTGGAGGTCTCTTGGGGGTGATGGCACGGCCACACTGGGGTTGGGCTCCCTGTCCACAGGGGCTCCCACTGACACCACTCCTGCCACTGGGCACTGCTGCTCTTCCTGGCCTGGGGCACAGCGCTGTCCCCAAGAGCTCAGCTCTCACCAGCTCTCACACAGGGGGCTCTCACAGCACTGGCCCCTGCAGCCATGCCACCAAAGCAGCCAGCAAACCTTCAGCCACCCTTCCTGCTGCAGCCACAGGGTCTCCTGGGCCCAGAGCCGCCAGCAGGCCACAGCCATGCAAAATCCACCTGCACGCACAGAAGGCCACCACAGCCTTGGCAACTGGGCCACCTGCATCTGGGCTGCTGCAGGGGCTGATCTTTAAGCCTTGCAGCCTCCAAAGGCCCTGGGCTCTTGAAGCCCCTAAACAGATAACCCTCAAGAAATAATGAGTTAAAACATAGAATGTGAGGTATTTGAAAAAGGCATTGTATTAGGAAACACATAGAACAATTAATCAGCTAAAACATGGAACACAATGACATAAAAGAGATAGGGATAGTAGAAGTGATGGGCTAAGCATGATCAGAGCCAACAATGTCAAACTGACCCTAAGAACTTTGCCAAGCCATAGAGACCAAGCCAAGTACACTGGGAACTAGCCAAATTAGGAAAGAAGTTCAAAAGTTTAAGGAGGAAGACTCATCAGGAGACCCCAGCCCATGATGAAGGCAACCGGAACGACCACCAAAATGATCCTCTAAAGAGGTGTCCCCGTCCACGCTCCGCCTACGCCACGCCTCTTATGAATATTCATGCAAAGATATGATTATGTATATGATCTGATGTAATCTTATATCCAAAAATTGTATAAAAGGCCTGCCTTTGTTACGGGAAACTTGGAAAATCCATTTTGTAATTTCCCCGACGCATCGCAATAAAATACCTCCTGCTTATTAGCTGAGTCTCTTAGGCAGTTATTCTCGCCTTTTGGGGCAAAATTCAGCATCATTTTCTGGCGACCCAGATGGGACCAGACAGGAGATCCAGTCCTTAAGGGGTCCTCCCGAGCCAAGTCCGGGGTCGGGACTCTCTGGGTGCCCTGACGAATTTTTGTCAGAAGAGACTCCCCCCCCCGGACCAGCGCTTTTCGGTGGACGAAGGGTTCCCTGCATCTCCTGCTCCAATTAAGAGGTATTTTAATTGTTTATTGGTTTTGGGATAAAGCGCTTTGTTGGGAAACGGGGGTCAGACGTGACCGCCCAAAGGGAAAGCTGGGGGACCCCCCAGTAAAGAATCCCACACAGGTTAAAGTCCTGCCACACTGGGTTAGAATCCTGGTAATAGAAACACAGGGTTAAAAAAAAACAAAAAAAAACAAAAAAAAAAAAGAGAAAACGCAGGTTAAAATCCTGCTGGAAGGAGTATTTGTTTATCTTGGTATCTTTGGTTTGTTTTTATTGCTTGGGAAACTGTTTTAGCATTGTGTTTAATGTTTTAATACTAGTTAAGGGTTAAGAACTGAGACTGCTCTCCAAGAGGTCTGTCAGCCGGTGATCTTCTTGTGTCTGTTCTATGTGTCTGTTGCAAAATTTTACAGGAAACGCCTTGTTACTCTCTCTGTAATCTTCTAGAAGAGAATCAGTTGATAGACATCCGGAAGAAAATTGTCACCCCCTGCAATTGTTATACTGTCTACGGTTGCGATTGTATGAATCTGGCAAACCGGTGTCTCATGGTCTGTAAGTGATTTCTCGTGACCAAACCTGGTAAAACAGTCTGTTCTGATATAGACCATAAGGTAGGAACTATTTTATAAAGGTGTGTGGGTATGGCTGAGAGTGAATTAGACGCAGCATCGCTGCAACGCGAGAAGCCAGGACAAAGCGACTGAAAATTGTGTGTGAAGTGTTAAACTGACACAGGGAATAACTATGGGAGGTCAACAGAGTAAGGACGTAAATATGAAAACCCCCTTAGGATGTATCTTAAAGCACTGGAAGGACTTGGGAGGGATTCCAGGGGGAAACATAAGTAAAAAGACACTCCTTAAATATTGTACACAGTGGTGGCCGTTGTATAAGTTAGATGATAATGAGAAGTGGCCACTGGAGGGAACAACTAATTATAACACTAAACGTAGCACCTCAGGACCCCCTGGTACTCGCCCTGGAAAAGGATAAGAAAGGTTCGAAGCCTAAAGAACGTTGCTGTGATGCATGTAGTAGAAATGAGAAAAAGCAGAAAGCAGATGCCAGAATTTTGGTGGCAGCAGTTCAAGAATTGCAGACAGTTTTGAATACAGAAAATTTGCAGGGAAAGACAAACAGTGGATGCCAGGATCTATTCTTAGGAACACAAGACCTGTGCATTTTTCCCGCGGGGGAAAAAAAAAAAAAAAAAACACTTTAAAAATTCTTGCCCCACTTTGCAGGGTGCAGGACCTACCTGTTTTTATTATCATAAAAAGGGGCACCTGCAAAAAAATTGCAGAAAGAAACAGAAGAAACAGCAAGATGAGAAAACTTCTCAGGAGAATCAGAAAGGGCAAGATTTTTGTTTAACGAACAGGATCGAATTACACCTAGAAGAGCCCTTGATAATAAAACTAAGAGTAGGTCCTCAGAGTGAAGAATTTGTATTTTTAGTAAATACAGGAGTTTCTCGGTCAACAGTGACGAAATTACCCCAGGGATGTGAGATCAGTTGTGAACAAGTTTCAGTAATCGGAATTACAGGAGAAGCTTTCCCTGTTCCTGTAATAAAAGGAGTAAAAGTTGAAACGAATGACAAATTTGGAGTAAATGATTTATTGTTGATACCAGAGGCCGAGGAAAATATGTTAGGCAGAGATCTAATAATAGCCCTAAATTTACAGATAAAACCCTGTGAAGGAAAACTTGAAATTCATTCTTTACCTGAAGAAGACAATTTAGAAATTAATGACATGGGTTGGCATCCAGGTGAGGTAGAAAAAGGTTTAGAGTGAAGGAGTCTGGTCCCTTTAGTCCCTCCTGGTCGGCGCAAGCCTGTGGATTTTAAAAAGGCAAGAAGGGACTATTTATACAGACTCCAAATATGCTTTTAGTGTAGTACATACTTTTAAAGAAGTTTGGAAGGAAAGGGGACTTAAGGATAATAGAGTCAGAAAAATAATTTGGCTGATAAAAAAAAGCAGAAGAGCGACCTCAAGAAAAGGAGATACTAAAATCATGACCTTACAAAAATAAAAATAGAAATTCAGCAGGAGACTCTTTCCCTCCTGCTAGTAAAATTGGTAGCTATAAGGAAATTAGGAGCAACATTTAAGGAGGAAAAGTGAGTTTTTCTTGATGATAGAATTATGATGCCAAAACCAGGGGCACATTAGATCTTAGATAACTTGTATAGACGGACATACTGGGATAACAAGAGCCTTTTGTGATCACCTTTTAAAATTTTTTGGTGTATGGGGATATCTGAAATTAAAAGGCAAATTACCCAGGGGTGTCTCACCTGTTAAAAGGTAAATAAGAAGGTGTTTAAAAGCCCTCCCTCTGGAGGATGCAAAACAGCCTAGCGGCTATTTCAAAAGATCCAGGTTAATTCTGTAGACTTGCTTAAAGTAGGTCGGTGGAAATATCTGTTAATTATAGTAGATCAATTAACTCAGTGGGTTAAAGCACAGTTCAAACAGTACTTTTGATTAATACGGGAGCAACTTTTTCGGTTTTAAATCAGGAATTGGTACAATTTGTGGGAGCAACAGGCCAACCAGAAAAGCCTTACTTTTTAAAACTCATTAAATACAATATTGGGAAACAAATGAGAATTCATTAGTTCTTATATTTACCAAATTCATCAGCTGTGTGGAACCTTAACCTGAGAATCACAATTTCAGGCGAATCCTGAGCGAGACTCACCCATTAGTCTGGGCTATTGCTCGAGCGGGAGATAAAATAGCTGTTGATTTAGCAGGAACCTAAAACTCATTCTTTGAGGTTTTAAAGAAATGGAAAATAGAGAGAAACGGGGCAAGATGCAGACGAAGAGTCGGGGCTGATACCTGACGGGGGGGGCTGAGATAGGAGGGGGCTCTGATGGAGAACTTGGTGAAAAAAGTTCAGATGCCATGGGAGTTACCTGGCATGCTACCAGAGCTTCTGGGAAAGCTGCCAAAACTTCCGAAAGAACTGCCAAAGCTTTTGGGAAAGCTGTCAAGGCCTTGGAGAAAGCTCCTTATCAGCTTCTTCTTACTTCTCGCTCCTTTAGCTAACAGGCCCGCTGCTAGCCCCTTCCACAATTCCCCCTGAAATCAAAACAAGTAGCACCGATTGGGGCAAGACCGGTAGTAAGAAAACAATACCCTCTGAGGATAGAAGAAAGGAAGGAGATTGAGCCCATAATCAAAAGTTTTTTTTGAAACTGGGGTTATTGATAGAATGCGAATCGGATTTTAATACACCAATCCTGCCGGTAAAGAAACCTAATAGAGCTTACAGACTAGTTCAAGATCTGAGAGCAGTAAACAAAATAACCAAGACATTACATCCGGTAGTTGCTAATCCATACATGCTTTTAACTAGACTGAAGGACGACTTGGCCTGGTTCACAGTATTAAATTTAAAAGACGCATTCTTCTGCCTTCCCTTAGCTCCCGAGAGTCAAAAGATTTTTGCTTTAGAACAGTGAAAAAGGCCGCTGGGAGATGGCACCCTTCTGCAGTACGTAGACGACCTCCTAATAACAACAGTGACAGAGGAAGAATGCATTGAATGGACTATTTCCTTGTTAAATTTCCTGGGTTTAAGTGGATATCGAGTCTCTCAACAGAAAGCACAGCTGGTGCAAAAAGAAGTGGTGTACCTGGGATACGAAGTCTCCAGAGGACAGCGATCCCTGAGAGCAGCTAGAAAAGAGGCTATCTGCCAGATGCCTAAACCAGAGACGGTGAGAGATCAGCGTGCCTCTCTGAGAATGACAGGTTGGTGTCGGCTATGGATCCACCAGTACGAAATACTCGCTAAACCACTGTATGAAGTTAAAACTAGAGCTAATGAAAGCATCGGCTTTAGGTCTCCCAGATGTATTAAAACCATTCTGGCTGTTCTCCCATGAACGATAAGGGATGGCCCTAGGAGTCCTAGCACAGCAGCTGGGACCACCCAAGAGAGCTGTGGCCTACTTTTCCAAGCGATTGGATGAAGTAAGTAAAGGATGGCCAGGCTGTCTGAGGGCAGTGGCCCCAGTAATAACTAACATAGAGGAGGCCAGGAAGCTCACGTTGGGCCAAAAGGTGACTGTGTTAGTATCTCACACTTTGTCGGCTGTGCTGGAACAGAAAGGCAACCATTGGTTGTTGCCTTCCAGATTCCTAAAATACCAGGCCATCCTGGCTGAATCAGATGACGTAACCATTCAGGTAACTAACATTGTGAACCCAGCTTCATTTCTAGAAGGAAGAGCCCCAGCAGAACCCATCAAACATGACTGCCTAGAAACAATTGAGGCCGTCTACTCCAGTCGCCCAGATCTCAAAGAAGAGCCGCTCGAAGATGCGGACAACTGGTTCTCGGATGGCAGCAGTTTCGTGAAGCGAGGAGTAAGAATGGCTGGCTATGCAGTCACTACTACAGAAAGGGTAATTGAATCAAACCCCTTGCCTGCAGGGACTTCAGCTCATAAGGCAGAGCTGATAGCTCTGACCCGAGCCCTGGAATTGGCGGAAAACATGCAAATTAATATACAGACAGACTCCAAATATGTCTTTTCCATTGTACATGCTCATGGGACCATCTGGAAAGAAAGAGGACTGTTGACTACACAAGGAAAAACAGTCAAACACGCAGAGGAGGTTCAGCGATTGCTAGAGGCGGTCCAACTCCCAGCACAAGTGGCCATAATGCATTGTAAGGGACATCTGAAAGGTAACTCTATTCCAGAAATAGAAAATAGAAAGGCAGATACAGAAGCTAAATTGGCTGCCACAAGAACTAGGGAAGTGGAAATAGTGGCCCTAATACCAGGAGAGCTAGATACCGATATCCAGCCAGATCACCAGGAATCAGATCATAGATGGATTCAAAGAAATAAGGGCAAAATATTAGAAAATGGTTGGGGCCAATTGGAAACAGGACAGTTAGTAGTACCAGGAAACGTGATGTGGCAGTTTGTAAAAGCAGAACATGAGAAGGCCCATTGGGGTCTAGATCCGCTTTACCAATATTTGCGGACCAGGGTAGCAGGACCGAAATTATTTACTACTGTAAAACACGTTACGTCCCAGTGCAAGCGGTGTCTGAAAAACAACCCGAATACGGGAACCAAGGTAAACCAAGGAGCCATAAATCGAGGTAAATTCTCAGGTGAAGTATGGCAAATTGATTTTTCTGAACTCCCAAGAAAAGGGGGGTTTCGGTATTTGTTGGTGTTAACTGACACATTTTCTGGGTGGCCTGAAGCATTCCCTTGTAGGACAAATAAGGAAAGAGAGGTAACTAAAATACTGCTGAATGAAATTATTCCACAGTTTGGGGTACCGAAGAGCATTTCTTCGGATAGGGGTACACATTTTTGTGCAAAAGTAGTGAGAGCAATAAGTAAAGCATTACAAATCAAATGGCAATTACACACGCCTTACCGTCCACAGGCCAGTGGGCAAGTGGAAAAGATGAATCATCTTATCAAACAGCAGATTGCCAAAATATGCCAGGAGACTAATTTGCAGTGGTATCAAGCTTTGCCTATTGCTTTGCTGAGGCTGAGAGTCAAACCAAGATCAAAAGAAAAGTTAAGGCCATTTGAAATTTTGTATGGTAGACCTTATGTTATGCAAGTTGTAAATGGGGACGCCAGAAACCAAGTCGGTAGTCAATACATTTATGATTATGTATTTACAGTGGGAAAACAGTTTGATAAAAACGCTACTGTGATGATAGAGCACCAACCTAAACAACCTGATTGCAAATTGCATCCGTTTAATCCCGGTGATTGGGTGTATGTTAAGAATCTTTTAGGAAAACCCCTACAAGAAAAGTAGGAGGGACCTTTCCAAGTGCTGCTGACTACCTTCACCGCAGTTCGGATCAAGGAGTGACCCACGTAAATCCACTCTCACGGGTCAAGAAAGCTCCGGGGAACAAACAAAAAGAGCAGACATCATAATTCTGACTCCATCTCAAACCTTTACAACTTTGATCATTGAGTTCTCGAGGGACTCTCTGGATACCTGCTAAATGGGTGAAGCCTTATGTATCTGGGATGTCGAGTGGTGGGATAGAATAACAGCTGGAGATGAAGGACGACAACTGCTAAGAAAGCTTTTCTTTAATGTACAGCAGGACCTCTAGTGTCTCACGCAATATAGTGAACCAGCTGCCAGAGCCCTGACGAACCCACCACAAGATTGGATAAACTGGGTTATTACCACGCAATTTGATGAATCTAAACCACTGAATAGTACAGCCTGTTGTGCTTGTAGTAATTTGTTTTGCTGTGCTTGGGTTGCTCTAAAGTGAGCTGGGTGCGGATATACTTACTGGTATGATCAAGCACTTGTGTGGCAGATTTGGTGTTGGGGGTGTCGTGGCCAATGGGCAAGAGAACATAGCTGGATTAGAGCGTTAAGTAAATTTACAGGTTTACCAGGAAGAGAGGGACTTAATTTGTATGAGAGTGCAGAACAAGTAATTACTGCTTTTGTGAGGTGGCATTTGAATCACGAACTAAAGGGACTAGAAATAAGGAGAAATTCTCACATTGTGGCTGCCCAGTGTAGACAACAAGTCCCACTGACCCAAACATCTGTGGTAGGGCCCTTTGAGGGAGATCCTGACCAAGCATTGGATCAGTGCATCGAGAACCTTCAGAGATTGAGGGTAGGAAAGTGGGGAACAGCAAAACTCAAAAAAAAGAAGGGAAAAAAGAAGTGAAAGCTACACGAGATGCATTTCATTGCTGCTGTTGTATTATTACTAGTGAGCTAAACAATTGAGATGTTGGGCCAAAGATGGGCTAAATAAAACGACAGAAGTTTTAGACATATTAATTACAAGTGTACAAAGTGTTAAGCAGCTATAGACTTTTGCTTTAGCGCAAGGCCATAATTGTGAAGAGTTCGAAAAATGTGTTGCATGGGAATGTGTTGCATGAGTCCTTCCGTGGGAATGTGTTGCATGAGTCCTTCTGATCATTTTGTAAAAAGAAGAAGAAGAGCTAAGAATCGATAAATGGCTAAAGAGTTTAGAACTTGGGCTATGGTACAAGCGTGTCAACGCCCTATAGGATCAGAATTTAACGAAAGAATTCATAAGTTATAAGAAATGGGGGGAATGAAGCCCCAAAACAGATAGCCCTCAAGAAATAATGAGTTAAAACATAGAATGTGAGGCATTTGAAAAAGGCATTGTATTAGGAAACACATAGAGCAATTAATTAGCTAAAACATGAAACACAATGACAGGACAGAGATAGGGATAGGAGAAGTGATGGGCTAAGCATGATCAGAGCCAACAATGTCAAACTGACCCTAAGAACTTTGCCAAGCCATAGAGACCAAGCCAAGTACACCAGGAATTGACCAAATTAGGAAAGAAGTTCAAAAGTTTAAAGAGGAAGACTCATCAGGAGACCCCAGCCCATGATGAAGGCAACCGGAATGACCACCAAGAAGATCCTCAAAAGAAGTGTCCCCGCCCATGCTCCGCCTACGCCACACCCCATATGAACATTCATGCAAAGATATGATTATGTATATGATCTGATGCAATCTTATATCCAAAACTGTATAAAAGCTTGCTTTTGTTACGGGAAACTCGGAAATCCACTTTGTGATTTCCCCGACGCATCGCAATAAAATACCTCCTGCTTATTAGACTTAAGCTGAGTCTCTTAGGCAGTTATTCTCACCTTTTGGGGCAAAATTCGGCATCATGGACGCTGCCCCATCCCTGGCAGGGGGCTCGGCCACTTCCTGCCCCGGCACCTCGCGGGCTCCAGCCTCCCCTGGCCATGGCACAGGGACACAGGTCCCGTGCCCTGGGCTCTGGTGCCACCTGCGGCTCTCTGCTGCTCTCCAGGCCTCTTTCCAAGCACTGCTTTGTGCGGCACGCTTCCTGAGGAGTAGGGACCTCGAGGAACAGCTGACGGAGGAGCGACGGATGAAGTTCGCTGAGAGCCTGGTAAGGACAGCCCAGGAGCCTGAGCCCTGCCCCTGGAGCTCAGTGTGGGGGCCTGGCAGCTGTGCCCCTGCCCAGCGCCACAGCTGGGCCCGCCAGCCTGCGCCCCCCCCGCTGCTCCCTGCCCTGGCCCGTGCAGGCCAGCTCAGCTGGTGCTGCGCGCAGGGAGCGCCCAGCCGAGGGGCAGAGCCCGTGCCGAGCCTTGCCTGTTGGTGCTCCCCGCAGCTGCTGCAAGACGAGAGCCGAGTGGCCGAGCACCTGCGCTGGGCCCTGCCGCACCTGCAGAGCCCACAGAGGCCCCTGCGAGAGGCGGCCATCAGGTCCATGGGTGGGCCAGCAGCCCTGCGCCCCTCCGTGCCCCCGGCCCGGCTGCTGCCCCGGCTACAGTGAGAGCCGCGCCCGGGCCGCTGCAGCCCCGCCTGCCCTGGGCGCTGCCACCACCCTCCCGGAGCCATGCCCTGGGGTGGCAGTGTGCGGCAGGGGCCCGGCAGGAGCCCTGCCCACCAGGAGGGTGTGCGGCCGCAGGGCTGGCAGCGCCCATGTCAGGCAGCTGTGCTGCCTGGCGCCGCCACCCACAAGCTCTGTCTTGGCAGGGGTGGCCGGAGTGCTCATGATGGGGCAGAAGGACGAGCTCCAGGTCCTCACTGAGGGTGAGTCAGGGCAGCCACGTGACAGCGAGTACCGCTGGGGGCAGCTGCACATCCCGGCCCCGCAGCTACAATCCATGCCCTGGCTGCAGAGGGCTCTGCTCCCTGTGCGGACCAGGGGTGGCCAGGGCACAGCCCGGAGAGCTGCCAGGGACATGTGGGCAATCCGTGGCCAGCACCTTCCAGCCGAGGCCCTTGTCTCCCGCTCCCTCCTGGGCATGGCAAGAGCCAGCTGGGATGGTCCCGGCAGGAGGCTTTCCTTGGATTCCCTCAATCTGGCCTCTGACCTTGGCTCTGTTCCTCTCTCTTCCATCTCTTCAAGCACTGAAGGAAGATGAGAACCCATCGTGCATGAGCAAAGTGCTTCAGATGACCTTTGAAAGAAGATGTGCAGGACTTTGTTCGTCTGCTGGATCAGATGTACCAGCGTCCATCGGCAATTTCCAGTGCCCATTGAAGATGGGAGCACCTGCAGAGCAGGATGGACCAGCTGGAGCTCCAGGCACAGCTCTGGCTGCTCACAGCTGAGCCTGTGGGAAGCTCCAGCAGCTCCTGCCATCCCCCTGTTGGCAGCTCCCTCCCTGCAGCCGTCAGGCCCTGCCCATCCCCTTTCCTGCCTCCCAGCTCACCCCTTACCTTCGCTTTCCCTTTATAAACAGTTTGGGTTTTTCACTTGACCTGCATCTCCGTGGAGCTGAAGCGACGCAAATCCTGAGCCCGGGGACACGCAGGGCCCTGCTGCCATTCTCCTCCGCGCTGTGTTCCGGGCATGGGCAGAGAGGAACAAGGGCAGCTAAGGCTGCAGAGGTTCCTGTCCCGCTGCTCCAGGGGCCATTTCCAGCCAATCAGAGTGTTTGTTGCTGCTGACTCATCAGTTGCCAGGAGCGGAATTTGCGGGGGGGAAGGTGACCCCGGGGATGGGGATGGGGCGTGCGGGGGCAGCCGGGGCCGCACTGGTGGCACTGGGGGTGCTCGGAGCCCCCCCGGCCGCAGGGGGAGCGGGGGGCTGGGGGAGAAGGGTGCGGGGCCCCAAATTAAACCAAAGGGGGGTTGGGACCCTCAAAGGGAGCAGGAGGGGCCTGGAACCCCCAAAACCAAGCACGGGGGAGGAGATTGGGGGAATGATGGGAAAGGGACGAGAGAGCGGGGAAAAGAGGGGGATGAGACCCCCAAAAAGGATCAGACCAACCTAATGTGGCCACCTTCAGACGTTGATGGCAGCCAAAAGTAGCCAAAGCTTTTTCCCAGTCTGTGCAATCCTAGTCTGTGCAATCCCATTCCATATAATCTCAACCCAGTTTATCCCAGTCTGTATTGTCCTGATCTGTATGGTCCCATTCCATATGGTCTCAGTCCATATTTGATCCCAGTCCAGTTGATCCCAGTCTGTGTGATCCTGATCCATATGGTCCCAGTCTCTGCAGCTCCAATGCAAAGGATCCCAATCCATATTTGATCCCAGTCCATATTTGACCCGTGACTGTGTGGACCTGCACACACAACCAGGGTCTGGAATTCCAGTTCCCAGCCAGGAAAAAATGTTCCTGCCCTTGAACTTCCTTCCTATCCTCTCAAAAAATGCAATAAAATTATAAACAAAATGTGACGAGGTGTCCGGCCTTAAGGGTCAGATGTCCGGCTAGCAGAGGGTGGCCAACACCCAGCTGCAATCCAATGTGAGCACCTCTTGGAGTTGGATGGCCTCGGGCTGTGCTCGCCGCGGACTGGTCTCGCTGCCACCACGACGGGAATAAGGAGCTGGACACTTGATGGGGACGAAGTCAGATTTATTGGAGAAACCCAAGATGTCAACCAGGGAGTGACCAAGAATTGGGGGTGAAACAAGGTTATAAAGGGAGGAGGTGTATAAGGGAGAGGTTTAAAATGAACCAATAAGGGAGAACTAGGGAGTGAACACGACATAACGGGCATTAGGGAAAACCCAATCATAATAAAGTAAGAGAGGGGCCCCGGGACCACAGCCAATCATAACCCCCACAGAGGAGAAGATTCTGGTAACCTGGGAGGAGTGGGGGGTGATTGGGCCCAGGGAGGAGAGCAAATATACACATAAGGGAATGAGGGGGAGGGGGAATTACATAATTTAGGGGATTGACAAAACCAATGGTGGGAGTAACTATAGTAACAAAATGAGTGGCAGGGCTAAGGCGGGAAAGCTGGTGAGGGCAGAACCATTATATAAAATAGGGGGATAATACAGAAAATGGGGGAGCAATCAAACAAACTAACAAAATGCACTACAACATAAAAAAAATTAAAATTGAAATTAAATAAATTATAATAAAAATGCAATTAAAAAATCTCAAGTCTTCTTTGCAATATTACAACGATTCAACCCAAACGAACAACTATTACTATAATATTACCAATAAATACAAATAAACAAATTATATACCAAGAAATACCTTTTGAAAGTTTTAACTCCATAACTAATATACTTTAGATAAAAAATATCTAAAACACTAACATACAATCTAACACACCTTAGTAAAAAAATTCATATTAAAAATATACTAAACACAAAACCAAACAACACTATAATTTCTCACACATTTGAACCAAACAATTAAACTTTATTAACATCCTTAAGTACTCTAAAAAATTAAATTTTTATTTCAAAATTCTAATTTCGGATGCGTGGTTTTATTTGGATATTGGTTTTTTGATTGTTTTGGTTAGATTATTTAAAAAATAAGATTTTTATAGGAATTGAATCAGCTGAGAAGGCAGCACTCTGCAAACAGAACTGCCTGAAAATGAACAGAACAGAAATCAGTAACTATGAAAGTTTTATTTGCTGTCAAATACATCCCACCCAGCCACCTCACACAATCCCCATCCCACTGCTCCACATTGGGATCCCACTTCTACCAACCACCTCCCAACCCCAACTCACCCTGGTGGCTGTGGAAGGGAGCGAGTTTGGCATGGGACTTTGGCATTGGAAGGGAGCGAGTTTTTGTGAGGCGGGAACAAGCAATTTGAGGTGGGATTGAGCCCTATTGGGTTAAAATTCAGTTATTTTCAGCGGGATTTGAGTGGTTTGGAGGTGACAGATTGATCCCTCTTGGATTTTGCAGTGCAAAGACATGGAGAAGAGAAAAAAATTAAAGCCAAACCAAAAGGAGAAGGAGCCAGGTGTGTTCCCAACATGGATCACAGGGAATGTGAGTGTCCAGGGCTGTGCCCAAAGTGCCTCCTCCAGTGGGGGATGGAGCTGGAGCAGCGCATGAAGCTCTTCCCACACTCGGGGCACTTGCAGGCCTTCCCTTACCGGTGCCTCCGTTGGTGTTCGGTCAAGTTAGAGCTGCTGGAGAAGCTCTTCCCGCACTGGGGACACTTGTAGGGCCTCTCCCCTGTGTGGATGCGCCGGTGGGTGACGAGGGCAGAGTTGTACTTGAATCCCTTCCCGCAGTTGGGACATTGGAAGGGCCTCTCCTCTCTGTGAATCCGATAGTGCTGGAGATCTGACTTGATCTGAAACCCCTTCCCACACTTGGAACACTCGTAGGGCCTCTCCCCAGTGTGGAGCTTTTGGTGGTGGACCAGGTGAGAGCTCAGGCTGAAGCTCTTCCCACACTCCCCACACTCGTAGGGCCTCTCCCCAGTTTGGGTCCTCTGGTGCCTGATCAGGTTGGACCTCAGGCTGAAGCTCTTCCCACACTCCATGCACATGTGGGGCTTCTCCCCATCATGGAGCTGCTCATGGAGCACCAGCTCCGAGCTCTGGCTCCATCTCCGGCTGCCTTCCCGGCCCCCAGGCTGGCTCTTTCCCCCTCAGATCCCCGCCAGCTGCGTTTGCAGCCCCTCCTCGTGTGGCATCTCCGGGCCTTTTCCTCCCCTTGTCTTCCTGCGCTGTGGAGCCGCTCAAAACGGCCTCTTCCACCAGGTTCTGCCGTGGGCATTTGTCCTCCCTGCTCTCCATGCTCAGCTCCTGCTCTGGGGGAGGAAGGACAAGGACAGGATGGGATTTGCCTCCGTGCCACAGGCAAGGGCAAAGAGATCCCCCCAGGGCTGTGCTGTAGCTGGGGCCTTGCTGGGCTGAGAGAGGGGAAAGGGGCACTGACTTCCTCCTCATATGCCTCAGTGTCCTGTGACATCTTCCTCTTCCTCACAGCCTTCCTCACAATGGGAAATTGTGGATTGGGGAAAACAAGGGATGAGCACGTTTGTAGGAGCATCGGGGGGTAGGACAGTCAGGACGGACGGAGATGAGAGATCTCTGAAGACAGGTCGTGGAACTAGAACTTGAGGTTTATTGCAAAGGGCCTGGGTTCAGGGCTCTGCTTGGAGCTGCCAGCCACAGCTCAGAACAGGACCAAGAGAAGAGAGGGGTAGAGAGGACAAGAGGGTAAGAGAGTAAGAGGGGAAGAGCGTAAGAGAGTGAGGTTCCTGTTGCAATACAATAAATCTTCTTCTGAGTTGAATATTCTATTTCTCACTAACCAATCTAGTACAAGATACAAATCCTAGAGCATTTACATACAGCCTATAAAAATCATGACATCACCATACCGTGTTACAATTTAAACCCTAAAAACTACTCTTTGGACACCTTCTGCTGAGCTAGTAGGGTTTGCTCTGACCCCTGGACCTGTCTGCAAGCAGAGGGAATTGTATCATCAAAAGGGGATTACCTTCAGTTAGGCCACACCATTGCTTTCCAGTTGTTCAGTAACTAAGGTATCTAAAAGCTTGCTTTCATCTCAATCTTGCTTATAGTTTCTATATTCTCAAAATCTTTTGCCAGACAATCATATTTATAAGGCTTTCCTGTTTCTTCTTCCCCAAGACACAATGAGTTTGAAGGTGCCTCTGCCCGAGTCCATCTCTACAAGTCACCGGAGAGGTGGGCTGCATAAAACCTCCCAAACACCAGGATTCAGCCCTGAAAAAGCCTCCCAGGAGTTCCCCGTCCCTGGTCCCTACCCTTTGGTGTTCAGAGGTACCCCCCTGTCCCAGCTGCTGGGGTCACACTGGGATTGGGGGGTCCCCCTTCTCCTCGGTGCCTGCCCAGCCCAGGCTGCTGGCAGTCCCAGCAATCCCAAAAGCTCCCCCCTCTTGGCTCTCCCCATTTCGGGATGCTGGGGCTGTTTGGGCTCCCGGGCTCCCTTCTCCCCTCATTCTCTGCTCTGGGCTGCAGCGGCTCCAAGAAGTCACCCCTGCCCCTCTCCAGGCTCTTAAGGCTCCCGCCAATGGCGGCGCTCCCCCTCTCTGGGCTCCCCACTTTGGGCTCCTGGGGGACACAGGGCTCTGCTCCTCCAGGCTGCCTGTGCAGGCAGCCGCCACTGCCATCCCCCGATGTCCTCCTGAGAGGCCTTTTCCGCTCAGCCTTGGACTGCTTCATTCTCCAAACATCCCCCCAAAAACCCAACCCAGGAACCCCCCTGGATATCTAGGCTGAGCTCCCCCCCTTCCTCTCCTGCGTGAATGGGGGGGGGCGATGATCCAACAGGTGGGGGCTGCGAATTCAGGCCGGGTTCGGAGCGACCGCGTGGTTGCCTCAGCTCAGCCTTCATCCGCCTTTGTCCCTCCTCTTCCTCCCGCTCCTCCTCTTCCATCCCCCCTCCTGCTCCTCTGTGTTTTCTCCACCTCCTTCTCCTCTTCCATCCCCCCTCCCGCTCCTCTGTGTTTTCTCCACCTCCTTCTCCTCTTCCATCCCTCCCCTTCCATCCCTTCTCCTCCTCCTCCCTCCTAACCCCACCTCCTCCTCCTCCTCCTCCATCCCTGGCCTTCCCTCCTCCTTCTCCTCCCCCAGCAGCAGCCACACCCTCGGTGCCCCATTCCCGCAGCCCTCGCAGCCCGCGGCAGGAGCAGGGATGGAGCCAGGACAGGTCGGGATGGGCAGCGCAGGGCTCTCGGCTGCTCCCAGCTGCTGCAGGTGGGGAGAACCTGGCCCAGGCCAAAGGAGAGGCAAACTGGCCAAACTGGGGGCTGCACATCCCAACTGGGCCTTGCTAGGGACCCTGCCTGGCCGCTGCCAGCCCTTGGGGCTCCTCTCGGGAGATCCGGGAGGGGGAAATGCAGAGAGGGCTGGGGGATCCCAGGAGTGGCGTCCCTGGGAGGGACTGGGCTGTACTGGGGTAACTGGAACCTTACTGGGACCACTGGGAGTGATTGGGAAGGGCTGAGGACTGGGACATGCTGAGGGCAAGTGGGATATACTGGGAATGCCTTTGACCTTACTGGGGTGACTGGAAACAACTGGGAGCATGCTGGAGGCTAATGGGAGTGAGTAGGAGTGACTGGGACGATACTGGAGGTAACTGGAATCACACTGGGTGGAAGAGGGATTACTGGAATCATGCTGGAGGCAACTGGAAATCACCGGGAAAGACTAGGACCATTCTGAGGGAACCAGAACCTTTCTGGGCACACTGGGACATACTGGGAGTGTCCGTGACTATACTGGGGGGACTGGGACCACACAGGCAGCAACTGGGAGTGAGTGGGACCATGCTGAGAGGGACTGGGGCTATTCTAGGGACAACTGGGATCATACTGGCAGGAACTGGGAACAACTGGAACAATTCTGGCAGCAACTGGGATCATACTGCGATCACAGTGGGAGCAGCTGAGTCCATGCTGGCATTGACTGGGATCACACTGAGGGTGACTGGAATCATACTGGGATTCACTGGGAGTGGCTGTGAGCAACTGGAATCATGCTGAAAGCAACTGGGAGGAAGTGGCAGTGACTGGGAGCATGCTGGAGGTAACAGGAAGAGGCTGGGAGTCACAGGGATCATACTGGAGGCTACTGGGGTCCTGCTGGCATTGACAGGGAGCAACTGGGATCACACTGGGGGTCACTGGGATCATACTGGGAGTGACTGGGATCATACTGGGATTATAGTGAGTGTCAGTAGACCCTGACTGGGTGTTACTGGGAGCTACCAGGCCCGTGCTGGGAGACAACTGCGCACATACTGGGAGCAACTAGGAATGACAGGATGCATGCTAGTGACAACTGGGATGTCCTGGCAGTGACTGGCATAAAACTGGGGGCAGCTGAACCCCACTGAGGTAACTGGGAGTGCCTGGCAATGACTACGAGAATGTTCAGGGCAACTGAATGAGACAAAGTAGACATCCATTCTGAATTAGGTGAAGTGTCTAGGAGAGGTGAAAAGTCTGTGAGGCCAAAGCTGAAGGAAAAGCCGCATTCCAGAGACAACAAGGAGACAGAGAAAGAAAAACAGAAATGACCACAAGGCCAATTTGCCCCCGACCTAAGAATTCTTTTGATAAAGAAGAACTGGCGATAAATGTCACGCGGAATGAATCTGTATGAACTTATTGTGAAACTGTATGCATATGCATTTGGAAGGGGGATAAAAGGAGACCTGAGGTCTTCAGGGGTATGCATGCCTTTTGGGAAGGCTTGCGTCCGGCGCGTGTCGTAATAAAAGCATACCGGGCTTTACAACTTTTATAAAGTTGTGAGGTTTCTTCTTTTCTCTGCAAAACATTCTTGGTGAGCCAGCCAGGAGAGAGAGATACCTTCCGTCTCCGTCTCTGTCCCCGCAGGGGCAGGGGGGGAACCAATGGACTCCTAGGCGCGCCCCAGGATTTTCCTGGAGGAGGCTCCACTCGTCTCGACTTGCCTCCTGCTGGGACAGACAAGGACCTGCTGGCCTGCAGAGGAAGATACGGTATGTACTGAGGGGCCCCTGGAGTGGGGGAAAGGAGAGCAAGGGAGTAAAACACCCAGAGACATCTGGGTTCAGCTGATAGAGCAGCTGTATTAGAGACGGGGTTCATCATTCTGATAGAGCAGAACCGCTAGTGGCTCTGGGGGTGAGCTGGGTGAACCCGTGTATGCGTGTATTGGGGTTCAGTGTTCTGATAGGGCAGAGCTGAACCCGCGTGTGTTTTCTTTGTTTGTGTGTGTGAGTGTGTCCGGACACTGTGTTGCTGTATGTTGCATTGTGTGATCAGCGCGCTGTGTTTGTAATCGTGCAAGTGTATAAAGCGTATGGTATATAAAAGAGAGTAGATCCATAGCACTCTATTGTGGGGTGGGGGGGGAGTTCCTACCCGCCGCTGGAGAAGCTGAGTAAGCACCGGCCGGGGTAGGCTGTGGGGGTGGGGAGCACCCGACAGATAAAATAAACAGTGGAAAAGCGTGGGTGAGGATGTATATTGAGTAAAGGTGGTAAATTGTGGTGTAGGTTGTGCATGCTTTCACCGTGGCTAGACGAACCCGAGGGGTTCCTCTGCCTCAGTGGTGTGGACTCGACCCTTGGGAGTTTGTGAATCCGGTGGATTATTGGATAGATAGGGGAGACGAGCGAGTTCATTTAGAGGGGCTCTACCGGACTTCAGCTGGCACTCTTGTAAGTCTGGACTGGGAACAGCTTGCCGTAGAGGATTTAGAGCTCCCTGTAATAAATGGAATAGCTTGCCTTTGCGGGAAATTTCGAGTAGCCTTTGGTGCATCAAGAGGCTGGCATGCTGCATGGGTATTATTACAGTGCATAGTTTGTGGGAAACGCTGGTATTGCTGTTCTAACAAGCGATGGGGCACGTGCCCCAAGTGTAGATTAGAGGTTTCTGACCAAGCTGATTCAGAGTCTAAGATCTTAAAACTTGTGTGTGGGAAATCACATCTGATACCTGCCACTTGGAGTGTGTGGGAGGAGGATTGGGAAGCTACTGTGAAGTCCTGTGAAAAGAGGTTTGGGTGGAAGCGAGATAGGGCAAGAAGGAAATAATGGGAACTAACCAGAGCAAGGAAGTTCCACGGGCCAGCCCCTTAGGGTGCATCTTGGCCCACTGGAAGGAAGTCACTAGCTGGGGGGGCTCTGAGAATAAAAAGGATCTAATCCAGTATTGCACACGCTGGTGGCCCTTGTACAGGTTAGAGGACGGAGCAAGGTGGCCATCCACTGGAACCCTAGACTATAATACTTTACTGCAGTTAATGTTGTTTTTAAGACGGGAAGGTAAATGGGATGACGTCTCGTATGCTGATATGTTTTTTGTTTTAAGAAATCACCAAGAGTGGCAAAAGGACTGTGGGATTAAATCACCCTCAGACTCACTAGTCTTGGCCCTTGAAAAAGATAACAAGGCAAAGAGAGGGCAAATCAAACGCTGTTGTTCAGCATGCAGTATAGGACAACGGTGTATGAGATCAGATAAGGTCTATCGTTCTGAGGAGCAAGAACGGGACACATTTGAGTGGGTGAAAGCTCCTCCAGCTCCTCCCCGAGGGGGGAGGTTAGGGAGGTTGAGGCTGAAACTGAGGATGAGGAGGAAGGGAACTTCCCCAAAAAGGAGGAGGACTCAGGTGGGGAAGGCACATCTACTAGAACCCACCCCACCCGTGGGAGTCCAGTTGCATCTAGAACAAGGAGGCAAGTAGTGCTACAGGCCCCTCTGCGACAGGCAGTGGGACCAGAAGGGGCCAAATTAATGATCAAAGTGCCATTTACCACCCTTGATTTAGAAGCATGGGAAAGGATTGAGAAGAATTATCGTGTTGACCCGATACTCACTGCCAAATGCCTACAATATGTTATCAAACAATACAATCCAGACTGGGCTGACATCCAGCTACTACTAGATGCTTTCACTGAAACAGAGAAACAGCTGATCTTAAAGACAGCAGGGCATTTGGCAGAGGATTACTGTAAGGCCACACAGCTGGATGTAAGAGAACATTTCCCCCTCCAAGACCCAGAATGGGATCCTAATGTGTCGGCAGAGGTAAAGAAATTAGCAGAGTATCAAGAGTGGATAGCAACAGGGGTAGAAAGAGCTATTCCAAAAACCATAAACTGGTCTGCCTTATATTCCCTTAAGCAGGGGCCTTCTGAGACTCCATCTGAATTTCTAGAGTGTTTAAGGGATACTATGCATCGTCATACATAATTAGATCCAGAGTCTGAGATAGGGACAAATCAACTAGTTTTTGGGGCAGTCTGCTGGAGATATCAGGCGTAAACTTCAGAAAATTCGGGGATCAGATGGGAGGAATCTTGAAGCTTTGTTAGAGGAAGCCTGGAGAGTATTTAGTAACCAAGAGGAAGGATATAAACAAGGAATGAAAAGGTTGATGGCAGTGGTACAGGAGGAAAGGCAGAGGAAATACAACCAGGGACTGCCGAGACAAGGACCACCTCAGCTAGGCAGGAACCAGTGTGCAATCTGCAAAAGAATTGGTCACTGGAGAGGCCAATGCCCAGAACGAAGAAGGAGTGACCAACAGATGGCTGCACACGTACAAAACAACTGAGGAGGACCGGGGGATTCTACCCCAGCGGATCCGCTGGTTATAACAATGAGGCTGGGGGAAGAAGGGAAAAGGGTGGAATTCTTGGTTGACACAGGAGCTACATATTCAGTCTTAAATAAAGCTTTAGTACCTGTGGAAAATGATTATGTTGTAGTGCAGGGGGCAACTGGCCAGTCTGAAAGGGCATATTTTTGTAAACCTTTGAGGTATAAATTGGGAAAACAATGGGGTATTCATAAATTCTTGTACATGCCTAATTCACCAAGGGCACTTCTAGGGAGAGATTTATTGGAACAATTACAAGCAACCATTACATTCAAAAATGGGGAAATTACTCTGGAGGTGAATGATCAAAAGTACATAGAGGTATTAAGTTTAACTCTGACAGCTATTGGCATTAAGGAAGAAATTGATGAAGAAATACTAGGTCAGGTATTTCCTGGGGTGTGGGCCTCTGGTGTGCCAGGGTGAAAATTTCATGTTTCTCTTCTCTTTGCTGATTTATGTCCGGAGATAGCTCAGGGATTGCCACTTGCTCGGTTTCTCGGCTGTTTAGGCTTGTAAGTTTTCTGTGCTGTTTAGGCTGTTTAGGTGTTCTGGAAAGGCCCAGGGATGGCCTTGAAGAGCCGACGCTTCAAAGGACGAGGAGAGACTTCTGATCTTGTCTCGGTCTTGGTGTTTATTAATTGTTTATCTAAAAGATTTTCTTTCAGCCCGACAGAGGTCTGCACAGCAAGTCAGCCATGGGCACACTCCCGAAGCCCCCGGGCGGTCACTTATCTTTATACCCGAAGTTACGTGTACAATATTTATCATTTCTCCCCAATACCTTCTACCCTTATTAACCGGTGCACTTCTAGTAATAACCAATCCCAAAGTGCCACCATCACCACAGAAGATGGAGGCCAAGAAGAAGAAGAAGAAGGACAGGACATGCCCCAATTCCTCCATCTTACTTCTTTAGACCCCCCTGTACCAAAATCCTAAACCCTGTGTTTTACACTTTAACTAACTTATCCCTTCACCATTCACCCGGTGGAATCCTCCCAGTCCTCATACAGGTGTCATTTCCTGTGTAGGATCAAAATCCTGCCACCAGACACTTCTGGCAACATTCCAGGACTCCCGAGCCCCCCAAGGGTGGTCTCGGCCTCTCTGCGCCTCCATCCTGAGGTGCTGAGATCCCACACCAGGGAGGGCGAAAAATGCCTCCCCCATAGTAATCAAACTCAAGGAGGGAACGCAACCAGTGAGAATCAAACAGTACCCCCTAAAGAAAGAGGATAGGGAAGGAATCAGCCCAATAATTGAAAATTTTCTGCGGTTAGGATTACTGAAAGAATGCCAATCTGATTTCAATACTCCCATTTTACCTGTTCGGAAATCTGATGGGTCATACCGGATAGTACAGGATTTGAGGGCTGTCAATAAAATAACAGAAGATCTGTATCCGGTGGTAGCCAATCCATACACTTTATTAACTTGCCTAACACCTGAGCTAACCTGGTTTACTATTTTAGATCTAAAGGATGCCTTCTTTTGCCTCCCCATCCATGAAGCCAACCAAAAAATCTTTGCATTTGAATGGGAAAGCCCTAAAAGTGGGCGCAAAACCCAGCTCACATGGACCAGACTACCCCAAGGCTGGAAAAATTCCCCTACTTTGTTCAGGGAGCAACTTGCAAAGGATCTGGAGTCCTGGGAAGCTCCACAGGAAGGAGGGAGGCTTTTGCAGTATGTGGATGACCTTCTAGTGGCCACTCAGACGAGGGAGGCATGTGCGGCCTGGACGGTAAGCTTTTTGAATTTCCTAGGACTCCAAGGATACAGAGTATCAAAGAAAAAGGCACAGGTAGTGAAACAGAAAGTTATCTACCTGGGGTACGAGGTGAGTGCTGGGCAATGGACTTTAGGGCAGGCTCGCAAGGAAGCCATATGCCAAACCCCAAAACCCCAGACAATAAAAGAGCTCCGAACCTTCTTAGGCATGGCAGGATGGTACCGGCTGTGGGTTTATAATTATGGACTGCTTGTCAGACCCCTCTATGCTCTTATTGCCAATGGAAGCAGAGATCTCCAGTGGACAAAAGAAGCAACACGGGCCTTTCACCAGCTAAAGGATGCTCTCATGTCAACTCCAGCTTTGGGACTTCCAGATGTGAGTAAACCATTCTTCCTATTTTCCCATGAGAAACAGGGAATTGCCCTGGGAATACTGGCTCAGGACTTGGGTCCATACTGGAGGGCAGTTGCTTACCTCTCTAAGCAGCTAGATGCAACAGCCAAAGGATGGCCAGGTTGCCTCAGAGCTGTAGCAGCAGTTGTGCTGAACATTCAAGAGGCACGCAAGTTTACCCTGGGACAAAAATTGACTGTGCTAGTGTCCCACATTAGCATATGCAGTACTGGAAATAAAGGGTGGCCACTGGCTTTCACCACAGAGATTTCTGAAATACCAGGCCATCATGGTAGAGCAAGATGATGTAGAGATCGTGGTGACTAATATTGTCAACCCAGCTTCCTTTCTCAGCGGAAATCAAGGAGAAGCAGTACACCATGACTGCCTGGAGACCATTGAAGCTACCTACTCCAGCCGCCCAGACTTAAAGGATACCCCTCTGGATGATGCAGAGCCCTGGTTCACTGACGGGAGCAGCTATGTTGCCAATGGGAAGCGACATGGTGGGTATGTAGTGACCACCTGCAGAGAGGTAATAGAGTCTGGACCCTTACCAACAGGGACCTCTGCGCAGAAGGCTGAGATAATTGCCCTGACCCGTGCCTTGGAAAGGGCAAAAGGGAGGAGAATAAACATCTACACAGACTCAAGGTATGCATTCGGAGTTGTACATGCACATGGGGCCATCTGGAAGGAGAGGGGACTGCTTACCTCACAGGGAAAGAACATCAAACATGCACAAGAGATAATCCAGCTGCTGGAAGCAGTTCAGCTGCCTGAAAAGGTAGCAATTATACACATTAAGGCACACCAAAAAGTGAGCTCAGAATTGGAAGAAGGAAATGAGCTGGCGGATAGAGAGGCAAAAGAAGCAGCAAAAGGTGAGGTAGCTACTGAAGGAGTCCTTATTCCAGATGGACAAATCTCCCTTGAAGGGAAGCCAGAATATAACAAGAGAGATAGGAAATTAATTGAAGATCAAAAAGGGACGTATAACCAAGAAGGGTGGGCTACCATTGAAAAGAAACTGGTAATCCCTTCCCATCTACTGTGGTCACTAGTAAGGGAAGAACACCAGAAAACGCACTGGGGAATAAATGCCCTATACACATACCTGATTGAAAGAATTGTTGCTAGGAATTTATATGCCACTATTACTCAGGTGACCCGACAGTGTGATCTTTGCCTCCAGACTAACCCCAAAAATACCCCCAGACCGAAACTCGGTCAGACTGGGAGAGGCCATGGGCCTGGACAACAGTGGCAAATTGACTTTTCAGAACTCCCAAGGAAAGGGGGGTATCGATATTTGCTGGTATTGACAGATACATTTTCAGGGTGGCCAGAAGCGTTCCCCACCAGAACTGTCAAAGCTAGAGAAGTGACCAGAGTATTATTACAAGAAATAATACCGCGCTTCGGAGTTCCAGCCACAATATCCTCAGATAGAGGATCACATTTCATTTACAAGATAGTGCAACAGATTAATAGCCACCTGGAAATAGACTGGGAACTTCACACCCCATACAGCCCCCAATCAAGCAGCCAGGTGGAGAAAATGAATCATTTGATTAAACAGCAAATCATAAGACCGGGGCAGGAAGCTAACCTACCCTGGCCCCAAGCTCTTCCACTAGCACTATTGCGAATTCGAACGAAACCTCGAGTTAAAGAAAAGTTGAGCCCTTTTGAAATACTCTATGGAAGACCATATGGAATACAAAAGGGAGTGGCCACCCATATTGGAGAGGTAACACTAGCCACCTACATGGTGGCCTTAAACCAACAGCTCAAGGAAATTGAGAAACATGTGGCTGGAACTCGGAGCCAGGAATTAGATGGGCCAGTACATAACATACAACGTGGAGATTATGTATATGTTAAATCTCTTACAGAAAAGACCTTGGAACCACAGTGGGAGGGACTGTTCCAAGTGCTTCTCACCACCTTCACTGCAATCAAAATCAAGGAGCAGAATGCCTAGATTCATCACTCTCAGGTGAAGAAGGCCCAGAAACCCCTTGAGGAGTGACGCCAGGAGACAATGAACTAAGATTAAAACTTACTCGGGCAAAATGAGTATATTGCGGTTGGGAGTAGTTAATACTTTAATTTGTAGAATTGTTTTGTGTGTAATCATAACTGAAGTTTTACAACTTGAAAGTACCTCTATTCAGAGCAATGCTGAATGGCCTTGGTCCCAGGCGTTTAATCAGTATACTGGATCCATGGGAAAACCTTCTGAGATAAAGGATTTAAACCTATCCACTGCAGGAATTCATGGAGATCGAGTATAGGAAGAGCAGGAATGGCAAGAACAGAATCTGTGGACACTTCAAGGGACCAGAGGAGAAGAAATCAAGGTAGGGTGCTGGATGATAAATGAGACGGCTTATGAGAGACCAAATGAAATTAGTGTCTCAACCTCTCCTGGCGTATATGAACACCAAGAAATCTGTGATAGCCTAAATGAATCAGACTGCTGGTGTAATTTCACCTTAATACAGCCTGTAGAAATAACTTGCCTTTGGGCACAAGATGATATTGGGCTTTCATTTAAATTCAAAGTAGACACTACACCTTTTACCACAGCAGGACCCTTTACAGCCCACACCAAGACTCAAATAGTTCAGACTCAACCCAAACTTAAACCTGAGGTGTATGGGATAGGCCCCTACATAGTAAGGAATGTGGGTGAGCAACAACTATTATTCAATCCAGAATGGTCTCTCAAACGTGTGGAATTGATAATGCAAATGAACATCTCAAAAATCCAACCAGCCTGCTCCTCCTTCCTAAAAACTTCCTTTGAGGGCTGGACAACATGGTTACAAAAACAGGCATACCTCAAGAGCAGAACAAGAAAAGATCTAACTGGCATATTAGGGACAAGATCAGGAGTTTTAAATGGAATTGATTCAGAAATACTGATGAATAAACTGGCCACTGCAGCAGGTAGCCTAACAAAATTGAAGCAACCCTTACAGTCATCTCGATTGGCATTAGGAACTAGCCAGTGGCAGATTTCAAAAGTACTGTTAAAGTGAGAAACAGCCGGGGACCAAGACCACAAGCTAATTGTAGAAGCACTTAGTACAGTTCAAGATAATGTGTCTTTAGCTTTCAGTTGTATACAAGCACAGCTATAGGTGCAGACAACAGCAGCTCTGATCATACGAGAAGGAAGTGAAAGTAATTTTCCAGCTGAAATTCGGAAGATTGTGTGGGATAATGCAACAGATTTTGAAAGGAAGTTTCAATCCTGGTGGACTATGGTGAATTTCACCTATGATCCTGTTTCTAATGTGGCAACTGCCTTTGTGCTTACCATACGTAATGCCACTGTTTATGTTATCCATCCCATCATTGCCCTAGGATTAAACCATGAAAAAACAATACTCTATCCTTCAGAACATAGAGTGTGGGCACGAAAGATGAATGGAAAATGGCAGACAGTAAACTTAGAATCCTGCATTACTAGAGAACAGATGGGATTCATTTGTGAAAGCAATACTATTAATGCTCAAGATGTGTGTTTGGACACTGAACAAAGTATTTGTCACTTTGAAATTCATCCAGTCACTGACCAGAAAACTGTGCTCGTATATACTGGAAAAGGGTGCGTGCGTCTGAAGACTGCCTGTGCTGCTGTACAAATTGATAGCAATGATGTTATTCTGTCTAGTAGAAATCATTCTAATCTCTGTATTTGTAATTTTGTTAAGATTATCGGGTGTGATTTTTCGTACTTGGCCCCAGTGACATCCCACCAGCTGATTAAAGCTAACTGCATGATGTATCACAGACTACCACCTACCCCTATTGGGATGAACCTTACATTAGTAAAACAATGTAATTAAGCACCAAGACCTATTGGAGATCTTGAAGGAAATCCAAGAAAGTGGAAAGAAAACCTTAATTACTGTCCAACATGATACAAAGGAGATAACCAGGGTTCTACAAAGAATAAAACAAAATATGGATCATCACTGGTGAGATGTGATCTTTGAGTGGTCACCAACTGCAAATGGAATCTTTAATAAGTTGTGCCACCCCATTGTAGTTTTACTAATATTAGTTGAGATAAGCTTAAGATTATCTATTATATTGTTAATTTGGAACTGTAGAATGCTACAACGAATAGCTGTACTAACCTCTTTGTCAAACGTACATGGTGAAGCATTAAAAGACACTTATTGTCGTGAAGGTTTTTATTAAGTAAAAGAATTTACTTATTTCCTAGGAAAGGGGGGAATGAGACAGATTAGAGATCCATTCCAAATTAGGTGAAGTGTCTAAGAGAGGTGAAAAGTCTGTGAGGCCAAAGCTGAAGGAAAAGCCGCATTCCAGAGACAACAAGGAGACAGAGAAAGAAAAACAGAAATGACCACAAGGTCAATTTGCCCCCGACCTAGAAATTCCTTTAATAAAGAAGAACTGGTGCTAAATGTCACACGGAATGAATATGTATGAACCTATTGTGAAACTGTATGCATATGCATTTGGAAGGGGGATAAAAGGAGACCTGAGGTCTTCAGGGGTACACATGCTTTTTTGGGAAGGCTTGCGTCTGGCGCGCGTCGTAATAAAAGCATACCGGGCTTTACAACTTTTATAAAGTTGTGAGGTTTCTTCTTTTCTCCGCAAAACACTGTTAAATAAGCAAACCAATGCTACCTCTCTCTCATTGAGGGAGAGCCTGCTCTGAGACATAAAAACCATCGGACATGCCACCTTGTAGAAATGTGATAGAGTTTTTACTCTGGGTACGTGGGCATGGGTGTGTAGACTCTGAGGGCATGTGTTGCATGAACCTCTCCAGCCACAGCGAGTAAATCCACAAGAGCACTGAGGTCCTGAGGGAAGAAAGCTTCAAGAAGCTTCACATGGAAAACAAAGACTGGTTCAATAAACACTTCCAATCCTAGAGATTAACGGGTTGGATGATGTCAAGCTAAAACAGGACTATTAATTCTCTTTGTGATTGTTGTTGTATTGTTAGTTGTCCCATGTTTGTTTCAATGATCCTAGAAAGTCTTACAAAATTCTTTCAGTTCTATCTTTGTTGTAAAATAGAAAGGGGGAAGATACCCAACACAGGATCCTCATGGACTCCTTGGAGGAGAGAACTGGAGGCCAGGATGGCACAAAAACCTCTCAGAGACTCAGTGTGGGAAGGAAACACCTTAAAGGTACCTAAAAGTATTCTTAAATCCATAAAGTACCTTAAAAACCTTGATCATCTAAAGGCATTAATGAGCCCCACTGAGTGTCAGTACAAAGCTCTCCAGGGGCTCATAAAAGCAGATAATTGGGCCATGATTGCACAAACCTCTCACAGAGTATGTATCAAAAGGGAAACACCAAGTACCCAAAAAAAACTGAAGTGCCTTGAAGTAGCAATGAGCCCCACTGAGTGTTGTTACTGGTATCCAAAAAAAACTGAAGTACCTTGAAGTAGCAATGAGCCCCACTGAGTGTTGTTACTGACAAAGCCTCTCCAGGGACTAATTACAGCAGATAATTCGAGGCCATGATTGCACAAATCTCTCAGTGACTCCAAGGTAAAAGCCAAACCCAAAGTCCTTTGAAAAACCTGCAGTCCCTGCAGGGAGCATTCAGGAGCCCCCAGGGCCATTCCTGACCAGGGCTCCCCAGGGACTCCTTCCAGCAGATCCTTGAGGCCACTGGGATGTGGGCTAGGGGGGGATGCTGAGAGCAGGACAAGGGGCTGACAGTGCCCAGCCTGGCTGGGGCTGTGCCAGGAGGCCCCAGGGCCTCAGGACAAGGTGTCTCCTCACAGCCCTTGTTGGCACAGACCCTGCTGTGCCCCAGGGCACAAAGACTTGGCTTCTCTTTGTCCCCACCTGTCATCACTGCCTGCAGTTCTCAGCTCTGCCTGGGGCCTGGGGACACTCTCTCAGTGATGTCCCTCAGTGGGACCCATTAAATGTCCAAGAAACTTTGGAGTTGGATTCTGACTTGAAGTTCCGGAGAGGTTTCTTCAGCTCCCTCTCAGGGACTGGTCTTCAGGGCCTGAGCACAAAGCCCCGAGAGGCTCATTAATGTCCTTGTGCTGTGTCTGTGATGCTGAGCTGGGCTGGGCTCCTGGCACAGAGGCAGCTCCTGGTAACCAAGAAGAGCTTCAAAAGCACATTTCTCTTGATGAGCAGCTCTTCTGCCAGCCCAGCAGGGCTGGGGCACTGCCTGCAGCCACCCCGGGCACAGCACAGAGGCACAGAGATCTTCAATCAGTCAGGGCTGGGAAGGTGCTGAGAAGTGCCTGGGGCAGAATCACTGCCAGCCCTTGGCACAGGAACCTCTGGCTGCAGGACAATGCAGCTGCAGCTCCTGCAGTGATCTCCTACAGCTGGAACATCCCAATGCCTACGGACCCTGTGAGTACATTCTCTGATTGTCTCTTGTGCAGAGCAGCCAGGGGAGCCCAGGGCTGTCCAGCAGAGCAGGGTCCTGCAGCCCAGGGCGCTGTGCTGGGGCAGAGACTCTGCTCCCTGCCAGGGACAGCTCTCAGCCAGCCCTGGCAGCTGCTCCCAGCACTGGGAGACGAGATCCGGGTGGGAGGAGACAGCTGGTAAGGCTTGGAAGTGTTCTGCTTGTTTGGAGAGGATTCTGCGTTGTTCAGGACTGCTCCCAGCATGGCATTTAACTGCAGAACACTTCCAAGTAGACTATACAGGGAGCACAGGCAGGCAGGGGCTGCATATAAGGGAAAATCCTGCTTTTTAATCTACTGTTCTGGGTTGCCTGGATGGAAAATTGCATGTAGATTTTCATCTCTCAGTTAAGGTCAAGAAAAATTTTAAAATTTTCTCTCTGATCTGAACAAAAGGGGCAGTGATAGAAATCAGCACAGGGCCCCTTAGAGGCAGTATCAGTGTCGCTTTTCCAGCCTCCTCAGTGTTTCTCTGGTTTTTCCATCAGAGCCTACAGAAGCAGAGCTGAAAGGTGTCTGCAGGGCAGAGATAAGCGCCCTGGGCTGGGCTGGGCTCTGGCAGCACTGGCAGGGCCCAGCCCTGGGCACAGGGAAGCAGCTGCTGGCAGGGACAGCTCCAGGCAGCAGAGCCCTGGGTAGGCAGTGGGGGAAAGTGCCCCCAGGCTGTGCTGGAAAATTAAAAGTCCTCTTCAAACCCAACTATTCCATTATTACGTTCTTACAGTTCTCCATGTGCAGCCCCAGCAAATGTCCAACAGCAGCTCCATCAGCCACTTCCTCCTGCTGGCATTGGCAGACACGCGGCAGCTGCAGCTCCTGCACTTCTGCCTCTTGCTGGGCATCTCCCTGGCTGCCCTCCTGGGCAACGGCCTCATCATCAGCGCCGTAGCCTGCGGCCACCACCTGCACACGCCCATGTTCTTCTTCCTGCTCAACCTGGCCCTCTCTGACCTGGGGACCATCTGCACCACTGTCCCCAAAGCCATGCACAATTCCCTCTGGGACACCAGGGACATCTCCTACACTGGATGTGATGCACAGTTATTTATTCTCATCTTCTTCCTTGCATCAGAGTTTTATCTGCTGACCATCATGTGCTACGACCGCTACGTGTCCATCTGCAAACCCCTGCACTACGGGACCCTCCTGGGCAGCAGAGCTTGTGCCCATATGGCAGCAGCTGCCTGGGCCAGTGCCTTTCTCACTGCTGTCATGCACACAGCCAATACATTTTCTCTGCCCCTGTGCCATGGCAATGCCTTGGGCCACTTCTTCTGTGAAATCCCACAGATCCTCAAGCTCTCCTGCTCAAATTCTAACCTCAGGGAATTTGGGCTTCTTGTAGTTACTGGTAGTTTAGGTTTTGGCTGTTTTGTGTTCATTGTTTTCTCCTATGTGCAGATCATCAGGGCTGTGCTGAGGATCCCCTCTCAGCAGGGACGCCACAAAGTCTTCTCCACGTGCCTCCCTCACCTGGCCGTCATCTCTCTGTTCATCAGCACTGCAGTATGTGCTTACCTGAAGCCCCCCTCCATCTCCTCCTCATCCCTGGATCTGGCCCTGTCAGTTCTGTACTCGGTGGTTCCTCCAGCCCTGAACACCCTCATCTACAGCCTGAGGAACCAGGAGCTCAAGGCTGCAGTGTGGAGACTGATGACTGGGTGGTTTCACAAACATTAAACTGCTGGCCAATTTGTGCAACCCACTTGTAATAAAAGCCATATTTGATACTCCTTGTTGGAGTAATTTTGGAGGTTTTTTTACTGTTGTTTTATTTTTTTCATATTGTCCACAGAGAAATGTCACTTTTTGTGCTATTTCTCATTTTGTTTCTCTCCACCTTCCCTGTGGCCACAGACTGTGTCAATGAGGAGCTATTCCCTTGGTGGGTTTAAAGGAACTAAAGGTATTCCCAGCAAAGTTTTCTGCAAAAATACCCTTTTGTTGCCTTCTCTGGAGCTGCAGCAGCAATGTCTGTGTGCAGAGCTGGGGGCAGATCAGTGCTGGCACAGCAGCAGCAGCAGCACTTGGTGTTGCCAGTGCTGCTGCCGTGGCCCTGCCCCGCTGCCCTGGTGGCCCTCGTGTTGCTGCAGGGCCTGAGTGCTCTCGGGGCTGGGCACAGTCCTGGGGGCGGCAGTGCCGGGGCTGCAGCAGGGACAGCCCGTGGGCACTGCTGGGGCAGCACTGACCCCTCAGGTCAGGCCCTGGGGGCTCCAGGCTCCTTGCCCAGGCTCTCTCAGGAACATGCCCAGGCCAATGCTCAGCACAGAAAAGCCCTGTGAGCAGCCCCGGGCTGGCCGTGGGCAGGCTGGGGGCAAACAGCATGGCTGGGGCTCTGCAAGGACCCGGGGGCAGATGGGAAGGAGCAGCAGAGCAGGGGCTGATCCATCCCCAGTGCACTGGACAGCCCAGGGCAGCGTCCCAGAGCGTCCTGATGGAGCTGCCAACAACATCCCCCCTCTGCAGCCCTGGCCTCTCCCCCAGCTCACACAGGTGCCCCATCCTTGCAGGCACAGACACGGCAGCACTGGCTCAGCAGCCCCTGTTTGCATTGAACAGAGCAGGGGGAGCACCCCCATGCTGTTGGTGTGGGGACATGAACCTGAGGGAGCACAAATGCCATCAGCCCCTGGGGCCAGCAAGGGCTGGGGGACACCAGGGAAACCACTCAGCTTTGTCCTGGGCTCTGCAGTCAGCCAGAAAGTTTGTTCCCATCAGCTGGGAGTTTCCTGTCCCACTGCAGACACTGTTGCTCAGAGCCAGGGCTGCCTGGCAGCCATCCCCAAATTGCCCTCAGCATTTTCTGGGCTTCACCTTTGCTTTCTTTACACTTCCTGCTGCAAATTTCTTCCCATTGCCCACCTCGGTTCACTGCCCTGCAAACAGCCCATCTCTGTTTGCTCTTTCCTCTCTGGCCCCACTCCCCATTGCAGTTCCTGACTTGGCACCATGGGAATGTCCACTGGGGAGCAGGATCATCCTACAAGTGCTGCAGGAATTGTCTGCAGGTTCCTGCAGTGCCTGGTGCTGCTCCCTTGCCAGAGGCACCCCAGGCCAGGGGGGCACATCTGGGCTGCTGTGTCTGGCTCTGGGGCTCCCTGTTCTGGGCAGTGAGGAGGAGCTGCAGAGGCTCTGCAGGACTGACAGGATGGGCTTTGGGGCTGGCAGGAGAAGCTGAGGGACCTGGGCTGCTGGAGCTTCTGAAGAGGAGGCCCAGGGCTCCTCCTGCAACTGCTGCAAGGGTGGTTCTAGAGAATCCCAGAATCAGCAAGGTTGGAAAAGACACTGGAGATCATCAAGCCCAACCTGTGCCCTTACACTGCCTTGTCTCTCTGAGCCTCCTCTTCTCCAGGATAAACAACCTCAGCTCCCTCAGCCGCTCCTCACAGCTCCTTTGTTCCAGACGCCTCCCCAGCCTTGTTGCCCTTCTCTGGACACACTCCAACCCCTCCATGTCCTTCCTAAATTGGGGGGCCCAGAACTGGACACAGCACTCGAAGTGTGGCCTCAGCAGTGCCGAGAGCAGGGCAAGAATCACTGCCCTGCTCCTGCTGGCCACACCATTCCTGATCCGGGCTAGGAGCCATTGGCCTTCTTGCCCACCTGGGCACACTGCTTGCTCATGTCCAGCCTTCTGTCCATCAGTGCCCCCAGGTCCCTTTCTGCCTGGCTGCTCTCCAGCCCCTCTGTCCCCAGCCTGTAGCACTGCAGGGGTTATTGTGGGCAAAGTGCAGGACCCGGCACTTGGTGTTGTTCAACCTCACCTTGTTGGATTTGGGCCCTGGATCCAGCCTGTCCAGGTCCCTCTGCAGAGCCCTCCTACCCTCCAGCCGATCTACACTCACACCCAGTTTGCTGTCACTGCAAATTTGCTGATGCTGGACTCAGTCCCCTCATGCAGATCATCAGTGCAGACATTGAAATCCACGCTGGCTGGCTCTGACCCCTCGGCCATCCTGTGGGTGCCCTGTGATGGCACTCAGGGTGATCTGTTCCATGACCTTGCTGGGCACCCAGGTCAGGCTGACCGGCCTGGAGTTGCCCAGCTCCTCCTTCCAGCCCTTCTTGGGGATGGGCTCACATTGGCACCTCCAGTGCTCTGGGACCTCCCTGCTGAGCCAGCACTGATGGTAAATGATGGAGAGCGGCTTGGGGAGCTCATCCACAGCTCCCTCATCCCCCCAGGATGGATCCCATCTGCTCCCAGAGACACCTGTGAGCATCTGAGTGGCTAAGCAGGTCTCTAACTGCTTCCTCCTGGATTACAGGGGGGCTGTTCTGCTCCCTGTGCCCATCCGCCAGCTCAGGAGAACACTTGTCCTGAGGAAAATTTCACTTGTTATTGAAAATTGAGATACACAAGGTGTTAAGCAGCTCAGCCTTTTCCTTCTCTTTAGTTACTGTATTCCCCTTTGCATCCAGTATTGAGTAGGGGTTATCCTTATTCCTCCTTTTGCTATTAGTTTGTTTATAAAAGCTTTCCTTTACTACTTTTTGTAGAAGTGGCCAGGTGAAGCTCTAATTGAGCTTTCATCTTTCTACTTTTCTTTCTGCATGACACAACAACTTCCTTAAACGCTTCCTGAGTTGCCTGACCTGTTTTTTCTGAGTTCCCACAAAATGCTCATGATCAGCCAGGACAGTAATTTTCCTCTCTGGTTCAACTTTGGCACAGAGGGACAGGTTGCTCCTTCCCCCTTAAGATTACTTTCTCAATATGTGTCCACCCTTCCAGGATACCTTTGTTTTTAAGGACTGTTTCCCTTAAAAAATCAGTACCTGATTCAGTACTCTCCAAATCTGCATCCCAAACAAGCCAAGGTCTGCCCTGAATAATTCCAGTGATGAAGTTTTGTTGCTGCCCCTCCTTCTTTCACAGAATATTGGAAACTCCAGTATTTTATGGTCACTGTGCCCCAGGCACCCTCCGACCACCACATCTGCCCCATGCCCTTCTCTGTTTGTGAACAGCAGCAGACAGAGCTTTCCTTGGCAGTGAGATTGTTACCAAAAATTTGGCAAAATAATAAAACTCCATAAACCAAATGTAGCATTAAGAAGCAGCATTCTTTTTTTGGCTGGATGCATGGGGGACAGCTCCTCCCAAACCTGTGCATGCTGAGTGCTGGAAGGTTTCTCTTTATATTCTGTATTTTGCATACCCATTCATTGATTGTCCTTGACTAAACACATATATGATAATCATTTCCCCAGAATCATTAACATATTTCCCCTCCCCTTTACCCATGCATTCTCCTGTCCTTGAGGTCTCTCTGGTGGTCCCTGGTGCTCGTGGACCCCAATGTTCCAGTGGGTCTGGCTGAGCTGGCAGGACACTGAGGCTGGTGAATTTCAGTTCCCCTTCTCACACAATGGGCATTGTGTGGTTTCCATAGGCCTGGGGTTGTGGAGAACAAGCTCCAAGTGTCAGCTCACCTGGTGGAGACAACTGATCATCTGGTAACATGAGGTCACAGAGTGGGCTATGACATCACAGACTGGGTGATGTGAGGTCACTGAGCAACTCTGGCATCATAGACTGTCTCTGTGACATCACAGAACCAGCTGTGATATTACAGGGCAGAGGTCTGACATCACAGAGCAGACTATGACATCAGAGAGTTCGCTGTGACATCAGAGACCAGCTGTGTGACAGTAGAGAACAGGCTGTGACATCACAGAGAAGGCTGTGATGTCAGAGGGGGGCTGTATGAGGTCACTGGGTTGGTCACTCTGCCCCAGCTCCCCCTCACAGTTTCTCCCAACAAGTCCAATGCTGTTCATGCCCAGCAGGGTCCCTGTCCCCCGGGATCCCCCCGGCCCACCTGGAGCCACAGCCTCCACCAAAGGATGTTCCACAGGATCCACCCCAGAGCCTGACAGGGGACAAGGGGCCAGGGCTGTGTGACCAGGACATCAAGGACAGGGATTATCCAGGTCACTGTGGCCTGGGTTGGGTCCTCAGGGCAGAAAAGATGTCTGGCAGCTGGAGCAGGGTCTGGGAAGGGCCTCCAAGGTGGGGCTGGAGCCCTTGGGCTGTGAGCAGAGGCTGAGGGAGCTGGGCTTGTCCAGCCTGGAGCAGGGAAGGCTGAGGGGCTCCTCATCCCAGCCTGGCAGTGCCAGCGAGGAGGGGATGGAGAACACAGAGCCAGGATCTTCACTGGAGGGCTGGTGGAAGAGAAAAGCCAATTGGTGGAAGGGGAAAGAGGGGAGATCAGCCAGGGCATGAGAAGATGAAATGAGTCAGGCTGGTTTCAGCATTTCCTCAACACCAAAAGCAGCCTGACCCCATTCTCCATCCACCACTGAAAGCTTTGCAAATCAGGAATTGTTCAAGCTGTTTGGCCCCCCATCCAGAATGGGCATCCTGAGACAAGAACTTCACTATGTTTATATCTATCACAGAACCATATTTTTCTAAAATTAATTTTATTATGGAAATCATTGTGGATGGTGGACATGTCAGACACTGCTGGGACATTGCACATAGCTCAGGGAAGAGCATGATTGTTATTGAATTGTATTCTGTTCAACCATGGACGGTTGGCCATGAAGAGAAACTTCCTGTGCCTCTGAGTCCCACCAGTTCCGGACCTCCAAAGGACACAAACATGGTAAGTTCTGGTTTCCACTCCAGTGGTGGCACCTGTGCCTCCCTCCATAGCCAGAGCAGAGCTCCCTTGTCTCACAAAGTCCCTGGCAATGCAGGGATGAAGGAACCAGGACAGGTTGTGGGGATCAGGGGCAGGGCACAGCCAGGGATTTGGGGTGGTTGTGAGCCCAGGGCAGGATGTGGTCCTTGGCCTTGGTGAACCTCATCCCATTGTCCTGGGCCCATGGCTCCAGCCTGGCCAGATCCCTCTGCAGAGCTGAGGCTTTTCATCTCCTAAATGTATCTCATGGCTGTCCTTTTTAGTGTCAGCTGTCTTCATGGGCTCCTCTCTCAGCTTCCTACCATTGTGAGCTTCCCTTTGCCCCTCATCTTCACATCACAGGCGGCACAGTGTCCCTAACACTTGTGCCTAATTCCAAGTCCTTGGCAGAAGTGCCAGGGCTGAAGCTCCAGGTGCTGCTCCTGCCTGGCGTGTGGGGCAGTGCCAGGCAGATGGGGCTCACCAAGCACACCCTCCATGCCCTGGTCCTGGTCTGGGTAAGAGGGACAGTGGTGTTTCCCTCCAGCTGTTGGTGAAAGGACAGGGCTGGGGCTCAGGAGATGCTGGGACAGTGAGCAGACAGGGGTTCCCAGCCCCCTCCTCCAGCAGGAGGATGTGTTTGAAGGATGACAGCTCTAGTCAGGGAGACAGCACGAGTGTGTCCTGTCCTGCAGCTTGGTTTCAGCATTTCTGTACAGAATTGGGACCCCCAATTCCATGAATTGGGAGCCAGCTTTTGCTCCCCAAATGCAGGTAAAACTTCTCTTCTGTCATTTGCAGAAGTGGCAGTGTCCTGGCAGCACTGGTGTGGTGAGAAGGAGCCCTACAATGCTTGCTCAGGTTTAGGAGCAGAGTGGGCTTGGGGTGGGTTTTTGGTGTGTCAGGTCAGTCCTGTCCCTTGCTGGCCATGATGTTACTGGTTTCAAACTGGTTACAAAAGACTTTTGCAGGGATGCTCCTTCTGCCAAAAACTAACTGTGCTTCTGAGCAGCCAGAATAAAATCTGAGCTTCTGTAACACAGAGCCATGGGCTAGGCTGTGGGCACTGCCAAAACAAGGGTGCAGTGCTGTGTTTTCATGAGCCAAGCCATGACTCCTGCTAGTGGTTTGTGGAGTTCTGAGCCCTGCAGGGTATTCCAGGTGGTCAGGAGTGGCCATAAACCAGGGGATGAGGTGCTGAGAGTCAAGCAGTGGTTTTAGTGCAACAGGAGGAGGTTAAGCTGCAGCTTTCAGAATAATTTCAAACTTCACTTTAATGATGCTCAGGCTGCTGGTGCTGTAATAGCAGCAGACATCAGCAGTGGGAGCCTTTCCCATGGTTAAATGTACATTGTTTGGTGGGGGAAAAGTGCTTTGAAGGAAGAGAGACTGTTTCCCAGGGAAGACATCTCTCACTCCTTGCTTTTATCTCCTCCCTGCCAAGCTGGGGATGCTGTGAGCCTGTGAGCTGCTGAGAGATGCTCAAATGTGTGCTGGGTGATGAGGAATACTTTGCTCTGGTTTTTATGTGCAAGTAGGCTGGATTTTCTGCAATAGCTCCAATAACCTTCGCATGGCTGTTTAGAAGGATGAACCTCATTAAAGAAGAGGTATTTAATAACAGGCCTATTTTTATCTCTGTCTTTATCTAACAGTCTGCACATTTATTTCAAGCTTGTAACAGTGCTTTGGAAAAAAAAATGTTTTCCCTCCTCTGAAATGTTTTGGCAGTGCCTCCAGCCTTGGTTATCTTGAATTTCCAGTCTGGCTAGCATCTCTCCTCTTTCCAAAGCCAGCAAGCCACAGCAGGCCCAAAGCTCCAACATTTTCCTTGGGAAATGGGAAAATTCCTGGGGGAATATGCTTTCAAAACATGGGACTTGGGTCCCAGGGTTACTGAAACAGTTATGAAGGTTTGATCAAACATAATCACAGCGACTCCCTCAGGTTTCAAATGTGTGATCTTGTGTGGGACAGGCACTGCAGGCACTGCAGTGTTTGCTGCAGGATGTGACTGACCACACACTCTGGGAGAGGCTGGCAGCTCTGGGGTCAGGCATTCCTGCAGAGATTTTTTTTCCTAAATTTGTCAACTTTATTCTGTAATGTCATAAATTCGGCCCTGACCTATAGATATCTTGCAGACACTGTGTGTTCAGCCCACTCTCCTGTGTTCGCTGTCATTTGCTGGAGGTGCAGGAGGCAGCCCCAGCCCTGAGGGGATGCACCATCTTTCCACCTCCTTCCACATCTGTCCCTTTGGCATTGCTGGCTCTGTACCCAGACCCTGCCCTGACTGAAGGTTTGCTGGAGCACAGGTGCCTGAGCCTGTGGCCAGGATGACAATTTCTGAGCCCTTTTCCCAGGATACATGTGGCCATATGCTCCAGGAGCTGCTGGATTTGGGCCTTGGGATGTGTGTGGCAGTTGTTACAAAAGAACTTGGCTCTAGGGGCTAATCCCTGGTTTTTCCTTGCTGTTCAGTCTGCATCATATACATCCCTTACCCACAGTTTTGCAGCATTATCTTTTTCCATAATTAGGGAGTGTTTTCCGTGGTCTTGCTCAGGCCCTTCCCCCCTGCAGTTTCCCCCGTGGGTTAAAGCCTGACTTACTGAAACTTCCACAGAGCTGATTCTGGGTGGGCAGGGACAAGGCCAGAGGGTTTTCAGGTAGTCAGCACAGTCAGATGGCTCCTGTGAGGAATATTTCACTTGCTCCTTCACAGCTCTTGCCTGCAAATTGTCCTCTTGCTCAAATGGGGCTCCAGTTTCTTTTTTTTTTTTTCTCCTTTTTATTTCCTGAGTTATTCAGTTTTCCATACATTTATTTATAGGGTCACACAAGCAACAGGTCTGCTTTTTCCACAGATCCTTCCAGAGCCACGTGCTGTGCCTGCTCTATTCTGGTGCAAAAGCACCTTCTCCTCTGAGGAAAACTCAGAATATCCATCCAGCTGTCTTGACTGAGTGAGGCATTTTCTCAGAACCCTGCCCTCTGTTCATTTCAGAATCTGCAGGGAATTTGGGACATAAATTAAAAAGCTATTTGATGCTCCCTGAGGTCTAGAAGCTGGTTTTGCATTTGTTCTTACTTGAACGCACACTGAGACAAATGGCTCTGCTTTACTGAAGCTGCTTCCTTTGGCATCCTGAGGAAGCTTCCCAGTTAAAAACTAAATATGGCTCTGTTTTTCCAGCCCGGCTTTACCAGCAAAAGCTGGGGAAGGAAATGTAATCTCCTTGGGTCTGTCCTGATGTTTTGTACAGCTAATTCCCATTTATTGAAAGAACTCTTCCATGCCAGATTAACGTTTAATTTTTTATTATGTGTTTACATTTTGAAAGGAGTAAGGGTGGTGGTGTTGGAAATTCTAATGAGGGACAACATTTCTGATTCAAAAGACTCAGGCTCCTCTCTCCTGATTTTTCTGCCTGATCCTTCAGACTGCAGGAAGTTTTGCTTGGGTCATTCACTTGCAACAGGATGTTATGTGAATACAGAATTATTGTATGCAGCCTGTCAGTTGGAATTGCTGCTGTTCTGCTGCTGGAGAGCTCCCAGGGTTGCAGAGTCCTTGCAAGCAGCAATAACAGGCATGTGCCTGTGATCCTGCAAAGCCAGAGGAGGAGCAGGGAGCTGCAAGTCTCCCCCATCACTGTGGGGTGTGAATAAATAGATCTAATCAACAATTTACATGTTAGCCCCGAACCAGGGTTTATTTTTAGGATGTGTCATTCAGCCCAAGCGAAACCTCTGCATCTCAGGCTGGTGGTGTTTCTAAAAGCACCTCTAAGTGATCACTGAGGCTGGATTTTGAGCTGCATTTACATATTGATAGAATCTGCTGCTTTCCTTATCTGAGACAAAGCCCACCTGATCTTCATTAATTACACTATCATTTCACCTAACCAGGGTGCTACTAATTACAGTTATCTGTCTGTTCTTCACCAGATAATGCACAAAAAAATTGTTATCCCTGGCTGTATCTGGATTAGCTGGAGCTGTAAGCGGGGTGCACATGGTGATGGGTTTTACAGGTGGAGTGCAGGTATTTATTGACTGTCTGAGGGAAGGCTGGATGAGTGGCTGCTGCCCCACTGGCTGTGCTGCCATCCCAGCAGCAAAACATACAGAAAACACTGCTTAAACACAGAAAAATGGTTACTGCAGGGTGGCTGGAGCAGGCCATCTCCACAAGAGAGGTGATGGAGTCCTGGGACATCCCAGACCCACCTGAGCACAGCCCTAGGGCTGGAGGGGACACTGCTTGAGCAGGGGTTGATCCCAGAGGTGTTTCCAGGCTCAGCTATCAGGGACTCTCTGGCAGTGCCTTTGTTAAGACAGAAAATCTCACGGGGGCTTCACAGAGAGCTGCAAGCCCTGGTGGTGGTGCTGACTGCGCCCCCACTAACATAGCTGCAGTCTGAGTGGAGCAAGCACAGAAAGGGCTCCTCTGAAAAGAGGCAGCAGGAAATGTCTGAGCTGCTGGGGAGCTGTGGGTCCAGAGGGCTGGAGCCAGGAGCCACAGGCTGCAGGGAAGGGGGTCCATGAGGGCAGAGCCTTTGCTGGAAGAGAAGCCAAGGGGCTTTCACTTGACTCTTGTTTCATCATCCTTCCACACACTGATCTCTTCAGATGCTCTCCAAACCTTTGGTTTGCTTTCTGAAGGGGAAAGGACTTGTCCTGGAGGAGGAGCAGAGCCAGGCTGCTGAGGAGAGCTGGTGGCTGTCAGCTGGCAAGAGAGGAGGGACACGGAGGCCAGAGGGGGGACACTGTGTGAGGAGATGTTCACACTCAGCTCCATCCACTGTGAGTGCCAAACACACCTGCACTCCTGTTTGTACGGCTTGCTGTACTTGATAAACTGATATATGTGAGTTTGGGCATTTTTGTTACCTTTTTGTTTTCTGAAGAGAACTAAAGATGGTTCACATGATTTTTTTTTTGTGCCTTCTGCAGTGCAGGTGATACAGGCAGGGATGGAACAGCAGCATCTTTATACTTGTCAAGTCTCCATCCACACCCAAGGCACTGCCTGAAGCTCAAAGTGATTTTCTTGCAGGCTTAGAACACTACACCATCAGGGAGAACAAGAAACTCAGTGGAGATTATGCTCCAGAAAAACTGTATGCGTGGCCCAAAAGCTAAATATGGAACCATGGAAGTGCACACTGCAGTGGTAGGGGAGGTGGGAATGCTGAATGGGGAGGTTTCCTGCCCTTCTGGCACCAGGAACCAGGGGTCCTCTGGTTCTCCATGGTTCTCCATGAGGATCTCTGGTTCTCCCTGGTCCTCCATGAGGACCTCTGGTTCTCCATAAGGATCCCTGGTTCCCCATGGTTCCCCCCAGGGCTGTGCTGGTGCCTTGCCCGGAGCTTGCTGTGACAGCAGGCAGCAGTTTTGGGTGGGGCTGCTCTGCTGGCAGGCCCTTGGTGTTCCCAGCAGGGCAGGGCAGGGATGCTCCTGTCCCAGCACGACCCTGGGCATGCAGGTACCACCCCACAGCAGCTGTTCCTCCTCTGCATCACTTCCAGGGACAGAACTCCTGTCCTGCTGCGTGGCAGGGAGCCCTGCAGAGCCAGCACGGAGGGGACAGGCTGGGCAGCAGCTGGGCAGCACTGGTTTAATCCTTTTTGCCTGTTCCTGCCATGGAAGCTGTGTACTGGGTGAGATGTGTGTGTTTGGGGAGGGCTGGCCCGACCATTAGCTTGTCAGGGTTTGCAACACTGGCAGCTGGGGAGAAAACTGTTATTAAGTGTAGTGTGGCACCTTGGAGACGGAAGCATAGGGAGACAATAAATACAGCCTTCCATAATGCCATTTTATGGTGTCACTCTTCAGAATTTATTAAGACTTAGTTGCAGGCATGCCTGCAGCCTCCTGTGCTGGAATCCATAAATTGTGTTCATTATCTCCAGCACTTGCTCTGACCTGCTGTGTTTTACAAGGGGGAGACACTGGAGGTGTGGGGACACCCCAGCTGCTTTCTGCAGCCGTTCCCCTGGTGCCAATCCAGCTTTTCTGGGGTTGCTGGGACACCCCAGGCAGTGCTTGGCTGTGTGGATGGACCCCAGGTGTGATGTGGTGGTTGAAGAGAACACTGAGGGACTGAGGAGCTGCCAAAATCACCACAGCTCCACGGGGAGCAGGGAAGCAGCTGGGCGAGGGGGGAGCCATGGGCACCTTGGAGCACACTGGCACATTTTTCACTCCACTGTGGGACCACTCCAGAAGTCTTGGATGTGCTGAGGATGCTGGAGGTGGAAAAGGGTTCACAGGAGCTCGCTGAACTGCACACAGGGAGATGCTACACCCCTGCTTGGTGTCCTCTTGCACCAGTGTTTTCAAATGAAAGCACAAATGAAATTGTGCTCCTTTCGCCCACTTTTTGTCATGACATATCCCTGCAGCAGCATGTTTGTGTACCTTCATCCTTATCCTCAGCATTTAGGTCCAGGATGGAGGAAAACAAGTTCAAGCCCAACCTCCTGATAATTTATTATGTTCCTTATGCTTAAAGGCAAAATTTAAGTTGCCAAATGCAGATGTTTGCATGCTCTTTTTTTAGCTCTCAAAGTACTTTCTGTGTGCTTGATTGATGGACGTCCCTGTTACATTAATAGCTGGGCTTTGCAGAAAGCTGTTATTACCAGTAGAATATGGTGTGGGTTTCAGTTTTTCTTCTTGCATTGAAAATCCATTATTAATGTCTTTCTGAGGAAAAAAAAAAAAGTTTCAATTCAGGCATTTTACTTTGATTTCTCTGGCTTCTTCTCAACTGTCTTTACAGAGGTGCTTTTAAAATCAATATTACAATTGTTCTTCATATTTTACTGAGTGGTTGAGGGTTTCTGCATCTTGCTATTGATTTCTGATTGTACTGCAGGACATGTAGGTGCACACAGGTTGTTGGGTGATGGATAACTTCATATGTGTCTTCCTAATCATCACTGAGTTGCCTTCTGCATGTTCCCTCTTGCTGGATGCTGCTGCTGAGCTTGGAAGGCACCAGGAGAGCTCTGAGTACAATATTGAGACACCAAACTTATGAATTCTCATTTAATTCAGTTTGGTTTTCAATCAGACACAGGGGTCACATGAGGCTTGTGGGGTCTCCTCTTTTGTGTTGTCTTTGCAGAGTTCTTCTGCCCTGGCTTTTCAGGCAGCTTCATGTTCTGTGTTCTAGGAGCAAAACAAGTCATTGTCCTGGCTTTGTGTGGGGTGGTCATAATGCACCTTTAGCTTCCAGCACTGACCTTGGCCCTTGGGGCAGCTCTGCAGGCAGATCTCAGCATTTCAGAGGTGCAGAGTCATTGGATCCCAGAATGGTTTGGGTTGGAAGGGAGCCTTGAACTCATCCAATTCCAATCCCCTGCCATGGCAGGGACACCTCCCACTGTCCCAGGCTGCTCCAGCCCCAGTGTCCAGCCTGGCCCTGGGCACTGCCGGGGATCCAGGGGCAGCCCCAGCTGCTCTGGGCACCCTGTGCCAGGGCCTGCCCACCCTCCCAGGGAACAATTCCTAATTCCCAATATCCCATCCATCCCTGCCCTCTGGCAGTGGAAGCCATTCCCTGTGTCCTGGCACTCCAGGCCCCTGTAAAGTTTCAAGTCTCAATGAAGCAATGCAGAAGCCCAGTGTGCATTGGTAACTGCTGTAAAGCTGGATTTGCAGACTGAGGCTCTTGGAGCACATCAGCACTGATGGCACAATCTGTGTGAGAGCTTGTTGGCACCAGAGGAACCTGTGAGGAGTGACAGGACTGTGGCCAGCACGGGTGCCCCAAAATGCTTCCATGGCTCCAGGTGGGCGTACAGGGGAAGAACTCTGTGTGTGGACACAGTCCTTGCCAGCTCTGCATGCCCTGGCACAGGCTCCACATCTGCCAGGGGCTGTGGCTGTGCCAACAGGCACTCTGGAGAGGGCTGGCTGTGCACAAACCTCTGCTGGCTGGAGTGGGCTGTTTGCTCATCAGGCTTATCCTGGACAGGCTCCTGCACCTTCAGACATGGAGGCTACACCTGGCTTCTGAGGAATTGGTTGTTGCAGTTTACCCGTCCATGCTGGGGACCAGGAGAGGCACTGGCACAGGAGCTGGTCCTGTGTCTCCGGGGTGGCAGGGCTCGGTGGTGGCAGCACTGGCAGGAGACACAGCAGAGCTTGGGAGGGGACGGGGCTGGCATGCATAACAATGGGCAGGCTCTGACACTGCCGCTGGAACTCACTTAGCAATTCTGTTGATGTTCTGGAAATGAAAATATAATTCAGGCCACCTTCTCCTCCAAGCTGACCCTGAGAATCTGGGAGAAAAGCTACTGAATAATCAGGGGCTTTTTTTTTCTCCCCCCTTTTTGCTGGAGTTACTGCTCAGTGTTGAACTGTCCTCTACAGTGTCATCAATTCCCTTGAACTTTCTGCTCCGAGTGTACTTAGCATTAATATAATTACATAAATTGCAGTCTCATTAATCACTGGGGGCTGCAGCACATCCTTGTTGTGCTGTTTCGTGGGTGGCTTGGCTGGTGGGAACCCCCTGGCCAGGGGTGGAGGCTGTGGCTGGAGCACTCCCCCTCTGCTCCTGAGCCTGGTTTAGCTGAGCTTTGTGTGTCTCACCCTGGAGTGGAGGATCTGGAGTGTTTTCCAGCACTGCCATGATTGCAGCCTTGCTGCTGCAGAGGAGAAAAGGGAAAGGTGGGTTTGTCCCAAGGGAGTTTGGCTGGACCACATCCCTGCTGCTGTCCCTGTTATTTGGGTCTGTGGGGTCCCAAAATGCAGAGCCCAGCCTCGTGGCTTGGCAGTGAACACCCAGAGCCCGTGCTCTGTGCAGGGTCTGCTGCAGGGCTGTTTGATGATGCTGTGCCTCTGTCTCTGTGGCAGAGCTCTCAGCCTTCGTGGCAATGTAAATTCTCCTGGCTGCATGCTAAAATTACACTGAGTTATTGATTTTCTTTGAGAGGATTTCCTTCCCGAGGGACGTTTCAGGCTGCTGTAGTGATTTAGTTCTTCTGCAAGTGCAGAATCCATGGCAGAGCAGAGCCACCCTCCTGCCCTCGAGCCTGCAGCTCAGGGTCGCGCTCCCTCAGGCTTCCTCTGCAAGTTGATTTCTGTTCCAAGGTTGGGACAAGGTTACATGGCTGTTATTTCCGTGTAACAACTGCAAATAAAAGGGCATTTTCAACTTTCCACTGCAGAAGCTGCAAGTCTGGGACAAGCCTTTGTGCCGTGGCACCAGCATTATCTTGGGCATGTCTCAAACTCAGCTCCAAGGCTGGCACATGGGACTTGTGCAGCCATGCCAGCCTTAATATGTGGGATCTCAGCACCTCAGGATGGAGGTGCAGAGTGGCCGAAACCGCCCTTGGGGGGCTCGGGAGTCCTGGAATGTTGCCAGAAGTGTCTGGTGGCAGGACTTTATCCTACACAGGCGACGACACCTGTATGAGGAATGGGAGGAATTCACTGGATGAATGGTGAAGGGATAAGTCAATTAGAGTGTAAAACACAGGGTTTAGGATTTCTGTACAGGGGGGTCTAAAGAAGTAAGATGGAGGAATTGGGGGCGTGTCCTGTTCTTCTTCTTCTTCTTCTTCTTGGCCTCCATCTTCTGTGGTGATGTTGGCACTTTGGGATTGGTTATTACTAAAAGTGCACCGGTTAATAAGGGTAAAAGGTATTGGGGAAAAATTATAAATATTGTACACGTAACTTCAGGTATAAAGATAAGTGACCGCCCCGGGGGCTTGCAGTGTGCCCATGGCTGGCTGGCTGTGCAGACCTCTGTTGGGCCGAAAGAAAATCTTTTAGATAAACAATTAATAAACACTGAGACCGAGACAAGATCTGAAGTCTCTTCTCGTCCTTTGAAGCTCCGGTCTGTCCAAGGCCACCCTGGGCCTTTCCAGGCCACCTAAACAGCCGAGAAACCAACAAGTGGCGTCCCTGAGCTATCTCCGGTCATAAATCAGCTGGGAGAAACTGTCATTAATACACTTGGACTCCTGGGAATGTTTTAGTTCCTCAGAGTGGGGTATGATGGGAGCAGGAGCTTGCAACACTTTTCTCCTAAAGCTTCAGGGTACAGCCTCTCTTTTCTTTACTTTCTATTGACTCACAATGGAGCATCTCTGAAAACCAGGCCAGGTGAGTTCCTGCTGCTGGTCCTGAGGAAGCCAAGACAGTTCTTTTCTTCTATCCCCAGTTTTCTCCCCTTGGCCCTGAAAGCCCCCCCACCAACTATGGCTCAGCTGGTGAGCACCATCAGTAGAAGGACCTGACCCTTCAGGACATTGCCCAATATTTCAGATACTCTGTGGCTGGAAAATGCCCAGCTCTGTGTCCTTGGGTGCCCATTTGAAGCACGTCCCTGTGGGTTCCTGTATCTAACCCCACTTTCTAGTGGATTTGGCACCAATCTCAGCTGCACACTGATAAAATGGGAGGCTGCTCGTGCATGTGGTGATATAAAACAGCATCCATCAAGTAGGCCCAGGGAGAACGTCAATTTATTTTCCTGTGAACCAAGTGTGGCACAGCTCCCTCTTTTCCCAGTGATCTATCTGTGAGATAAGACACATCTTTAGTGTCTATCTTAAATACTGCAGTGTTGACAAGTTCTCTTGACAGAAATTAGGCTAATGTCCCTTACGACTGCGTTAGTTATAGAAACAAGGCTTTCAATTGAAGCTTTGCAAAGCGCTATTCCAGTGCCCTCTCCAAGGCATCTCCTTATTCCAGCTTTTATTATCCGAATTTGTTCTCACTCTGCCTTGGCAGCAGGGCTGGCAGGCAGCTCTGCCCATCCATCCTGCTGGTCTGGCAGCCAGGGGTAGGAGCAGCACCTCCAGGCTGGCCTGGGCAGTGCCGGCCAAGCCCTGCGGAGCCCTCGGCCCCGGGATGCTCCGGCTTTGAGGGGCACCACTGCTGGGACGGGGCTGGGGCCTGGGTGAGGGGAGGCAGCTGACACCCATCGAGCACAGAGGGGATCCAAGGCAGTCAGCTGCACGCCCTGACAGCGGCACAGTGTGTCCTGAAACGCTCCCACTCGGAGCTGGAGCTGGGAGAAGGGAGTTTGTGTTGTGCGTGTCTCATCCTTGCAATTTCAGCACTGAGTTACAGACTCAGAAGCTGAGGTCAGGAACAGAGAGTGCTGAGGCCTGGTCATGAATCCCCTTCTTGAGCTTCCCAGCCCTCCCCTGGAAAATAGTTTCCTTTTTAGCTCCTTTACCCTCCTCAAGTTCAGCCCTTTTAGCCTTTAACTCCTTGTTTCCAACAACAGATTAACCATGGCTGTTTTAAACCTCCTGATTCTCACACTGGTGTTGGTCCTGATGGATTATTCCCCCCTATTGTGTCCTTTCTGTGCCTCCACATTGCCAGGTTCTTTGGTGGCCCTCTCCTGAGTTGCTGAGAGAGGAGGAGAGGCTGAGAGTGACACATGTGGGAGACACGATGGTTGATGATGTTCTGGAGGTGCTAACCTCCATCATAGTAAAGAAGCCTCTCTCAAAAGGTATTAAATGCCTAAAATCCCACAAAATTAATATCATCCTCAGTTCCTTTTGTCAGGTTCTCAATTCTCCTGGTCAGCTGCCTTGTTCTTCTCTGCCTACATCCTGTATTGATATTCTCTGAACGTAGCCAAGCCTTCAGTATCCCAGATGGGCTTTCTGGAGTAACAAATAGACCTGAGGAATGACAATTATTGAATGGATTGTAGCATTGGCTGGGGATAAATATTGTAGGGAGTTGGAAAGGGATTAAAACTCGCATTTGTAAGTAAGCTTCTCATGGATGTTGACTTGGGGACATTATGAGACAAAGGTCACTGCAGTGTCTGTGCAGCCTGGTGTGCCATTTGAGAGATGAAATATCAGTGTGGCTGGATACGTTTGGTCTCTCTGTTTCTTCTGCTTGGACCTTTGTGGGATTAAACTCTCTAAACTGCTGCAGTTCACAGACTTCAAGCCCAGTATCAGAAGAAAAAATAAATCAAGTGCCTTGTATTAAATCCTGAGCACATGGCTCCTGCTGCACCTGGGGCTGTGGTAACTCACTGCAGTGCCTGCCTTGAAGCTGGGGAGAAGGCTTTGCTGGCAAAGTGAAAACAGGTTGTGCCCACTCTACAAAAGGACACCCGTTCTTCTTCCTTCCCTGTGGTTATTTTTTCCTGGTGTGTTTGCTGCTGTTGCACTGAAGGCAGAGCAGCCGTCCCAGCAGGGAGGTGGAGAATGGAGCACTTGTTGGAGGAGCTCTTTGCCACAGGAAGCATTTCCCTCCTGCAGCAGCAGCAGCAGCAGGTACATCAGCAGATGCTGCAGCAGTGCCCCCATCAGAGGCGCTGTATTTCCCCCCGGAGCCCTCCTGTCACCCTCCTTACCTGAGATCCCTCCTCCCCAGGCTCCTCGCTGGCCTCCACCTTCAATTCCATGACTTCCAGACTTCCCAGGGGGCCCAGGCACCTCATGGGACGGCCACGCTGTGCCCTGTGTGTGACAGACACCCCTCCTGTCCTTGTGGCTCCCCTGCACGGGAGGGATGAGGTTTGGTGTGTGTTCAGCAGGCTCAGCTCTGGGCATGAGGCTGGGCCCCCTTGTGTGCCACCACCATCATCATCGTCACCTTGGCTGCCATGGAGGGTGGGTGGCAGTCACAGGGACCTGCTCTGGCACTGCCAGGCCCTGCCTGTCCCCACGGCCCTGCCTGTCCCAGGGGCTCGCCTGCCCCTCCTTCCCCCTTGCTGCAGGAGCTGCAGGAGAAGCCAAGTGGATTTGGCAAGCGGTGTGAGGAGACAGCCCAGCCCAGCCTCCCCCACAGGGTGCCTCTGTTTGAATAGCAGCGTTCAGAGCACTCAGCACCCACTGATCAGCTGGGAGAACATAAATCCCAGTGCCACAGGAGAGCCCTGGCTCAGGGAAAAGGGCCAGTTGTGAGCACTGTCCAGCCCAGTGTCCAAATGGAATGGTGCTTTCACATCTCTTATCAAGGGTTACTTAGTGGAGAGCCCCTTCCTTGTGAGGCTTTGTTCTCTGCTAGCTGTGGATTGAATCACAGGAGGAGGGATTGGATTCTGGCATCATTTTAAAAATGTTTTTATTCTATTTGCTGAGGGGAACAAATTACAGAGAAGACCTCTCAGCACTGTGACAAAAGAGTGGCTCTAAAACCCTTTTCAGCCAAACAAGTGTTTGAGCTGAAGGCCTGATGGATGGTGCTTAAAGATGTGGTTACTACATCAAGGTTGGCATTAAAAATCACTGGGTGCAAGAAAGTTCTCCCAGGGGTTACTGTGGAGGTTGTCTCCCTGTAATCCTGGTGTGAGCAGCCCTTAACACCCTGAGTCCACCACTGAGCTCTGTGGCATCAGCCATGGGAGAGCAGCAGCACAGCAAGCACCAGTGGGTCACTTGTCTCTTGCTAAATGAGAAACTGCAATGGGATCAGCCCTTTTGGGGTGGCATCACTGTGGCAGGAGGGCTGGAACTGGATGATCTTTAAGGTCCGTTCCAACCAAACCATTCCATAATTCTTTCCCTGCCCCTGTTCAAGTGGGGTTCAAGCAGAAAGCAGTGCTGCTGCTTTGGGACCTGTGAGGAGCCTGGGCAGGAGCACACCTGCTGTTGGGATGTACCAGAACAGGGTGGCTTTGGGGCTTTCTCAGGAATGCCTTTGCTGCCAGCAGCTGTGCTGGATGTTGAATAGGGGACAGATTCACCCTTGGCAAGCTTGAAAGCATTTCAGATGGCTTCTGTCCCTGCTCCAGTGCAGCACAGAACAAAATCAGATGTTGGAGAAGATGTCATACTTAGACATCACCATCTGACAGGTTGATTTCCAGGATGTTTATTAACATAGCTTGGAATGTCACAGAAAGGTTTGTCAGATAAACTAGCCAACTGAAGTTCTTACATGAGACTTCCTCATGTAAGAGGAAGTATTCAGGTGCTTTGAACTCTTCATTTAGTCTCTCAACAATTCATCCCATTCAGGCCTTTCTGGAAGAGCCTCTGCAAGGTCTGTGGCTGGGGGATCAGGCCCTGCCTGCTCCCTGTGTGTCTGGGTGTGGAATCCTTTGAATCCCTCAGGGCAATCCCCAGGGCCTTGCCCTGGAAGAATATGCTATAGAGTCTCCACCTAGGCTGAAAGGGAAAATTTCCCCATGGAGCCTTGCACAACACTATGAACCACCCCAGTTCCTTTCCCCATATGCCCCAAACTCTGGTAGTTTCTCCTTTCCCTGTTCCCTCATTGGTTGTGGTATCCCTGGTGCCTGGCTCTGTGTCTTCCCTGTAGGGCAGTGCCCTTTGCCCTGCCCTTTGTGCCACCCAGTACCTTTGGACCCTTGGCCACTGACCCCTAATTAACCCTGTGCACACCACATGGCCAGCTCTTTTGTCTCTGATTCTCCTTTGGCGTGCTGGAATAAGCCTTTGCTGGAATTTGTCATACAAAAGGCCCTTCTGCCTCTCGTGGCTGAACTGGCCATGGTGAGTGTGGTGTGTGGACTTGGCTGCTCTCCCTGAATGTTTACCCAAGCAGCTTTTCCAAGGAGATGCTTATTGGGAAATAGGCAGGAGCATCCACCATCCAAACCCCTGTGTTGCTCCATCGGGGTGCCCTGGGAGGCAGAAGGAAGCAGCAGTGCCAATTGTTTGCTCATGCTGTAAGGACAGAACTCCTCTCTGAGGGTTTCCTCTGCAATCCCAGGAAGAGAAGGACATCTCTGTCCTTGTCAGCCCTCTGGGCAATGATCAGACAGAACAGCGATGAAACCAGGCTGGCAGCACCAGGGCTGGTTGCTCGCAGGCAGAGGCAGCCCAGCTCCTCCAGCCCAAGCTGGGCAGCGCCTGGGAGAGGTGGCACCGTGGCACTGGGCATGGTGCATCACCCCAGGGGTTCCTCCTGCATCCCTTCCCTGCAGAGCCCCTGCTGTCACTGGTTACCTGAGCAGTGGGGAGGCAGTGCCCAAGCTGGTGCTGCTCTGAGGAGATGCTGCACTCAGCAGGCACCTCTGGCTCCCCAGCAGTACCGTGGGAGGAGGAGCTGCCCAGGGAGTGCATTTGTAAAGCATTTCTTCCCAGGAAGAGGAGTTTGTCACAGGAGTTTGTACTTGGGATGTGCACACAGGTGTCTGAGCTTCCTCCCTGCCTGAGGTGGGGAATGCTGGGGGTGCTGGGGCAGCTGCTGGGGGAGCTTCCAGGCCTGGTGCTGTGAAACCTCCCCACCAGCTATCAGGAGGAGGTGGCATAGAGCATATTAATGACATTTTCTAGTGGCACTTAATTGGGAGGAGCAGTGAGTGTCAGACAGTGAACTAATGCAAAAGGCTATAGCTGAGTGAAGAAGGAAAGAAAAAGAAAGGAAAGAAAGAAAAGATAGGAAAGAAAGGGAAGAAAGGAAGAAAGAGAAAGAAAGCGAGAAGAGAGAGAAAGAAAGATAGGAAAGAAAGAAAGAAAGAAAGATAGGAAAGAAAGAAAGAAAGAAAGAAAGATAGGAAAGAAAGAAAGAAAGAAAGAAAGATAGGAAAGAAAGAAAAGAAAGAAAGAAAGAAAGAAAGAAAGAAAGAAAGAAAGAAAGAAAGAAAGAAAGAAAGAAAGAAAGAAAGAAAGAAAGAAAGAAAGAAGAAAGAAAGAAAGAAAGAAAGAAAGAAAGAAAGAAAGAAAGAAAGAAAGAAAGAAAGAAAGAAAGAAAGAAAGAAAGAAAGAAAGAAAGAAAGAAAGAAAGAAAGAAAGAAAGAAAGAAAGAAAGAAAGAAAGAAAGAAAGAAAGAAAGAAAGAAAGAAAGAAAGAAAGAAAGAAAGAAAGAAAGAAAGAAAGAAAGAAAGAAAGAAAGAAAGAAAGAAAGAAAGAAAGAAAGAAAGAAAGAAAGAAAGAAAGAAAGAAAGAAAGAAAGAAAGAAAGAAAGAAAGAAAGAAAGAAAGAAAGAAAGAAAGAAAGAAAGAAAGAAAGAAAGAAAGAAAGAAAGAAAGAAAGAAAGAAAGAAAGAAAGAAAGAAAGAAAGAAATGAGATATGAGATTCAGGCTCTGGGCCTCTTCTTCCCATCAGTAATCCATCTCATCCTTACCTGTGTCTGTTACATGTCTTCCTTTTGTGTGTAAAAATGTTCTGTTTTGAAGTAACAAAGAATCTGGAGAGTGGTAGACTTGCCTTTGTAGGAAAGAAAGGAAAGAAAAACTGAGGCAGGCTTTGCTGCTTCCTTGCTCAGCAGCTCTAACCAGAGTCTGGGGTCAGGGTGTGAGCTGAGCCCCCCAGACTGGGTCTGGCTCCTCTGTTTTCCTCTGAGCACGCTGGTTTGGAACATCCCATCCACCCAGGCACAGCTGGATCAGGCACAGTGTCCCCATGTGCCACCAGCACGGGATGCCCCAGCCTCAGCCGGGTCCCCAGCCCTGGCACTGGTGGCTCCTGGAGCTGGGGACGCAGCTGTGGGGAGCTCTGCTGCTCGCTGGGATTTGTCTCCTGGTGGTTTTTAATCATTATTTTATTAAGGGAGAAGGTGTGGTGCCCTCAAATAACTTATTATGGATGCTCTGGCAGTGTGATTATTTCAGTACTGCAGCACTGCTGGTGTGTTTTGCTGAAACATTCACATATTGATTCCAGATTCCTTTGTTGCCTGTACTAGAAAGAAAGTCCCTTTTCCCTCACTCCCTGCATGGAGAGAAACAAAGAGTAAAGGAAGGTAGATGTTACCTGAGGCTTGCTCACACACCGAGGTAATTTTTGAGAGTTGCAGAGCCACTTACTGACTCATAACTGGGGCTTGTTTTCAAACCCTTGATAGATTTTGAATTCTCTTACAATGGCAAACACAGATGCTCACATGGGGATGAGCCAGGATCTGCCTCAGTGAGCTGGATCACCTTTGTTCTGCTTGCTCCAGCCTTCCCAGGGGACATTCCTGTGCCAAGGGGGACAGGGTGGTGCTGCAGGGGGAGAGTCTCCTGTCCCTCTTGGGCTCCTCTTGATGGGCAGTCAGTGGCTGGCAGCTTTGTTCAAGGGGTGGGGATGGGATGGGATGGGATGGGATGGGATGGGATGGGATGGGATGGGATGGGATGGGATGGGAAGCCACTCTCAGGAGTGCAGTGAGTTACTGCACAACCTTGGTGGGAGGTTTGCAGGTCAGTGTGTGATGTACAACTTGCCACCCTGTAGCTGTGCAGTGAGTTGGGGCTCAGCCCTGTCCCCATGCTGGAACACAAACCCACCTGTGGAATGTGGAATGATGTGCTGGAAAGGAGCCCAGGATGAGACCTTTCTCCTTTAGTGAGGAAACACAACTGATCATTTGGTTGCTCTAGAAGAAGAGAGATGGGGTTCTTTGGTTATCACTGTGTGCTGCATATTCCACCAGCAGCCCTCTGCTTTTACTAATGTGGTGCACGATGTGCCTGATCCTCCCTCAGTTGTGAGCCTGGTGGAAGCATGTCCTGTTTTCCATTTGTTTATTAATTTATAATCTTGTTTTTAGCCTCTGCAAAGCTTGATATTGGTATAGAGCCTGGGAAACGTGCACAGAGCAGAGTAACAGATAGTTGTGATTTGGTTAGGCAATAATTTAAGTGGACATGTTTAGCTGATAACATAAAGCACATGAGAGAAATCGCTTTGGTTTATAAATGTCAGCAGAGCCCCTGCGAGGGAGTTGCTGCCTGGTGCTGCTGCTCCAGCCAATATATTATAAGGAGATATAAACAGATGTCTGAAATAATCTGGCTGACCAAGATTAAAAGAATGGGGCTATAAATTAAAGTCTTCCTCGGCGTCTCTTTAAGCATCTTTATGGACAGCACGCATCCAAATGAAGGAGTGCCAGTGCTCGGAGGGACCTCCAGGTGCTTTGGGCTGCAGAGACAGCACCCAGGGGTGGGACAGCTTGTGGGGACAGCAATGTCCGTCAGAGCTGGCATGGGAGACCAAAGCCTGTCCTGGTGCTTCTGCAGCTGATAAAGGGATTAAATCAGGAGCAGGAATAACACCATCCCTGCAGTGTCGCCACAGGATCAGTGTCTCCTGCTTGGAAAATAAATGCTGTCACTCTGCTTTGACATTTATTCCCAATGAAGGCCTTGTCATTTGTGCAGTGACAAGGGTTTCATCCTCTGGGAGTACTTTTCCTGTTGGACACTGTCTTTTTGGCTGTGAGGCAGCTGAGTGACTGAGGAGCAGGTGGGTGGCACGTCCCCAGCAGCGGCATTGGGAGCTCTGCTCACACCCTGGGGCTTTCTCCTGATCCATCATCCCAAGGCAATGCAATAACACCTATTCCAACTGAGAGCAGGTTCAGATTGGGTATTAGGGAGGAATTCTTCCCTGTGAGGGTGGGCAGGCCCTGGCACAGGGTGCCCAGAGCAGCTGTGGCTGCCCCTGGATCCTTGGCAGTGCCCAAGGCCAGGCTGGATGGGGCTTGGAGCAGCCTGGGACAGTGGGAGGTGTCCCTGCTGTGGCAGGGGGTGGCACTGGATTAGCTTTAAGGTTCCTTTCCACCCAAGTCATTCTGTGATTCTGTGATCTTATTTTTAATTGATTTTAATTTATTTTAGTTGTTAAAAAAATCCCAAGAGTGGGATATTTTTTAATTGGTAAGGGTTCCAAACCAATTGTGGAAGCAGGAATTTGCTGCTTCCCCCTCCACAGCTGGAACCCTTCTTGCAGGTTTGTGGAGCGGATTTCACAGCTATTTCTGCTCACTGGGTAGTTGATTTAAAGCTGGAAAATTAACTAGAATGGAAACTCTTCTTTCCCATTATGAGGAGCAAGGGAAGAGGTCTGGCAGCTGTAGGATTTGCAGCTCTCAGGGAAGAGGGACGATTCAGTAACACATCTATGCAGTGCCTACCTGTGGATACACATATTTTATTTGTCTGAGGTGTCAAGGAGAAAAAATGTTACGAAATTGCTTAAATGAAAACATGATTTTGTATTTTTTCAATTGAGTTTCATTTCTCAAATGCAACTTAATGCAAACAATAAGTAAGAAATTAATTTCTCTTGGGAAAAAGCTATTAACCGAATGGTTCTGTTTTAGCAGCATGTGAAGCTGTGTAATTGCTTACACATGTATTGCTCCAGTGTGTGCTCCCAGTTGTTGAATAGTATCAAATTATAGGAATCAAAGAGAATCAACTATTTTTAAGGGAAATGTCTAGAAGCTACATACTGAAACATGATTAAAATTCAAGATTTCCAACTTACTCGTCTAAATCAGCAATTTTAATCACATTATTCAAGCCAACCTACCCTCAAACACACTTTTGACTTCAAAATACCCCAAACTAAAGAAGACAGAAGACCTTCCTTGAGCAGCTGTAACATTTTTATGTGTCAGTGTCAATCTTTTTGTTGAAAACAGAGATGTTTTTCATGGTTTATTTATTAAAGCAGCACATTTGTCCTGTTGTGCCATGAGCCTGGGTCGCTGTGCTGGGTGGGGAGGGGAAATCTCTGGAGCACCAAGAGCTGCTTAAACACATCAGGGCTGTGAGTTTTGCTCTGGGGTTCGGATGCTCCTGGTTAAATCTCATTTAGTGTGCAAAGGAGGAGCAGGAAGGGTTTGTGCCTTGGCCGATGCAGCCTCGGGGATTTGGCTGTGCTGGGGGTGCAGCTCATGAGCACCAGGCCTGGGTTTGGTTTTGTTTTCTGCTTGCTGATTAGACAGATGAGTAATGCCATGGTTGACTCTCACATTTAAAAGGGAAATGTTAACAGAAGTTTTATAGTTGTGTTTTACCCCCTTGTGTTGTTATCAGGGATGCCCTGGGTTTGGGACATTTGGGAGGGTCACTCGTTCCTGTGGCAGCACCTGAGCCCCACTCACGGTGTCAGGAAGGGATTTCCACCCCTGGGCAGGGAAGGAGGAGTCGATGGACAGAACTTTGGGGGGGGCTAAAGGGTTAAAAGATGAAACCTCCCTGGTGTGGGTGAGCACATGATGGGGAAAATCCTCTGCTCCCAGCACTGTAATCTTTTCTCTATTCAGTCTTATGTTTTATTTTTGATAGGGTTTTAATAAACCTTTTAAATTTTTTGGCAGTGAGTAGCATTTCTCACACTGAGAACAGAAACAGGAGGGCTGGGCCCCCCAGCCCCCCACCCTTCTGGAGCCTGCTCCTGTGCTTTCCCTTTGGGTGATTCCCTCAATGGGATTCCATCCACCTCCTTCCCCTCCCTGGCAGGCTGCTGTGGCTGGATGCAGCTGGAGCTGTGCTGTGCTCCCTGTCAGGGGCCGTTCCCGGCTGTGTGACAGCCCAGAGCTGCCACAGCCACTGCTGGGGCTGTGACCTGGCCTGCCCAGCACTGGTGGCACGGTCAGGAACGCTTTGGGCTTTGGGGGGAGGCAGCCGGGCCCTGGCTGTGTCTGCGGAGGAGGGGATCGTCCTCCCGCCTCCCGTTCAGCCCGCGATGGCATTTCATCCTTCAGAGCCTGGCCTGGAAGGGACCTCACAGCTCACCTTGTTCCACCTCCCTGCCGTGGGCAGGGACGTCTCCCACTAGAGCAGGTTAGCATTGGCTGTGTTTTCCTTGCTGACAGAGCCCTGTCCTGGTGTTGCCCGAGCCAGGGACAGGAGATGTGGTGTTGGCCTTTTCATGGAGATCCTACAAACTCCTTTCTGACCAGCACTCCGCCGCCAGCAAGGGGCACACGTTGGTGAGGGCACCAAATTCCTGCAGAGCCCGATTTCTCAGCGTGGGAGGATGCTCCCATAGATAGACAGAGATTAAAGGTCCTGTGTATCACAAATTTAAGGAGCAGTAGGAGGTTGGGATCTGTCCATGGAAAGCATTCCAAGTGTGGAGGAGGAACATGTAGCCTATCCTCCCCTAAAACGGGGAGATAATCACACCTGTCCTCTCACATATGCAACCAATGCAACTTCCAATGGACAGGACTGATGGAGAGAAAGAGAGTCTACCAGAAATACAAACCTTGTTTTAATAGGAAATCCTCCAAGATGGATTTTCCTGAATTTTTTAAAAGCATTTATACCTATTGGATGACTACGGGCTTTGAAATGTTTCTGTCTGAATTGTGACAAACATCCCAGTCTTACACAGGAGGGACCAGGTCCTTTGATCAGGGAAATGTCTCTTTGGTCTTGAACAGGGAGGGATCAATCCAGTTGTTCCCAAGACCAGAGCTTTTTGTCTGTGAGTACATGTATTTATTCTACAAAATAATTACCCTTGCCTTCACTTCCCTTTGGTAGGAGATGCTCCCTGTCTCCTGCAAGCTGTTACTCTATCCCAGGTATCTTTTTAGGTAAAAGGAAGAGAAAGGAAAGGTTGAACAAGAAATCCTCCTCAGAAGGGGGAAGATGAGCAGCTTTGTTCTGTATGTCCATCTGTGAGCAGCTCTGTGGCTGTTCACCTGCATCCTTGCTGTCCTGGGCAGGCAGAATTCCTGCATTAGGAGAAGAAGAAATGCCATCAAGAGATAGCAACAAAATATTGCCTCCCCTTGACCCCAGTGCTGGGCTGGCCATTGAGATGTGTTTGTGGTGAAAACCACTCTGAATTTCCCATCTTTTCTGCATTTAAAACGGAAGCTTAATGTATTCTGTGTATTTTTGTTGGCAGATAGTAGTGATCATAAATTCCTTTTAATACAGTATTTCTACACCAGCACAGCCTTGATGTGCAGCGTACCTGGCTGTACTCTGCGTGATGCTTTGATTTCCCTTTGGCAGCTGCATTTTATTCTGTCTGCCCCAGTCAGACACAATTCCCCTTTCTCCATGTAGCCTCCAAATCCACTCCTAGTGTGGAGTTTTAGTGCTCTGCTAAGACTTGGGCTAGAAGGGAAGGAATCAGTGTCTGCTGGGGCTCAGGGTTCCACCTCCACTGTGGATCAGAGCCAGCCTGGCAGCGGAGGGACACCTTGGGTGGCTCAGGGTGGCAATTCTGGGAGGGAAAAGCAGCACTTCATGGGTGCTGCTGCATGGGAGGAGGTCAGTGGTAGATATCCCACTCCTCACTGTATGGGATGGGGAGGAGCTGCTCCCAAGGAGGAGCACATGTCTTCAGTTCCCAGTTCCTCCCCAAGCTGGAGCAGTGCAGTGCTCTGAAATAACGTGACCTTTGCTTGCAGGTCAGGCTGTTCCTGCAGGGTCACACGTGCAGCTGAACCTGCGGACAGGAGAGAGAGAAGCCAAACTCCCGGACAGAGAATATGGGGAAGGTGACACGAGAGAAGAGAGAAGAAGAAAAAGGTACAGATATACAAGGCTTTGGGTTGGGTGGGCTGTGGGATTCATGCCTTTTATTAGAGGCCAGGTTCCCTGGTACACTTAATTCCTGCATCTTCCAGAGACTTCATTGCTGGGTGAGGAGCTCAGCAGTGCTGAAAGCAGAGGCCTGTCTTTTGTGTTCCATTTGGGATGGCAGTGGAAGTGCCCTGAGTACACTTTCAGAGCACTTCATGGCTTCTCATGCCACGACATCAAAACAGCTTCCACACAGCCTGTGGAGTTCTGGCAAAGTCTTTGGGTTGTCCTTGATTTGCTGTGTTTGGAGTGTGATGGTTCTCTCTGTGCTTTTTAGGCCGAGCTACTTCCAGGAGTCTGTCTTTTGGAATTTATCTGCTGCAATCTAAAAACCTTTGTCCCGTACTGTGGTGATGACACCTTGTACTGCAACATGCAAAATTATTTGAGCTTCTGCTAAAACTAATGTTGCCTTAGCTAGGCTGGCATAATGGTGTAAGGATATCCTAATGGTTGATGCTTCAGCCATTTGTGCAATGGTAGGTTTTGGGGAAAGTGACATGAGGAAAGAGAGAAAGAGGAAAAAGAGACATGCAGGTCATTGGGTCACATAGCCTGCGGAATTCATGCCATTTACTGGAATCCAGAATCTCTGGAGCACATATTTACTGCCTCTTCCTGAGATTTCATTGCTGGGTGAGGAGCTCAGCAGTGCTGAAAGGAGAGGCCTGTCCTTTGTGTTCCCATTGGGATGGCAGTGGAAGTGCCCTGAGTGTACATTCAGAGACACCTTCATGGCTTCTCATGCCACGACACCAAAACTAAATGTGCAAGGTGACTTCTTGAATGGCATGTAGTCCTTTGAAATATCTGCAGGCAGTTGTCTGAAACTGCTTTCTGAGCCTGCTCCTTGGGATCATCTGTAAGGGGCTGAGGGCTGGTCTGAGCCCGGTGCTGTGTCCCACTGGGAGCAGCCACACAGGCTCACGTGCAGAGCAGGCACTGCCAGAGGCCCTGGAGATCTCACCTGCCCTGCAGCAACGATTGTAAAGGAGCTGTAAACCCCAGCTGGTGCTGACTTTCCCCTTGGTATAGTCACTATGGGGAATTTCTTTCCTGAATCCCGTGGTATTTCCCCCTGGCAGCTGTGATGGGGATGCCTGGGGAGTGTGGGGCTTTGGGGGCAGCTGCCCGGGCAGGGGCTGAGCTCGGGGCCCTGTTGGGCCCATGGTCCCCAGCAGCAGCAGTAGCAGCAGCAGCAGCAGCCCCAGGGCTCAAAGCCCCCAGCTCCCTGCCCAGCACAGGCTGCCCTGTCCCTGCAGCTGTCACCCGAGTGGGGCCCAGGGGACAGTGGCCGCTGGCAGCAGCAGGAATGCAGGCAGAGTGAGGATGCCTAGGCCTGGCTTTTGTCTCTGGAACAAAGCGGGCTCAGGGCAGTGCAGAGCAGGCTGGGAAGCAGAGCCCAGGGCCTTTGGAGGCACCAAGGCTTAAAGATCAGTCCCTGCAGCAGCCCAGATGCAGCTGGCCCAGTTGCCAAGGCTGTGGTGGCCTTGAGAGTGTGCTGGTGGATTTTGTATGGCTGTGGCCTGCTGGCGGCTCTGGGCCCAGGAGTGCCTGTGTCTGCAGCAGGAAGGGTGGCTGAAGGTTTGCTGGCTGCTTTGGTGGCATGGCTGCAGGGGCCAGTGCTGTGAGAGCCCCATGTGTGAGAGCTGGTGAGAGCTGAGCTCTTGGGGACAGCGCTGTGCCCCAGGCCAGGAAGAGCAGCAGTGCCCAGTGCCAGGAGTGGTGTCAGTGGGAGCCCTGTGCACAGGGACCCCCAGCCCCGGGGTGGCCGTGCCAGCACCCACAGGGACCTCCAGCTCTGGGAACGTGCAACAAATGGAACACACAAGTGTGCAAAGGCTGCCTTTGCCCAAAGGAATGGCCAAGAGAAGTCAGGTTTTCAAAAGAAACAGGATTTATTTGCCAAAGATTGGCAAATATAGGATTTACAGATCATGTTTCATTATAACAATCGTTATAACAACATCAACAGTAATATACAGAATATATTTACATGGGATTTGGGGGGCTAACAATCTTCAAACAGGAAACTTCAAACGTAGTGAACATATTTACAGACATCTTCTAAACTTTCAAACGTATTTACAACGGCGTGGCATCTGTGCCATCATCTGCATGAACCCTGGAAGAAAGGAAACAGCAGAGCTGGACTCAGCTGCCAGCACTGGGCCCAGCAGGGCTGGCAGCTGGGCCCCAGGGGCTGGGCCGGGGCTGCCAGGGCTGGCGTGGCCCCAGGCAAGCGCAGGGCAGGCCGGGGCTGGTGCTTGTGGCAGCACAATCCAGGCCCCCTGCGGGCACCGTGTCCCTGAGCGGGGCCATCCAGCCCGGCCCCAGCCTGGCGTCAGGGGACCCAGTGTGTGTGTGGGCAGGGCGTGGGAAGCATCTGCCTGTCTTACCTGTGGGGCTTCATCTTCATCCAAGGACCATGGGCTCCTCCTCATCCTTCTCGTCAACTTCCATGTCCTCGGTGTCATCCTCCTCTTCTACGTCCATCTCCTCGATGGTCTCCTCCTCATCTACTTCCATGTCCTCCACAGTGGAGGACATGGAAGTAGAGGAGGAGTCCACCTCCATCATTTCTTCCTCATCCAGCCCCTGGTCCACATCCATCTCCTCCACAATGTCTCTTTCAGTCTGCAAGGCGCAGCACAATCTCCCAGTGGGCTTCCTGTCCCACACCATCCATTCCCACATGGCTGCAGCCTGCCCAAGCCAGGTGTCCCCTGCCTGGCATGGCACTGTACCTCCATTGGCACAGCAGAGAACATTGTGCTGGGATCGGCGCTCCAGAGCCGGCGTCAGGAAAAGCCCAGGCAGCCGCAGCAGCTCTGTGCTGAGGGTCAGAGCGCAGAGCGAGTGGCAACTGACCCTTGGCAGCTGTTGCAGTGTCTGCTGTGCTCGTTTCCAGGTTCTGGACGTTCCACCTGGAACCCTCTGGGAGCTGAAACTGAAGTTTCAGGGGTGCTGTGCAGTGGGAGATGGGGATGGCAGAATGATCAAATCCTTGAATGGTTTGGCTTGGAAGGGAGCCTCAAGATGATCTGGTTCCAAGCTGAGCAAGCTCCCAGCAGAGCAGGTTGCTGTGGCCCCTGTCCCACCTGGCCTTGGATGTTGCTGGGGATGGGGCATCCACAGCCTCCGTGCACTGGTCCCTGTGTCAGGGACAAGCACCCTGAGAGTAAAGAACTTCTTCCCATCATCAAATCTCTTCCACCTCTTGCCGTTCGATCCCATTCTGCCTTGTCCTGTCACTACAGTTCTTGACCAAGAGTCCTCTCCCACTTCCCTGTGGGTCAGGCTGTTCCTACAGGGTTACACGTGTGACTTAACCTGCAGACAGGAGAGAGACAAGACAAGTTCCCAGTCAGAAAAATGCGGCATGTGGCTTGAGAACTGAGAGAATAAGGAGAAAGAAAAGACATGGAAATCTTTGGGTTGCGTGGGCTGCGGGATTCATGCCTTTTATTAGAGGCCCGGTCCCTGGTGCACTCAGTTCCTGTGTTGCAGCCAGGCCACAGCAACCTCTGTGAGGGACCTGCACTCCCAGAGCTGGGAGCCGGCTTGCTTGGATGGCTGAAGGATGAGGCAAGAGAGGGATTGTTTTGTGGAAATCCAAATAATGTGGATTGCGCTGAAGAGGGTCCAGGAATGGAGACAAAATGGGGCTGGGCACACAATGTGGGGGTGAACAGCGCAGGATCATTACAGTAAGCCAGGACCAAATTGATACAAGAGAGTTGGAACATTCCGAGGGAGAACATGTAAGGAAAATGCAGCAGTTGAACTGGGTGATACGGACAAAACGTGCTGCATCACCATGAGCCTGCAAATGCCCATGGGCAACACCATTGCATTCAGAGCGGTGACTTTTTTTACCTTGGTCACTTTGCCCAGAGGTATTACAGTTCCAGTGGTAGGTCCCTGTGTTTGCTAAGTCCAGTGAACCAGTCGTTGTTGCCTTCCATCTGGATCTTGTTTCCTTGATCTTTCAGCAGCTGGATGCCCTGGTATACTGACTCCCTATGTGACAACAGGTAGGAAAAACACCTGCCTTGTAGTGCCTTACAGGCATGGCCATGGACAAGAAATTGTGGCTTGTCTGTGGAAGCACCCAGCTGAAGGCATGTGGCTCAGTGAGGAGCATCCAGTTCTCTGCTACAGCGGCTACAAATGGCAGCATCCTCTGACTTTAGCTAATTTATTATCTGGAGGCTTGGGTGTCCTAAAAGTAAACAGATAAAGAGATTAGAAGATGAAACTTAAGTTTTGTTCCCACTAAACTTTCTCTTCTGTAAGCCAAGGGTGTGAACACAGCTTATTAGAAGAATCATGTATCAATGCTAAAATATAGCTTTTACAAATGTTAAGACATAGATCTTGGTTAGTGGTGTCTGAACTATCTTGGTCTTGGTGTGTGTGGTCAACGCTGCTTAGGAGATCTTCTTCTGTCCTTCTCCTTCTTCTTCTCCAGGCTGCTACTGTCTCTCTTAGGCTTTCATTCTGTTCTTCTGATGGTGGCTCTGGTGTTTGCCTCACTGTTCCCAGAAACAGTTTTAATGTATTTTGCTGGGATTCATCTTAGGAATATTGCTGTAGAGACAAGGGCATCTTTTCTTTCCCAAGTAATTAATGGAAAAGGGCCCATAATTTGTTTAGATTCAGGGTCTTTGGTCAACACAGGTGGCTGTTCTTTTAATTGGGCTGCAATTGAATTAGTAAAATGCCTGATGACTGGGAGAGTTGTCTCCATAAATGAATTGTTCAAAAAGTTGAGTACGTAAAAGGCCTTGGCCAGTCTGTCAATGGAAGATAATATCTGGATTACCCCTCTCAGTTGATCAAGGGTCCTTTTGATGGAACATTGGGCCCTCTCGGCTATGGACTGTCCTGTGGTGGAGTGTGGTATGCCTGTGACATGTTTTATACCCCAGTGGTCAGAAGCTTGTTGGAATCAGTGCAAGATATAAGCAAGAGCATTATCAAATTTAATTTCCTGTAGAACTGCTAAGGTGTAAAAAACGAAAAAGTAATGTTTTATAGCATCTTCTTATTTTTCACCAGCATGGGCAGAGGTGAAAACCGCACTGGAAAAGGCATCAAATGAGACCTGGATGTATTTTAGTCTGCCGAAAGGGGCTTAGTGTGTGATGTCTGATTGCCAGATGTGGAGACTCTCTAGTCCTCTTGGACTGACTCCTGCCCTGAGGGAAGCAAGGCCATGTTCCTGACAATTTGGGCAGCTGGCTACAAGTGATCTTGCCGGGTCTCGGGTGTTTTTGAACATCCTGAGCAGCGCAGGAATGTTTTGATGGTAGAATTGGTGGCTGATCCTAGCCTGTGTAAAAACAATCTAAGGCGTATTGCAGTGGTTCAGATGTTTGAAGTAGGGAATTGAGGGGCTCTTGAGTGAGAAGTAAGTATATATTCACAAGGTCTGTTCCTGCAAGGGAGCACAGATGCTCTCTAGGTTTCCTGCAATAGTTCTGCAATAACTTTCTGTTGGGTTGTTATCATTTTTGTAGGTTGTTGTGCTCTGAAAATGCATTCAATTTCTATGAGGGGATCTGAGATAGTTGAGTCCCCTGAAAGAATAATGCATGGAATATTGGACTTACACCAAGGATTGCCAGGGAGAAAGGAAAAGTAGTGTGGTATCTGTGTGCCTGTTAATTTGAATCACCCAGGATGCCTTTTGTACAGCTGCTTCTGCCTGTGGTGTCAGTGATCACGGGAATCGAGTCCTTCTCTGCCTTTAAGGAGCAGGAACAGTGGCATGAGATCTTCTGTGGTGATTCCCAGCAGTGAATGTACCCAACTGATGCTTCCACAGAGTTGGTGGAGTTCTGGCAGAGTCTTTGGGTTGTCCTTGATGTGCAGTGTTTGTGGTGTGATGGTTCTCTCTGCAGTTTTTAGGCCGAGACACTTCCAAGGGGCTGTCCTTTGAACTTTATCTGCTGCAATCTTAAAACCTTTCTCCTGTACCACAGTGATGACATCTTGTACTGCAATGTCCAAAATGATTTGAGCTTCTGCACAAACGACTGTGTCGTCCATGTAATGAAAAATGATAGCATTAGGATGTTCATTTAGTGGTCCATATAACGAAAAGCGATTAGCATTAGGGCAAGCGAATTTGGACATCAAGCCATTGACAAATATTTGGTCTCCTCTTCATTCGTTGAGGCAATACAGTCCACTGGTACCTCTGTAAAGGTGCTTGTCGATTTAGTGACGGAAAAGGCAACCCAGGAGGGTGTCATTGGGTTGCATGGGGGTGTCAAAAAGTAGTCATTAATATCTATATCAACCATCTGCCAATAACAGTGTAATCATAGGTACAATTGGACTAAACCTCCCTGAAGTAGCCTTCCTTCACATCTCAACCCATGCAATCTTCAAAGCAATGCTCCTTCTATGCTCAGGCTCCATCAATCACAGCCTAAATGGCAAAGAAGATATCCGAAAAATAGGAGGACTCCAAAAACTGCTACCCTCAACTACGGCATGGTGCACCATCGGCAATCTCGAGGTATCATGGAGGCTGAGCGCAGGCTGGACTGGAGGGAACCCCCTGTCCTTGATGACCTCATTGATTTTCCGGAGGTCCTGCAGGAGCCGCCTCTTATCCTTGCCAGGCTTTCATATGATAATGAAAGGTGCATTGCAGGGGCTAGTAGAGGGTACAATGTGGCCAACAGACAGCTGCTCCTGCATGAGGGACTGCAGGGCCTTTAACTTTCTGCCTGGGAGGGGCCACTGATCCACCCATATGGGGTCGTTGGTCTTCCAGGTTGACTGAAGTGTGACGCGCTGCTCAGTGGCCCCGTCTAGAAATCCTGAGGTGTTGATAGGATCTCTGGCCCTGTCCCCCTTTGGGACAAGAGGTCTTTTCCTCAAATTGTTATTGCTGCCCGGGTGACAAAAGATCTTACTGCAGAAACTGCGCCCTCAGGACATTCCCTGTAGATGTTACTGTGACTCCAGAAGCTGGTAGTGGCTCCCTGGTTGCTAATAATTACCCCAGCAGCTGGGACCAGGGGCCATTGTTTTAGCCTATCAGAGCAGGAAATTACGGTGACATCAGCTCTTGTATCTAATAGTCCTGAAAGACATCTCTTTCTCCCTTTACATGACAAAGCATACTTTAGAACAGGTCTGTTTCTGCCTGTTGTCTGTGCCCACATCACCATTGGATCAGCTGGTGTGGTGATCATGTCCCGTAGGAGGTCGGCTCTAACTGTAACTGTTCCTTTTGGAATGAAAAGGGGAGGGTCTAAGCATAGAGCCTGGACAGTTATCTCCTGCAAAGACGTCAAGGCGAGTACCTCAGGTAGTAGAGTGAGTGTCTCCATCCCTTCCCTGGTGTTGGTAAAAATCAAAATGTCTCTGGGCCGTTCTTCAGGCCTGTATTTGCCTGTGGGAATATGGTGAACATAAATATCGTGGATTGGCATTGAAAAGGCTCTTACTAGATGCCTTTAGGTTCCAGGGCAGAGCTGTCTTCTGTCGAGTTTTCCGCAGTGATCGAGCTGTCCCGCTGGATCTGAGAAGGTCGCTGTGCTGATTCTCCACGGTGTTGGGGAGAGTAGGGCGGAACAGCCTCGCGTTTGGTGTCATCGTGCGGGGCCTTTCTGTGTCTGTGTGGGGTTTCCCGCGGGCCACCGGTTTTGCTGGTGTTTGAAAGCGTGTGGACGAGGGGGGCAGTGAGGAGAGTGGCTGTGACAGCTGGACGATCCCTGGTAATAGCCTTAATTTTTACAATTCTGTTGAAAATGCCCCATCTCCCTACACTTAAAGCCAGGTCCTTTTTCATGCGTATGTCAGGGAATAACTTGGGAGGCTACTAGCACCTCTACTACACCCTGACTGGTAGCCTTAGCTTGGCTGGCCTGACAGTGTAGGGATGCCCTAAGCGTGCATGCCTCAACCATTTGTGCAATGGTATGCTTTGTGTTGAGTGGTAGAGAAGGTAAAATGTCTTTACAGTTGTTGTTAGCATTTATTTCAGCAAGTTTAGTAAGGAGAACCTTCCTGGCTTTTGGATGTTCAACTTGTTTCTCTATTGCTTGTGGAAGGTGGTCAATACATTTCAGAAAGGATTGCCCAGGTCCCTGCAGAATGTCTGTGAAATCTAGAGCAGGTGTTGTTCCATTTGGTGTTTGCTTGAGAGCTGTCTTTGCAGCACTTATATCTCTTCTAACACATCTCAGGAAGGTGTCTTGCGTGATTCACAGGTTTAATGAAATCTTTCTCCCTGACTAGATGGACTAGTGTTAGGTGTGCCCGCCTGTCTTCCCTAGCATAGTCTTTTAATAGTTGTTGTATTAGATTTTTCCCCATTCCTTCTCACAGAACAAATTCAGTGGAGAGAGTAGGATGTGCATAAAATGGCACAGATCGTGAACCCCATTACATGTGCAGCAATGACTCCGTTTAAGAAGTTATTAATATACAGTGAGCCCCGCCCATGGTCTTTTGCTGCTTTATAATGGTCTTTCATCTCCCCATGTGGGACAGCTTCCCTTTGGGGCTTAGCCCCACTCTGGTACTGAACCGGTGCTGCTTGTATTTTAGCTACCAATTCCCAGTCCCCCTCTTCAGCTGCCAGCTTCTCCGTCCTCTGCCAAAAATCCTCAGGCTCATGCTGAAGGTGGGATGAACCTTCCCTCTCCTCTCCAGAAGAGGGAACTTGTTCTTTGGCGGAGGAGCGGGGCCTTGGGGTGCCTGGCCAGGCCCGGTGTTGTGGGCCTTTGGTAGCCAAGATGGCGGCCTTCCACTTACCGCCCCTCGCACTTCCGGCTCCGACAGTGTGGGATCCGCAAGGGGCTGAGTTGGAGGGGGTAGGCCAGCGGGAGTAGGCAAGGAAGCGCTGGATCCCAATGCAGGGATGGTACCTGACGCGAGGGTAGGACCCAACACAGGGGAAGGACCCGATGAGAGAGCTGAGGGTGGGAGGGAGTTTGACATTGACAACCCCCTCCAGAGGAGGGACTCCATTTTGTGGGCTATCTGAGGGGGATCAAGGGAGGAGAGGTACTGGAGAATGGGTTAGGGTAGAATCCAGGCCGGTGTGTCCATACAGACCTGGGCAGGGGGTAGAGAAGGAGGGGAGATGGCAGACAGCAGGTGGCTTGCCTGTGCTTTACAGCAGTTTCTGTCTCTCATCCTAATGGTGTCAGTGGGTTCAGGAATGTGGGGGAAGAACTCAAAGACTGGATTGAATATAAGAACTTTGAACCCTTGAGAAAACTCCATAAATCATATGAAAAATTGGGAAAAAATTTGGCGACTCTTATCACTCCCTGAGTTTTCTAAAAATAGAGACTTTCTCTGACTCAGTCTCAGAATGCTATAAGACAAAAAGAATACACAGAAATATCTGGGAACTCTGTAAACAGCCAATGAAAAAATGACTTCCAACTTCCCTTAGTAAAAGTCTTCCACTCTGAAAGGAGAACCTCCCTACCCTAACTCCAACATATATGTCCCTCTCAGCTTTGGATAATTTGTTACCCAGAGCTGCCCCTGATGTAAAGGGTGGCCCACCCACAGGAATAAAATATCACCCAAGGATCCTGCACTGCAGGTGGCTGTCCCCCCATTCACTGCTCTGGTGGTGCTGCATGCAGATGTTTCAAAATATCCCCTGGGCTTCACCAGCTGAACCAGCCCTGTTGCTCCAGCAGGGTACCAAAGCTGCATTCAGTAAACCCTGGTAAAACTGATAAAACATTGCATTCAAAGGGCTGCCTCACTTTATTGTAATTTGTCATTTTTGTCGTGCGGTATTATAACTCCTGTAATAGGTCCCTGGGCCTCCACAACCTTGCGTCCTACTGAGATATCATTGTAGTGAGGAACTCAGCAGTGCTGAAAGGAGAGGCCTGTCCTTTGTGTTCCCTTTGGGATGGCAGTGGAAGTGCCCTAGTGCACATTCAGAGGCACCTTCATGGCTTCTCATGCCATGACACCAAAACTAAATGTGCAAGGTGACTTCCTTGAGTGACATGTAGTCCTTTGAAATATCTACAGGAAGTGGTCAGGAAATGCATTCTGAGCCTGTTCTTGGGATCATCTGTGAGGGGCTGAGGGCTGGCCTGAGCCCGGTGCTGTGTCCCACTGGGAGCAGCCCCACAGGCTCACGTGCAGAGCAGGCGCTGCCAGCGGCCCTGGAGATCTCACCTGCCCTGCAGCCACCATTGTCAAGGTGCTGTAAACCCCAGCTGGTGCTGACTTTCCCCTTGGACCCCGTGGTGTAGTCACTATGGGGAATTTCTTTCCTGAATCCCGTGGTATTTCCCCTGGCAGCTATGATGGGGATGCTCGGGGAGTTTGGGGCTTTGAGGGCAGCTGCCCGGGCAGCGGCTGAGCTCGGGGCCCTGTTGGGCCCATGGCCCCCAGCAGCAGCAGCAACAGCAGCAGCAGCAGCCCCAGGGCCCAAAGCCCTGTGGCCCCTGCCCAGCACAGGCTGCCCTGTCCCTGCAGCTGTCACCCGAGTGGGGCCCAGGGGCCAGTGGCCGCTGGCAGCAGCAGGAATGTGGGCAGGGTGAGGATGCCCTGGCTTGGCTTTTGTCTCTGGAACAAAGCGGGCTCAGGGCAGTGCAGAGCAGGCTGGGGGTCAGAGCCCAGGATCTTTGGAGTCTGCAAGGCTTAAAGATCAGTCCCTGCAGCAGCCCAGATGCAGCTGGCCCAGTTGCCAAGGCTGTGGTGGCCTTCTGTGCGTGCAGGTGGATTTTGTATGGCTGTGGCCTGCTGGCGGCTCTGGGCCCAGGAGTGCCTGTGTCTGCAGCAGGAAGGGTGGCTGAAGGTTTGCTGCCTGCTTTGGTGGCATGGCTGCAGGAGCCAGTGCTGTGAGAGCCCCCTGTGTGAGAGCTGGTGAGAGCTGAGCTCTTGGGGACAGCGCTGTGCCCCAGGCCAGGAAGAGCAGCAGTGCCCAGTGCCAGGAGTGGTGTCAGTGGGAGCCCTGTGCACAGGGACCCCCAGCCCCGGGGTGGCTGTGCCAGCACCCCCAGAGATGCCTGCCCATGGGAACGCAGGACAAGTGGAACCCACAAGTGTGCAAAGGCTGCCTTTGCCCAAAGGAATGGCCAAGAGAAGTCAGGTTTTAAAAAGAAACAGGATTTATTTGCCGAAGATAGGCAAATCTAGGATTTACAGAACATTTTTTGCTATGACAATCGTTATAATTGTAACAACAACAATGTAGAGAACATATTTACATTAGATCCGAGGGGCTAACAATCTTCAAAACATATTTACAGAAAACTTCTAATGTAGTCAACATATTTACAGAAATCTTCAAAACTTTCAAACGTATTTACAATCGCGTGGCATCTGTGCCATCATGTGCATGAGCCCTGGAAGAAAGGAAGCAGCAGAGCTGGACTCAGCTGCCAGCACTGGGCCCAGCAGGGCTGGCAGCTGGGCCCCAGGGGCTGGGCCGGGGCTGCCAGGGCTGGCGTGGCCCCAGGCAAGCGCAGGGCAGGCCGGGGCTGGTGCTTGTGGCAGCACAATCCAGGCCCCCTGCGGGCACCGTGTCCCTGAGCGGGGCCATCAGCCCAGCCCCAGCCTGGCGTCAGGGGACCCAGTGTGTGTGTGGGCAGGGCGTGGGAAGCATCTGCCTGTCTTACCTGTGGGGCACCATCTTCATCCAAGGACCATGGGCTCCTCCTCATCCTTCTTGTCAACGTCTATCTGTTCAGTGTCATCCTCCTCATCTACATCCATCTGCTCGGTGGTCTCCTCCTCGTCTACTTCCATGTCCTCCACAGTGGAGGACATGGAAGTAGAGGAGGAGTCCACCTCCATCATTTCTTCATCATCCAGCCCCTGGTCCACTTCCATAGCCTCCACAGTGTCTCTGTCAATCTGCAAGGGGCAGCACAATCTCCCAGTGGGCTTCCTGTCCCACACCATCCATTCCCACATGGCTGCAGCCTGCCCAAGCCGGGTGCCCCCTGCCTGGAATGGCACTGTACCTCCATTGGCACAGCAGAGCACATCCTGCTGGATTGGCGCTCCAGAGCCGGCGGCAGGGAAAGCCCAGGCAGCAGCAGCACCTCAGCACTGAGGGTCAGAGCGCAGAGTGAGCAGCAACTGACCCTTGGCAGCCGGTGAAGTGTCTGCTGTGCTCGTTTCCAGGTCCTGGACATTCCACCTGGAACCCTCTGTGAGCTGTGATGTCACTGAAGCTTCAGGGGTGCTGTGCAGTGGGAGATGGGGATGGCAGAATGATCAAATCCTTGAATGGTTTTGCTTGGAAGGGACCCTCAAGATGATGTGGCTCCAAGCTGAGCAAGCTCCTAGCAGAGCAGGTTGCTGCGGCCCCTGTCCCACCTGGCCTTGGATGTTGCTGGGGATGGGGCATCCACAGCCTCCGTGCACTGGTCCCTGTGTCAGGGACAAGCACCCTGAGAGTAAAGAACTTCTTCCCATCATCAAATCTCCTCTACCTCTTGCAGTTTGATCCCATTCCCCCTTGTCCTGTCACTACAGTTCCTGACCAAGAGTCCTGTCCCACTTCCCTGGGTCAGGCTGTTCCTGCAGGGTCACACGTGTGGCTGGACCTGCAGACAGGACAGGGAAGCCAGGTTCCCAGTAAGAGAAAATGGGGAAAATGACATGTGAGATGAGAGAAGGCGGAAAATGTAGAAAAATGCAAGGCATTGGTTGGGTTGGGGAACGGGATTCATGCCTTGTATTAGAGGCCAGGTTCCCTCGTGCACTCAGTTTCTGTGTTCCAGCCTGCCCACAGCCAGCCTCTGTGAGGGACCTGCACTCCCAGAGCTGGGAGCACACGTGCTTAAACTGCTGGTGAACGAGGCGAGTGAGGGATCTTTGTGTGGAACTCCAAACACTGTGGATTGCCCTGAAGAGGGTCTAGGAAGGTGACAAAATGGGGCTGGGCACACAGATGGAAAATGGGAGAAAAATCAGGGTAGCATTGCAGTGAGCAAGGACCAAAACTGTAGAAGAGAGGGGAGAACCTTCCAGGGGGTGTACATATAAGGAAAACACAGCAGTTCAACTCGGTGATACGAAACAAACGAGCTGTATCATCCAGAGCCTGCAAATGCCCATGGGTGGCACCATTGCATTCAGAGCAGTGTCTCTCTTTTTCCTTGGTCACTTTGCCCTGAGGTATTACAGTCCCAATGATAGGCCCCTGGGCCCTCACAACTCCTGCCTCTTTGTTGTCTATAAAGAGGACTTCTGCCCTAGATTTTTGCAGGAATTTAGTAAAATAGGATAAAATAACCAACACAATGAATACAATAAACAGTCTCCAAAAAACAGTCTTAACTAAAGATGTAAACCAGCCTTTCATCCCGCTGTGTTTTAAAATTCCAGTGAACCAGTTGTTGTTGCCTTCCATCTGCATCTTGTTTCCTTGATCTTTCAGCAGCTGGATGCCCTGGTATACTGACTCCCTATGTGACAACAGGTAGGAAAAACACCTGCCTTCAAATGCCTGACTGCCATGGCCATGGACAAGAAATTGTGGCTTGTCTGTGGAAGCGTCCAGCTGAAGGCATGTGGCTCAGTGAGGAGCATCCAGATTCCTGCTGCAGCGGCAACCAACAGCAGCATCCTCTGACTTTAGCTAATTTAGTATCTTGAGGCTTGGGTTGCCTAAAAGCAAACAGATAAAGAGATTAGAAGATGAAAATTAAGTTGTGGTCCCACTAAACTTTCTCTCCCGTAAGGCAAGGGTGTGAACACAGCTTATTAGAAGAATCATGTATCAATGCTAAAATATAATTTTTACAAATGTTAAGACATAGAACCTGGTTAGTGGTGTCTGAACTATCTTGGTCTTGGTGTGTGTGGTCAACGCTGCTTAGGAGATCTTCTTCTGTCCTTCTCCTTCTTCTTCTCCAGGCTGCTACTGTCTCTCTTAGGCTTTCATTCTGTTCTTCTGATGGTGGCTCTGGTGTTTGCCTCACTGTTCCCAGAAACAGTTTTTATGTATTTTGCTGGGATTCATCTTAGGAATGTTGCTGTAGAGACAAGGGCATCTTTTCTTTCCCAAGTAATTAATGGAAAAGGGCCCATAATTTGTTTAGATTCAGGGTCTTTGGTCAACACAGGTGGTTGTTCTTTTAATTGGGCTGCAGCTGAATTAGTAAACTGCCTGATGACTTGGGGAGTTGTCTCCATAAATGAATTGTTCAAAAAGTTGAATACATAAAAGGCCTTGGCCAGTCTGTCAATGGAAGATAATATCTGGATTACCCCTCTCAGTTGATCAAGGATCCTTCTGATGGAACATTGGGCCCTCTCGGCTATGGACTGTCCTGTGGCGGAGTGTGGCATGCCTGTGACATGTTTTATACCCCAGTGGACAGAAACTTGTTGGAATCAGTGTGAGGTATATGCAGGAGCACTATCAGTTTTAATTTCCTGTGGAAGTGCTAAGGTGGAAAAAACTAAAAAAGTAATATTTTATAGCATGTTTTGATTTTTCACCAGCATGGGCAGAGGCAAAAATCTCACTGGAAAAGATTTTGATTGTGATGTGGATGTATTTTAGTCTGGCGAAAGGGGCTTAGTGTGTGGTGTCTAATTGCCGGATGTGGAGACTCTCTAGTGCTCTTGGATTGACTGCAGCTCTGAGAGAAGCAAGGCCATGTTCCTGACAATTTGGGCCGGTGGCTACAATGGATCTTGCCGGGTCTCAGGTAATTTTAAACATCCTGTGCAGCACAGAAATGGTTTGATGATAGAATTGGTGGCTGATCTTTGCCTGTTTAAAGACTATCTGAGGCGTATTGCAGTGGTTCAGATGTTTCAAGTAAGCAATTGAGGTGCTCTGGAGTGAGAAGTAAGTATATATTCACAAGGTCTCTTCCTGCAAGGGAGCACTGATGTTTTCTAGCTTTCCTGATTAGTTGTGTAATAACTCTCTGTTGGGTTGTTATCATTTCAGTAGGTTGGTGTGCTCTGAAGACACATTCAATTTGTATTTGGGGATCTGAGATTGTTGAGTCCCCCTGAAACAATAATGTATGGAAGTTTGGACTTACACCAAGGATTGCCAGGGAGAAAGGAAAATCAGGGTGGTGTCTGTGTGCCTGTTTAGTGGGCTTCCCTGTCCTCAGTGTTGCACTCACTGTGTACTGTCACTGTAACCCTCTTCTACACGCTCCACTTTGACGCCACATTGCTCACCCGGCCCTCACAGTGGTAGTTGCCGCTGTGGTGCTGCTGCCGTGGGGACAGGGACAGCTCGGTGCCATTGTGGAGCCCCTCCAGTTTCTTCCCCTCATGGTAAAATGACACCAAGATGACCGTGTTGTTCCGCCAGCCCTGTCAGCGCAGTGTCACCGTGTCCCCCTCCAGCAGTGTCCCTGCTGGCACCTGCAGCGCCAGCCAGTCTAGGGGACAGAGGAGTCCTGTCATACCTGATGGCACCGGGACCCCCTCATTAGGTGCACCAGGGGTCCCCAATTCCAACAAAGGGTTCCCCCAGACTGGATGCTCTGGGATGTCCCCAGAGCAGGGGACAGGCTCTGGCCACACAGGAGGTAATCCATGGAGCCGAGCCCACCCAGAGCCCTTGGGGTCCCTGCAGGTGCCAGTCTGGAGACACCTGAAGCCCCCTCACCATCTAAGACTCTCACAGCAGGGCTACGCCCGGTGCCGGGTCTGTCACATTTGTACGTGCCAATCTCAGTGACAGTGAGGCGGTCAGGTCCCTCCTGCCCCCAGCGCCGTCTGTTCTTGTACCGGGTGGTGGCACTGGCGGTCCCCGAGCCCTGGCAGGTCAATGTCACCCGGTCCCACAGCACCACCGGCCTCCAGGGAGGCTCCACCAGGAGCTGGGTGATCTGAGCACCTGTGGGTGACAGGGGGACACCAGCCTGCCAGGGCCAGTGTGGGGCTGGGGACAGCGGGGTGGGGCCATGGCATCCCCCGAGGACTCACCAGTGAGGCCGAGGGTCTGGGCTGGAAGGAAGGACAGAGCTGGGTGGGGGTGGCCCTGCAGGGAAAACAGCACAGGGGCAAGGGGTGTGGGGACTGTCCCCAAACTGTCCCTGTGGGGACAGCAGTTCTTGTGGGAAAATGTGTCTGGGTGGTCCCCAAAAGATTTGGCAAGGCAGGGGGACATGTCTGTGTCACAGCCACCCGTGCACCACATCCCTGTTGCACAGACACCTTGGGAACAGGGACACTGAGGCCACCCTGGGCTGAGGCACAATATGGGGACACCGTGGACATCTCAGGGAAGAGATGCTGGTCCAGGTCACCCCCACCAGCTCATGATCCCATCCCCATGGCCACATCCTCACCATTCTTGTCCCCTTCTGTCCATTCATCCCAGTTCCCTTGTCCCTATGCCCAGAGCTACCTCAGCCCAAAGGTGCCAGTCCCCACATTCCTGTCCCCACATCCCCATCCCCAAATTCCTGCCCCCCTGTTCCTGTCACCAAAGCCACCCTACATCCCCAGTCCCACCAAGGTCCACTGTGGGTAACATGGCTCTGCTGGCATTGGGGATCTCAGGGGACCCTGCAGCCCCCCTGTGCCCCCTGCCCTCCCCATCCCCAGGGTGTCAGGCCTGTGCCTGGGGCACTCACCCCACTATTGCAGCGACTTGATGAGGGTTTCTCAGGGTGAGAGAGATGGAAGAGAATCTTGGTTCATGATCAGAAGGCTGGATTTATTGACATATGAAATATAATACATTATGACTATACTAAAAGGAATAGAGAGAAAAGTTGCAGAAGCTGCTAAGCTAAGAATAGAATAGAATCCAAAAACAAGAGAGTTCTCTGTGACTCTGTTCCAGAGAGCTTGCCCTGTGATTGGCCCTTAATTGTACACATGGAACATGAGCCAATCTCAGGTGCACCTATTGCATTTCACAGCAGCTGATAATTATTGTTTACATTCTCTTTCTGGGGCCTCAGCTTCCCAGAAGATGAAAAAATCCCAAAGAATGGATTTCTATGAAAAAATGTCTGTGACACCCCACAGGAGCAGCGCCACCTTCCTGGCCATCCCAGTGTCCCAAGCCATGTGGACTGGCTGTCACTCGCTGCTGTGGCCACCGCTGCCCTGGCTGGCGGCTCTTCGGATGAAGGAGAAAGAAGCGAGGTCTGTCCGTCCCCTTGGTGGGGGCAGAGTGGCCACAAGCTGGGCACAGGCTGGGGACAAGACTGTATGGCACATGGTGGGAAATGGGGTTCTCATGAGTGGGGAGCTCAGGAGGTTTAGGGACCTGAGGATGGGTGTCCAGGGGAATGGGGGATCCTAGGGAGGGGTCCCTGGGAATGGGGGTCCTGAAGATGGGGAAATCACTGAAGATTGAGGTGCCATGGGAATGGAGGTTCCTTTTGATGTTTCTTTACTTGCTACTTCTCAATATGTTCTTCTCATATAGATCAGATACCCCACCAGTACATTAAATCAACATTAGCTATTTCACAAAACTATCTGAGTTATTCTCATCATTGTCACTTAGTTACACAAATAAAGGCATTAGCTACTTCTGCAACAGTTAATGTTATAACACACAGCACATTGTCTCTATCTTGATATTTTATGAGTGTCTAAACTATAACATAATAATCACACTGAAATATATATTCTACACAGGGATTAGGGTAAAAAGGTGAAAAATAGTAGTGTATCAAAAGCAGTTAAAAAGTGATTACAAACTGTATCATGTCAAAATAGTTGGGGGAAACCAATATACTGAAAGCCAATGACTACATAGTTATTCATAATGGGGAGAAGGTGTATGGAAGGGTTTATTAGACTTTTTATCTGCTCTGATTTTGACAGCAATAAATTCAATTCATATCTCTAATTCTGAGGCAGTTTTACCAGTGACAGGATTTGATGAGTGATCTCTCCTGGACCTTGTCTCAACCCAGGAACCCTTTGCTCAATTTTCTCTCCCATCCAGGTGCGGAGGGCAGTGAGAGAGCAGCTGTGGTGGGTGCCGGGCATCCGGCCACTGTCCATGCACGGCAAGGCAGGGAGGAGGAGGAGGGTCCAGGTAAGGCTGTTGAGCAGATTGCTGTGGGATTTGCAGTAATGCTGGAGCTCTCTCAGTCCCTTGGGCACAGGGACAAAATTATATATTGCTGCATTTCCAGACTGGTTTCCCCACAGCTGCCCCTGCAGGGTGGGTTTCTAGCCTGCCCTGCTCTGAATACCATTAAAGGCCCTCGCAGAGCCACTGCTTGGACTCCCTTTGGGGTTTGTGCTTCTTGCAGGGCTGAGAAAACCACAGGCAGGCCTTTTTCCAGCCACAGAATTCTCACCTCGACAGCAGCTCTAAAGCTGCCAGAATCAAAGCCAAGGGGGCAGGGGGGACCCTCAGGTGCTGGCTGTCACACGGGGCTGGCCAGAGCAGGGCTGGGCAATGGCCATCCCTGTGCAGTGGGGCTGGGCCATGGCTGGGCCCCACCCTTGGATGGCCACTGGCTTCAAGGAGCAGGAGTTTGGGAGCTCCTTCCTGACCAGGGCTCCATTGCCCAGCTGCTCTCGCTGGCTCAGATCCTGCAGGGGACGAGCAAGAATGGAGAAATCTGGAGCCCCCCGGAGCTGCCATGCTCCAGGACAGGACCCTCTTGTCCAGCATGTGTCCCCTCTAGGACAGGATCCCCCCAGGACAAGAGACCCCTGGATGTGTCCCACCGTGAGAGAGCCCACTCCCCCCTTCCCCCCACCCCCGTGACACTCAGCACAAATGGCCTCTTCCTTCTGTGCAGGAGAGAGAAAGTGAAAATGTTGGGGAGGCACAGCCGTACACCCCCATCCCCCACAGCCTCCTCAGCCCTCCCTGCAGACCCCTCACCCCTGCTTCCCCCACCCTGGGCTTCCCCCAACCCTTTCCCTTCTCAGATGTCCCTCAGGATCATCAAGACACAAACTGGGAGGTTGTGAAATTGAGGGGTAAAATGATGGAAATGGAAAAAAAGAGAGGGAAAAGTCCTTGGGGGCTGAGGAGCACAGATCCAGAGAGGGGGCTGTGATGGGCCCTGGGTCACCCCAAAATCTGAGGCACCCAGGGAAGGAGCCGTGAACCACAGGTCCACCCAGCCACTGCTTATCTCTGGCACCCCCATTCCCCAGGGAAGCCAACCATAGCACCCCCATTCCTTCAGCCCCCTGTCCCTGGAAGCCCCATCCCAGCACTCACATTCCTCAGGATTTCCTTGGCCCAGGAACCCCATTCCCAAGGAACCCTCTCCTGTTGCAGTTCCTGTTTTAGCTATCCCAGTTCCTCCCTCAGGTGTGCCAACAACCTCTTCCTTCCCCTCCCCCTTGCCCCCTTGCTAAGTGCTGTCTGTCAATCTTAACATTCCAGCTAGAGCATTGTCTGATTGGCAAACTTCAAAAGATGCCCCTCAGCCCTGGGGACATTGGGCTATCCAGGTGTCACTTTTCTCCTGAGACTTCCCCCCTCCTACCTCCTTGGTGGCATACCTACCCCTTCCCTCCCCCTCTCCCGGGCTTAAAAGACAGGGGCGACCACAGGGTTCTGGGTTCTGTTGGAGCTGTTGAAACATTCAGAGGTCTGTGACGTAGAAATAAAGCTCTGCATGAAAACCCTCCAGCAGGACCCATCTCCTTTTTCCTTCACCATCGCCTAAAGCCTTTCCACCAGAGGTAAAACTGAGTTCCTGCTTTCCTGGACTTGTCCCAAGCGCCAGCTGCAATACCCAGCTAGCCGGGGGTGTCTCTGGTGTGAGACCACCACAGCTGCTGCCTTTGGTCCAGCAGCAAGGCCAGACAAGCCCATGCACGTTTCATCCAGCAATATTGGCTCCCCCATTCATTCCATCCCCAAAAATCCCCCTTCCCACGCTACCTTGAAATTCCCAGGACCCCCTATTCCACCAGCACGTTCCTCCCATGACTCTGGAGACCAGGTTCTTCTGGGACTCTCATATCTGAGTCCCCCCAGCCCTGGGGACCCCCATTCCCCTTGCATCCCAATCTCTGGTGACTTCCCCTCCTCAGGACCCCCATTCCCCTGGGCACCCATCCCTGAGATCCCCTCAACCCTCCACTCCTGAGAACTCCATCTCCCACCTTTTGCCACCCAGTTTTGTTTCCAGACTGTCTCCATCCTGCCCACAGCCTGTCCCCAGCTTGTGGCCACACTGCCTCCAACCAGACCCATGAACACATGAGGATGAGACGTGACCTCCCTTCTTTCTCCTTCACCCTTAGAGCTGCCAGCCAGGGGAGCGGTGGCCACAGCAGCAAGTGACAGCCAGTCCACATGGCTGGGGACACCGGGATGGCCGGGAAGGTGATGCTGCTCCTGTAGGGTGAGTGCCCTGGGCACGGGCCTGACACCCCAGGGATGGGCCCTGGTGAGGCAGAGACTTGTGGGGAGGGGGCACAGGGGTGCTGTGGGGTCCCCTGAAGTGCCCAATAGCACCAGAGTCAGTGCAGGTGGTGACCGGGGCCATGGGGTGGCCGTGGGGACAGGACAGCGGGTATGGAACTGTAGGGACAGGAATGTGGAGAGAGGCATCCTGGGGCTGGGGCAGCTGTGGGCAGAGGGACAGGGACACAGGGATGCAGGGACAAGGACAACAGCCCCTGTCACCTTCACCTGGCTGTGGAATGGCTAGAAGGTGGCCCAGGGTCCCTTTCTGGAGCTCGGGGCTGTGGCTGTGGGACATTGGGGCACCTACCAGTGCATGGACATCAACCAGCTGTGTGGGCACTGCGTGTCCTCAGAGCTGGCACTGGAGGTGACACTGCATGGTCGCAGGGATACAGGTGGGGTCACACAGGACCCCTTGTGGGCTGCAGCAGCCCCGAGATTCTGGGTGACCCTGATGTCCCTCTCTGTCCCCAGCAGTGGCAATAGGGGTCATTGGGTCACTTCCATTCCTGGTCCTCCTCGTGGGTGTCCCTGGGGGCTGGCACAGGTGTCACTGCCTGGGTGGGTGACAATGGATATGGATGGGTGACAATGGATATGGATGGGGATCCTCTGGTCAAAGGGAGGTCCCCAGGTAGGGGGCAGACAAAGGGACAGCAACAAGTGACTTTGGCTGGGGATTCCAGAGGATCTTCAGGTGCTTCTGTATCATTCCAGGAGGGTCTTGAGGAATATTATGATGGGACTCGGAGCTCCTGGTTGGGCTCGGGAGGTATTGGAGGGTCGTGCAGAGATTTTGAGAGGGCTTTGGGAATCCTGGGACAGTTTACGGGGTGCCCCTCCCTGTATGGGGAAGCTTGGGTTTCTGGCGGTTCAGCAGTAAAAGGGGGGTTGGTGGTACCAGGATGATTCAGGGGTTCTGTGGGGCTTCAGGGTGCTCAGGAGTGCTGGGGACATTCAAAGGTCCAGTGGGGGTTCAGGAGTCCCAGGGAGGTTTGGAGGTCCTGAGGACCCCCAGGGGTTCAAGGGCTCTGGGGACTCCATTGTCACCTTCTCCAGCCTTTCCCTTGCAGCTGCCAGGAAGCCCCAGGAGAAGCGAGTGAGACACTCCAGCCAGGACCCTTTTTTCTCCCTCTAGATATTCCTTTCGACATCCCCTTTTCCCCACAGCCCCCCCCCAAACCACTTTGGAGGAGGGGAGGTGCTGGACACCAAAGATATGATCACCAAGAGGGCAGGAAGTGAGTATGGGGCACAGGGACAGCAAGAAGAGAACAAAACCAACAGTAACAGAATTCAGAATCCAAAGGGTCAGAAAAGGAACAATTTCCAGGGAATGCCGCTTACAAGAGACCCTCATGGTCAGAGCGTGAATCCAGTGGAGAGTGGACACAGACAGGGACTGTAGGGGCTGGAACCAAGTGCCAGCACCACTGGGAGAGGCTGTGCAGGACCTCCAGGACAAGCTGGAGTCTGAGGCAAACAAGTGGTGTCCCCATGGACATTGCCAAAGTCTTTGTCACCATTCCTGTGGCAGAGGGCAGGACACAGCTTGCCTTGACCTGGAGAGGTGTCCAGAGCTGCTGGAACTGACTGGAAACTCAGCCCCACCCTGTGCCATGGCCGGATCCTGACTGCCCTGGAAAAAGGGGAGACTCTGGAACCCCCACAGGACCTTTGTGACATCCTCGTGTGGGGAACACGGCAGAGGAAGGGTTTGGAACAGGGGACAAGAGAATCCAGAGCCTCCTGAAGGCTGCTTTGGCCATCAGAGCAAGGAAGGTCCAGGGCTCTGCTAGGTTCCTCTGGTGGAGGAAATGTCCTGGGGGAAATGTCCAGGGCTTGTTCCCTTTTGGTGGCTTTCCCTGGAAATCTTTCCTTTTGTGACCCTTTGGATTCTGAACTTTGCGAACTGAGAAGGATTGGTTCAACAACCTGACTGGGACCCTCTTTCTTCCTGAGCTGAACAGGGCAGAGCTGAAGAAACAAAAACCATTTCTCCTGGTTTAATCAAAAAGCTGAGTTTAGGTCCTGTAAGAGGGACAAGGGTCCTGTGCCCCCTGGCACTGGGGGAGGGAATGGGGAGCCCCTGGGGGTACTGGGAGCACGGGGAGCACTGGAACGGGGAGCTCTGGGCAGCCTCACATGGGAGCCCCCACTTGTGGCCACCCCCTGGGCACAGTGGGCACCCATGGGAGCTGGGGTGGGGGGGACACACAGGGGGTGCTCTTGGATAGGGACCTCAGTGTCCCCAGTGTCCCCAGTGTCACAGCATGTTCTCGCAGATGTCACTAGGGTCCCACTGTCATCCGTGGGATCCCAGCACCTCCGAGCAGGTCACCTGGGGGATGAGGCACAGGGGGGCCCTGTGAGGGACACTGGTTGTGGGGAACTGGGTGGGGTGACACCCGTGGGTGATATGTCCCTGTCACTCCCCGTACTCACCCTCTGCCCACTCGGTGCCCACAATGTGGGAGTCCAGCACTGCCCCCTCCTCTGCAGGGGATTCTGTGGCGATAAGGGGGGTCTGGGTGGTGTCTGAGGAGGGGGAAAGGGGAGTCCCAGCCTCAGCCACCCACTCACCTGTCCTGGGGCTTCCTAGTGGCTGCAAGGGAAAGGGGAGGGGGTGACCGAGGGGACTCCAGGAGCCCTGAACCTTCCTGGGACCACAGCAGCTCCAACCACCCATGGGATCCCCAAATCCCCACTGCAGCCCCGATTCCCAATGGATCCAAGATTCCCCAGGACACTCTGAGCACCCCTGAACTCCCCAGAACTTCTGCACCACAGCAGGGTCCCCAAACACCCCAGTGTCCCTGACCCCATGAGCCCCAAGAACCCCAAGGCCGGCAGGGACGGGCACACCAAAACTTGCCCAGGACCCCAAAAATATTCCCAAACATCCCTGCACAGTCCTCCAGCAGCTCCCCAAACCCTCCAGGAGCTCAAAAGGCACCACATGGTTCCTCAAAGCCCAACTGGGGACAGCCCTGGAGCCCATCCAAGACTTTCCAAATTCCCCCCAAATTCCCCCAAGATCCCCAGCTGAGGTCACTGAGGGCTCAGTGTCCCCCAGCTCAGGTGCCCTGGGTGCTGCTGATCTCTGCCCCCACTCTGGGGGATTCCCCTCACTCCAGGACCCCCATCCCCCCCCATTGTCACTCACCCCGGTGGTGCCACCAGTGACAGCCCCCAATGACAGCCAGGAGCAGGAGCAGGAACAGGAGGGTCCTGCCGACATTCACAGCCACTGCTGGGGACAGAGGGGGACATATTGGGGTCACCCTGAACTACAGGCATCCTGAACTTCCCAGCAACCCTGTGTGGCCCCAGCTGTGACCCAGGGTGAGCCAGGTGTCACCTCCAGGGCCAGCTCAGGGCTGAGTGCCCGGAACACGTGGTGCCCGTCCTGTCCCAGCTGGTTGGTGGCCATGCACTGGTATCTGCCCGAATGTCCCACATGGATGTCCCTGAGCTCCAGGAGGGATCCCTGGGCCACCTCCTGCCCATTGTGCAGCCAGGTGAAGGTGACAGGGACTGGGCCCACCTGCACTTTGCAGCACAGGGTCATGGGGTCACATGCATGCACCTGGTGTGCCAGGGGACCAGGGGTGATGGTGGCATTGGCCATGGGCACTGCGGGGACAGAAACAAGGCTGGCACTGGGCAAGGTGGGATGGGGATGTCATGGGTAGGGTCATCCCCAGCCCAAGGGTCCCACTCACTCAGGACAGTGACATTCAGGAGGTCACTCTCAGCCACACTGTCCCCATCACTGACCGGTACTGGCCGCTGTCATTGTCCCCAATGTGGCACAGCTCCAGGTGGGGGCTGGTGCCCAGCGGTGCCCCTGAGCCCTCCCGGTGCCAGGAGAAGGACAGGGGACCTGTCCCCATGGCCACCGCACAGCTCAGCATTAGTCAATCCCCCAGTGCCACCTGTACCCTGGGGGGCTGTGCTGTGGGCGGGACACCTGTGGGAGAGGGGGACACCACGGGACAGTGAGAGACCCAGGGGGTGTCAGGGAGGGGCAGGGGAACTCTAGTGAAGGAGAGGGTGTGCAGAGATTGGGGGAGGGAGGGTTAGAAAGGAACATCGAGGGATAATGGGGGGGTCAGGGAGAGAACACCAGAGAAATGATGAACACCAGGAAGGGTACAGGGACCCAGGGAGGGGGTGGTGTCACCTGGGGAATGTGTGGAGACCTCAGAGAGAGGTGAAGAGACCCAGTGTTCGGTGAGGGACCCGATGAGGGATGGAGAGAAACACGAGCCAGGAACGAGGAGACCTGGGGAGGGACCTGCAGCAGGGATGGCGAGACATGGAAAAGGTGTCAAGGAAGGATGGGAGTACCCATGTAGGGGCTGGGAGTCCCTGGGAGGGCCCCGAGAAAGGATATTGGGAGCCAGGAAGGGATCAGGGAAAGGTTGGGTACCCCAGAGCAGGTGTCAGGGAGGGCTGCGGGGTGCCAGGTAGTGTAGGGGACCTGAGGCATCTGTGGGGGTTCCCCGTGCCCATCCCCACACTCACTGTGCACCGTAACACGGAGCTGGGCACTGCTCTTCCACACGGCCCCACCCTCGGATTGCACCTCACAGCTGTAATTCCCTGAGTGGGAGACCCCCACGGCAATCACCAGCAGCTGCGGGGACCCCTGCAGGCCCCCCACTACCTGCCTTCCCAGCAGAACACGCGCAGGAGGGGGGCTCGGGGCCGCAGGGGGATGGGGGTCCTGAGGCAGCTGACTGTCAGGGGGGACCCCACGGTGAGCTCGGGGGAACCCTTCAGCACTGGCACCGAGAAGAGCTCTGGGAAGGAGAGGGGAGGGGGATTTGTGAGCCTGAATCCCTGGGGAGGGGCTGTGAGGGTGTCGGGGTGGGGGCTGTGGAGTGCTCACCGTGCACTATCACTGTCACTGGCGCTGATTGCAACAACTTCTCTGATGTGCCGAATTTCATCCAGCCCTCGCAGCTGTAGCTGCCGCTGTGGTTCAGCTGCAGAGGGGGCAGGGACAGCTCGGTGCCATAGCGGAGCCTCCCCAGTTCCTTCCCCTTTTGGTAGAAGGATGCTGAGGTGATTGTTCTATTCCAGGAGCCCCGGTAGTGCAGTGTCACCGTGTCCCCTCCAGCAGCACACGCCCCGGCACCTGCAGCACCAGCCAGGCTGGGGGACAGAGGGGACCTGTCACACCTGATGGCACCAGGACCCCCCCATTGTGTCACACCCAGGGCACCAGGGGTCCCCAGTTACCACACGGTTTCCTCCACTCTGGAATCCTCTGGGATGTCCCCAGAGCAGGGGACAGGCTCTGGTCACACAGGAAGTGACCCATGGAGGGGAGCCCACCCAGAGCCCTCAGAGTCCCCGTGGGTGCCAGGCTTACGTTGGCATCCAAACCCCCCTTACGTTGTAAGACTATCACGAGGGGGCTGCGTCCAGTGCCGGGTCTGTCACACCAGTAGGTGCCACTCTCAGTGACAGTGAAGCGTTCCTGTCTCTCCTGCCACAAGCGCCGCCTGTCCTTGTACCAGGTGGTGGCACCGGAGGTCCCCAAGCCCTGGCAGGTCAGTGTCACCTGGTCCCACAGCACCAGTGGTGTCCAGGAGGGCTCCACCAGGATCTGGGTGGTCTGGGCACCGGTGGGTGACCGGGGACACCAGCCTGCCAGGGCCACCAGGGAGCTGGGGACAGTGGGGTGGGGCCATGGCATCCCCTGAGGACTCACCAGCGAGGCCAAGGGTCTGGGCTGGAAGGGAGAAGGGACAAGGTTGGGTGAGGGTGCCACTGCAGGAACAGTAGCACGGGGGCATGGAGTGTGGGGCTGTTCCCGAAAGGTCTCACTGGGGGCAATGGTGTGGCACAGATGTCTTGAGGACAGGGACACAACAGCCAATCCTTGCTCAGGCATGGAGACGCTGTACTGGCACAGGTCACCCCTGCCAGCCCCACAGCCCCATCCCCATGGCCTTGTGCCCATGGTCCATTTCCGATGGCACCTGTCCCCATGGCCCATCCACATGGTGTTTGTCCCTTGTCCCTGTCCCTGGATTCCTGTGTTCCTGTCCTGGTCCCCACAGCTGCCCCAGCCCCAAGGTTCCTTCTGCCACATCCTTTTTCCCCCCCATCTTCATCCCCCTGTCCCCTCATACCTGTCTCCTGTTTATGTCCCAAAAGCTACCCCACAACTCTGGTCACACTTGGCTCCATGCCCTGCTGGCTTTGGGGACCTCAGGGAACCCCACAGCCCCCTTTTCCCCCTTCTCTCCCCATCCCCGGGATGTCAGGCCCATGCCCAGGGCACACACCCCACAAGAGCAGCGCCACCTTTCCGGCCATCCCGGTGTCCCCAGCCATGTGGACTGGCTGTCACTCACTGCCAGGGATGGCTGTCCCCTGGGTGGTGGCTCTTTGGCAAAAGAAAGGAAAGGAAGCGAGGTCAGGTCTCATCCTCATGCGTAGGTGGCACCTGGTGGAGGCAGCGTGGCCACAAGCTGGGAACAGGCTGTGGGCATGGTGGGGACAAGGCTGGGTGGGACACAGTGGGACATGAGGTTCCCAGAAGTGAGGGGCTCAGGGGGTTTGGGGATGTGGGGATGGGTGTCCAGGGGAATGGGGGATCCCAGGGATGGGGCCCGTGGGAATGAGGGTGCTGAGGAGGGGAAGTCACTGGGAATGGGGGTCCCCACGGCTGAGGGGATTCAGGGATGGGAGTGCCAGAGGAACATGAGTTCCAGGCATTTGGGGTTATGGGATGGGGATGCTGGCGGAATGGGGGATCCTGTGGGAATGGGAGTCCTGTGAAAATCATGGTCCTGTGGGAAGGGAATGTTAGGGATGGAATGAACTGGAGAGGGTTCCTTGGGAATGAGGGGTCCTGGGCCATGGAGATCCTGGGGAATGTGAGCACTGGGATACAGGTTCCAGAGAGGGGGAGACATAAGAAATGGGGTACCCATGATTTGAATTCCAGGGGAATGGAGGTGCCAGGGATGGGCAGTGGCTGGATGGGCCCACAGGTTCCAGCTTTTTCCCTGGGTGCCTCAGATATTTGGGTGACCCAGGGCCCAGCACAGCCCCCACAAGGGGCTGGCAGCCTGGGTATCACCCCAGACAGATTGTGAGGGGCTCTGTGTCTGTGGAGCTGCTGCAGAGGTGAGAATTCTGTGGAGGAAAAATGTCTGCCTCTGATTTGCTCAGCCCGGCAAGAAGCACAAACCCCAAGGGGAGCCCAAGCACTGGCTCTGCAAGGGCCTTTGATGGTTTTTCAGAGTAGGGCTGGCTGGAAACCCACCCGGCAGGGCCAGCTGTGAGGGAACCAGCCCGAAAATGTAGCAATTGATCATTTGTTCCTCTTTGTAAGGGACAGAGAGAACCACAAAACTACCGCACAACCCGCAACATTCTGCTCAACATCCTGACCTGGACCTTCCTTCTTGAAGAAAGCCTGCAGCCTTCTGGAACCTCATGGAAAGAATGTTTGGGTTTGGGAGGTGTCTGCCAGATAAGAAGGAAAAGTGTGGAAATACCAAGCAGGGGCTCTGCCCCCGGCCATGGTGGGGCTCTGGGGAGTAACTCTGTGTGGATTCCAGGTGTCCCCAAAGCTGCTCCATCCCTACTGTATCGATATCAATTACTGTTCCAATTTTTATCAGCATGAATCATACCTATTTATCACACTACCCTCCTCACCTGAGTGAAAGGCTGAGGGTTGGCAGGAATTGCAGTGTAAAGCCACCAGAGGGGCTGCTATGGAACCAAGACCTGCCTGGGGTCAGGCGCTGCCTTCCTTCCATTCGGGATCATGGAGAGCGGTCGCTGGTGTTGCGCAGGGCGTGTGCCTGGCCCTGGGACACTGCTACGCTGCCAGTGGGACCTGGGATCCAACCTGCTGCCTTGGTGGCTTCTGCCCGCTGCCGGTGGTGGTGCCGGGAGCGATTGGTGCCCGTGAGTTTGCAAAAGGAGCGATTTCCCCTCCTCCCTCCCGTCCGAGGCCGCCATGGCCCCTGAGGGGATGGAGCTGGACCGGAGCGCCCCCTGCTGGCCGGGAGTGCTCCCTGCAGCGCCCCCTGCTGGCCGCGGTTATAACTGCCGCAAAAACCAACAGCCCTGAGCGGGAGGGAAAGTTCTGGGTTTCTGTTGTTTGTTCTGTTCTGGTTTATAAATTTCCCAGTAAAAAGCTGTTATTCATTCTCCAACACTTTGACCTGGTATCCCCATAATCTTGGAAATTAAAAGAAGTTTAGAGATGGGTCTTCTTTCCATTCCAGGAACATTCTCACTTTCCTTTGCAGATATTCCTCATTTAAATGAGTTACCACCTCCTGGGTTCCAGCAGGGATGCGACAGACACCCCAAGAAGAGACAGGGTCAGGGATTTGGCCACCTCATGCTCTGCCTTTTAAGCCAGTTGGGACACCAAGGGCCCTCTCCTCAGATGGCACTTCTGGTCCCCCGACCACTCAGGAGCTGGCTTTGTCAAAGCGTCACACTGTCCCGGGTGTGCCACGGCTGACAGACTGATGGACAGATGGGGCCCTGTCTCACCAAAAGCAAGGCCTGACCCACCCCTGCCACACACAGGTGTTCCAAAATGTCTCCAGACATGAAACTTCCTATCTCTGACACCCCACTGTAGCCCATGGCCTGAACCCAACTGCCCTGGCAAAAGGGCAGGCTCTGGAACCCACACAGGACCTTTGTGACATCCTCGTGTGGGGAACATGACAGAGGAGGGGTTTGTGACAGGGGACAAGAGAATCCAGAGCCTCCTGAAGGCTTCTTTGGCCATCAGAGCAAGGAAGATCCAGGGCCCTGCCAGGTTCCTCTGATGGTGGTAACGTGCTGGGGGGAGTGTTCAGGGTTTGTTCCTTTTTGGGCGCTTTCCCTGGAAATCTTTCCTTGTGTGACCCTTAGGACTCTGAACCTTGTTGCTGTTGATGTTGGTTTTATTCTCTCTCATTGCTGTTTCAGGAAATTGTTCTTCTCTCAGCCCTTTGGGATCTTTGTGCCCCCACAGGGAGGCAGAGGGGCAGTTTTAGTGGCAGCACACACACAAGTGGGTGTCCATGGGTGGGGACCCCCAGTGCCCCCCAGTGTCACAGCACATTCCCGTAGATGTCACCGGGTTCCTGCAGTCACCCCTGGGGTCCCCGCAGCTCCGCGTAGGTCACCTGGGGATCCTGGACGGTGGTGGCACAGGAGGACGCTGCAAGAGACATAGGCTGTGGGATCTGGGTGGGGTGACACTTGTGGGTGACGTGTCCCTCTGTGTGTGTGTCCCCCGTACTCACCCCCTGCCCTCTTGGTGACCACAACATGGGTGTACAGCAGCTCCCCCTCCTCTGGGGGGGCCGGGAGATCCGGAGGGGCCCTGAGGGAACAAAGGGGTTGTGGGGAAGGGGATGGGAGGTCTTGGGGGTTGAGGTAAAAGGGGAGAGTGTGGTTTGAGCCCCCTACTCACCTTTCCTGCTTCTTCCTGGCGGCTGCAATGGAAGCAGGGGAGGACTGACTGTGGGGTCCCAGGGCCCTGACCACTCTCAGGATTCCTGAACCCCTTCAAGACCTCCAAGTATCCCTGAAGCTCGCCAGAATCCATGAGCCTCCCCAGTGTCCCCAGACAACTCACACTCAAGAACCCAAATCCCAGGAGGGACAGAGACTCCCCCAAAATACCCCAGGGCCTTGGAAAGAATCCCCAACATCCCTGCAGGACCATCCAGCACCTCCCAAAACCCTACAGGACCCCTAGCCAAAGTCACAATTGTGGTGCTGTGGGTATTTCCCGATGGTTTCTCCAATTCTGTGGGCTTCTACAGCTCCCTGTAGAGGATCCCCCCATTGTCACCCACCCACAATGTGCCACAGGTGCCAGGTCACAATGACACGCAGGAGCAGGAACAAAAGGGCCCCACCGACCCCTGAGGCCACTGCAAGAAACAGAGGGGGTCACATAAGGGTCACCCATCCCCAGGGGTCCTGCACTCCCTGGTGACCCCACCTATGTCACGCCACCTGTGACCCAGGGTGAGCCAGGTGCCACCTCCAGGGACAGCTCTGGGCTCAGTGCCCGGAACACGCGGTGCCCGTCCTGTCCCAGCTGGTTCGTGGCCACGCACTGAGAGGTGCCCGAATGTCCCACATTGATGGCCCTGAGCTCCAGGACGGGACCCTGGGCGACCTCCTGCCCATTGTGCAGCCAGGTGAAGGTGACAGGGGCTGAGCCCACCTGCACCGAGCAATGCAGGGTCACGTTGTCACCTGTGCCCTCCTGGTGTAACAGGGGACCGAGCATGATGGTGGCATTGGCCACGGGCACTGCAGGGACAGAGACGCGGCTGGCACATGGCGAGGTGGATGGGGGTGCCATGGGTGGGGTCATGCCTAGATCAAGGGTCCGCTCACGGAGGACGGTGACATTCAGGAGGACACTCTTGGCCACGCTGTCCCCATCGCTTTCCCAGCACCGGTACTGGCCGCTGTCATTGTCCCCAACGTGGTGCAACACCAGGCAGGGGCCGGTGCCCGACAGTGCCCCTGAGCCCTCCCGGTGCCAGGAGAAGGACAGGGGACCCGTCCCCATGGCCACCGCACAGCTCAGCATTAGTCGGTCCCCCAGTGCCACCTGTACCCTGGGGGGCTGTGCTGACAGGGACACCCCTGTGGGCGGGACACCTGTGGGAGAGGGGACACCAGGGGACAGTGAGAGACCCGGGGGGTGTCAGGGAGGGGCAGGGGAACTCTAGTGAAGGAGAGGATGTGCAGAGATTGGGGGAGGGAGGGTTAGAAAGGAACATCGAGGGATGATAAGGGGGTCAGGGAGGGAACACCTGGAGAGGGAGATGAGCAACACCAGGAAGGGTACAGGGACCCAGGGAGGGGGTGGTGTCACCTGGGGAATGTGTGGAGACTGCAGAGAGGGGTGACGGGACCCAGGGAGGGGTGAGGGGACCTGCCCTGTTCTCAGCTGTTCTAATGGCCTGGAAAAGCTCGGGATGGCCTTGGGGCTGCCCGCACTCCAAAGGACGAAATGAGTCTTGAATTTTTTCTGTTCTTCAGTGTTGTTTATTAATTCTTGTCTACAATATTTTCTCCCGGCCCAACAGAGGTCCGCACAGCAAGCCAGCCATGAGCACACTGACTGCCCTTGGGGCGGTCGCTTATTTTCATACTAAAAACTACGTGTCAGATATTTGCTTTTTCTCCCCAATACCTTTCACCCTTATTGACAAGTGCACATTCAGTAAGAACCAGTCTCAAAGTGCCACTATCACCACCGAAGATAGATGACAAGAAGAAGAAGAAGAAGGACAGGACACGCCCTAATTCCTCCATTTTGTCTCCTAGAACCCCCCTGTATGGGGATTCTAAAACTTGTGTTTTCACATTATAATTAATCTATCCCTTCAGCATTTATCGCCGTGTGATCCTCCCATCCTCATACAGGTGGTGTTTTCTGTGCAGGATCAAAGTCTAACCACCAAACACTTCTGGCAACGTTCCAGGACCTCTGAGCCCCCCAAGGGTTGTCTTGGTAACTCTGCACATCAGGAATGTGCTGAGTTCCCACAGGGACCCAATGAGGGATGGAGGGAAACACGAGCCAGGAATAGGGGGACCTTGGGAGGGACCTGCAGCAAGGATTGCAGGAGACGGCAAAGGTGTCAGAGAAGGATGGGAGTACCCATGTAGGGGCTGGAGGTCCCAGGGAGGGACCTGAGAAAGGATATTGGGAACCAGGGAGTGATCTGGGAAAGGTTGGGTGGCCCAGAGCAGGCGTCAGGGAGGGCTGGGGGGTTCCAGGCAGGGTGGGGGACCTGAGGCATCTGTGGGGGTTCCCCGTGCCCATCCCCTCCCTCAATGTGCACCGTGACGCGGAGCCGGGTGCTGCTCTTCCACACGGCCCCCGCCCCAACACTGCACCTCACAGACATAATTCCCCAGTTGGGACATCCCCATGGTGGGCACCAGCAGCTGCGGGGACCCTGTGGGTCCCCCACCACCTGCCTGTCCTGGTAGAACACATGCAGGAGAGGGGCTCGGGGACGCAGGGGGCTGGGGGTGCTGAGGCAGCTCAGAGTCAGGGGGGAACCTACAGTGAGCTCGGGGGGACCCTTCAGCACCGGCACCGTGAAGAGCTCTGGGAAGGTGAGGGGAGGTGAGGACTGTGACTCTGAGTCTGCTGGGAAGTGGCTTTGGGATTGTCAAGATATTGGAGTTTCAGCCACAGGGGTGCTCACTGTGCACTTTCACTGTCACTGGTGCTGCTAGCCGTGACTGCCAGGACCCCACCAAGCCCTCACATCTGTAGCGGCCACTGTGGTGCAGCTGCAGAGGTGAAAGGGACAGCGTGGTCCCCTTTAGGGACCTCCCGAGATCCTTCTCTTCTCGGTAAAACTGCACCCTGGTGAATGGTTGTCCTGCCGGCACTGGCAGTGTAGTGTCAAGGTGTCCCCCTCCAGCAGTGCCTGTGCTGGCACCTGCAGCACCAGTGGGTCTGTGGGACAGGAAGGTCACATCTCACTGATGAGACCGGGCTGAGGTGGGTGCCAATAGCACTGGGGACATCCAGGTGCTCTGGGGTGCTCTGGGGTGCACTGGGATGTCCCTGTGTGCAGGTCACAGGCCCTTGCCACACGAGGGATGTGAGGCCCCTCATGGAGCAGAGCCCACCCTGTCCTCTCAGGGGCCATGCTCATCTTTAAAGATCCCCCTCATCATCTAAGACTGTCACAGGGAGGCTGAGCCCGGTTCTCAGTCTGTCACACATGTAGATTCCTCTCTCGGTGACACTGAGGCGGTGCTGTCCCTCCTGCCACCAGCACTGCCTGTCCTTGTACCAGGTGGTGGCACAGGCGGTCCCCGAGCCCTGGCAGGTCAGTGTCACCCGGTCCCACAGCACTGCTGGCCTCCAGGGAGGCTCCACCAGGAGCTGGGTGGTCTGGGCACCTGTGGCTGACAGGGGGACACCAGCCTGCCAGGGTCAGCGTGGGGCTGGGGACAGCAGGGTGGGGCCATGGCATCCCCCAAGGACTCACCAGTGAGGCTGAGGGTCTGGGCTGGAAGGGAGAAGGGACAGGGCTGGATGGGGGTGGTACCATTGGGGAAAGCACCACATGGGGTATGGGGGATGGGGGCTGTCCCCAAAGTGCCCTTGTGTGACATAAACCCCTCGGGGACAGAGACACTGCAGGCACTCCTTGCTCAGGCAGGACACTGGGTCACACTGTGGACACCCCTGAACTGGGGACGCCATGGTCACCCCATGCTGGCACAGGTCACCCCCACCAGGCCCATGATGCCTCTGCAAATCCTTGCCCCAACATTTTTGTCCCTACATTCCTGTCCCTTGTTCCCATCCCCTCGGCCACCCCATGGCTCCGGTCACTTCATGCTCTGGCTCTGCTGGCATTGGGGGCCTCAGGGGACCCTGCAGCCCCCCTGTGCCCCCTGCCCTCCCCATCCCCGGGGTGTCAGGCCCGTGCCTGGGGCACTCACCCCACAGGAGCAGCGTCACCTTGCCGGCCATCCCCGTGTCCCCAGCCATGTGCACTGGCTGTCACTCATTGCTGTG